>NW_025422021.1:6462500-7662500 GCF_011764305.1 Mustela putorius furo
AACAGAGGCAGAAGAAGCAAGCATTAACTGTGGCGTAAAGTATTTAAGCTAATGTAAGTTTGCTTTTAATTACCGGATTTGCATTTGTCATTATAACCCTTCAGTGGATATCTTTTCCTTGGCCCCATGCCTAAGATTTGGGTCTCTGCCACCAGGTGAACACTCATACCTTTGGCAATAGATTTTTTTTTTTTAACCAAGGCTTTTACCAATTACGTCTAAAAGACAAACATATTAGAACCCAAGTCAGTTAAACTTTGTCTCTAGAGACGCATGCCATCAAAAATAATGGTATACAAAAAAATGCATCTAATTTTAAGTCTAAACAATGGAATAACATATAGAACCAGATATAAAGAAATAGAAAGGCCCAGGTACACATTTAAGAACTTTATTTACTAAGCCTCAACTGTTACATGCAGTTTTTAATTTAATTCTGGTTTTCCTTTCTGAGACTAAATAGGAAAACTAGTATATCTGATTTTACTTCTAGAGCCAGAACTTTTTATGGCTATACTGGTTCCCAAAGTCCTTCTTTCTTTGAAGCTTTGGAAAGAAGTATATTTTTCCTGCAACCTAAGGCATCAAAAGCTATTTTGCAATATTGTGGCCTTTTATGAAGAAATAGTAGTAATAATAATATATGCAGTTTCTTCTACCTATTTCCTGTTCTAATTGCCTTCTCTCCTGCTCTTTTTTTTTTTTTAATAGAAACATCTACTTCTTCATAGAATTTTTTCAGTGTCTTCTAGTTTTCTTTTTTCATGCCAGGAAAAGCCTCTTGCCTGAATTGACCTTTGTTTCCAAACTTTCCGTGTTTGAGGCTTTGTAAAATTCTGTGATGCTCTCTTATGTTATTTATATCATTAATGATGACGATGACAATAATAAATACCTCAATACATTCTTCAGATGTTGTTTAATTTTATTTGTTCAAATCAGGAAGGGTTCCCATGACAACCAAGCTATGTCCTTCTCCTTGGGTGGCATGATTCTGGTGTGAAAGTTATATGACACAAACTAGCCACAGATTATTTTTAATTTAAAGTATCATTTCCAAGTAATTTACAACCTACTCCAGGGCTCTATATTTCCATAAGAAAGAAGCCAAGCATTTTTGCTACCTAAGCATTTAATAACCAAAATGAAAACAAAATGAAAAATTTTAGTTGTGATGGGAAGAAAGTAGTTGTGAACACGTAGTCCTCATTTTGGAGGGGGCACGAGGAACTGCCTATTTATCTGACTTACAATCTTGTCAATGTTTCTCTGAGATTTCACTTTCTCATTTCAGGGGAGGGGGAGTCAAATACACTGAGTGTTAAATGAGTGTGTGTGTGTGTGTGTGTGTGTGTGTGTATACCCAGGTGTATCTCGCAGAAAGAGAGCTTTGGTGTTTGGTAGCTGTAAGGGATTGAATGCTTGTTTTCTCTACCAATTTCTGATGTTGAAACCCTGCCTCCCAAGGTGATGGTATTAGGAGAGGGACTTTGGGAGATCATTAAGATTAGATAAAATCATGCGGGTGGAGCCCTTATGAATGGGATTAGTGCCCTTATAAATGTCAGGAGAGAGCTTGCTTCCTCTCTCTACTCCCCACTATGTGATAACATGGTGAGAAATCAGCAGTCTACCTCCATAAAGAGAGCTCTCCCCAGAACCTAACCATATTGGCGCCCTGACCTGGGACTTCCAGTTTCCCAGACTGTCAGAAAAACACGTCTGTTAAAAAAAAAAAGAAAGAAAGAAGGAAAGAAAGAAAGAAAGACTAAAAGAAATACATGCCTGTTGTTTAAAAGCTTCCCGAATAATGGCATTCTATTAGAGAAGACTGAACTGACTAAGATACTAGCCTTAAATTCTCTCAAATCATACGGGTGGTACTAAAGATGTCATTCCATATTTTTATAAATAACTTCAAGTTTCCTTTGCTTGAATCCAATTACACTATTCACAAAGAATTTTTTGGAAAAAAAATGTAAGTCTAGAATTCAACCTTCTTTCTCAGCTGCAGGGTTGAATAAAGCATGAGGATGAATTAAAAAAATGTTCACAGTCTACAGTGGCTTGTTCTAGAAATGTAAAAGAGAAGAGCAGACATTCTTTAAAAAAAACTTTTATGCTGTTTTATGAAACATTATAAAAGCGATATTACACATATTAAAGAAAATTTGGCAAACTGCGATAAAATGAAAAGTCAGAAAAAAATTTCAAGTTCCATTTCCTAAAGACAAGCACAGTTAACATTTCGAAATATTTCCTTTTTCTTTTTCTAGGAATAGGATTCTTTTAAAAAATCAATTTTATAACTCAAAAAGGCCTTATAAGAATTAAGAGCTATAAAAGTCATTTCCTTGCTAATATATTAATATTTAGTAATGTATATGTAAAGGTAAAATATAACAAAGGATTGCTGTTACACTGTCCTTTAACTAACTGGACACAGAATTTACTCCTCGCCAGTGATACCAGGGCTAACTGAGCTGTCTTCAAGGGTGAAATCTGAAATAGACAAAGTGACTCAAAGCTGTTTATCACAGAATCTTATTAGGAAATTGTTAGCTAATGATGCCATATTTATATGATTGAACACTGCACAGACACTAAAATTATATTTATAAGGATTTTTAAAAATAATGCAAAACCTTTATGAACTGAAGTTAAGCCCCAAAAAAGGGCAGTATTCCAAGTTTTATGTAAAATGTGATCTCAGGTATGTTTTTATAAAGTAGAAAGTTACCAAAATAAATTATAAAACACCAAAAGAGTTGTTATCCCTGAGTGCTGGGATTATGAGTGAGTTTGATTTTTTTCTCTCTATAATTTTCTACATCATCGAACATTTTCTACAATGTATATGATTTCTCTTATAAATGTCTAATAGTAAAAATAAAACCAAGAACACAAACTATTACCTTACTCCATATTCTGGGAGCCATGCTTGGAACACAAAGGAAGAAATTAATAGCACCAAGCATCCCTTCCTCAAAACATTTCCTGTGTTTCTAATCACATGGCAGCTGTTTGCTCTCTAATAGTCTGCTCTGAGTTTTATAGAAGCCACATTTTTTAATTGAGTTCTTTGAAGAGACTTAAGAACAACATAGAAAGCAAAGTAGGGGCCCTCTCTCTGGCGGGGCTAGCTTGTAACACAGTTTGAAATGTTTTTCAGGGATGGTTACAGCACTCCCTGTTAGTGCCCACCTTTCTCAGGAGCCAGTGGCCCAGACACAGGGCTCCTGCAAGCCTGGGCATAAAATCTCGCTTACGGGGTAGAAGCCTCATGGGACCAGCACATGGCGCTTCATCACAGCTGGGGCTCTTCCTAAGCTTCCAGCAGCAGAAGGACTCCAGAAAAGTGGTTCTTGGCTTTCCTCCAAGGGAGGTGGAGCTTGAAAACAGCATCCATTTTTGATTGTGCCAACGATAGGATTTGGTAAAGCCTCATCTCTGAGCTAGGTCTGCCTACTCTTTTACGGCTCACCTCAATGGCTCCCAAAGGCCTTTCCTTCCATTACCAAAGCCATAAGGAGGAATCTCGGGTCTTCCCAAGCTTTGGTGGGAACAGGAGGTCAAACAGAAGGAGGGACTTACATAACAAAGCAGGAGTGTGATTAGTGTCATGACAAAGCGAATTCTTGCTTTATCTCCCTGTACCTGCAGAGAAGGAGGAGATGAGTGGAATTAGGCAAGCAAAGGAGCATGGGGCTTTTTAAGAAGCCATTCAAGGACCTTGGCAGGTGAGGCAGGTCAGTTCTGTGACTCCTTCCATCAGGTGGAAATCGTGATCAATTTGGCAAAGTTTCTCCAAAATAGGGTAAATCCCATAGATTAGAAGAGATGCTGGGTGTTCTCCGAGTCGGCTCCATTACAATAGGAAACAAACAAATCATAAACCAACACGTATACGAACAAGGTGCTTCTATGTGTACACAGGAAGCTTCTCTGTCTATCTGTGGTCAAGCTGTGGGGCAGATGCGTTGCTCTGGCCATGCTCCAGCAGCGTTGCTGTTGAGGAATCGGATTCCTCATGGGTTGGGTCATGTGGTGAGTGGAGCTGGAGGCTGGATCCCTGCCCTCCCCATTTCCCTCTCCCGCTTGCCCAGCCCTGCCCTTCTGGAATCTACTTTCTTCCAGCACTCCCCACTGCACCTTCCATGTCCAGCAAGTCCTCCAGCCCCAGGAACTTACTTTTCTGTCTTCTGGGACAGACTTGTGTGATACCAACCGCCTGATCTCCATCTTTACCCAGTCCCTGCCTCTTTGCTCTTCCGGTCTGTCTTCAAGACCGGCGCCAGCTCAGTCCCTGCTCTACTACCAGAAGGGACTTTCTAGATGAATCAGCATCCCCCCTGCACTTCCTTTCTCCTCATTAAAGCACAGATGTTCTTTAATGCCAGGCTTTCTTTTCAACAACGTGTCTTTGCTTTCTGTTTGTGTTGGTAAATACAGAACCACTTCATTATTTTTGTGTGTAGTGTTTACATAGTACGTTATGCTGTAACTTACTCAAAAACACTCTTGACAGAGATTTCATTTGTTTTCAATTTATTTTATTAGTAATACTCTATTTTTTATTAGTAGTAGCCATAGAATAAAATATGAGGAAGAAACTCATAGACTTCTAAAAATAGCTCTTTTACATACGTTTTTAGAAATAGAATCCCCGGGTCTGAAAGACACACATTTAATATTTCAATTGTATAGTTTAACTGCCTTCCATCAAATTACTTTTTTTAAAAAAAACTCCAAAAATGAGAAAAGTTTTTTTCACCACACAGCTATCCTCTTGTGATATGTTTCAGAGTGTACGAGGTTTGTTTGTCATTTTCCTCCGAAAGACATAGGTAGATAGCTGCTTTGCGCGTAGTATTTGTAAGGAAATTTGGTACAAGCTCACGAATGCGTTGATTCACCTTTTTGGAGCTCTGTTTCTTATCTGTGTAACTCGGTCTTGAGTTCCCTTATATATAGAGTTAAGATCACTTACAAATCTAAGATTTTAAGGCTTTCTGAACCAGGGGCTAAAAGCAGAGGGCAAAAGCAGCAGCCAAATATCTTACTATATCCTGTCTTACTTAAAAAAAATCGTATCTATTTTCTGAGTTTTGCAATTTTTTTTTTAACTATGGAGATATGATTGACATATAACATTATACTAGTTTCATTGCTTTACTTTTTTTTTTTTTAAAGATTTTTTTCTTTATTTATCTGACAGAGATCACAAGTAGGCAGAGAGGCAGGCAGAGAGAGAGGAGGAAGCAGGCTCCCTGCAGAGCAGAGAGCCCGATGTGGGGCTCGATCCCAGGACCTTGGGATCATGACCTGAGCCGAAGGCAGAGGCTTAACCCACTGAGCCACCCTGGTGCCCCCATTGCTTTACTTTTTATATTTTATTTGTATCCTACTTTTCTCAGGGTTGTATATTAATTTGTGAAAGGTTAACAGCTACACAGTGTTAAGCTTTCTCATCCTATCATGACATTGTATTTGGATGTTATTTCTTCTGGAAAAAGGTACATCTGAAGGGGATTTTATCCTTCCCTTTCGCGTACTATCTACACTACTCCCTCAGCCCCTAATCCAGGGCTCTTTGCCTCCAAAGTGCCTGCTAACTTCTAATAGTATACATATACTTTGATATATGTGACCATAAGCAAAAATGAGTATGTGTCTATATAATATACACGTATGTATGTTTGTGTACGTGCGTGTGTGTGTGTGCATGCAGTTTGCCCATTGTATCTTACTGGCAGCCCGCACCATGAGAATGCTGGGCCATTTTGTTAGACCTTGGTGCAATGGCTTGGTTCAAAGGAATTCCACTGGTTATTCCTGTTTCACTCAAGCAGCCTCTCCCCTCAACTCATCCTCCATCTTGCCCAGTTTCTCATTTTCCCTATCCTGAGGCCATCTCAAATTTGGCTTGTCTAAAACAGAGCTACTTATGTCTCCCACACCTTGCCCTTCCAACGGTATCCCCCATTTTTATAAATGGCAACTCTGTTCTCCCAGTTAACACCTTCTGTCTGTCCTGACCGCAGACACGTCTGGTGTCTGATCACATCCCACCACCTTCACTGCTACCATCATGGCCCCCATCCCCATCGACTCTCACCCGTGTCATTACATGAGACTTTGAAGCAGTTGCCCTCGTTTCACCTCTGATCCCCTCTAATCTATTTTCCATAAAACAGCCAGAATAATCCCTCTAAAAAATGGCTTTATTGAGGTATAATTCACATACCATAAAATCTACTTGTTTTCAGTATATAAAGTAATGTTTTGAGTGCATTTACTAAGACCACTAAACCATCACCAACATCCAGTTCTAGAACATCTCCACCGCTCCCCAGAGATCCCTCAAGTGTATTTGCAGTCAATCCCCATTCTTAACCAAGGCCCAGGCAAACCGCTAATCTGCTTTCTGTCTCTGTATGTTCGCATATGGAACTCAGAAGGGCAGGGTCCCATGTAGGTAACCAGCAATATCATTTGGGAGGGGGACACTAAGCTTGGACCTTTGTCTTGGCGAGCCTTATTCTACTCAGGCTAAGGTGGCAATGCTGCGAGGAGACTTAGCCACAGGGAGGCAAGAGAGACTAGATCAGGGTTTTAAAAAGATACACAGCACACATGCATCCACAGGCAAACTGTTCATAACCTCCTTTTCTCTCTAGTCAGTGAACATGAGCATTCGACAGGTTGACTCAAGGACCCGCAGGACCCAGGGAGGTAGGTAGGTGAGCTAAGCCTGCTGGTGTATGAGACACCAGAGAGGGAGTCAGAGAGCCTAGGCCCTCTTCCACCGGAGCTCTGGGTGGATGTGGGCTCAGACTTTTGTCAGATCTTCTGACTTCAAAATAAGTCTGAAATGTGCATATGATGCAAAATCTTGCTTACAAAATATTGACAGCAAATTAAAGCATTTCTTAAAGACACTGAATCAGACACAACAATGCAGATGAACAGAATAGACCTGAGGCTGAGTAAGGGTCCTATAGCAGGGTGGGAATCTCTCAGAATCAAGCTGCTCAGTTGTCATGTATCCGACGGAGGCCCCCACGCTAGGCTACACATCTTCCTGTGACTTTTCCCTCCAACACTTTGCTCTGCATCCACTTCCTTTGTTGCTGCGTTCCTAGACATGCTAGTTTGAGTTGGCAGGCAGCAACTTAGTTCTACTCAACTGCTCCTTTGAAACAACTTTTGAATTAAAAAGTTAGGTCCCCCTCAAGATGCACTGAATACCCAGTTAGCCTGCAGTTCCATTACAAGCCCAGAGAAAAATGCCCTCACTGCTTGGTTTGCTTTCTTACTTCGTTGTAAGGCCAGACAAACACAAGTAACCAACATGGGCTGAAATGAACAGTGATGGGCGGAGGTGTTTCAGGTGAAATATGTCTGAGCCTGAAGACTGCAGGGGCCTCGGGCTGCAAATGGGCCTGAAGCGGGGATGGCCAGTCACCCAGCTGGTCAGATGTGGACCAAGAAGGGACAGGTCATCCCAACAGTCATTGGAGCCATGGGATGGGGTGGGTATCTGAAAGGAAGACTCATGTTGTCCTTTGTGTGGTAAACGAGGTGACTGGATGGCCACAAAACCAGAACCAAAGTCCTTAATTTCTCGGAAGAGATGGAAAATAATGATTTAACTTTTTTTCTGATAGGCACTTTATCCCTTTTAGGACTCTTTTCTGGGGTGGAGGGGTGCATTATTAACCTCTTAAAGAGAAGGTTAAAGAAGATATCTGCTTTGTCTCCATGTTTCATTTCCTTTAACCACCATAATAGATATATTTTAAGGGGACAGTTATTGGCAGAGTGGTTAAGGGTGCGGATTCAGGACTTGGTCAGCCTTTCCTCCAGATCACAACTCTACTACTTATGAGCTCTGCAATCTGGGGCAAGTTGTTTCATCTCTTCTCAGTTTATGCATCTGCCTGCCAACTCAAACTAGGGTCTCTCTGCCAGGTGGAATGCTGGTATGGAGTCCCCTGCAGAGTTTAAAGGGAAAGAAAGAAGAGTTTACAAGCCCCTCAGAGCCAGGGACCATGTCTGTCTTGGTCTCCTCAATAGAGTGCTTGCTACCATGTCTAGCATTTAGTGATACAATATTTAATAAACCTACGTGCATTGCTCAGCAAGGAGATGACTACAAACACATCGCAGGGTAAACTTGGCACCAGTGAGTACTGGCTTCTCCCTTGGGAGTTGTTTCTGGGCACATTTTCTTATGTCTGTCCTGTGTTCCTTGTTGAACAAGGATTAAGACAATTTACATGAAGGGCCATGGTGGTCCACCCTCACATCCATCCCTCTTTCCTTCTTCTCCCACTCCCTCTCTCCTTTTCTTCCCTTCTTTCTCTTTCTCTCTCCCTTCTTCTCTGCTCCCTGCTCTTTACCTCTCTCCCATTGAGCCAGGATGGGGAGGTTGTGCTGTGGTGATAAACAACCTCTAAACGTCAGTGGCCTAACGTAGAAAGTTGATTTCTCACTTAAGCAGAATTGTCTGGAACTCTGGGTGCCACTGGAGGACAAATGTCTTCCTTTCATGTTCTGGTTCAGCATTCCAGGCTTCTCCAGGCTATGGCATGGCCCATAGTGACAAGAGCTGCCACTCTCCCAGGGGGGCTGAGCACTGAACCCCCAAGGGACTCATGATGGTATTGAACGCTCCTACAGTGTCACTTCCACCTGCTCTGGCGTGGACTAGTCACAGGGATGAGAGCTGGGAAGGGTCATCCCTCCATGGGTCGGAAAGGTCCCAGAAGGCAAGGAGGACAGGATCTGGTGTGCACGAGAGGTTTCTACCACAATTCTTTCACAGAATTCAGCCCTTGTCCTCATCTGCTCTCCTGTTTCACTGCTATTCTCTTCTTTCCTCTTCTCTCACCCCCCGCCTTCATGCCCCTCCGTGCCTCCCATGTCCTGCCCTCTGGCCTCCCTCCAGCTGCTGTGCGGTGTCCTCCCACTCCACACAGAGCAGCTGCTGTCCAAGGATGGTGCTGTGACTGTCTGGTCTGCTTGACCTTGAACTTCTTGTCTGGAGGGAGACAAAGGCAACAGTTTCCCCTCTTCTTCTGGGTTCACTAGGGATTTAGGACAAAATCCTCCTGTTGTCCTGGACACTTTTTCCAGAGGCTGAAAGGACTGGTGAAAGGTCAAGCCAGGAGTCTTTCACTTGGGAGACACTAGGCAGCCCCAGAAACATCCCCTTTTCCTTTCAGAAGTTAGTGCTTTCCAAGGCCCTGACACCCCAACCCCCCGTCCCAGCTCAAAGCTCAGAGGAGCTGGGCATGCATTTGGAAGGATGTGTTTTCAACTCTCTTCATGGGATCTAGGCACTGAACCCTGGCTTTAATCGTAAGGAGTGATCAGTTTAACTTCTTGACAGTATCAAGAAGGGCCCCCAGTGAGTATTCCAGATGACCATAAAAACGTCAAAGTGTTGTGGGCTAGAAAGGAGCTTGATTTTTCACATTTACCTCAGATGGAGAGAGCATATGTGGCAGACAGGTGGGAAGAACATGGCACTTGGAGCCTGACTCGGCCATCGATTCATGGTGTCTGTCCATAGGGTCTCTCTCCCTCCGGGTCTCGGGGCCTTCTCCTGCAAAGAGAGTGGTTGGACAAGACGAACTTTGAAGCATTTAGGGACTATGATTCTCTGAGTCTTGTCTATCTTGCCTGCCATGGAGGATAATGACTATGGCCAACAGCAGTATGTGTCGTCTGAGGTCATAAAAGGGTCTCAGTATCTCATGGTTCATGGAAAAAAAAGAACAGAAAGATGGTGAAGAGTGGATGAGGGTGTGTGGAAAAACGAAATGTGAACAGGCAGCATCAAGGGCAGGGTTTGAAGACTTTATACATATTAATTGCTTATTTTCCTCAAAAAGCATCTCAGATTATATAGTCAATTGTATTCTTTGTAGTCTCTCCTCTTATTTTTTCCCCTTATAAAAATTTGAGTGTCATAAAATGCTGAGGATGAAAATATTAGGAGACTTAGAATCAGCTTGTTGAGATATTTGGTATAGACACATCAGCTTTTGGTGATTTCCCCCAAAGTTGAAGGTTATAATTTTTCTACTCTTCCTCAGAAATAATGGTTTCTTGGAATGTGCAAGTAAATTAGTCATACTGTGTCCTCAGAATTGGTCTCTGTAATACGTCCTCGTCTCTGGAAAAGAGCTGCAGTTGTATAATGGATTTTAGAAGTCTCCAAAGCTGGTTCAACTAACATATTTGTTAGTCTAATAAATGATATTGCTTTTGTCAAGATTTTTCCATATAGCACAATTTAATAGAGGAATCAATAGTTTCTCAGACATGACAAAAGGACCTGGGTGTACTTTGATGGGAGTCACAAAGTCTCTTGTTGTTCTAATAAAGCCAAAATGGAAAAAAAAGGTTTTTTTTCCTCTTTCAAGTGTATTTTTATGAAGCTAAAATATACACACTGCTTTCTCTAGGAAAATATTTGTTTATCAACATTTTTTTCCTACAGCATAGTCTTACTCTGTTATTACACATGAATATGCATTTTGCTTTCATCTTACTCCTTCTCCTTGTTTGAAGAGCTGTCACTAGTACACACTTCTTCAGGGAAAAACTCAAGTCTGAAGATACTTTGATCCATTGGGTCCATGGGATATTTCTTTAGACAGCATTTTCAAACTGTTTTGGGCAAATGTTGACATCTACCCATGCTTCTTCTCATTATAACTTTTTAAAAGTCTACAAAGTAGTCTCGTACAGTGAGAGGCCATCTCCTCTAACAGCTCCTACCTTAACTGGCATAATAAAGTTTTAAGGTTGTGTGCATTATCCTCTGACCCCTGCCGCCATATTGACACTTTTGCTGACTTTAGTTAACGGGTTAAACAAATCTCTTTTGGAGTTGTTGAAGCTGCTTGGAAGGAAATTGCTTTGGTGTTGAGAATATTAGAACATCTGTGTGTCTCTCCCTCAGCCAAAACATTCAGTTTTTTGCCATGGAATGTGTTATTTGGAGGGTGTCTGATTTTGCCGGCTGTGGGTTCTACCTACTGGCAGAAACAATTTGCTGACATTGTCCCTTAGCAGTTATCCCCAAATAACACCATCTTCAAATATGAACCCAAGCATGGGTCAGAAAATGACTTTTGGGGACAATTTCTACCAAACTGATGACAGGCTGTTTTTTTAAAAGCTGAGATTATTGGCCATGGCTGTCTTTCGAGACAGAAATAGTCTCAGAACATTTCCAGAGAGAAGATAAATGAGTACATCAATGTGATGGGGAGCTAAAATTGACTGTAGAGACTAGCTGTGTTGAGAGAAGTGCTTTTCAACTTGACTACATTTTTAAAAGATACCAGCGTCTTGGTCTTTCTTCTAGAGAAGTCTGATTCAGCTGGTCTGGGTTAGAGCAATAGTCTTCTTCTTGTTTTTTCTCCTTTTCAGGTGATTGTAATGGTGAGTCAGGGTTCAGAACCATGAGTCTAAAGCAGCATTACTCAAAGTGTGGGTCCTTAGCCAGCAGCAACAGAATCACATTGGAATTTGTCAGAAATGCATTTGGGAGTGGAGCCCAGCTGTTTTCAGCTCTCCGGAAGGTTCTTACTCAGGCTGCTCAAATGCTAGCCCACATCAGAATCACCTGAAGGGCTTGTTAAACTACAGACTGCTAGACTCCACCCCCTGAGTTTCTGATTGAGTAGGCCTGGAATGGGACCTGAGAACTTGCATTTTGAAACAGCTTTCAGATGAGGCTGATGTTGCTACTTTGTGGTCCATACTTAGAGGAGCATTAGCCCAGAGGAGTCATGGGGACTTGAATTGTTTCTGAGTTGGTCGCAAAGGTGACTATTTAAGACATTAGGGTCTCAGAGCTCATATAGAAGGACTCATAGAACCCATTGCTCTGTCTAGGAAGATCCTTCCTAAAAAGATTTTTCTGGCAAGGCTGCAGAGCATGGGATCAAACCACAATGTCAAGCTTTATCATAGATGATGGCTGTTGCTTTGGCTATTTTTCTAAGACACTTTGCTAGTTTTATCACGGTGAAAGGAATTAACCTGAAAGATTTTTCTTTTCCTTTTCTGTATTGATTGGTGGTCTGAATGTATTAGGCAAATTGATGGAAGGCTTGATTGTCAGACACACTCTATGGTAGAATCTGTTTTTGCCTGAGTGATAGAAGTAGAACATAAATGAGTATCTTTAGATAAAGAGAGGTAACATGTTTTTTCTATCTCACTGAGGGGCTGGATGATATTTAAAGTAATGGTTCTCCACATGTGTTTGGGATGTAGTCAGGGGAGAATGAAGAGTCTTCTCTGGGTGAGTCTGATTAGCTCTAAGGTGAGAACTGTTGCTTTGGAATAAGGATCACAATCTCAAATGTTTCCAAGGATCGGGAGGGGTGGGGCCCGGTGGTGAGGGCAGTGGCAGCCCGGTATCCTTTGGCTGTCCGCAGGAAGCAGCCCTTCTCACTCCAGCTGCTTCTGGGCATGTGGGAATACTACACAGCATCGCCAGAACTTCTGTTTTTAAAAGGTAAGACAAAGATCCTCCATTTCTTCTGAGAAATTTCCTCATCTTTAAATGTTGGCAACACAGTTTGAAAAATGTAAAATCCTTGTGCTGACCAAACAAAACACCTTCGTGGACAGTTTCTGATCTCAGGGTGCCTTCTCTAAGTCAAAGATTCCATTAAGGGTCATTCAAAATGAGTCCTATTCAAAGTAACCTAAGAAATACACCCAATATCCTGGGCTTGCTTTCTTTCCTTGTGATTCCGTGGGATAGCAGGGAACAGGGAAAATGTTCCTTCTAGAAAGGATAATTTAAATATCTCCGACTCTAGTTTATGTGCGTCCAGATTTTAATATAATAATCCTTCTCAGCACAACATATTTCTTTGGAAATGAACTTTGGATGCATTTCAGCTTTTAATGCATGGAATTAGCAAGATAGGGGTTGGAAAAGTTTCAAACGCCATAGAAGAGCGGCCACAAAAGAACACTCAGCCCAATAACTGAAAATCTCAGTGGTATATGCTTCAATTATTGGGTCTTGGGTATTCAGGGCTGACTACATTTCCTGCATATTGAATTATTGTGGCATTAAGTTCCTGTAACATTTAGGGAATAGATGGGTGAGAAGTGACGGAGAAGAGAAATTTAAAAAGCAGGCATGACATTCCTTTTTATTATGTTTATCTGTCCTCTCAAGGACAAAAGAGGTGCCTTCCATCTGTTTAAATCTTGGACTGGCATTTCCAGCCCTGAGGTGCCTGGAGGAGGGTTTGTGGGTCTTACTCGTACACCCGACTTTGCAATTCAGCCCCCAGACTTCCATTTCATCAGGGGGAATCTGCTATTATGCTTGTGCATACCTCTCTCGCGGTGTAAGTTTGCTCTGCCCTCCACCGAGTTTGTTGATGGCTTTCGTACACTGTCTGTCTTAGGCTGCCGACAGGATAGAGAGGCTTGTTCAGAGCATACCTGTAGCTCTGTGGTAACCCCATTTTGTTCCCTTTATATGTTGCATTTCAGTTTTTGTGGCCTCTGAAGATATGATTTGGTATGTGTTGGCAGGTCAACAGAGGGAAAAATTCCAGGGATGAAATCCAAGGTTGTCACTATTACTTCTGGAATATAAATATAGAATAATGGTCGGTGGGATTTCCCCATAGTCCACACCAGTGTATGGGAAATAGGATTGATCTACGATATTCACATCTGGCTAATAAGAAAGTGGTATTTTGTTTCACTCTTACGATTTCTCCTTGTGTGTTTTCTGTCTTGGGGTCCCAGTGGAGGAGATGGAATTTGTATGTTTTTGGATCTCTAGCCAAATAGCATCTAATCTCTCCTTAAGCATGAATAAAGTCTTTACAAGCACAGACACAGTTGAGAAAACTGCAGTTGGGTGGGGATGTGAGCGTACTGCCGTTTGGAGAACAAGCGCAGAAATGTTTGCCTGATGCAATTTTTGTACTTTGGAAAGTAACTGAGAAAGGGATAGGAACAACAGGCAGATCTTTAATTAAAGGAGCCATTTTAGAAAGGAGAAAAACATTATGGAAATTGAAAAGAAATATTTTGGATTCTGACTCAAGTCCTGGTATGAGTTTGGAATGTTCTAATCTGTTCAGCATGAGCCAGAAATAGTTTCCTAAGGAGACAGACATAGGCTCTTCCCAGCGGACCTTGGCCTCCTGGTTTTGGTGCCGTAGGTAGACATTGTTCTGTTGGCTCTTCTGCTGAGTGGCCACTTAGTGATGTTGATGAAAATTCTCACTCTGGTCCGTGCGGTGGTGTGGGGCGTCCCAGAGTTCATTTCCCATCAGTTCCTGCTATGATGCTGTTCACTATTTCCCGACCCAGTGAACGTAGTCAGTTCTTAACCTCTCTGGTCATGAATTTCATCCACTATTTCCTGGCCCAATGAAAGTAGTAGGTTCTTAACCTCTCTGGTCATGAATTTCTTTCTAAAATCGAGAGCGATAGTATTTGCTTTGCTGCCTCATGAAATTTGATAGACAACTGAGATAAAAAAATTACAAGTGCTTCTCAAATTGCTAAGTGATTCAGAGATGTACGGAATTATTAGTCAGTCTACTACTGGGAGGACAGGAGGAACTAGGCAACTTCCCGGCCCACATAAAAAGGCTGTAAGTGGGATCAAATGTTCTTGAGTAAGTCATTTAGGAGGACGGGGCCATTGCAATCAACCTCAGTGGTCAGTCAGATTTGAATTCAAATCTTTGCTTCACTAACTGTATACAGCACAGTGTGTTGAGTCTTACTTCATCTATAAAAACAACTACAAACCCCACAACACAGAGTGATTGTGTACTTTAAATGAGATGATATATAGGAAAGTACTTATATAGCTTGGTTCCTATTAGAGGCTCAATAAAAGTTTTTGTTTGTTTTGTTGTTGTTTTAAAATTTTTATTTATTTAACAGAGAGGGAGAGAGAGAGAGAGAGATCACAGGTAGGCAGAGAAGCAAGCAGAGAGAGGGGGAAGCAGGCTCCCCACTGAGCAGAGAGCCCGATGAGGGCCTCAATCCCAGGACCCTGAGATCATGACCTGAGCTGAAGGCAGAGGCTTAACCCACTGAGCCACCCAGGTGCCCCAATAAGTTTTGATTGGATTCACTGAGTCATACGCTGACAGAGATATTCTGAAACCATATGCAATCTACTAAGGGTATCCAAGATACTGTGAACCACTTTGTTGGACCAGCCTAGCTCCTTTTAATAAATCTGAAGAAGCCTGAATTCAAGTTTCACTGTACCAGTAGGAGACTAGCCAAAAGACCTCTCCTTAATAAATATTGTACGTGCAATGGTGTTATTCCTTCTGGGTAAAGCATTGCTTCTCCAGATGTCCTCTTTCCCAATGCAAGTACCTCTGCACAGAGAACATATGAGGAGATGATTGCCTATTAGCTCTTCAGCCATTAGTTGGTTGAGCTTGAGTTAGAGGAACATCAGAAGGGCAGGGTTAGGTCTGAAGGTCAATGGGTAAGGGAATATTCGGTGTGGTCAAAATCACCATCAAATTGCTTATAACTCCACTATGTCTGATTTTTGTGCATATGTAATGAACTTACACAGTTTTACTCCAGAGCTGGAATAGAAGGTTGTTTTCAGGTGCGTGCCAACTGAAATATTTGACGTGTGTTTAGGATTCAGTTTATATGAAAAATATTTTTATTTTTTTTTAATTTATTTTTTATTTTCAGCATAGCAGTATTCATTATTTTTGCACCACACCCAGTGCTCCATGCAATCCATGTCCTCTATAATACCCACACCTGGTACCCCAACCTCCCATCCCTGCCCCCTTCAAAACCCTCAGATGGTTTTTCAGAGTCCATAGTCTCTCATGGTTCACCTCCCATTCCAATTTCCCCCAACTCCCTTCTCCTCTCTATCTCCCCATGTCCTCCATGCTATTTGTTATGCTCCATAAATAAGTGAAACCATATGATAATTGACTTTCTCTGCTTGACTTATTTCACTCAGCATAATCTCTTCCAGTCCTGTCCCTGTTGCTACAAAAGTTGGGTATTTGTCCTTTCTGATGGAGGCATAATACTCCATAGTGTATATGGACCACATCTTCCTTATCCATTCGTCTGTTGAAGGGCATCTTGGTTCTTTCCACAGTTTGGCGACCGTGGCCATTGCTGCTATAAACATTGGGGTACTGATGGCCCTTCTTTTCACGACATCTGTATCTTTGGGGTAAATACCCAGGAGTGCAATGGCAGGGTCATAGGAAAGTTCTATTTTTAATTTCTTGAGGAATCTCCACACTGTTCTCCAAAGAGGCTGCACCAACTTGCATTCCCACCAACAGTGTAGGAGGGTTCCCCTTTCTCCACATCCCCTCCAACACATGTTGTTTCCTGTCTTGCTAATTTTGGCCATTCCAACTGGTGTAAGGTGATATCTCAATGAGGTTTTAATTTGAATCTCCCTGATGGCTAGTGATGATGAACATTTTTTCATGTGTCTGATAGCCATTTGTATGTCTTCATTGGAGAAGTGTCTGTCCATATCTTCTGCCCATTTTTTGATATGTTTGCTTGTTTTGTGTGTGTTGAGTTTGAGGAGTTCATTATAGATTTTGGATATCAACCTTTTGTCTGTACTGTCATTTGCAAATATCTTCTCCCATTCCGTGGATTGCCTCTTTGTTTTGTTGACTGTTTCCTTGGCTGTGCAGAAGCTTTTGATTTTGATGAAGTCCCAAAAGTTCATTTTCACTTTTGTTTCCTTTGCCTTTGGAAACATATCTTGAAAGAAGTTGCTGTGGCTGATATCGAAGAGATTACTGCCTATGTTCTCCTCTAGGATTCTGATGGATTCCTGTCTCATATTGAGATCTTTTATCCATTTTGAGTTTATCTTTGTGTACGGTATAAGAGAATGGTCGAGTTTCATTCTTCTACATATCGCTGCCCAGTGTTCCCAGACCATTTATTGAAGAGACTGTCTTTTGATATGGACCCTCAACTCTATGGTCAAATAATCTTTGACAAAAGAGGAAAAATATTCATTTTTGTTCTTATAGTTGAATTTACTTAATTTAAATCTATTTTGATGTCACTCACTGTACTTAACTAAGTGGAGTTTGCTGAATATAGTGTCCTGGTAGAATGGGACACCAAATAGGCTTGTTTGAAATGGAAACAGCTGAAGGGAGACGTCTGCATCCTGGACCATTATGTAGAGAGGGTGATCAGGGTGGAGCATCAGTGATGAGATGCTCTGGGAGGCCAGAGGGCAGCGAGGGAAAATTGGGTAAAAGGAGGATGAACAAAAGGCAAGATATTTTTATATTTATTTAAAATTTTTATTTATTTTATTTATTAACATATAATGTATTATTTGCCCCAGGGATACAGGTCTGTGAATCATCAGGCTTACACATTTCACAGCACTCACCATAGCACATACCCTCCCCAGTGTCCATAACCCAGCCACCCTATCCCTCCCCCCAGCCCCAGCAACCCTCATTTTGTTTCATGAGATTAAGAGTCTCTTATGGTTTGTCTCCCTCCTGATCCCACCTTGTTTCATTTTTTCCCTCCCATCCCCCACAAACTCCTGCCCTGTCTCTCAAATTCCTCATATCAGAGAGATCATATGATTATTGACTTTCTCTGATTGACTTACTTTGCTCAGCATAATACCCTTTAGTTCCAACCACATTATTGAAAATGGCAAGATACCATTTTTTGATGGCTGTACAGTATTTCATTCTATATATATATACCACATCTTCTTTATCCATTCATCTGTTAATGGACATCTAGGTTCTTTCCATAGTTTGGCTGTTGTGGACATTGCTGTTATAAACATTGCGGGGCATGTGCCCCTTTGGATCATTACATTTGTATCTTTAGGGTAAATACCCAGTAGTGTAATTGCAGGGTCAGAAGGTAGCTCTATTTTCAACTTTTTGAGGAAACTTCATGCTGTTTTCCAGAGTGGTTGCATCAGCTTACATTCCCACCAACAGTGTAGGAGGGTCCCCCATTTTCCACATCCTCACCAACATCTGTCCTTTCCTGACTTGTTAATTTTAGCCACTCTGATTGGTGTGAGGTGGTATCTCACTGTGGTTTTGATTTATATTTCCCTGATGTCGAGTGATGTTGAACACTTTTTCATGTGTCTGTTGGCCATCTGGATGTCTTCTTTGCAGAAATGTCTGTTCAAGATTTCTGCCTATTTCTTGATTGGATTATTTGTTCTTTGGGTGTTGAGTTTGATAAGTTCTTTATCAATTTTGGATACAAGCCCTTTATGTGAATATCTTCTCCCATTCTGTCTGTTGTCCTTTGGTTTTGTTCATTGTTTCCTTTGCTGTGCATCATTTATTTTGATGAAGTCCCAATATTTCATTTTTGGGCCCTTGCTTCCCTTGCCTTTGGCAATGTTTCTAGGAAGAAGTTGCTGCAGCTGAGGTTGAAGAAGTTGCTGCCTGTGTTCTCCTCAAGGATTTTGACAGATTCCTGTCTCACATTGAGGTCTTTCATCCATTTTGAGTCTATTTTTTATGTTGTGTAAGGAAATGGGTTCAGTTTCATTTTCCTGCATATGGCCATCCAATTTTCCCAACACCATTTGTTGAAGACACTGTCTTTTTTCCATTGGACATTCTTTCCTGCTTTGTCTAAGATAGGTTGATCATAGAGTTGAGGGTCTAATTTTGGGCTCTCTATGCTATTCCATTGATCTGTCTGTTTTTGTGCCAGTATCATACTGTCTTGATTACAGCTTTGTAATAGAGCTTGAAGTCTGGAATTGTGATGCCACCAACTTTGGCTTTCTTTTTCAACATTCCTCTGGCTATTCAGGGTCTTTTCTGGTTCCATATAAATTTTAGTATTATTTGTTCCATTTTGTTGAAAAAAATTGATGATATTTTGATAGGGAGTTTATTACATGTGTAGATTGTTTAGTTACCATAGACATTTTTACAATATTTGTTCTTCCAACCCATGAGCATGGAAGGCTTTCCTATTTATTTGTCTTCCTCCATTTCCTTCATGAGTACCTTATAGTTTTCTGAGTACAGATTATTTGCCTCTTTGGTTAGGTCTATTCCTAGGTATCTTAGGTTTTGGGTACAGCTGTAAGTGAAATTGACTTCTCAATTTCTCTTTCTTCTGTCTTATTGTTGATGTATAGAAATGCAACTGATTTCTGTGCATTGATTTGATATCCTGACACTTGACTGAATTCTTGTATGAGTTGTAGCCATTTTGGAGTGGAGTCTTTTGGGTTTTCCACATAAAGTATCATATCATCTGCAAAGAGTGAGAGTTTGACTTCTTCTTTGCTGATTCATATGCTCTTTATTTCTTTTTGTTGTGTGATTGCTGAGGCTAGGACTTCTAGTGCTATGTTGAGTAGCAGTGGTGATAGTGGACATCCCTGCCATGTTCCTGACCTTAGGGGAGAAGTTCTCAATTTTTCCATTGAGAATGATATTTTCTGTGGGTTTTTAATAGATGGCTTTGGTGATATTGAGGTATGTACCCTCTATCCCTACACTTTGAAGAGTTTTGATCAAGAAAGAATGCTGAACTTTGTCAAATGCTTTTTGAGTATCTGTTGAGGGTATCATATGGTTCTTGTTCTTTCTTTTATTAATGTATTGTATCACATTGATTTGTGGATGTTGAACCAACCTTGGACCTTGGAATAAATCCCACTTGGTCATGGTGAATAACCCTTTTAATGTACTGTTGGATCCTACTGGCTAGTATTTTGGTGATAATTTTCATATCTGTGTTCATCAAGGATATTGGTCTGTAATTCTCTCTCTCTCTCTCTTTTTTTTTCTTAGAGAGAGAGATTACAAGTAGGCAGAGAGGCAGGCAGAGAGAGAGGGGGAAGCAGGCTCCCTGCTGAGCAGAGAGCCCGATGCGGGGCTCGATCCCAGGACCTTGAGATCATGACCTGGGCTGAAGGCAGAGACTTAACCCACTGAGCCACCCAGGGGTCCCTGTAATTCTCTTTTTTGATAGGGTCTTTCTCTGGTTTTGGGATTAAGATAATGCTGGTTTCATAAAATGAGTTTGGAAAATTTCCTTCTATTTCTATTTTTTGGAACAGTTTCAAGAATTAGGTATTAACTCTTATTTATTTAAATGTCGGGTAGAATTCACCTGGGAAACCGTCTGGCCCTGGGCTCTTGTTTGTTGCGAGACTTGTGATGACTGCTTCAATCTCCTTACTGGTTATGGGTCTGTTCAGGTTTTCTATTTTTTCCTGGTTCAGTTGTGGTACTTTATATGTTTCTAGGAATGCATCCATTTCTTCCAGGTTGTCAAATTTGCTGGGGTATAGTTGGTCATAATATGTTCTTCTAATTGTTTGCATTTCTTGGGTGTTGGTCGTGATCTCTACTCTTTCATTCATGAGTTTATTAATTTGGGTCCTTTCTCTTTTCTTTTTCATATGTCTGGCCAGGGGTTTATCAATCTTATTAATTCTTCCAAAGAACAAGCTCCTAGTTTCGTTGATTTGTTCGATTGTTCTTTTGGCTTCTATTTCATTGATTTCTGCTCTGATCTTTATTATTTCTCTTTTTCCTGCTGGGTTTAGGCTTTCTTTGATGTTTTTTCTCCAGTTCCTTTGGGTGTAGGGTTAGGTTGTGTACTTGAGACCTTTCTTGTTTCTTGAGAAAGGCTTGTATTGCGTATACTTTCCTCTCAGGACCACCTTTGCTGTGTCCCAAAGATTTGAACAATTGTGTTTTCATTTTCATTTGTTTCCATGAATTTTTTAGTTCTTTTTAAAATTCCCTGGTTGACCCATTCATTCTTTAGTAGAATGCTGTTTAGCCTCCATGTATTTGAATTCTTTCCAACTTTCTTCTTGTGATTGAGTTCTAGTTTCAAAACATTGTGGTCTGGAAATTTGCAAAGAGTGATCTCAGTCTTTTGGTACCAGTTGAGACCTGATTTGTGACCCAAGATGTGATCTATTCTGGAGAATGTTCCATGTGCAGTAGAGAAGAATGTGTATTCTGTTGTTTTGGGATGGAATGTTCTAAATATATATGTGAAGTCCATCTGGTCCAGTGTGTCATTTAAAGCCCTTATTTCTTTGTTAATCTTTTGTTTGGATGATCTGTCCATTTCAGTGAGGGGGTGTTAAAGTCACCTACTGTTGTTGTATTATTGTTGATGTGTTTGTTTGATTTGTTACTAATTGATTTATATAATTGGCTGCTCCTATGTTGGGGCATAGATATTCAAAATTGTTAGATATACTTGTTGGACATACCCTTTAAGTATGATATAGTGTCCTTCCTCATCTCTTATTACAGTCTTTGCTTTATATCTAATTTATCTGATATGAAAATTGCCACCCCAACTTTCTTTTGATATCCATTAGCATGGTAAATTTTTTTTCACTCCCTCACTTTAAATCTGGAACTGTTTTGGGGTCAAAAATGAGTTTCTTGTAGACAGCATATTAGTGGGTCTTTTTTTTTTTAAATATCCATTTTGATACCCTGTGTCTTTTGATTGGGGTATTTAACCCATTTACATTCAGGGTAACTATTGAAAGATGTGAATTCAGGGGCACCTGGGTGACTCAGTGGGTTAAAGCCTCTACCTTCAGCTCAGGTCGTGGTCTCAGGAATCTGGGATCGAGCCTCACATTGGGCTGTCTGCTTGGCAGGGAGCCTTCTTCCTTCTCTCTCTCTCTGCCTGCCTCTCCACCTAATTGTGATCTCCTTCTGTCAAATAAATTAAAAAATCTTAAAAAAAAAGAAAGATATAAATTTAGTGTCATTGTATTGCCTATAAGGTGACTGTTATTGTATATTGTCTCTGTTCCTTTCTGGTCTGCTACTTTTAGGCTCTGTCTTTGCTTAGGGGACCTGTAGGACTGGTTTGGTGTTTACAAGTTCTTTCAGTTTTTGTTTATCCTGGAAGCTTTTTATCTCTACTTCTATTTTCAATGACAGCCTAGCTGGATATAGTATTCTTGGCTGCATATTTTTCTCATTTACTCATTTACTCAATTTACTGAATATATCATGCCAGTCCTTTCTGGTCTGCCAGGTCTCTGTGGATAGGTCTGCTGCCAAATTAATATTTCTACCATTGAAAATGTTACAGACCTCTTGTCCCTAGATGCTTTCAGGATTTTCTCTTTGTCACTGAGACTTGTAAGTTTTACTATTAGATGAGGGGGTGTGGACCTATTTTTATTGATTTTTGAGGGGGGTTCTCTGTGTCTTCTGGATTTTGATGCTCGCTCCCTTCACCAAATTAAGAAAATTCTCTACTATAATTTGCTCCACTATACCTCCTGCCCCTCTCTCTGTCGTCTTCTTCTGGGATCCCAATTATTCTAATATTGTTTCATCTTATGGTATCACTTATCTCTTGACTTTTCCCTTCATGGTCCAGTAGTTGTTTGTCTCTCTTTTGTTTAGCTTCTTTATTCTCCATCATTTGATCTTATATATCACTAATTCTCTCTTCTGCCTCATTTATTCTGGCAGTAAGAGCCTCCATTTTTTATTATATCTCACTAATAGCTTTTTTTTTATTCCAACTTGGTTAGATTTTAGTTTATTTCTCCAGAAAGGGATTCTGTAGTATCTTCCATGTCTTTTTAAAGACCAGCTAGAACCTTGATAATCTTTATTCTGAACTCTAATTCTGACATATTACTAATGTCCATATTGATTAGATCCCTAGGCATTGGTAGTGCCTCTTTTTTTTTTTTTTTTTTTTTTTTTTTTTGTGGTGAGTTTTCTGCCTTGTCATTTTATCCAGATGAGAATAGATGAATAAGAGAACAAAATACTAAAAGGTTAGCAATGATCCCAGAAAAATACACACTAACCAAATCAAAAGAGACCCGAAAACGGGGAGAAGAAAGGGGGAGAAAAAGGAAAAAAAGGAGAGGAAAGAATGTGATCAGGTTGGAAACTAGAAGAAAGCCATGCACTAGATTTAGGGTATATTTTGATCTTTTAGAAGAAGCTGTATCCCAAATTTTTAAAGAAAAATTGTATGTATATAAAAAATATGTATATGTATATAAAAATATGTATATATGTATTATATACATATATATGTATATGTATATTAAAAATAAGGTTAAATACAATGAAGGATAAAATATGACTATAACAATGAAAATTTAAAATTTTTAAAAAAGGTATTGATAAGATAAAATAGTTAAAAACATTAAAATAGGAAAGAGGAAAAATTTAAAAAATAGAATAAGAAAAAAATTTAAGAAACTTAACTTTGAAGGACTAAAGGATCATGGGGGAAAAGCCATGAATTCTATATGTTGCTTTCCCCTAGCTCTGGAGCTCTGAAGTTCTCATTGATCAGTGAACTTGGTCTTGGCTGGATGTTCTTGCTGATCTTCTGGGGGAGGTGCCTGTTGCAGTGATTCTTAAATGTCTTTGCCTGAAGCAGAATTGCACCACCCTTGTTAGGGGCCAGGCTAGGTAATCTACTCAGGTTCACTCTTGGGAGCTTTTGTTCCCTGAACACTTTCCGTACAGCTTTGGAGGATGAGAATGAAAATGGCGGCCTCCCAATCTCCAGCCTGGAGGAGGTGAGAGCTCAGGGCCCCACTCCTCAATGTGCCCTCAGAGAAAAGCACTCAATCCCTGCCATCTCCCTGTTGTCTGGACGTGCTCTTTGATCACCCAGCCTGCGACCAAGCATTTCTATCTCTGGCACACAGCCCTGTTTGGAGTCTCCTGCCACAAGCTCCTGTGCTGCTCTTCCCAGAGGAGGAAAGAGGGAGCCTCTACCACTTATGGGGTCCCTGGTTGAAGAACAGTGCCCTGACTATGCCTCGGATCATGGTTTAAGGTAACCCCGAGCTGAGAGCCCACTGCTCAGCTCCATCTCTGCATCCAGCTTCCCTGCTCTGATACCTGGGAGTTCTGCCACACTCAGGCACCCCTAGTCTTTCTGTGACCCTGCAGGTCCTGAGACCAAATTGTCCCCGCAAGGGCTCCACCCCCTGCTTAGTCTCTGGAGCGATGTCTTCCAGTGGACCAGACTTCTAAAAGTTCTGATTTTGTGCTCTTTCTCACTTGCTGGGAGCCAGCTCCCCCACATCCCCCCCCGTGGTCGATCTTCCCAAATGTTGCCTCAGATTCACTTCTCTGCATGCCCTACCTTCCAGAAAATGGTAAATTTTCTATTCCTAGAATTGCTGCTCTTCTCCTCTTCTATCTCTGTTGAGTTTATAGGTGTTCAGAATAGTTTGATAACTATCTAGCTGAACTCCTGGGACCTGATGATATTTAAGTCTCCTATTCCTCTGCCATCTTGCTCAGATCCTGGGGCAAGATATTTTTAAACGTGTGCTCTCAGTGAATATATAGGTACTCAACCAACAATTAAGTAAATGAATGAATTATGATTGCAGGAAGTTTGTTCCATTTGTGTCCCTGTCAGTGAATAGAAGAATTTCTGTTTTATAATACCCTTAGCAGCATTAACTATTTTACAAATTTTTGTGCCAATCTGACAGAAAAACATTATTTCACTTTTTGTTTTAATATACATTTGAAAACATTAGAGTCAATCTCTTCCTTCCACAGAGTAGAAGGACAGGAACAGCTAGCTGATTGCTTGATCCTTGGTCTGAGTTTAGCTACCTTGATCAATGTTACTTTGATGCCCATGACTTTCTATGACAGTCACTTGCCTTAGTGGGATTTGTTTGATATGGGGTGCCCCTTTGAAGAACTGTTCACTTAGAAGTGGTCTGGTGCTAAGCCAGTTTCCATTCCTGATCTGTCCAGGACCGGGAGCTCACTGACCTCTCCCTTACATCAGACCTCAGCTGAGGACAGGTGGTATCCACACACCATTGTGCACCTCAGGACCCTCTCGACTCTTCTTTCCTTCTCTGTGCCTGTCCCACCTCCACCCATCCTGCTGCTGTTAGCTCATGCCCCTATCCTTCCAGGAATGATTTCTTTCTTTGCTGAATCCATCACACAATTGACCAAACCACTCGTTGAACCAGAATAAGTGTCAAGTAAATGGCTCAGACAAAAAACTGGCATTTTTTGTAATACCTAGGTTTGCCTGTGGTGGGTGAGTAATAAGAACAATGCTCACTGGAGACAATGGGGTTCACCATAATGGCATCGTGTCTGAGATGGAAAAGAATCCTGAGCTCCTGATTCAATAAGCAGCACCTGTGTGGTGTACTAACTCTGATTTCCAGTTTTCCCAGCTAGGGACTCACCATTTAGCCAATGGCAAACAGCTTAATCTCCGTGTCTGGGTTTTCTCATCTGTGAGGCCAAGATGCTGTGTGGTAACCTTGCAGAGCAGGGTTGCCTGGATTACATAGCCAGAGGTCCAGCCAATGGCTAAATGAAAGCACTGATTTAAAGGAAGTTAAAAAGCAGATAAAAGTGACACCAACCCAGAGATCCCATTACTCAACTCAAGTTGCTGTGTTCTGAGAAATTAGAAGCCATGATCTAGGATTTGAGTGTAACTCAGGGAACAATTTTGGTCTAACAGCTTCAAATATATTTACAACAGCCGATCCCCCATTTCAACCCTGTTTTTTTACTCTATAAACGTCCTTCTCTATGTCTAAAGAAATTCTGCTTAAATTCCTTCAGGGTCTGACCCTTTTTGAGCCTTAGTTTATGTTCTTTTGTTCTTGTACTTGACATTACCTCAAATAGTCTTGTAAAATCTTGCTTCTGTTCCCTTCAGAATTTTATATTCCTCAAAGAGGCACTTCCCCCACTTCCTTCAGAAAAATAGCTGCATTGCTTTTGTAACTTTTTTTTCCCTATTAATATAGGCAAAAATTTCAAGTTTCATGAATGATACAGGTTGTCCTTCCTGGCACTATTACCATGTAGAGAATAACCTAGAACAAAGTAATCTAAGCAAAATTAACATTTGACAAATCCATTTTCAACTTGGTCATAGCTGTTGAGAGGCCTTCTAGAGGACTGCCTAAATGGAAGCTGATAATCCAGTCTTGGAGAGACAGAATTGCCCAGAATGGCCAGTAGGCTGGGCAGCACAGTGTTATTGTTCTCTGATATGGTTCATGAGTGAAGGTACCATGATCCAATGGCCTTTTTTTATTTGTTTATTCATTGAATAGTTGTTTACCATCTCAGGTGAAAATAGTTATCATTTGTTTTCAGGAGAAGGTAGACTGCTCAAAACTTTTGAAATAGCAATTATTCATTTAAGATATATTTTTTGAGGGTCTGTGCTATGCTGAGAGCAGGGGATTAAAAAAAAAATGACCAAGACCCAGTTCTTATTCTACAGAAGTTCATTGCCTGGTGGGGGAGATAGACAAACCAACAGTTACAATCAGTGTGACAAATGCCCTGATAGATAGAGGTCAGAACTGAGAGAGGCATTGTGCCTCCTCTGAGGCATAAGAGTGGGAGTCAGAGAGGAAGACATCCTGGAAAAACTGCTGCTTCCAGCATCCATCAGGGCATGTCACAATGTTCATGTGGAGTGCACATGGGATGTGACATGGGAAGGAAGATAATGCATGAATATGTTTGTTTCCTATTGCTGCTGTTACAGATTGTCACAGAGTAGGTGGCTTAAAACAAAAACTCCAGAGGTCTGAAGTCTGCTGTGGGTCTTCTTGGGCTGAAATGAAGGTGTTGGCAAGGCCATGTTCCTTCTGGAAGCTCTAGGGAAGAATTTATTTTCTTTTTTTTTTTTTTTAAAGATTTTATTTATTTATTTGACAGAGAGAGATTACAAGTAGGCAGAGAGGCAGGCAGAGGGAGAGAGGAGGAAGCAGGCTCCCTGCTGAGCAGAGAGCCCGATGCGGGACTCGATCCCAGGACCCTGAGATCATGACCTGAGCCGAAGGCAGCGGCTTAACCCACTGAGCCACCCAGGCGCCCATGAATTTATTTTCAATTCCTAGAATCTCCCCTCATTCCTTGCTTTGTGGCCCCTTCCTCCATGTTCAATACTAGCAATTACTGCCTCCCACCCCACCTCCACCTTGCATTATCACTTCTTTCATTCCCTTTCTGACTTTGACTTTCCTGCCTTCTTTTCTGACTTATGAGGGCCCTTATGATTATATTGGGCCCTCCTGGATGATGCAGGATAATTTCTCCATCTTCAAACACTAATTTAATCACAACAGCAAAGTTCCTCTTGTCATGTAAAGGTCATATTTGCAGGTTCTAAGGAATAAGACCTAGGCTTTGTGGGAGGGGGCACTATTTTGTCTACCACAATGGGCAAAGGGCACTTTGGGGGGAAGGAGAAGGAACTCCAACCTGAAGTTACTTGAATATACTTTGAGTGGTTCAGTGTTTGGTTTGAAAGATAGCTGTAGAACAAATCAAGTATAAACCATTTGCTCTTTTATACATAATCTGAGTCTCACGTTATGCTCCGAAACTTCATGAATGGTCCTGTTCAAGTGAAGAAATGAGCTACAATTTGACAGTTCTTCTTAGGAAAGAAAAATACAGATTAGGACAGTGTTCTTTCTTACAATGAAGGTATATGAAATTCTACCTTAAGAAATACTGTGGATTCAGAGTCAGTTAATAAATTGTGAGTCATCTTGACAGGAAGGACACTCACTTTACCTTGCTTAAGAACTGGCTTATTTCCATTCACTTCTCTTCCTTCTATTCTCTGTATTTCAGAGTAGTAACCTGCAGGTGTGCCTCTTTCTCACCTTCCCTGTCCCTGAGCCCAAACTGCGGGGACTCGTACCACCCCTGATTCAGCACTGGCCTCCCCAGCTGGTGTCCGCTGAGCCTGGTCCAGCTGCTCTGCTAGCTTCTGTTGTGGCAACTAACAGGACATTCCAGGTCCCATTGATGTCTCTGCAGTGGTGGAGGCTGGGGTAGAAAGGATGGTGCATGCTTGCTCCACTGCAGGGGCACATGGACAAAGGACATCCCAGATCTTTTATGCTGTCTGTTCTTGGTGGCCGAAGAGGAGGGTTCAGCTGCTGCAGAGGGTGGAAGGGTGTACCTTTCTTATATCTCAGATTAAACTTAGAGAGTTGATGATAAGACTTTGATAGAAAAATGACAAACTGACCTCAAAGCTTCCTAATGCATTTGTCTTAGGAGTGTTTTAAGATGTATTACAAAATATTTAAATATTTATCACATTTGCAAACTGATTAAAAAAGAAACTGCAAAACAAAGGAAGTTTCAGACATCAGGCAGGCTTGAAATAGTCTTCAAGATGGGTTCAGCAGTGTTCCACTAGGCAGATGTATTTCCCTGTCAGCCTTGCCCACCCTGATGTCATGCCCCCCCACCCCACCCCCCTGCCGGGAGATGGCTAAGTAGGATGCTGGGGCATGGTAGCCTTCTGTGTAAGTGTGAGGCCAGGGTTTCCCTTGGTAACTGTGCACTTCTCCTGTTAGCACCCCAGATTTATTCCTAAGCTGGCTTGTCTTTGGGTCCGAGCCCTTTTTCTACCTTCTCTTTGGGGGTCTGGAGTTGCTGTGTTGGGGCAAGAAAGGCATGGACTCTCACCTCAAGGACCTGGGCGGAAACTGGCCTCTGCCACTTGCTCGTTGTGCAAATGTGAGCTAGTCACATGGCTGTCATTCGCTGAGCACTGTTTGTTGTAGGTAGAAGTAGAAAGACCTGAAATCCTCATGGTTCATGAGCAGCAGGGCTAGGATTCAAAGGTTGGTGTGTCTGACTCTGAATCCAGGGTTTCTTCAGAGTGAGAGGTTCTTCAGGGGAAGGTGGGTCAGGGCTGGATGGTGCACAGTTGGGGTAGTTATGGAACCCCAGTCTTTCCTTTGGGAAAAATTTTTCTGTCACCTGTTTGATAATTAAGAATTTGTTAGGAAAATTTTGGAGCAATAAAGGTATAAAAAACAATTATATTTTTACTTCATTATGCCTTTCTAAGTGATGTAATCTCTTGGAGACTCTTCACTGTAATCTTGAGGTGATGATAACATAATCCTTATAGGATTGTAGAAAAGATCAAAGGAAACAAAACAAGTAAACCATCAGATATAGGGTAGGACCTCCCATACCAGTTAGTTTCCTTCTTCTCTATCATACAAAGTCTTTGCATTTAAGGTAGGACTCAACTGTGCCCAGGGCAAAACCAAACCATTTATTTGGATACTTTCACATTATTTATGATAATGGTTAATTAATTCAACAAATATTTGTTTAGAACTAATTGTGAGCCTAGAAATGTGTTAGGTCTATGGCCGGGGACAGCCTGGGGGGAGGCGGGTTGGGCAGCCCTCTAATATGGCAGCTGTGAGAGAGATCTCCCCCTGTCCCCTCCTACCCTGAAGGGAGCTTGATGTCTGAAAACCTCCATGGGGAATTCTTATCTTTGATTCTCTCTTCAAAATTTCTCGCCAACATTCAAAGTCATCAAGAGAGGCAACTTCTCGGTTTTTGTGAGTTTGTTCCCTAGGAGGGGTGGGTTGGATGGTAGATTTGGATGGAAACCTGAGATGAAGGAGAGGGATCGGTAGGATGTAGGGGGCAGCTACAAGGTCAAAATGTAATTCCTCCTGACTCAGAGCCAGAGCCTGTGCCATTGTCAAGGGACAATGATGGCACTCATGTTCTTTTGGTCTTGGGCCTACGGTGCTGGCCTAGGGATGCCTCTTGGAGTCTGTCCACTGATCATTGATGCAGGGAGATTTTGTCTAAGAATGAGGATACCTCAGGCCAATGAAATTTGAGGAGACCAACTGGTAAAACCACCAGACCCATGCTGGGGGAGTGGGGCTGAGTGGATTAAGAAGCAGTGAGTCAAGGACCCAGAGTGGTACATTTGAACTTTCACAGATATGAAGCTTGGTGGAGGGTTGTTGGGGGGGCGGTGGCAAAGGCCAATTTCAACCAATTCAGAGAAAGATGGACTTAGTTGAAAAAAACCTTGAGAGTTTTTCTAAATTTGGTAATAGTAAGGAGTTACACCAGCTCTGGGCCTGGCAAAAATAAATTGTTCCACAAGGTGAAAAAGGCCAGATAAGAAAATGAAGGGAAGAGATCATTAAGGACAAGACATCTCTTACGTGATGTCCTGAGAAAAGAGAGGGTCCGGCCTATACCAAGAGACTGGTCTGGTCAAGAAAAGATACTAAGAAATGTTCACAAGAGACTAACAGTAAAATAATGAATTGCAATCACAAATGTTAACTTGTGCCAGGCACTCCTCTAAGTCCTATGTATGAGCTCCCTCAAGCCTACTGACATTCTTAAGAATTAGGTACTTTCATTATCCCCATTTTACAGACCAGGAAACTGAAGCACAGTTAGGCTAAGGTGCTTGCCTAAGGTCAGTGGTGAGGCCAGAGTTCCACTGAGATCCTGATCCTAGAACCATGCTCGCAAAGTACTTGCTTCCTCTGGGCAAATATCACCGGGTACTCAGGAAAGGTCTTATGGGAAGCTAAGGCTGGAGCAGTGATTTTTTAACAGGGACCAAACATCCTGGAGTAGCAAGCAAGTTAGTGTGCCTGCTAGTGTATGGTTCCCCCCTTCCCTGCCCCCGATGAATGGGAAAACATAATATGGGTCCCTTGTCCAGAGATGTCCAAGACCCCAAAGAGGTAAGAATCCCGAGGCTGGGCTTTTAAGCGGCCCATTGAACCATAGGGCTGAGGCTGATCAGTGTCCTCAGGGTGGACTGCTTGGTCCCTCAAGTTGGGTCTCCCCCAGAATTTTCTAGGGTTCACTGTCCTCATTGGAAATTTGCTGGGGAGGATTATCCCTTCATGAGCATTTCATTTGCCAGGATTGGCTCAGTGTATATTTACCAGAAGATGAAGCCTGTTCAAACAGAAAAATGGTCCCTCCTTTGGAACATTTTTCTCTAAATGCCATTATCCATGACTTCTACTGAGGGGAGAGAGACGCAAAATCCTTATATTCTGGGCAAATGCTTCTACAATGTTCCAGTGACATTGATTATAGCTTATCTAACTTCATAACGGATCTGTCTTATCCAAAGATACAATGTACTGAAAATCAGAAGAAATGCTGGGGTTTTGAGAAGGGGACATCGCTTTTTTTTCAGATAGGATTTTGTATTACGGAAAGTAGCTTTTCCCAGACAACTGAGACTAAGCAGAGGTTCTTTCTGCGAAGATCAATATTGTCACTGGTCCTGAGCAGCAAAGAAATATGTCCCCCCACACCATCAACACCTAACAATGAAGAAAAGCAGGGAAACAGGAACAGCTGATGATTAGAGTCATCTGAGAAACATTAGCATAACTTTCAATACTCTTAGATTTCAGTGAGAGAAATGTGAAATATTTTTCCCACCAAAAAGACACATTTTACAATCAAAGTCTGATACCAGTATCACAGTTATTGATATTTATATATTGATATATTTTTGGTTGTTCTTTTTTTGTGGCTCTGACAATTTTGGCCAAATGTATTTTGAGACTATGAGTGTGTTCAAATTTAGAATCGCTACATCTTCCTGGTGAGCTGAACATATCATCACTTTGTACTGCATCCTTTACTTCTAGTAATTCTATTTGCCTTGAAATCTATTTTGTCTGGTATAGAGACACCCAAGCTTTTTGTTGTTGGTTGGTCTAGTATTTGCCTTGCCCTTTTCCATCCTTTTACGTTTATCCTTTCATATCTTTGTTTTAGTGTGTCTCTTGTGATTAGTAAGTAGCTGTTTCTTTCTTTTCTTTTTAAGATTTATTTATTTGACAGAGAGAGAGAGACAGTGAGAGAGGAACACAAGCAGGGGGAGCGAAGAGGGAGAAGCTAGGGAGCCCTATGTGGGGCTCCATCCCAGGACCCTGCGTTCATGGCCCAAGCTGAAGGCAGACACTTAAAGACTGACCCAGGCACCCCAGTAAATAGCTGCTTCTTTAAAAAAAAGTTTAGTCTTGTCACAGTCAAAAGTTTATCAACATCTCTACTCTTGTCCCAAACACAAGAACCTTTCGAAGGTTCTAACTTCCATCATTTTTCATGATTTATATGCTCTTTGATCATATGTTTTATTGCCATCATTTTGTTTTGAGTGTTGTAATGCGTGCTGTATACACTGGCTTGGTTCCCCTTTAGGACAGAGCTGCTCCTTCTGCCAGAGGCTGGGAGTGTTGATGCTGATGACTTTCAACTGAATCCCTCACTGGAAATTGTTATCAGCGGAAGAGGATGGTCTTGCTTGAAGCAGTGCCCCCACCTTCCCTCTAACCACCCCCACCTTCCCTCTAACCACCCCCACCTTCCCTCTAACCACCCCCACCTTCCCTCTAACCACCCCCACCTTCCCTCTAACCATTCCACCTTCCCTCTAACCACCTCCACCTTCCCTCTAACCACCCCACCTTCGCTCTAACCACCCCACCTTCGCTCTAACCACCCCACCTTCGCTCTAACCACCCCACCTTCGCTCTAACCACCCCACCTTCCCTCTAACCACCTCCACCTTCCCTCTAACCACCTCCACCTTCCCTCTAACCACCTCCACCTTCCCTCTAACCACCCCACCTTCGCTCTAACCACCCCACCTTCGCTCTAACCACCCCACCTTCGCTCTAACCACCTCCACCTTCCCTCTAACCACCTCCACCTTTCCTCTAACCACCTCCACCTTCCCTCTAACCACCCCACCTACGCTCTAACCACCCCACCTACGCTCTAACCACCCCACCTACGCTCTAACCACCCCACCTACGCTCTAACCACCCCACCTACGCTCTAACCACCTCCACCTTCCCTCTAACCACCTCCACCTTCCCTCTAACCACCTCCACCTTCCCTCTAACCACCCCCACCTTCCCTTTAACCACCCTCACCTTCCCTCTAACCACCCCCCACCCCAACCGCAACTAATAACTAAGCCTGGTTGCTGTGGGTATATGTGGAGGATAAAGCCCCCTTCCCTAAACGTGGGACAACTCTGATGGCCAACTGTGTGATCAGATGATGTTTTGTGACTACATCCCAATTCAACTCCTTTTTCTGCCAGTTCTACTTCCTCAAGGAACAGGCGTTCCTCTCTAGAGAACTCCCTCAAAAATATTCTGCTGCAACTCTCAGATTCACAACCATTTCCCAGGGAATCCCATTTAGGTTAAGGGGCCATGGTGAATGTTTGTTTAGACTTACTCATGTATTTTCCATTTGACCTCCTAAAAATCTCTTTTGTGGTGTCTGGGATCAATTTCCTTCTGCCTTATATCATTTAAATCCCTTTGGGCAGAGTCTGTTGAATGGGTGTCTTCATTTTGCTTTGTTCTAAAAGATAATTTTAATGAGTATGGAACAGGTCATTTTTTTTCTTGCAGCTCATTGAAGATTTTCTACTATTTTCTGATTTCCTTTGCTGCTATGGCAAATTTGCTGTCAAATGACCAGTCACTTACTTAAAGGTAGTCTGTCTTTTCTCTTGGTCTACTTTCAGATCTTTCTTTTGTCTTTGATTTATAGTTTCACCATAGTATGTCTATGGGGGGTTTTATTTTTCCTTAACTTCCTTGGGTTCACTGAGATTTCATTTCTAGACTGCTAGAGATTGAAGTCTCTTGAGCCTTAGTTTCCACTTCTATAAAATGGCAATGCTGGTAACTTCTGAAAGGATGATGTGAGAAAATGCATGCTACAAGGCAGGATTTCTCTAGTTGTTTTTCACTGAATTAGGTATCTTTCTGTTTAGGCTTCCTCAAAAGGTCCTGTGACCAAACATTTGGGAAGTGCTGGTCACTGCAAACTCTCTTGGAGGCTGGCAAACTCCTCAGCGTCACAAAAGCCCTGACAAGTCCTGCAGTGTTCTCCATATTCACATATCCTCGGAACAGCCTTTGTCATGAACATCTGTTCACAGCTCCTATTTTGTGGAACACAGTTTGGAGGAATATTGTATAAAATACTGCATGTATAAAATATTGAATGAAATGTTTTATTTAGTGAAAGAGGATTATTTCCCCTCCACTGTCGAGGGTTTTCGATTGAGACAAAAATAAGAAACGGCTATATCACAAGAAGACTGTGGCTCATGAACACCTTGCTGCGGCCCGCCAGATTCCAAACCTGCCGATAGGGATGGCACCACCCCCCCTTGTGGCAAAGTCACAAGGAGAGAAGGGCACATTGAGTATATGGAATCTGAATCACACACACACAAGTGTCCTTCTGCATGTTCTGCTTTCTCCCCCAAAGGAGCACTGTTTGGACTCAAGGGCTAATTTTCAAGAAGTTTATAGTTTAAGAAGGTTACAGTTGTCAATTCTGAAGGAAAGTTTTGATGTCATGCTGAGCTTGAATTTCGAAGCCTTCACTCAGCAAGAGCCTTTCTCCTGAAAGAGGTGGGAGGGAGCACAACATCTGTGACCCCTTGAAATTGAGGCTGAGACCCCAAATGGTCAGATTTCAAAAAGGAACCTATCTAATGTCACCATAGAGCCTCTGTGTTGTGTTGTCCCTCTATTTTTTTGAGAGAAAGGAGAGGGGAGGGACAGAAAGTGTTATGTGTCTGGAGGAATGAGGCTGCAGGACAATTTGCCTACCAGAGGGAGGGGAACATGTGTATCTACATATTTGCCAAGTTGCTCCAGAATTCCTAGGGGTTTCTGGAGCGCAGTCTGGATTTCCTTGATCAGGGCCATGAAGGATGTTCCAAAAGCACTGTTTCCCATGCAGCTGAGATGCACACAGCTTCTTGAGTCCGGTCTGATCTTCCTGAAGACTAAGACTAAAGCTCCTTCTTGTTGCCCCTGGTTCTTGGGTTCAGGTATGTTTACAACCATCCCAGGGAACTGACAAAAAGTGGTTGTCAGGGTGGGCTCTGCTCCATGGGTTAAAGTGGGGCCCCTCATTTGATATCGTGCACTACCTGCTTCAGAAGGACTGGAGCTCCTGGTTAAAAGTGCAGGCTTCTAGATGCCATGCCAGAACTCTCCAGAGTCTCAGTGCTGTCTGTTTACCCATGTGTTTATTAGGACATTAAAGTTTGAGTTCGCTGGAGGGGCAACCTTGTGTGTGATCACTAGAAATGGCTGTGTCTCCAGTGTTCTTGCCTGATTTTTCACATAACAAAACACCAGTCCTTTTCGTGGCTTTGGAGGCCTCTCAGGGTCCACTCACTCTTGACTTCTCAAATTTAGGATTTGCTGGATATGTACCCTTCTATGGCCTTCAGAAACTGCCCGGTCAGTTCATTTGTGGGAACTGGGTTGACATGGGCAAGGATCAAAAGAATATAATTGTTAGGGATCTAACATTTCTAGATAACAGTCTCTGTAGTTTTCAGAGTGCTTCCCAAACTGAAGTCACAAATACATTATTCATTGGCTCCTCCCTATGAATCTGCAAGAAAAACAGAATAAGCATTAGTACTCTCCTTTACTCAACTTGACTGGAGTGATTTGTTCAGGCTCTTGAATGTGAATGTACAGTGGTGGAGTCAGATTCAGAGCCTGAGTTTTGCTGCCACCCACCCTACCTTTTTCCTCTCTCCCCTGCTTTGATTGTCTCCTACCTCCTTCAGTTCTCCTGTCCAGTTCTCACTGCTGTTTTCACGAATTCCATGTCAACCAAGTGGACTCTATGTGGGGTTCTGTCAGGCCATTGTGGACACTGTTCCCTTTGCTATCCTAAGACACTGTAGCAATTTACTACTTTATTGGCCTGAGTTCTGGCCCTCCCTTCCTGACTGTGCATGTGGGCATCTGTATCTCTAGAGAAGGAGAAATGTGGTGGCAACTCAGAGGGATGTTTTGCCTAACCAGGCTGTTTTGTGATCATATCCTTCACTTGACCGACATTTCTAATTCTTGATTTTATAAAGCTAAAAATAACATACAGCAATAATTGTGCCATCTGGAGGTGGGGTATACTGTTCTTCCTCTCTTCTCCTTCCCACCCCCCTCTCTGGACACAGGTACCTACCGACAAAAAGGGAGATGTGTTCTGTGCAGTTTGGCAGAATGGTAAGGGATGATAGTTGCATAATTTGAACCCGCAAACATTTTTAAGTGAGATAATGAGAAAGTTGCTGTTCTGATATACCCAGCACAAAGAGAATAGTTTTCCAATTCTACAGTTAATTTGAGCCATGCAGACAGCTTATTCTCCAGAATGCATCCAGCACTAAATCTGAAATGATTGTCTAAACTACAGAATTCTGAGTAACAACTTAGCGAGCTCTTTACCTTCTGAAGCCTGTAGGCACAGCAAGGAGGAAAAAAAGAATTTTCCCCTTCTATTAGTCTTTTCACTTTTAAAAATCTTTGTGATGCTTTCTCATCCATCCATATTTACTGGGCACCTATAGGGCTTTGGGTGTGGAGATTGGGTAGAATTCAGAGCACATATGTAGGAGGTTTGTTCTGCTTTCAAAGAGTTGCAGAGCATTACTCTGCTAAAGTGTGTTTATTTTTCAAATCTACTGTTTTTTCTTCCCCCAGCAGTGGGCAAGAAGACATTTCTTACTCTCTCCTCTTTGTCTCTGATCAGAAGGTCTTCAAGGTGAACGATGATGTATTCCTTTCTGACTACAAGTACATGTGAGCAGTCCAGCCCGCCAGCTGCCTGCTCAAGTAGTTTAGCTCTTGTGTGCCTGCACGCAGGGCTCAGAACGGGTGCTGGGCAATGGCTGAGTCTAAAAAGAAACCAGGGGCCCTGTTCCCCCTGCCATGCTGTGGCAGCATCTCCCCCACAGCGCTTCAGCAGCAACATGGCAGCCATGTGGGACCATGTCCTGGACCTTCAGGCCTCCAAGCAGAGTCCTCTCTTCGTCACACCCAGGCTCTTGTATGAGTCATGGTGCACAGAAAACATTTGTTGGGATATTGGGGTTGGTTTGGTGGAGAACTGACCAGAGGCTGTGCTGTGTTTGTCAGTCCTTAGGCAGGAGAGGGAGGAAGCCAGGCTTTTCTTTGATTATCTGAATAGACTGATTCCCTCGAAGCTTCCGAGGCTAATTGTGGTGAAAATGTGCCAGGTAGACCCCTTGCATGCCAACCGTAATTAATAGTGGTACAGTCTTCAAGGCCATAATGCTCATCAGTTATTAATTAGCAATTCATTTTGTTGAATAAATAATATTTATGATGGATGATAGAACTTGTAATTGGGCACGAGAAGGGGCCCTCCTGGGACTGGCTTCCCAGCCAATACTAACTATGACACAGGAATGAAAAACACAGAGGATCATATGGGAAAATCCACGTTAAACAATGGTGACACAGTCAAGGTGTTCCTCTCCACAGGAGAAAAGCCCATCCTGAGTGCTGGGTGCATATCCCAGGCCTGAGGGTGGTAACGGTTTCTGGCCAGGCGTCATCAAGCCAGGCAGTTTTCCATTTCCTCTTCAGCTTGTAATCAGCCACCCTATTTTGTTTCCTTTTTTTTTTTTTTTTTTTAAGCAAACTGTTCTTTGCCAGACAATTCTATTGACTTTGAATTACTCCTGTGATAGAGCCTTTCAAGGGATTGTCATGACTCGTGCCCACAGACTTGAGGGGGGCAAAAAGTGCTTTTCCGAAAAGGTAATGATTGAAATTTTTATTTTAAATGATTCCTTAGATTGAATTCACTTTAGATTAACAGATTTTCCTGCCCAATTGATTTTCTGGCATCCATTCAGTGATCCAGCAGAGATAAAATGGGGGTTCATTGAGTCCATGACTCGGAGGAGACGAGATCCTGGCCAATAGAACCAGCAGAGCTTCTTCCTTGCCTGCTCAGTTGGAGCGGGACAACCGGAGCTGGTCAGCTGCTGACCAGATGCTGCCTTCAATTACTATTCCAACCCTCAAAGACATTTATCGCTCACTCTCAAAAGCAGAGCAGCTGAATAATAAAGGGAAGCACTAAAGCCATTTTTTTTTTCTTTTCGGAGAGCATGTATAATGGCCAAATTGCTTGAAATAAATTAGCACGATAAATAAGCATAGTTTGTACAGTATCTGTAAAACAAATTCCTAGTCTTGGGAAAATAGAGAGACAAAGTGAGAGCTTACATTTAACAAGCACAGGCAATATGCTTCATTAAGACAGGACTTTTTTTTTTTTTTCAATTTAAAAAGGGTTAATAAACTCCAAGATACCATTGCCAGTTAAACAGGTCCTGTACCATTTTAAGAGAAGTAAGCGCCTACAAAGGAGACAGTTAAAAAGAAACCGAGAGCTGTGTTGTAATGCTAACAGGCAATTAACAAACTCATGGGTGTTAATTATCTTCATACTGTATCATGTTCAATTAGCTTAGTCCCTGCAACAAAGGCAACGATGAACAATTGCTTTGATAGGCGTACAGTACTTCATTTGTAGTTAATCGGTTTAAGCCCTGTGGTTGCTAGGTTACCTTGGTCTCCAGAGGTAAAAAGCTGTACAGATGCACTATGTTTAAATGACTACAGAGAACTGTTTAAACTCAAACCATGTATAACTCTTTATTGATTTTTCACAGAAGATCTCAGCTCTGATGATAAGGTTTTGATATATTTTCCTTCTACAGCCGGTTCCTTGGAGTATTGCAGAAAAAAATCTGTCAATATGCTTCTATTATGATCTCTTGATCTGTGCCTATAAAAACCTTTAGCCACAGCCCTTATTATAAATAATGGAAGAAGCAATATCTGATTTTTTTTTTCCACACTGTACTACACGAAGAATTTTTTTTTTTCTTCATTGCCTTTGGATCCAAATTACAGGACTTCTTTCTGTACCTGTGCTCTAAAATAATAAAGAAGAATTTTGAGCTCTAATTAATTTGATTGACTCTCAGCAGGATGGGATCAGCTGTAGCATCATGAACTTTAACAATAACTACCAACTGATGGGCAGTTCACATCAATAAGACCATCACTAGCCTCTCTCTCACCTGTCACCAGGCGGGGAGTGAGCAATAACCAGCCCCCCACAGATGCTCCCTGCTTAGCGCTTTCTGCCCTATTAGCAATTTATAATGGTGATCAAGAAACAGTCAGCGGCAAATCAAGACAACTGTCTGGCTGCCTGTTTAATTGGCCTTGTTTGCTTTTTGATAAATGGCTCGTGACTACTATAGGCCTCTGTATTTTGACTTTTAATAGGCCACAGTGATTAGACTACCAACAGATACTAGGTCAAAACCGAGGAAAGGTGCGAAAAATGTTAATTAATATCGATAATAGGCAATTATTAGCCAGACAGAAGGACCTACTAGCTGCGTGCTCTAATGGCTCAGAGCTAACTGGAAGAGAAGCTCTGCAAATTAGCATAACTGTACACAGACTGCACGGTGGATCCTAGCAAACATCTGTTATGTTAGTAATTCAAATAGAATTCCTGCCTTTGGAGTGATATTCGCAGAGTCAGCAATCCCTCTTGGCCATTTCAAGGCACTAACAATACCCTAGTGACCGGTGTCCTTCCAAATGGGCTGTGTTTCAGGCTAAGAATTAAATTGCACCTTTTCTTTGGAGTTGTGCAATCGAGAGCTTAAGGGGGTCCCTGTCCTCTGGCCAGCAGAAGGTGGAAGAGAAGGCGTTTGCATGGAAGCCACGCTGACCTTCGAGGGAAGTGGGATGTGGGCCCAGCAGACTGAGAGAGGGGATCCCGACTCTCTGCGTTTACTCTTTCGAATTAGCACCAAAAATATGGTCGTGTCCAATGCCTTGCATGGAATGCTATATATAATTCTCACAGCATGATTCTTTGTTATTCATTCCCTGAAGTGTGCGTTTGGGAGCACAATGATAAAAGGCTGACAGCATGTTTGGATACGTACAAAGCAGGGAGATGGAGTAGCAATTAAGACAAGGAAATAACAGGAGGTATAAATGCTATTCCCTACACTTGTTATTGACAGTAAGGTCACCTTGGGCAAGATCCAAATGATCGGCAAAGAATGTTAGAATTGGAAATGACTTAGAGATTCCCCACATTGAGAAATCAAGATCCAAAGAGGTCAAGAGACTTGGTTCGTTCAGGTCAGCCAACTGGGAGGAGACGCAGGTTTTCCCCGATTTTCCCACCCTGCGCCCTTCACCTGACCTTGCTGCTTTCCCAAGAAGCTATGGCTTTCTATCGGTAATTAGTGTCTGGTAGATATTTCCAAAAGGCAACGTAAACATGGAATATGTGCAAAGAAGTAATTCCGCCATGTGAATGTATGACACTTAGGAAATAGCGTAATCAAACGTGCTTTATTTTTAGGATTTAAAAAAAATTTGTTTATAAAATTCTGAAATATACAACTGCCTCTTGAGTTGTTTCACATTTTAATGTCAGGCACAGATTGATTTTTTTTTTTTTCTTTTTTTGAGAAGGTGGTTTATAATTATGTTATCCCTTGTTTTATTTTGAGTTTGTTTTCTTATACATCTTGCTTGAACCAAACAGGGCAAGGATCTGTGCGTCGTGCCCTTTTCCTTCCCCACCAGAGGACTGACATTTAAGACCCATTTGACTAAACAGTTTCAAGATCTTTAAAAAAAAAAAAAAGTGTGTGTGTGTTTAGGGGGACGGAATCCTCTTCAAAGATTAAAATTGAATTGTGGATTATAACTACCTGTAATTTTCTCCCTCTTCTCCCTACCCTCTGACACCCTCAGCCCTAACCACCCCGTCTCCTGCCCTGATACTAAGAAAATCTCTGCAGGCTGCAACTTTTCCCCCAATAGTACGGAACCATTAATCCTTTTTAGTACCATAGTGTCAAAGAAAATGGAGTTACTTTTTCATCTCTATTCCTGCAAAAATACTTTGGAAATCATCTGGTTTTGCGTCTATGAGGAAACTATTATGTAAGCGTAAAAACAACATTTTCAAATAATTCATTTCTGGGAATAAAATCTTTTAAAATGATGGAAATATGACACTTCAATTTTTCATTTCTTACCCTTTTACTTAACAAAAGTGTTTGTTGAGCCCTAGGCCAAGATGTAAAAGAATCCTAAAGATGATGCTCAGAGGAGTATATTTATAAATTATTTAGCTTCTACAGTGTGGATCTCTTTATTAAATATTTTGAAGGTGCGAGCCACTTACTTCTTCTCACAACCCAATGAAATAGCTGCTAAATTCCCATTTTATGAATGAAGAAACTGAGGCTTACAGAGTCGCTGTTTAAGTTTAAATGCTGAAGACTTTGTAATATAAATCATTTTCTTTTTTGGAGGATTTTAGGGATTTCTTTAATTCCTCTGTATTAAAAATACACTAGATAATTTTTTTTTAAAAGTTTGAGAAGCAACAAGATGGTTCACTTTCTAGTTTTTTTTTCTCAGATGTTACCTTTTTCAGATAGAATGTATATTAACCATAAATGTTACTGTAACATTTTAAACTTTGTTATTCTAGAGTGAGAGAAGTTATATTTATTTTCTTTTATTTATCAGGGTTTTGGTTATTTTATTCCTGTAAATCCTTGCATTGTAGTAGATTTGCTGTTTAATTTGATTAATTATTCTAAGATGTTACTGGTAACAAGATATACCATTATTTCATTCATCACAAAGAAAAAAATGCTGCCAGTCATCTGGGTGGCTCAGTAAGTTAAGTGGTCACTCTTGTTTTGGCTCAGGTCATGATCTCAGGGTCGTGAGTTGAGCCCTGTATCAGGCTCTACACCCCATGGGGAGTCTGCCTGAGGCTGTTCTTTCTCCCTCTGCCCCTCCCCCACTGCTCATGCTCTGACAATACATAAACAAATCTTTATTATTTTATTTATTTATTTATTCATAAACAAATCTTTACAAGGAAAAAAAAGTGCTGCCAGGATTTTTTCTGGCCCATCAAGGGCATTGGTGATACAGTAATTTTTTTTAAATTTTGTTTTTCAGTGTTCCAAGATTCATTGTTTATGCACCGCATCCAGTGCTCCATGCAATACATGCCCTCCTTATTACCCACCACCAGGCTCACCCAGCTCCCTACCCCACTCTCCTCCAAACCCTTCAGTTTGTTTCTCAGAGTCCACAGTCTCTCATAGTTCATCTCCCTCTCCGATTTCCCCCAATCCACTTTTCCTTTCATTTTTTAAAAATGTGCTCCACTGTTACCTCTGGAATTTTTTCCCATGTCAATAATAATCATCCTGCAGGTTTTTACATTGGTGCTTTTAGTGTTCTCACATGAACAGAGCATGATAATTCTGTCAAGACCATAGCTGAGCTGAAGCTGCTGGTAAAGCACATCTGCATTTCAGAGTTGGTAAAATGTGCCAAAATAAGAGTAAATTTTAGAATCCATGAGCTATGTTAGTACACCCACCAGTTATCTGTCAGAATCCAAATACTGATAGAGTTATGTAATTTTCAGATAAGTAAATCCAGCAATTAATTCCAGCCTATTAAGAAGACGTGTGGTCACAAATGTTTTTCTCATAGCAGTGTTTACCAGACAAGCTGTCGGTGGTGTTCTCATCAAAACAAAGCAAATAGGAGAAATCCTGAAAATTCTCTCCTCTGTACATAGCTGGCTATGAGACTAGTACATAGTTTTGGGTTTCTTTTATGTATTCGTTACTAAGATTGACTTATGTGATTTTTAAGAGTCAAACTCCATGTGTGGCCAATTATACCTTTTGTGCTTTAGTTGTATCAAGAGCACCACCATGGCCCATGAATGGAAGGAGTTTTCTGTCTAGCTTGTTGAAGCCAGGACCACCTGGAAAAATATCCTTAGAAGTCTAGAAAACTGGAGTCTTGGACTTCATTGGGTGTCAGAATATCTGTCTATAAGGGAGAAACCCCTAATTCTGAGTGACACCTATGGGCCTGATGTGGGCATCAGCCTCTGCTTTTGGTGATATGCTGCAATGTGCAGAACCTACTATTCCAGAATTTTCTGCTTTGTAGTATGCCTAGGCCTTATCCTAGGCCACATTATCCTATTTTTTTCTTCATGGTGAATTTTAGTACTTGGATAGAGGTTAGCATTTACTGAACCCATTCCTATTCAGGTCTAACATGGCCATCACAGCTAATAAGGGGCTAGCAGTGTTCCTCATAGGAAGTGAGACAGTAGTTAAGAGCCAGGGTTTTGCAGTCATGTAGGCCTGGGTTGGAATCCTAATGCAGCCATTTACCCACTAGCTGTGTGATGATCTTGGGCTACAGTTTTCTCATCAGTAAGATGGGGGGGGCATCATACCTACTCTACATCTGTTTGTAGGTATCTGAGAAAACCTGTGACCTATGTTGTCTGGTTCCTAGATGTAGTGAGTGCTCATTGGCTGGATGGCACTCATTGACATGCATATTACCATTATTCATAGTTTCTGTCATGCTCTGGGGGCACTTGGACCATCAGAGGTGATTGCTTCTCCAAAACTTTTCTCTATGAAAAGATAACATCTTTGAGTACCATTCCTAACCAGAGCCCACAGATTTCCCAATCTCCTCCCCTTGTTTGGAGTCTGCTTTTCTAAATGGTCATGTATCTTCTGCCCCTACACCTGAATTGCATCCATTCCTGATGTTCCAAGTGTATTGATCTGTTGCCATTCCCCTGTCTGGGATATGTCCTCTTAAATACAACATGGCGAAGTGAGCATTAGGATCAGAAGTTGGTCAGCTTAGATCCTCATCATGACCATATTGTTAACTAGCCATGTGATTTCCCTCAGTAAAATGCTTTCTCTGTGAGCTACTTCATAAGGTTAATCTCTCATTCTAGCTACCATGTAGTGCCATTCTGCTGTGAGTGACGTTCCGTGATTAGTCTTGAATCCCTGTAAAAATCTTGCAAAGCAGTTATTATTCTGTTTTAGGAATGAAGAAGATCAAGCTTAAGAACCTACTACCTATATCCTACTGTCTGTGTGATTTGGGGCAATGTAATGAACCCTTCTGAGTCTCAGGCTCCTCATTTGGACATTCGAGGAGCTCTCGGTGGCTGCCTCACGGGCTTGTGAAGATGGGAGGAGATGACGTGTATAGGGCTCTTGACATGGTCACAATGCAGTAGGTACTCTAGGAATGTCTGGAGATAGGACTTTTGTCAAAAGTCACCTTGCTAGAAGGAATGAGCCAGATTTTAGTCCAGGTCTGTCTAGCACTTTGGTCATATGTGAGAAATTACTCCCTGAAGACCTTTCTGCCTGGCATACCCCTGGAAGAGGGAGCAGCCTCCTCCTCCTCCTCCTCCTCCCCGCTCACTCTTGGGGGTTCCTCTTTCTCCTCTTCTCCCTTCTGGACTGTTAACTGCACCTCATACCCCATTGGCCACATGGGGGTACCATATGCACTGGAGAGAATTTTTCTTCTCTTAAAGGCTGCAGGCATGTCCTTAAAAAAAAATTGTGGTAAAATCTCCCTAACATAAAGCCTACTGTTAGCGACAGTCAGTACATTCATATTGTTGTACCTCACTCTCTAGTTCCAGAACATTTTCATCATCCCCAAAGGACAGCCCTTACAATGAGCAGTTCCTTTCCATCCTCCTGCCACCCTCATCCCCATCCTTTGACAACTACTCATCTGCTCTCTGTCTCTACTGATTTGTCTATTCTGAATATTTTGTATAAATGGAATCACAGGATAGGTGGCATTTTGTGCCCGGATGCTCCCACTTTGTGTCAGACTTGTCTCTATCTCCTCCCTTCTCCACGCCAGCTTCAGACAGACAGCGAGGGGAGATGGCCAAGTGTTTATTTTCAGCACCTCTTCTTGCCTCCTGACTCTCACCACCTCAGTAGCTAATCAGCTTCATCCTGACAAAGTTGGCTCTTTGGTGGGTGGGGGGAGCCTTCCTGCCAGGTGCTGGATAGTAAGCCTATCAAACATGGCAGAATCTGCTCTTCCACCAGGATGGTCTGTAGGCCTTGCTTCTGTAGACTGTCCTCTCCCAGGACCAGTTTGCTGTCCCTTTCAGAAAGATGAGATTTAAGATGTCTCACACAGGGCAGGGCCTCACAGTTTATGTAGGAACCTGGGCTCCTCTGTACTACTTAATAATTTCATCTGGAAATGAAGAACTTAGATGCTATCCCTGGAGAGGAGGGCTAGGAGAAAAAATAGACAATCCACAGGGTTTTCCAAGTCTAAAATGGTACTTAATCGAATATTTGTTTTTCTAATAAGGAACAATGGACACTGAACCGCAGCATATTACAGGGTGCAGAAAATGAACAGTTTACGGCGTGTTACACAGAGAATGGGGTGGCGACCAGAATTGAAGTCTCTGGTTCCTTTGCTAATTGTATTTCTCACTACAAGTGATTACACTGGCATTTTGGTTTTATTAAAACCACAGCAATATACCCAATATACCAAAAGAGCAAGAGGAATTGATGTTGTAGGTAATGGCAGAAGGTGGGACTGCATGATCTCCTGAGGTCACCTCCAGTCTCAGAATTCTGTGCATCCAAGTTGTCTTTTAATTTCTTGGGGTTTTGAGGGAGAAGAAAGAGGAGAGCTCAGATGACAGGAGTCAGGGCAGCTTGTCATCTCTTTACCCATCTTGGCTCATGCATATTTTGCCTAGTGATTTCTGTTCAGAAATTGATTTGCGGCGATTGCAGGGGGCAGAGAGACATGTTTCAAGGCAGGATTTGAAGTGGAAGAGAAAGGACCTTGTCCAAAGCTTTCTCCAAGCAGGTCATGCTGACGGAAGGTTCCTCGTTGGGAGAGAGGAATTCCCCACGGACCTGTCTTCTCACTTGGGCTGGCAGCTCTATTGCAGGGATGGTGCCTTCCTTGCTGTCAGTCAGGGGAGGGGAACCTCTGACTTCAAGACCTCTCTGGGTTATTAAGAGGGACTGCATACATGTGTCAGACTGATGACGGCGTATGTGACATAGAAACTGTCACAGAGCCAGAATGGAAGAAGTCGAGCGCCTGCCTCCCCAAAGTGGTCACCATGTCATGCCTGGCATCAGTGTTCCATTAGAGGGCATCCTGCCTGAGAGTCATATGGTGTGTGTGTGTGTGTGTGTGTGTGTGTGTGTGTGTGTAGAAGGAAGGGGTAGGAGAGAATATCTTAATAAGATTTTTAGCTTTTTTTATTTCACCCACAGTTCTGAATGAACACCTCCATTCACATGCTTGATGTTACTGCTGAATAACTATTTAGAAGCGTTTGACATCTGGAACCCCAAAGTCACTTTCTGCTGCCTATAAAACCACAGCAGTTGGTGAGCTGTTCATTAGTGAGCATGAAAAATGCCCAAATTACACTGCAGGACTGGTGCATATCTATAATTTAAAAACAGATATATGTGTTTCTACAAGTAGGCATAGACATAGGTTTTAATCTCATTTATTGCATAAATATGAAACCAAATTTAAAATGTATCAGGAATATGTGCTCAACACATTTAAATGGTCACCAGCAGACACCCCAAGTTCTGTAATGATCTATTCTTTTTTCAGTTTCCCACACTGAAGAACTCTACTCATTCCTTTTGAGTTTCTTACCGAGTAACTGTACGTTGGAGAGATTCAGAGTTTTCTTGTTGTGCTGTGCCCTCCAGCTGTAACTTATCCTAAAGCTGGATCTGTTCCAGGGTACAAATATTTGTTAATGAGTTTAGAAAGCTGAAAAACAAATGATGCTTAGGACTCTTTTATAACCGGCCCAGTATAGATTTTTAAAGTGATTGGAAGTAGATTTTCAATACAAGTGTACACATATGTAGTTCTTGTGAAAAGTTCTTTCTTTTGTTCAATAAATAAGTATGCAAAATAGAAGATTTTGGGGGCATGATTACCTTGAAAGACTATCCTTCAAATTTAACTAAAAGGATGGGTGTTTTAAACCTTGTGACTGACATGGGGCTTTGGATTGCATAGAACTCTCTGACATGATGTGCTAGAAGGCAATGACGGAATCCCTCAGGGTTCTGGGAAGTACCTGAGCTTTTTTTCTCAATGGCTTGTGGATAGAGAAGTTCTGGGAAGAATTTCTGGGAAGTTTTAGGTTTACATATTTTGAGGAAATAGTGTTGAAAAAATAGGGGCTTCATTTTAAGATCTCTTCTAGGACTGATAGTGGCAAGGACTGGGGACACAACATTTATTGTGAAAAGATGGATAAAGGGGTATGATTCTTTAAAAACCTTGTGTATTTCTGAACTCAATACCTTATTAATACAACGAGCCATTTTAATTTTCTAATGTTCAAAAATTCTTTTTAGAAAATTTCTGTTTAATCTTTGCTAAAAGAAAATGTGTACTCAGGTTAGATTAGAAATATATCACCTAGTAGCACTGATTAAAATTAAGTTTATTCCTGAAAGCTCCCAACTATCAATTGTTAGCTTGGGTATGACTCTTAATAAATTAGATATATTAATCCAGTAAGTGGGACAATTCTTTGTTTGTCCCATGATACATTTGACTTTAAGACCCCTGGTACCAAGCATCTGTGCTCAGGGAATCAGAGTTGCTATGAATAACATGGAGAAAAAGAATTTATTATAGAGATTAGACCTGACACAAGTATGAGAACAGATGAAGATGTCTATTTTATCCAACAAAGATAAATTCCTGGATGGCATTATGTAAGCTGACTTAGTTTTATGTTTGCCTTATTTTTCTGGATTGTTTTTCAAGAAAAATATACTTGACTTTTTGAAGCTTTTGGTTATTTGAAGAAGTAAAGGTCTAATTTTCCTAGTTAGTTTTGTTAATCTTTTTTTATATTTATTTTTACTTGTTTGCAAGAAATTTGTGAAATAGTTGATGTGTACCTGTCACAGATGATATACTCTATAATGATTAATGTCCACAATACTTTATTATCTTTTAGTTTATATCTCTGTTCTTGTTGTTTTTGGCTTATATCTCAATTCTTAATGCTAGTGCTTTGCATAAGGATTTATTTATAGACCAGGACATGTTGTGTGAGGGACATTTATGTTCAAAATTAAGAACTGGTGGTCTAGATACACATTTGATATAAATGCCATTATTTACTTTGTCAGAGACAAAGCCTCTTTCTTGAACAATTAAGCAATATTAATAAAACCCCCAAAATGTTTTATGTTATTGCTATTCTTTGCTATTGTGTTTTATGTTATTGCTATTTCTATTATTTTATCCCTACTATGACTCTCATTCTAGATTTGGTTTTCAGCTAGGTAACCAAGACAGTCTGTTATAATTCACTGAAATGTAGTAAATGTTTATAATGTACAAAGACACTGTGTTGGGTGCTGGGTCGTAGTGGTGAGTCCTAATGGTTATGATACATCCTTAAATGTTCTAATCTACCTTTGTTTTTTTCTTCCATTTTAAGGATAGACTTCTTTGTTCAGATGAACTAAAATTAAAATTTATTCATTGTGTATGCTCCGGTAATTGACCTGACCAAACTGTACCGGTCAGAGTGATTGTGGTTTTAGATCATGTTGTTTGGCTAAAGTAGAACTACATTTCCCAGAATCCCCTTCCCTGTATGGTTCTGGGGCAGGCCTGGCCACAAGAGAAATTCACCCGAGATTTGGGAGGCAGAAGTGGAGCAGCAACCATTCTCTGAAAGTCATCGTGGGTCTTCCTTACCTCTCATGAATGTTATCACTGGTCTCCACGTTGGCTCACCTGATTGGTATTAAGACTGAGGTCTTGCTGGATCTCTTCCTTCAGCTCGTCTAAGTCCTGGCCAGGCATATGTGAAGGACATCAGCTTCTTTTTCAGTTTTCTGGCTTCATTGAGGTTGGAGGTGAAGAGAGGCATGGAGGTTCCAGGGTTTTTGTTTTTTCTTTTTCTTTTTTCTTTCTTTTTTTTTTTTTGTTCCCCCTTTCCTGCTTCATGTGTAACTTTTCTTCCCAATTCCTGCCCCTACAGACTATAGCAGTTGGTTTTAGGACCACTGCCAGATTTGTGTAAACTTCTTTCCCAGCTCCCTCAACTGTATAATAAACCCCCCTCTTCCACGTCACTCACAGTGGTCCTGCTTCCTTGACCAAACTCTCACGGAAACAGATACTCTGTACTGGGGGTCTAAAAATCAAATGTCCCAGTGGCCACATAAGTAATGCAAACGAGGACAGCAGATTTGTCATAAGAAAATTCATGCAGCCTTTTCAATCTGCTTTTCTTTTTCCACTCTTGGTAGAAATGTAGAATCAAAGAAATATACCACAGAGTATGGAAAACAACATCATGAACACATTGGTAAGTGGCCACTGACCCTTGGCTGAGAATCAAGGAGACAATAGGGAGACCTGGGGATTGCCAAGCTGGAGAGACTATATACTTCAAGGAGAAGATGCAATGTGGTTCCAGCGTATTGTTACCACATTTCAACAGCAATCCAAAATGGAATTTTTATGTGACTTCTGGTTTTCAATGTGTTGATTAATTACACACACAATCCATAAGCCAACTACACACGTAGGCTGTATTTGGCAAAGACTTCTCCTCTGAATAGGCAGACTGTTGGCCAAGACCCTGGGAGGTGGATGGTGGGGTATATAAAGCAAAAGATTGTTGAGAGAATAATGATGAAGGCATTAGGGAGGAAGGATCCTCAGTGGAGTCTATAGATGGATAGACAAGTCCATGGGAAAAATAATGAATTTTTTTTGTTCTGTATGTGTGCATTTGTGCATGTGTGAAATCATCTAATAAGAACTGTCACTTCCACAGTATTTGCATTATACATAGGGATTTCACATATGCTATTTCATTTATTTTCATTTCTATCTTACCTACTACATTGGGTGTGAGTGAGATTAAGGATAAATCATTCTTGTTCTTGCCCTCAAGACTGCAATCCATGGGGGATACTAATATGTTTATATCCAACCATAAAACAAGAATGAATGGGACTAAGTGTCATAGTGTGTGTGTGGGGGGATTTTTGACAAATGGAAATGGGGAATGAGAAGGTTCTGGGTGGCACAAATTTTGACTGGAGGTACCATGGAAAATTTAAATTTGACAATAAAATCTATGATGAGGAAATCAGTAGAAAATGTTCTAAAGTTCAAGTTCACTCGTGAATTCCTGAAGCTGGGAGGAATCTTTAACCTGCCTTAATCAGTGATCAAACTGTGATCAGTCAATGGCCTGCATTCAAGCAGCCTTAGTTTGAGGGGAAGGAAAGTCAAATGACACCTGTTATCTCTGGTAAGCAAAGGAGTACTATACTTGGTCTGGAATTCAAGATCCAGTAATAAATGGTGAGATTTGTCTAGAGGGAAGACCAAGGTGCTCTTCTGTTTCCTGATGTCCTACAAAAGACCTTACAAGAGATAGGAGAAGGCTGACACCCAGGGCTGTCGGTTGCCAGAAAGGACCACAAACATATTTTAAAGAGTTTGAAATATATAATTAAGTGGACTTTATGTATATAATCTAGAAAATTTGAATCAAATCTGCATCTCCTTTCTGCTTAGAACTCTTTCTCTCTTTCTGGTGTCTTAAAGTTCACCCTTGTCTTTGGCATTTTCCTGTTCTTACCTGGCTCTGGCTTCCTTCTCCAGACTGGTTTCTATCCCATGTGCCCACCCCCAGTCTCCCCTTACTTTTATAGCCATGAGGCATGACTTACAGTTGTCACGATATTTCACACGTCTGTGGGCGCATTTGGTTGCTTTTTTGTAGGTATGTCCGTCCTTCTCTTAATGACTCTAAAAATCAGCTCAAAGTGTTCTGTGGCTCCCTGCCTCCCCAAGAAATCTTTCTCTGCTGATTCTGTACTGTATATAGTTGAATCTTTGTACTCATTGTACTATGATGTAATTATTTATGTAACATGTCAGTTATTCACGCACAGTACTATATGCACTGACACATTCATTCATCAGTTCTTTACTAAGTGGCTATTCTGTGTAAGACCCTGTAAGAGTGTGCTAGGGATACAACAGTAAATCGGATGGATCATATTCCTGGATTCAGGAGACTTCCATTACAAAATGTGCATTGAACTGAAATGAATTCATAGGACAATTTTAACTTTATGTTCAAATTTATGCATTGACAAAACATTTACTTTGCTAAGTCATAATGGATTTACTGTTTTGTGATCATGTGCTTCCCCTGTGTTGTTGAATTCCTGAGTAATGTTCTCACAGAGCCTATCCCTCCTGCCTTCATGTGGTAAGGATGGTTGGATGTTGAGGGGCTTTGTGATTTTGTAGATCTTGGGTATTTGGAATGTCTTTCTACAAAGGCTTGAATAGAAGAGGAATCTATTTTCAGCCTTGAGTACCGAGGTTCTACTTTTCTAAGTCTCACCTGTCTTATTTTGACCCTTTTGTATGTGCTATTTAACCCCTTATCTCCAGGGTGCATCCGGTTTGGGTTATATTTTATCTTATGTCTAGCATGAGTTGTAAAGCCATAACCCATCCCCCACCCCCAAATATCCTGAAACCTATTCGATTCGGTTCTGGTGCTTCTTTTAGCTGTTGGCCATCAACTCTATGATTCGTTCTGGAGAAAGGAGGCAGCTTTTCTCTGACTCTGCCTCCCTACAAAGTGTTGGTTCTGTCTGAGTCTATCAATTTGGAGTAGGGGACTTCTCACATTTAATGCTGATATTGATATTCACACAATGTCTCTTTCTTTTTCCTTTCTTTGTTTTTTTTTTTTCTTTTTCTCTTTTTCTCTCTTCCCTTCCCTTTCTTTTCTTCTTCCTTTCTAATATTACTTGCTTGGCTACATTCTGGAATAGTATTTTTCAAACTGCAGGTCATAAAACTGACCATAACATGCATTTAATGTCATAACCAGCATTAGAGAATATGAATTGAATAAAACAGAAAACATCAGAATGTGTCATGGTAGTAAGGATAAGTTTTTAAATTGTACAGAGATATGCATGTAAGTACTGGATCTCTTTGCATAAAAACTGGTAAGAAAGTTTGGAAACCATGGCTCTGGAACAATCCATTTACTTTTTTTTCTGCTTGCTGTTTCAACTCTGGGTCTATAAAGGTATCTTTTTGCTATGCATTGAAATTATTTTATTTGACTGCCTACACTAATTAAACTGAGTAAATGAGTAGGTCCCCATTTTTCTTTTTATTGTGTATTCACCTCTAAGCTTGAATCTTTTAAGCTCTTAAAGACCGTACTTAGCGGAATATGTTTATTTTGATAAAGCCTTTAAATTATACTCCTTGCAACATTTTGGCAGTCCTCCCACTCTTCAGAAAGCTCTAGTTCCTTAGCTTTTCTCTTGACTGGAAATCTTTTTCAAGTTCAACTTTAGAGGAAGATCCAGGCAAATATCATTTAAAAATAAAAGCAAGAACCAAAGCTAATCCTTTATCCAGTTTAATTGCTTCAGTTAGTAATCAAATTATTTCACACCATATTCAAAATTATGTAGCAGAAAGATCGTGTTATTTAGTTGCTAATGACTTAAATAACATTTATTCATAAATGAACTTTCACTCTAGACTAACAGTGAATAAACTGCTTTGATGCTCTTTAGAATAAACAATAACTCTAAAAGGACAAACTGCTAAGGCAAACATGGTAATAGGGGAGGCTCGGTTCTTTTATCGCATTTTGTTATTATGAAAAATAAACTTGCCTCTTTAAAAGGTTCTTTAAAGGGAACTAACAAAACAGAAGGTCCCAGAAGAGCTGAACGTAGTGCAAATTTCTGAATGAATCTCTTAGGATTTGTTTTTAATCTGAATATTTAATAGCGTTGCATTGCAAAATTTGAATTATGCTACTCAATTTTAATGGTTAATCTGCTTTAGAAAATACACAAGCTTAATTGTGACATACGAAAGTTCTTATTTAGGGTAGATTTCTAATTTGAGTGCTGTCGGCCCTGCTGTGTAAAGAGCCTCTTGGGTGCAGATTTTTAAGAGTGTGTGTGCGCCTTTACATCTCGCGGTGTAACCACTCCTCGGTGCCGAGTCCGCCCGGGCTCCTCCCCAAGCCAGGAGCAGACAATAGATCCATCCTAATGGAGTTGTGTACTTGCCATCTGTAGGAGCAGCTGCTGGCCCGCATCTGCACAATATGCTGGGACGGGGAGCTCCGCTAATCTGCATAATAAGGAGGAGGCTCATTCCACTCCAGCTAATAATCACGAGCAATCGATGCACTTCATTCCCTCACTGCCAAGCACAGCGGAGCGGGTTTCCTACTCTGGGTAGACAGAGGTCAAGTGAGCCGCGTTGGCTTGGGGCTGAGGAGCGTTCTGTTTACAATCTAAGGTTGCTGTCTGCTTGTGGGGACTTACCTGGGTCTTTCTCTTGAGTCATGCTGACACATAATGCAAAATCTTGGGAACTGGGATGAAAAGGCACTGGCACGTTAAGATTGCTAATCAGAAATGTTTTTGGAGCAATTAGAGTATTGACCAATTTGCATTTCAAAATGCTCCTTTTGTGGGAAGAGGGCACAAGCAAATTTTTGGCTTAATGGTGAGCTACTTTGAGTCATTTGGCTTTCACCGATTTTTTTTTTTTAATAGCACATGATGCTAAGATCTGACTTTTAAGCTGTTAATATACACACACCCCAACTGTGAAACAGGCCAACTATATGAATTAATAATCAAATTTATGTTTATTTTCATTTATGATGTGAGGTTGAGATGACTTTCTTGGAGGCAGAAGCACCAGCGGTAGAAAGGAAGATGACTATTGAAATCCTGTATTTCTAGAAGGGCTTCAAATCACTTCCTTACTAAAGGAAATGCTAACATGGCTGCATTTCTCTAAAAAGATCATGTGTTTACAAATATAATTTGATAGAGTTGGTTAAGGGTTAAAACATTTGAACTTAGGTGACCTAGATTGAGGACAGTATTTTAAATCAAACTGTAACTTGCCATTACTTATAATGTCTTGTTATAAGAAGTGGTGAGACTATATCTAATTTCTTGCAGGAAAAATATTTGCATAATTCACCACCCGTCAATGAAGCATAGGGAAAAGAGCATTAATTTATGGAGATGGAACACTGGGGCTGAAGAAATAATTGCTTTCAACAGTAAACAAAGCAGCTCACTTAGCATTCATTTCAACCTTTTAATCAACACCATTTGGTTAAATAAGATAGCATCTTCTCCTGTGGTTTAGAAGAAAACTTTATTAAAAGTAATTCCCTTTAGATAGAATCAATATCAGTGTATGGTGGTAGTAAGAAAGGGATCTGACATCTCAGGGAAATACCGGTCAAGTATTTGCAGTCATGGTGCTAGAAGGCTAAAACGGCACACGGGTTCTGCCTGGCCACCTGAGCACCCTTCCCAGCATTGTGATTAAGTGAAGAGCAAGGTACCAGGTGAGCTGAAAGCATACTTCCTTAGTTTCCTCATTTTAAAGCCTCTATACTATGATGGATCAAGATACGTCTCGATGGGTGGAAGATAGGTCTGTATCTTCTTGAAACAGAAATGGCCCACTGCTCCAGAATCCCTCTAGAAGTTTTGCAAGCCATCAAATGGCACCCACAAAAAAGACAAATGATAGTCTGAATTGGCTGCAAATGTGGGGTCCCTTTGTAAAAATTTTTAGTAACTTCCCCAGATATTAGAAAACAAAGGCAATGTGAGGGGTGGGTTTGGGGTGGGAAGCACTAATTACAGGCACAAACTTGAAGATCAGTCAGGGAAGGAAACATGCTGCTAAATTAAATCTCCAGCTAGATTTCATGACCCTATTAGTGTCCACACAGTATGTATCACTCTCTGTACATATTTGGTTCATTTATTTAGTCGCTTGAGGATTGTCTAGTCGTTCATACTTGAATGGAAGCCCTAGGAGAGTAGGAACATTTCTTGCTGTATTCCCAATATCTATTAAGAAATAAATCCTCCATAACTATTTTGCTGAAAAACTGGTGAAAGTTGTTGAAACGCCTTCCTTGCTGCTCCCCAAAATGAAAATATGATTCCTATATTGTAGGGTATTTTTGTGCCAGATTATAAAATATCCTACTTGAACTTGGGCAACTGCAAGCTCGAAGTCATGCCAATGAAAATTCATGAATCCACTGATAAAGTATAGGTCTTTTCTTTCGGCTTCAGTATATTGTAATACATGAATCTCTATGCAATAAGAAAAAAAAAAAAAAAGCTTTACTTCCATTCATCTCTTGTCAGGAGGGACTATATTGATCCTAGAAGTGCTCTTGTATCATGGACACAATGGAACAGTCAGTTCTGAGGGGCTTTTTCTGGGCCCGAAGATCCACAACATTTGCTTTCAACCCAGGCCAGTTCTAGGGGAGATGGGCATAGTTGGGGGATAAATAGTTCTTTCATTCATTCCATCCATCAGTATTATTTCGGTACTTTATGTCAGGAAACTTTCTGGGTGCTAAATGCACAAATGAATGGGTTCTTCTTTTCTATCTTTCTTTGACTCCTAGGAATGCATTCTGGAGAAACTACATGCAGGGAGGGAGATGAGGGAGTTTTGAGACTCCATGATATTATTTTATTTTTTAAAGATTTTTTTTTCTATTTTTTTATATAATTTTTTATTTTTTATAAACATATATTTTTATCCCCAGGGGTACAGGTCTGTGAATCACCAGGTTTACACACTTCACAGCACTCACCAAAGCACATACCCTCCCCAATGTCCATAATCCCACCCCCTTCTCCCAAACCCCCTCCCCCCAGCAACCCTCAGTTTGTTTTGTGAGATTAAGAGTCACTTATGGTTTGTCTCCCTCCCAATCCCATTTTCTTTCATTTATTCTTCTCGTACCCACTTAAGCCCCCATGTTGCATCACCACTTCCTCATATCAGGGAGATCATATGATAGTTGTCTTTCTCCGCTTGACTTATTTCGCTAAGCATGATACGCTCTAGTTCCATCCATGTTGTCGCAAATGGCAAGATTTCATTTCTTTTGATGGCTGCATAGTATTCCATTGTGTATGTATACCACATCTTCTTGATCCATTCATCCATTGATGGACATCTAGGTTCTTTCCATAGTTTGGCTATTGTGGACATTGCTGCTATAAACATTCGGGTGCACGTGCCCCTTTGATCACTACGTTTGTATCTTTAGGGTAAATACCCAATAGTGCAATTGCTGGGTCATAGGACAGTTCTATTTTCAACATTTTGAGGAACCTCCATGCTGTTTTCCAGAGAGGTTGCACCAGCTTGCATTCCCACCAACAGTGTAGGAGGGTTCCCCTTTCTCCGCATCCTCACCAGCATCTGTCATTTCCTGACTTGTTGATTTTAGCCATTCTGACTGGTGTGAGGTGATATCACATTGTGGTTTTGATTTGTATTTCCCTGATGCCGAGTGATATGGAGCACTTTTTCATGTGTCTGTTGGCCATCTGGATGTCTTCTTTGCAGAAATGTCTGTTCATGTCCTCTGCCCATTTCTTTATTGGATTGTTTGTTCTTTTGGTGTTGAGTTTGCTAAGCTCTTTATAGATTTGGGATACTAGCCCTTTATCTGATATGTCGTTTGCAAATATCTTCTCCCATTCTGTCAGTTGTCTTTTGATTTTGTTAACTGTTTCCTGTGCAAAAGCTTTTGATCTTGATGAAATCCCAATAATTCATTTTTGCCCTTGCTTCCCTTGCCTTTGGCGTTGTTCCTAGGAAGATGTTGCTGCGGCTGAGGTCGAAGAGGTTGCTGCCTGTGTTCTCCTCAAGGATTTTGATGGATTCCTTTCGCACATTGAGGGCCTTCATCCATTTTGAGTCTATTTTTGTGTGTGGTGTAAGGAAATGGTCCAATTTCATTTTTCTGCATGTGGCTGTCCAATTTTCCCAGCACCATTTATTGAAGAGGCTGTCTTTTTTCCATTGGACATTCTTTCCTGCTTTGTCGAAGATGAGTTGACCATAGAGTTGAGGGTCTATTTCTGGGCTCTCTATTCTGTTCCATTGATCTATGTGTCTGTTTTTGTGCTAGTACCATGCTGTCTTGATGATGACAGCTTTGTAATAGAGTTTGAAGTCTGGAATTGTGATGCCACCAACGTTGGCTTTCTTTTTCAATATCCCTTTGGCTATTCGAGGTCTTTTCTGGTTCCATATAAATTTTAGCATTATTTGTTCCATTTCTTTGAAAAAGATGGATGGTACTTTGATAGGAATTGCGTTAAATGTGTAGATTGCTTTAGGTAGCATAGACATTTTCACAATATTTATTCTTCCAATCCAGGAGCATGGAACATTTTTCCATTTCTTTGTGTCTTCCTCAATTTCTTTCATGAGTACTTTATAGTTTTCTGAGTATAGATTCTGTGTCTCTTTGGTTAGGTTTATTCCTAGGTATCTTATGGTTTTGGGTGCAATTGTAAATGGGATTGACTCCTTAATTTCCCTTTCTTCTGTCTTGCTGTTGGTGTAGAGAAATGCAACTGATTTCTGTGCATTGATTTTATATCCTGACACTTTACTGAATTCCTGTATAAGTTCTAGCAGTTTTGGAGTGGAGTCTTTTGGGTTTTCCACATATAGTATCATATCATCTGTGAAGAGTGATAATTTGACTTCTTCTTTGCCGATTTGGATGCCTTTAATTTCCTTTTGTTGTCTGATTGCTGAGGCTAGGACCTCTAGTACGATGTTGAATAGCAGTGGTGATAATGGACATCCCTGCCGTGTTCCTGACCTTAGCGGAAAAGCTTTCAGGTTTTTCTCCATTGAGAATGATATTTGCGGTGGGTTTTTCATAGATGGCTTTGATGATATTGAGGTATGTGCCCTCTATCCCTACACTCTGAAGAGTTTTGGTCAGGAAGGGATGCTGTACTTTGTCAAATGCTTTTTCAGCATCTATTGAGAGTATCATATGGTTCTTGTTCTTTCTTTTATTGATGTGTTGTATCACATTGACTGATTTGTGGATGTTGAACCAACCTTGCAGCCCTGGAATAAATCCCACTTGGTCATGGTGAATAATCTTTTTAATGTACTGTTGAATCCTATTGGCTAGTATTTTGTTGAGTATTTTCGCATCTGTGTTAATCAAGGATATTGGTCTATAGCTCTCTTTTTTGGTGGGATCCTTGCCTGGTTTTGGGATCAAGGTGATGCTGGCCTCATAAAATGAGTTTGGAAGTTTTCCTTCCATTTCTATTTTTTGGAACAGTTAGGAGCATAGGAATTAGTTCTTCTTTAAATGTTTGGTAGAATTCCCCCGGGAAGCCGTCTGGCCCTGGGCTTTTGTTTGTTTGGATATTTTTAATGACTGTTTCAATCTCCTTACTGGTTATGGGTCTGTTCAGGCTTTCTATTTCTTCCTGGTTCAGTTGTGGTAGTTTATATGTTTCTAGGAATGCATCCATTTCTTCCAGATTGTCCAATTTATTGCCGTAAAGTTGCTCATAGTATGTTCTTATAATAGTTTGTATTTCTTTGGTGTTAGTTGTGATCTCTCCTCTTTCATTCATGATTTTATTTATTTGAGTCCTTTCTCTTTTCTTTTTGATAAGTCGGGCCAGGGGTTTATCAATCTTATTAATTCTTTCAAAGAACCAGCTCCTACTTTCGTTGATTTGTTCTATTGTTTTTTTTAGTTTCTATTTCATTGATTTCTGCTCTGATCTTTATGATTTCTCTTCTCTTGCTGGGCTTAGGGTTTCTTTCTTGTTCTTTCTCCAGCTCCTTTAGGTGTAGGGTTAGGTTGTGTACCTGAGACCTTTCTTGTTTCTTGAGAAAGGCTTGTACCGCTATATATTTTCCTCTCAGGACTGCCTTTGTTGTGTCCCACAGATTTTGAACCGTTTTATTTTCATTATCATTTGTTTCCATGATTTTTTTCAATTCTTCTTTAATTTCCTGGTTGACCCATTCATTCTTTAGAAAGATGCTGTTTAGTCTCCATGTATTTGGGTTCTTTTCAAACTTCCTTTTGTGGTTGAGTTCTAGCTTTAGAGCATTGTGGTCTGAAAATATGCAGGGAATGATCCCAATCTTTTGATACTGGTTGAGTCCTGATTTAGGACCGAGGATGTGATCTATTCTGGAGAATGTTCCATGTGCACTAGAGAAGAATGTGTATTCTGTTGCTTTGGGATGAAATGTTCTGAATATATCTGTGATGTCCATCTGGTCCAGTGTGTCATTTAAGGCCTTTATTTCCTTGCTGATCTTTTGCTTGGATGATCCATTTCAGTGAGGGGAGTGTTAAAGTCCCCTACTATTATTGTATTATTGTTGATGTGTTTCTTTGATTTTGTTATTAATTGGTTTATATAGTTGGCTGCTCCCACGTTGGGGGCATAGATATTTAAAATTGTTAGATCTTCTTGTTGGACAGACCCTTTGAGTATGATATAGTGTCCTTCCTCATCTCTTATTATAGTCTTTGGCTTAAAATCTAATTGATCTGATATAAGGATTGCCACTCCTGCTTTCTTCTGATGTCCATTAGCATGGTAAATTCTTTTCCACCCCCTCACTTTAAATCTGGAGGTGTCTTCGGGCTTAAAATGAGTTTCTTGGAGGCAACATATAGATGGGTTTTGTTTTTTTATCCATTCTGATACCCTGTGTCTTTTGACAGGGGCATTTAGCCCATTCACATTCAGGGTAACTATTGAGAGATATGAATTTAGGGCCATTGTATTGCCTGTAAGGTGACTGTTACTGTATATGGTCTCTGTTCCTTTCTGATCTACCACTTGTAGGCTCTCTCTTTGCTTAGAGGACCCCTTTCAATATTTCCTGTAGAGCTGGTTTGGTGTTTGCAAATTCTTTCAGTTGTTGTTTGTCCTGGAAGCTTTTAATCTCTCCTTCTATTTTCAATGATAGCCTAGCTGGATATAGTATTCTGGGCTGCATGTTTTTATCATTTAGTGCTCTGAAAATATCATGCCAGCTCTTTCTGGCCTGCCAGGTCTCTGTGGATAAGTCACCTGCCAATCTAATATTTTTACCATTGTATGTTACAGACTTCTTTTCCCGGGCTGCTTTCAGGATTTTCTCTTTGTCACTGAGACTTGTAAATTTTACTATCAGGTGATGGGGTGTGGGCCTATTCTTATTGATTTTGAGGGGCGTTCTCTGAACCTCCTGAATTTTGATGCTCGTTCCCTTTGCCATATTGGGGAAATTCTCCCCAATAATTCTCTCCAGTATACCTTCTGCTCCCCTCTCTCTTTCTTCTTCTACTGGAATCCCAATTATTCTAATGTTGTTTTGTCTTATGGTGTCACTTATCTCTCGAATTCTCCCCTCATGGTCCAGTAGCTGTTTGTCCCTCTTTTGCTTAGCTTCTTTATTCTCTGTCATTTGGTCTTCTATATCACTAATTCTTTCTTCTGCCTCATTTATCCTAGCAGTGAGAGCCTCCATTTTTGATTGCACCTCATTAATAGCTTTTTTGATTTCAACTTGGTTAGATTTTAGTTCTTTTATTTCTCCAGAAAGGGCTTTTATATCTCTCGAGAGGGTTTCTCTAATATCTTCCATGCCTTTTTCGAGCCCGGCTAGAACCTTGAGAATTGTCGTTCTGAACTCTAGATCTGACATATTACCAATGTCTGTATTGATTAGGTCCCTAGCCTTCGGTACTGCCTCTTGTTCTTTTTTTTGTGTTGAATTTTTCCGTCTTGTCATTTTGTCCAGATAAGAGTATATGAAGGGGCAAGTAAAATACTAAAAGGGTGGCAACAACCCCAGGAAAATATGCTTTAACCAAATTAGAAGTGATCCAAAATCGTGAGGGGGGGAGAAAGGGGATAAAAAGAGGTTCAAAAAGGAAGAAAGAAAAAAAAAAGAAAAAAGAGAGAAAAAAAAAAAAGAAAACACCTTTCAGAAAGTGGTTGTTTTTCTGTTTCCAGAATTGCTGTTCTTCTTCTCTTCGATCTGCCGATGGATTTTCCGGTGTTTGCAATCTTTAGATAAGCTATCTAGCTGATCTCCGGCTAGCTGAAGTAGTCTCAGCCTGCTACTTCTCTGCCATCTTGACTCCTCCCCAATTTTTTAAAGATTTTTTATTATTTATTTGAGAAATTGAGAGAGAGAGAGAGCGAGCAAGCGAGTATGAACAGTGGGGAGGTACAGAGAGAGAGAGAAAGAGAAGCAGACTCCCGACTGAGTAAGGAGCCCAATGTGGGTCTCAATCCCAGGACCCCAAGATCATGTCCTGAGCGAAAAGCAGAGGCTTAACTGACCAAGCCATCCAGGTGCTCCTCCATGATCTTATAAAGACTCAGGGCCCAGACTTGAGTCAGGTTTGTAGGGATAGATGAAGTTTCATCACTGTAATTAAGAGTGTCAATTGTCACTTAAAACCAAGCAAAATGGTTCTCAGCAAAGATTTTTATTTTTATTATAAAAGGCTCTAAGATTTTTCCTGGGAATTTAAAATTCTTTGGTTGTTTTTATCATTAGGATTTTCTTTTTATTTATATTTTGTAATTGATTGTTGATAATATACCTGACAGTTGTTGAAATGATTGTTTTCGAATAGTCTCCTTCATTGGACCCTATTATTATTTTAACACTTGTAAGTTTTGTTTTGTTCTTTGGTTTCTAAGCACACAATCATATCAATAGTTAAGACATTCTATTTTTTTTTCTACTAATATTTTGGATAGAAATTTCAGAATATTGTTAGATAATAGTGGGATGATAAGCATGCCTGTCTTGAATCTTATGTTTTAAGAATGAGAGTGATGAGTGATGACAGTGATAATGATAATAATAGTGTCCATGTGCTGAGTATGGAACATGTACTATAATTGTGGATTTGTCTGGTTCTTCTTTCATTCCAATCTTTTTTGTTTTATGTATTTTGAAGCTCTTTTAGTAGGTGGTACACTTTTAGGATTGTTACGTGAACTTGGTGTTTTGACCCTTTCATGTTATGAAATCTACCTCTTTCTCTGCTACTATTCCTTGTTCTGAAGTCTATTTTGTTTATATTAATATAGCCACTTCAATTGATTAATATGAGCTTGATACATATTTTCTACTCTTATATTTCTAACATTTGTGTCTTTATATTAAAAATTGGTTTCTTTAGATAGCATAAAGCTGAGTCTTCCTTTTTATTTACTCTGACAAACTCTGTTTTTAATAGGCGTGTCTATAGATCATTTGCACTTAATGTAATAATTGATATAGTTAGAGACAAAGCTACCATCTTGCTATTGTTTTTTATTTTCCTGTTTGTTCTCTTTTTTCTCTTTTCCTGCCTTCCTTAAGATTAATTAGATACTTTTTATTATTTTATCTCCATGATTGACATATTGACTTTATCTTTTCATTTTATATTTGTAGTGGTTGCTCTAGGGTTTACAATATACACCTTTAACTTACCACAATACATGTGCAAATAATATTATACCACTTCACATGTAGTATATGTGAAGTTCCTACAACAGTAAACTTCCATTTCCTCTTCCCTGTTTTGTTGTTGTTGTTGTTTTGTTTGTTTGTTTGGTGCTATTAGTGTCATATACTTTAATTCTATGTTTTTTAAGATTTTTTTTTTTTAATTTGTCTGAGAGGGGCAGAGAGAGAGAGCACAAGCATAGGAAGTGGCAGCCAGAGGGAGAGGGAGAAGTAGGCTCTCTACTGAGCTGGGAGCCAATGTGGGGCTCAATGCTAGGACCCTGGGATCATGACCTGAGCTGAAAGCAGATGCTTACCTGACTGAGCCACCCAGGCATCCCACTTTAATTCTATTTTAAACTTCAGAATAAAATCTTATTTTTGCTTTAAACAGTTTATTACCTTTTAAAGACATTAAAATTTAGAAAAAAATTAGAAATGTCTTTTATATTTATTCACATATTTGCTGTTCTAACATTCTTATCCTTTGTAGATCAACATTTCCATTTGTGTCATTTTCTTTGTACCTGAAAAACATTTCTTGTTAAAGGAATTTCATTGGACATTACCACCCTAGCAATACATTTTATCAGTTTTGTTGGCCTGAAAAAGTCAATGTTTCACCTTCATTTTTGAAAGATATTTTTGCTGGTTATAGAATTCAAGGTTGACAGGGCATACTTTCCCCTATCACTTTAAAGGTGTTCTATTGTATTCTGCCTACATAGTTTCCTTCTTTTTTCTTTCTTTCTTTCTTTCTTGCTTGGTAATATGACATCTTATTTATTTATTTATTTATTATGCTATGTTAGTCACCATACCATATATTATTAATTTTTTATGTAGTGTTCCAAGACTCATAGTTTCCTTCTTTCTTTTTTTTTTTTTAATTAACATATAATGTATTATTAGCTCCAGGGGTACAGGTCTGTGAATCTACAGGTTTACACACTTCACAGCACTCACCATAGCAAATACCCTCCCCAATGTCCATAACTTGACCACCATCTCCCTACCTCCCCTCCCCCCGGCAACCCTCAGTTTGTTTTGTGACATTAAGAGTCTCTTATGGTTTGTCTCCCTCCTGATCCCATCTTGTTTCATTTATTCTTTTCCTACCCCCAAACCCTCAACATTCATCTCCCCTTCCTCATATCAGAGAGGTCATATGATAGTTGTCTTTCTCCGATTGACTTATTTCGCTAAGCATAATACCCTCTAGTTCCATCCATGTCATCGCAGATGGCAAGATTTCATTTTTGTTGGCTGCATAGTATTCCATTGTATATATATACCCCACATCTTCTTTATCCGTTCATCTGTTGATGGACATCTAGGTTCTTTCCATAGTTTGGCTATTGTGGACATTGCTGCTATAAACATTTGGGTGCACATGTCCTTTTCAATCACTATGCTTGTATCTTTAGGGTAAATACCCAGTAGTGCAATTGCTGGGCCATAGGGTAGCTCTATTTTCAACTTTTTGTGGAACCTTCAAGCTGTTTTCCAGAGTGGCTGAACTAACTTGCATTCCCACCAACAGTTTAGGACAGTTCCCCTTTCTCTGCATCCTCGCAAGCATCTGTCATTTCCTGACTTGTTGATTTTAGCCATTCTGACTGGTGTGAGGTGGTATCTCACTGTGGTTTTGATTTGTATTTCCCAGATGCTGAGTGATGTGGAGCACTTTTTCATGTGCAAGACTCATTGTTTCTGACAAGAAGTGTGCTATAGTTCTTATTTCTGTTCCTCTGTTTGAACTGTTTTTGTTTTTTGTGGGTTTTTGGGCTACTATTAAGATTTTCTCCTATTAGCAGTTTTCAATAATTTGATTTTTGAGGAATTTTTGTATAACATTGTATCATATAAATATTAGAGGTTATTTTCATATAGTCCTCTAAATTAATCTCTTCTGGGTTAACTATGAGTAGAGAGGAAAAAAATCTACACCGTGGTGGGGGGTGATAGTATAGAATGAAGGAAAATTCTCTGTTATAAGCTTTAATATATTAACTTACTAATCCTCACCAAGAGATACACACTATTATTTTCTTAATACATATGAAGCACAGAAATGGTAAATGACTTTTTCCAGGACACACAGCTAGTAAGTGGTGGAGTCAAGGATATAAATCAGGTGGCTTCAACCATTGCTTCATTATCAGTGGTATTGGTCATATCCACCCCTCAAACCCATATCTTGGAGTCCAGGAACACCGTAATCCTCATGTTGAATTTCTAGTTTCTTCCTACTTCTGCCTTTATGTACATAGTGGCCTCTTGATAACATGTACCAGTCCCAGTGCTTACTCCTAAGTTGTTATTTTTTGAGAGATGCAGTGTCTGACTGGCAATAAGGAGATGGGAATACCACTCTGGCTGTGGAGTAGTGGTTCACAAAAGAGCAAAGAAGTAGATGCTTAGTTTTCCTGTTTGCCAAGACATGACCAGGAGATAATGTGGTTGAGAAGATCTTTTCACTTATTTTGAGATGTCCTTACCACAGAAGGGCCCATAATTTCATTGACTAACCCAGTTCCCTTGATCATGTGGAAAATCCATTTGGAATCTGACCTGGATGCTGGTAGTTCTTCTCCTATGTAATTTGGGGAGTTTTATAATTTTTCTCTGTTTTCAGATGTAGTTTAGAGTGAATCTGGGAGAGGTTCTATCAGGGGCTGCCACTCATGTTCTTTCAAACCAGAAACCTCTCGTTACACAGGAAGCTGTCCTGAGATAGCTCAGGCCATGAAGTTAATTTGTGTAAAACCAGATAAATCCATCTTCATTATTTAATTTTTTAAATCTAAAAATTATCATACAATAAAATGGGGTTTCTCCCCCTTTTGGTATACAGTTCTATATCAATTTTAATATGTGAATAGGCCTGTGTTACCACTACCTCAATTAATTACAAAATGGTTCCCTCATACCAAAAATACTCCCTCAGATCCCATCCCTGTCATCTCACAATAACTGAGCTGTTCATCACCATGGTTTTTTCTTTTCAAGAAAGTCATACACAGTATCGTATAATATATAACCTTTAAGTACTGGATTCTTTCACACGGTAAAATGCCTTTGAAATTCATCCAAGGTGTTGCATGTGTTTTTAAGATTTTGTTTTTTAAATTGGTGAGGAATATTCCATTGGTTGGATGTACTGAAGTTTATTTAACAAGTCCTCTGTTGAAGGATACTTGAGTTTTTTCCAGTTTGGAGCAATTATGAATGATTACATTTGTGTGCAGGTTTTTATGTGACCATGAGTCTTCATTTTTCTAGAGTAAATAAGAGTGGGATTGTTGGGTCACATTAAGTATATACTTAGCTTTGTGAGAAGCTGCCTAACTATTTTTCAAAGTGGCTGTACCACTTTGCATTCCCACCAGCAATATATGAGTGTTCCAATTGCTCTGTATCCTGACCAGCACTTGGTATTGTCAGTAGTTTTTATTTTAGCCATTCAAGTAAGTGTGTAGTGGTGTATCATCATGGTTTTCATTTGTGTTTTCCTAATGGTTGATGATGTGGAACATTGTTTCCTGTCCTTATATCTTTGATGAAGTGTCTGCTCAAATCCGTTGCCCACTTTTTAATTGGTTTGTTTTCATACTATTGAATTTGAGAGTTCTTTACATATTCCGAATACAAGTCCTTTGTCAGATATGTTTTATGAATATTCCCTCCCAGTCTGTCACTTGTATTTTACTTATTTTAACAGCGACTTTCAGTGAACAAAAGTTTTTTAATTTCAATGAAGTCCTATTTATCTGTTTTCTTCTTTTATAGATCATGCTTTTGTCATCATGTCTAAGAATTCTGCCATTAACCCCAGGTCACAGAGATTTTCTCTCCTAATCTCTTTGAATTGTTTTCTAGTTTTATGCTTTATCTTTGTGTCTATGACATGTTTTTAGTTAATGTTTGTATAAGGTTTGGCTTGAGGTTCATTTCTTTGTATATAGATAACCATTGTTCTAGTAGCACTTTGTTGAAACCTGTGTTTATTGATCAGTTACTGAATACATCTATATTTTGAAAACAGTGACAGTATATAAGACTAACACCTTTGACTTTTCAGACAATGTCATTCAGTAGTCAGTCATTAAGTCTGGAAATCAGTCAGTTAGGCATTCAATCATTTAGTTACTCCACAAACACATGGAGGGCCTGTGCTGTGCCTGGTGTTACAAAATGCCAACATTTCAAAAATGTCTGGGATGTGATTTGTTTTCCTCCAGGATCCCAGGATCTCATGGTCTGTGCAGGGAAACAAAGCAGGGCAAATTTCTCAATCTGTGCACAAAAGAAGATTTCCTTTGATTGATATTATGACTTTAGAGAGTCTTTAATAGCGAATTCTTTCTTATGTGAGCTCTAATTCTTTAACTTTGGCTTCTTCCCTCAAGTCATTGATCTGCTCTCCAAACACATAAATGGTTAGAGGAGTGTTCTCTTTGAAGGAACCTGAAGGTGGACCCTTTTGCTAAGGGAAATAAATATGTGTTTATTTCATATGCAAACACACTTGGTCTCTCAGATTTAAAGTCTGGATTTTTGTGTAGTAGCTTTTCTTAAAATGTGGCACACTGGCACCAAACCCACCAATCTTTCCCCATGAAGAGGCTGGAGCAGCAAACCAGATCTACATGCACTATAGATAAAGGCAGTGTTGAGGTCCAGAGGTCATGTAATTCTGGTTCTTTTCAATAAACTTATGATCAGTATCATGTTGAAAAATAGAAAGTTGATGATGTTCGCTAAAGGTTAGACTTAGTATATAGGATGGCTTTTGAGAGAGTAGATAAGGGATCAGATTTAAGTTATGAGGCTCTAATGATCTCTCCTATCTTAACCAGAAAGTCCCTTTTTTTCTTTCTCATGTTAGTTGACATTACAGTATTGTTAGTTTGGTAATGGGGTGGAGGCAACTGGATTCCCGTTCGGGTAGATTAATGCTAGCCAGCTTGGTCTGCCATGCCTTGCTACCTTTCCTACTCTGTTTATTCTGATGCGTGCAGAAAACCAATAGAAAGCTAAAAAAGCATGACTTATAGCACATAATAATAAAATCATAAAATTAAAAAATATATAAAAGGAATGACAATGATAGCTAGTATTTAACATTTACTATGTGTCAGGCATTTTTTGAAGCTCCTTATATGAATAACACATTTAATTCTTTCAACAATCTGATAAAGTAGGGGTCATTATCATTCCTATTTTATAGATAAGAAACCTGAAGTACAGAGATGTGATGAACAGATTCTAAGACATCCCTCAGTGATCTCTTCTTCCTAATATTTATGCCCTGTGTGATCCCTCCCTTTGAGTGTGGGAGGTCTGGTGACATGCTTCTAATCAACGGAATATGGCAAAGGTGATGGGATGTGACTTCTCCAATTCGGCTACATAAGATAGTGACTTCTGTCCTGCCAACAGTTTCTCTTCTTTGCTGGCTTTGGTGAGGCAAGTTGCCATGTAGGGGAGGAATGGAATTGTGTTGTATTGTATCAAGGAATACAATTATTTTTCCACAAGGAAGGACATTTTAGAGAATTCAGACCTTTGCAATCTCAATAATATCCCTGCAAGCACAAAATCTATAAGTGGTTTTTGTTGTTGTTGTTTGTAAGATCTATTTATTTTAGAGAGAATGAAAGAAAGTTCATGGGGTGTAGGAACAGAGGGAGAGAGAGAAAGAGCATCCCAAGCAGACTCTGTGCTTAGTATGGAGCCAGATGCGGGGCTCAATCTCACAACCTCAAGACTGTAACCTGAGCTGAAACCAATAGTCAGATGCTCAACTGACTGAGCCACCCAGATGCCCCAGAAAGTCTATGGGCTTTAACCTGCCAGTGGCTGCTTAGGAACTGAGATCCTGCATCTAAAATCCCTTGAAAAACCACAATTTTGCCAACAACCTGAGCTTGGAAGCAAACACTTCCCTATATGATCCTTCCGATGAGACTCCAGCCCTAGCTGATAACTCAATGGCAGTCTTGTGAGAGATACCAAGCAGAAGATCCAGCTAAGCTGGTCCAGATTCCTGACTTACAGAAACTGTAAGAAAATAAAAATGTGTGGTTTTTAAGCTGCTAAATTTGTGAGAATTTGTTATGCAGCCATAGATAACTAGGCAAGACATAAGGAATTTGCCCAAAGTCTTACATCAATCTGGCTACAGGCTCCACATTCCCTCTCAATGATCATCTCATATGGAAATAACCTCAAGGAGTTTGCCGCATGGAACTGGATTTCCCATTTAGAACATTAAAAGTTTTCCCTGACATTCTTAAATAGTTTTTTTGAAAGAGAAATTGTATTTTTAAAATTCAGAAGTCTGAAGGAAAAAGAGCCTCAGGAATTTTGTTTGTAGGATGAAGTAAAGCATCAGTCTGGACTTTTCCTTACTATTTTTATTTTGCCACTGACTTTTTGGGTTTAGCATTAGTCTGTTTTCATTATAAAATGATTCTAAAGGAAAGTAAGGCCAGACAGAGAGGAGTTTGTGCTAGACAATCAGCTGGGAACCATTTTTAACATCCAAATACCAGCCAGTTTCAAAGGAAGTTGTATGTAGTGGATGAATGTGGTGGGAGAGTTCTTTCTCAGAGGTGGCTTGCCTTTTTTTTTTTGCATTTAAAGATTTTAATGAGCTATAACTTTATGTCTTTTTAAATTTCAGTGGGAAAACAACCAAGTAAACATGCAAATCAACAACTCATTAGCATTCCTGATGGCACCTAGGTTCTCTCCCTCTCTGTGGCTAGCATTGTTTTAATGGCACATTATGTGCTGGGAAGATTGTCCTGCTCCCCCCACCCCTTCACCCCTTCCCCCAACCAGAGGCCCTTCTTCTTGCCATACTCACCACCCAAGTTAAAAAAAAAAAAAAATCCAACTTTCTCAGGAAGTCTTCAACTCTGGAGAACCCCTTTTGTGATGGAAATACACAGAATGGTTTTTCCACACTGAAGGCCATGTTAAAGATTTTTTCACTGCAGTCATCCATAGAGAGAACCTAAATGGATTTCTGCAGCCATGAAACCCCCTGGTTTTAAGTTGTTTTAGCCTTATGGCATCATGATGGCTTTCTCAGGCACCTTTTGTTTCTTCTGTTATCCTTAGGAGCAAGTGTCCAACAACCGGGGTTTTCTGAATACAGCAAATAAAGCAATGAACGCAGTATTATGTTCCTGCGGGGTTGGGGGTGTTTGTAGCTGGTAGTCATGAGAAAGTGTGGTAGAGTTGTCTTCACATGCTCTTCATTTTCTAGCCCTATCTTCCCATGGTAATCACACTTCTCTTTCTTGTCTTTCTCAATATAGGAGGAATAGCTATATATGTGTGTGTGTGTGTATATATATATATATATATATATATATATATATATTTTTTTTTTTTTTTTCAAATTACTTTGGATTTGAAGATGAAAATCCTGACATAAATATCAAATGGTCATTACTTTTATATGATGTGAAGTAGTCCTGATATTTTCTTCGAGAAAAAAACCTCTAACCTGAGCTATAAATTGAGGTTTTCAGACAAGTCCTTTCTGAGTTTGAACTATAATAAAGGCTTGCTTGCTGGTGAAATTTCTGAGGCTCTTAGACTTTCAGTTTTGAAAGTGGCCCTTGTAGAGCTGAGAATGTCTTCTTGGCCGTATTTCTGGCCTCCTTAGACATTTTGGTTTCTACATTTACAATTTTAAGATGATGTAGTTCCATTTATTCTTGGCATAACTTGAAGAAAGACTAAGGTAAAGGCTCTTAGAAAGCTTTTACAAGTCATTTTGTATGACAGTCTCATCAGACAAAGACTGAAGTGAGTTAAGTGTAAATGAATCAGAAACATGTGGATGACATTTCCCTTAGCAAGCAACTGTGCTTTTAATGTGGGACCAAATGCAGTAAGTCACAGGGAATTTCATCTGGGTTAAGCTCACATGGCAAGATTGAACTTCAAGCCCAACTTGCTACTGTCCTTTGGCTTTCTGGTATGACATGTCATGGTGTACCCAATACAGCCAAGTTCCTGTGGGCAGGAGCTCTGTACCTGTGGCCTCAAACTGTATCCACAGGTGTTCACCAGATTGGTTGGGGACCTTTCTGTGAATGTTTAAATCCCAGATTCTATTACCTTTTACCAGTGACATGGAGGTTTAGTGTGTGAGCTCTGGAGTTCAAATCCTTCCTCCTCCATTTACTAACCATGGGTAACAGTGACACAACTTCTTAATCCTTAGTTTTTTCTTCTGTGAAATGGAGACAATAATAAAATAGGAGCTGTGACCTGGGATTGCTCCAAGGATGAACTAAGATTGAATGTGGAGCAACAGTTAGTACAATTTCTGGTAGAAAGCAATTATTCAGTAAATGTTAGGTATTACTGCTGATTTAAACATTGCTATAGTTTATACATGAATAATAGACATTGTAATGATTCCTACAATGGACCTAAATGGATGATGCTGTCATCATCAGAACATTTTAACACCTGATTTGGAAGTAGTCTGAGAGTCCTTGCCAACGGGATTATTATCCAGTGTGGTACCATTGGCACATGAGCCCTGGCTGGCTGGCCTAGAGACTGACTTCAAAGCCTGGCACCACCCACCTGCCTCTGCCTGGCTTTAGAACATTGTAGAATAACCTCAGATCTGGAAATTTCAGTTAGAGTTGATGACACCAGGCTTCAGCTCCACTTACCGTGAAAGCCCCACGACAAGACAACAGTGTCCATCAGCGTTCTTCAGTGAGCCTCTTTTTGCAAATGTGCACAGATGGGTGGTTCTCTTGTTGACCAGTTTTGATTCAGATGTTCCATTTAGATGTGCATTTTGTTGCAAGGCAGCCGCCAGGGCTGTCAACTCAGGGCTGTTCTCGTGCTGGGCGCTTCCTTGATCTCTTATGTTTCACAACATAAACACATTCTCACTGCCGGGGGTTTGACAAAGCCAGAAAATGCTAGACAAAGGAAAATGTGGTGATTCAAGAAAGCCTCAAACCAGTAAGGAAGCATTCATTGCTTCTTGCTGTCATCACCTCTGGCTTACCTGCCAGCTCTCTCTTTCTTGTTCTCTGGGACTGGGCTGCGTGCCTGCCTTCCAAAAGCTCTTGGGTTCTGATAGTCCTGGTGTCGACAACACCCTTTCTGATCTGTAAATTAATGGAGCAGATGGGGCAAACCATTCGGAAGGTGCTTTTAGAATCTGTGTGTGTTTGTGTGCGTGTGCGTGCGTGCGTGTGTGTGTGTGTGTGTCACACCCAAAACTAGAGGCTACTCTTGAAGTTGCAACATGGTGGCAGTTGGTGGTCATTCAGAGCCATTGTCTGTGAAAATGTCTGTTTTCCAGAAAAATCTATTCTGTAGTTCATGCTCTCTTCAGCACTAATTAAGGATGTTTACTTACTGCTCTTAAGAACCCAGAATGCTTTTTGTACTCTGGCTGTTTAGGAATTACTTGCCCATATTCTACTAGTTTTAGTTAACAGTCCAAGCAGACTTTTCTTTTAGATGTTGAACTCTGAATCTGGTTCATCTTAGATGACTCCCATTTGGTAAAGGGTGTCAGATGAATCAAGCAAGACAAGTTCTCCTTGTCCCCATCCTCTGGTCCCATGGGATCTGACCAGGGGACTCACATTAATCAATCACAACTCTTCTTGCCATCTCCAGATTCCTCTATATTGAGCATTCATTCACAAGTTAATTTTTTTCACTCAACAGATATTTATTAATTTTGTGGTAACTGCAGTGCAAGACACTGGAGATCAAAGGAGGAAACAAAGAGTCTCTTGTGAGCCAAGTGTGTTATAAATAAGGCAGGAATACAAACAAATTGGACTATGCTATTTGTTCAGGGGTAATAGAAGTGGGCAACAATCCTGAGGGGAAAACAGAACTGATGACCCGGATGAGGTTCCATCCCCTGAGGGAGATTTTACAGGGAAGATGATGTTTGAGCTGAAGTTTGGAGGATGAGCTGGAGTTCTGAGGACTTGCAGAAATTTAAGGAGATGTGAATATGATTGACAGGAGTTTCGAATTTTGTCCTGGCCCTTAGAGACATGAGTTTCATGGGTATTCTGAAACTCTGAGGAGCAGTAGGAGATGCTCTGGTCTGTATAAGGAAGGGCAGAGGGGCCCAAAGGGAGTGTGCAGGTTGGCTTTCAAGGAGTTAGAAATTCACTGAAGCAGGAATAAGCATCTCAGACAAATGGTGACCAGCAGAATGTTTAAGTGGTTTGTTGATCTGTGCTGACCTATGTTATCTCCTTCTCTTATTCCAGAATCTTCAGTAAAAGTCAGGCCTGTGTGACTGGTGCTCTGGGGAATGAAATGGTGAACAGTGTGTGTGCCTGGGTGGGGAATAAGAGGGTTATCAAGCTTCTCTGGGCCAGCATGAAGGCACTGGGGAAGGGGCAAGTTCTGCGAATCCAGGCAGAAAGCAAGAGCAGAGGTCCTGGGTAGACACAGGAGCTGTGTTAGGAGTCAGGCAATAGATGAGAATTGGGCAGCAGGGTGGATGGACTCAAAAGCAAATCTAAAAATCCCCATCTTCCCTGAAATACACCAGAGGAAAAGGACCTCTGAGGGATGGGACAAGCTAGGTCTTGCTGTTACATTGCTAGGAGTTTCAGAAGCCAACCACTTGGGATTTAAAAGCTACATAGGGTTAGAGTCCCTCAAAGGTAGTGACAGAATGAACAGAAGAGGAAGGGATCCAAGATAGCAAAGGAATGCCAGCTATGCTATTAACTGAGCTCGGGAATTCAGGAGGGGGTGAGAGGAGTTCTTCTCTTTGAGAGGGGATCTGGGGAATGGGAATGGAAGATGAAGTGTTATAAGATAGCCATGTGGAGAGGTCCTGCTGGCGTCTGGAAATATAAATGGGGGAGCAGGATGGAGGGCCATGAGAAAGCTCTAGATTGTACAGAGGAGGCCAAGTGCCTAGAGAAAACGACAGAGAGGGTCCAAAGGAGAAGCTAGGAGATGTTGGCAGAGACCTAGATGGACCAACATTCAAGAGACCCTTCTAGACGGGACAATTCTGGGTCTCCTTTCTTTAAAACTTTGCTCTGTTTACTTGGACACCCCTTCTTTCCTCTATTACTCTGCAGTGCTTTCAGGTAAAAGGATTGCAGATAGGAATTATTCCTTGACCCAAGAGACACTGAACTGATTTTTACAGTGCCTATTCATCTTTTGTGAATCAAGAACTTTTCATTAAGGAAAAGGTGCTTCAGTCACTGAGATTTTAGCAATGTGTTTTCAATATTAGCTCTCTCTAAAAATGCTCACTGTAAGTGTACTTCCTGTACTGATGCTCTTTGATGAACCCTGCATAGGTCACTGATGATGTACAGACTGGAGTCACTTCCTATGCTGCCCTGTCCTGTGCTTTCCTGTCCCTTCCTCCTCCATTCCATCCTACACCCTTCTATTCTACTTCTATACAAGCAGCCTAAATGAGCAGGTTGTGTTCCAGAAGTAAATCTGAAAGTCAGTTGTTTAAATTGGAATATTTTCTCAAACAGTTAATGTTTTAAAACCATGGTGGGACAGGGATTCCTATGCATGTGGCTAGAAGAGAAACCCAGGGATGAGGGCCAATGGTTTCCTATTCAAGGCTCTGGGAGAAGCCATCACTCTATCTACTCTATCCTCAAGCTCCCAAATGCCGGCTGTCTTTAGAAACCAGCCATTTGGATGAACTGATTAAATAAATCAGTTGGCTGGAACTCAAGGAATGAACCAATGAATTAATCTCTTAGTTCACTCCCAGCTACAAAATCTGGTCTTAATTCTTTATACCTCTTTCCAGAAAGAGCTGTGAACAGGAAGAATATTCCAATTTGGAGGCATCTAGGAGATAAACCAATTCACAGGTTTAATATTAAGTAGGGCTGGAAGTGGAAGGGAGAAGAGCGGATTACAGAAGTACAGGGATTGCAACCATCAGTGTAAACTGATCGAAGGAGTTGACAAAACTATACCAGGTAAGGCGGTGGGTATGTATGGAAGTCACAGGCCATGGGCAGTGTTTAGATCAGAGCTGAAAGGCTCTGGCAGAAGGACCACTACACTGCAAGTTAATGGGAAAGACATTAGTTAATTAATCAACTGTTTGTTGAATATTGTCCAAGTGACAGGAAAACAATAGTGAACACAGTGGGCACAGACTTCATCCTCTGGAGAGATTACAGTCTAACCCAAGATGGGGGTAGATTTTTGGTTGGGGAAAGACAGGGTGTTTTGGGAACCCCCAGAAGGGAGCCTCTCTCATAAGCGAGAGGCAAAAGTGTATAGGAAAGGCTTCCTGGAAGAATATGAATTATCCAGATGAAGAGAGCTGGAAGAAAGTAAAGATTGGGGACCAGAGGAAAAGGCACAGCTAATGTGTGGCTCCGACAACTGGAAAGGACTTCGTTTTGCTGGGAACTGGAATGTAGAGAGGATGGAAGAATAAGCATTTGGCATTTTAGAATTTTTGGAATTTCGTTTCCTCAAGTGAACTTTCACGTAGAATAATTTACTCAATCCCTGTGATAATGGAGGCTACTTAACCAAACAGTATTTTAATACCAAACTAATATTAAAACTACTTCTATGAAAAGAAACCTATTTACTTAACTGCCGCTGATTGTATTTTCTCTAATGTGAACCTTGTCTTGGAGCTGGGAAGTTTCTTTGTTGTTGAAATTATGTAATTATTAACCTTTAGTAAGCATGCTAAGAGAATTAACTTTTGATATTAAAGGGATCCTAAAACCAGAGACAAAAATTATAAGAAGCCAAAGAGGATATTTTTATGCTTTCTTCATTATTCGTTTAAAAGTAGCAAAATGGTATTTTTTTCCTCCTTAAATGATCAGGCAAACATTATCTCTAGGGAAATCCTTGAGCCAAACAGGGTTGTTTCACTTTCCTTTACCTCTGTCTTAAACATCCAATCCTTTCTCTCCCCTCACCTGCTTTGGCATGGTTCTAAAGACTGGGGTCCCGGTGGGTAACAGACACAGAAATGAACTGAACCCTCCGGAGACCATTTCACTACCACTTGGCTCTTAAGTATGTCAGGGCGGAAGGTGGTTGTCAGCACATTCCCATTTAGTTGAGGATCAAAATGCAACTTCTGTTAACGTTTCAGAGGATTCTTTGTTGCTAATCACTTATATTTCTAAGTTGAGGTAATATTCTCGATCAGAAATGGCTACATTTCCATGTAACGTGTAAGGGCCATTTTCTCTCTATTAGGAAGAGGATAGAGCGTTTTAGAAGGGGAAACGGGTGCCAAGAAGGACTTCTCTAACAGAGGTAATTTCATGGTCTAACGTTTAGGTATTACACCAGAATTTCTTTTTCACTCAAGTTGTATATGCAGGCCTGAAGCCAATTTAATAGTCATTTCTAAAAGATTTTTAAAAACAGGAATTGGAATTTTTGAATGATAGAACTTTAAAGGAAAAGTGCAGAGTTTTAAGATCTAGTCCATTTATTAAAATGATTCATAATGAGTCACATACTGTTTTGTCTCTCCATTTTCTTTTGTAGCTAAGTAGCCATAATGCCACCTGTTCTTTTTGCCATGGCTTCAAAGGGCTATAAAGTACTCTAAGCCCCTTGGGAATTGCAGCTAACCTTTACTGAGGATGTGCCATGTGCCCAGCACTGTAAATGTTGAGACTGACCCATAATTATGTAAGGCAGAAATATACCAATATGTCCATTTTACACAGGTGGGAAACTGAGGCTTAGAGAGTTTGCATGAAGAGCTTACAGTTGGATCATTAGTAAGAAGAGAATCCTAGATCTGAATGAACCTAGACCAGAATTAACTGATTAAAAAAAAAACTGATAAAAAAAAATTTAAAAAATGAACCTAGACCAGAATGAATTGATTTAAAAAAAAAAAAAAAAGCTGATTAAGAACATCAGAGTTTCTGGGACTGTGCTCTTAACTTTTGCATACTGCCTTTCTCAACAACCCTGATAATGCAGCATTTCATCTGCTGGTCTGGGAATGTGTGTATCATGATTTAAAGATAGAGTCTCCCTAAAGTGAACTTGATCAAGTAACTAAGGAATCCATCCTGATTAAATATCGATGAGGCAGCTTATTGACTTTTTGGTTGCGATTTCCTAGAGAAATGGATTCCTGAATGGAATCACTCATATAGATGGATACACTTGTCAGTTATGCTGAATACAATAGCACTGCCTTAATTATTACCCCACTTAACTCATGTTCCTATAAAATAGAAGCCTCCCTTTCCAACTACCCTTTAGAGAAGTCTTTATGAAACATTAGGGTCATATTCATGATAATTATTCAACATTACATTGCCAAAGAAGCTTTGTTTTGAAGCTGATGAGTAGGAAATGAATCATTAAGAACACAAGACAAGGGGCGCCTGGGTGGATCAGTGGGTTAAAGCCTCTGCCTTCGGCTCAGGTCATGGTCTCAGGGTCCTGGGATTGAGCCCCGCATTGGGTTCTCTGCTCAGCAGGGAGCCTGCTTCCTCCCCTCTCTCTGCCTGCCTCTCTGCCTACTTGTGACCTCTCTCTCTCTGTCAAATAAATAAATAAAATCTTAAAAAAAAACACACAAGACAAATTTATTTATTTTTTATTTTTTCAGCGTAACAGTATTCATTATTTTTGCACCACACCCAATACTCCATGCAATGCGTGCTCTCTCCAATACCCACTACCTGGTTCCCCCAACCTCCCACACCCCTGCCCCTTCGAACCCCTCAGATTGTTTTTCCGAGTCCATAGTCTCTCGTGGTTCATCTCCCCCTCCAATTTCCCTCAACTCCCTTCTTCTCTCCATCTCCCCATGTTCTCCATGTTATTTGTTATGCTCCACAAATAAGTGAAACCATATGATAATTGACTTTCTCTGCTTGACTTATTTCACTCAGCATTATCTCTTCCAGTCCCATCCATGTTGCTACAAAGTTGGGTATTCATCCTTTCTGATGGAGGCATAATACTCCATAGTGTATATGGACCACATCTTCCTTATCCATTTGTCTGTTGAAGGGCATATTGGTTCTTTCCACAGTTTGGCGACCGTGGCCATTGCTGCTATAAACATTGGGGTACAGATGGCTCTTCTTTTCACTACATCTGTATCTTTGGGGTAAATACCCAGTAGTGCAATGGCAGGGTCATAGGGAAGTTCTATTTTTAATTTTTTGAGGAATCTCCACACTGTTCTCCAAAGTGGCCGCACCAACTTGCATTCCCACCAACAGTGTAAGAGTGTTCCCCTTTCTCCACGTCCTCTCCAACACATGTTGTTTCCTGTCTTGCTAATTTTGGCCATTCTAACTTGTATAAGGTGATATCTCAATGTGGTTTTAATTTGAATCTCCCTGATGGCTAGTGATGATGAACATTTTTTCATGTGTCTGATAGCCATTTGTATGTCTTCATTGGAGAAGTGTCTGTTCATATCTTCTGCCCCTTTTTTGATATGATTGTCTGTTTCGTGTGTGTTGAGTTTCAGGAGTTCTTTATAGATCCTAGATATCAACCTTTTGTCTGTACTGTCATTTGCAAATATCTTCTCCCATTCTGTGGGTTGCCTCTTTGTTTTTTTGACTGTTTCCTTTGCTGTGCAGAAGCTTTTGATCTTGATGAAGTCCCAAAAGTTCATCTTCGCTTTTGTTTCCTTTGCCTTTGGAGACATATCTTGAAAGAAGTTGCTGTGGCTGATATCGAAGAGATTACTGCCTATGTTCTCCTCTAGGATTCTGATGGATTCCTGTCTCACGTTGAGATCTTTTATCCATTTTGAGTTTATTTTTGTGTACGGTGTAAGAGAATGGTCGAGTTTCATTCTTCTACATATAGCTGTCCAGTTTTCCCAGCACCATTTATTGAAGAGACTGTCTTTTTTCCACTATATATTTTTTTCCTATTTTGTCAAAGATTAATTGACCATAGAGTTGAGGGTCCATATCTGGGCTCTCTACTCTGTTCCATGGGTCTATGTGTCTGTTTTTATGCCAGTACCATGCTGTCTTGGTGATCATGGCTTTGTAGTAAAGCTTGAAGTCAGGTAACGTGATGCTGCCAGTTTTATTTTTGTTTTTCAACATTTCCTTAGCGATTCGGGGTCTCTTCTGATTCCATACAAATTTTAGGATTATTTGTTCCAGCTCTTTGAAAAATACCAGTGGAATTTTGATCGGAATGACATTAAAAGTATAGATTGCTCTAGGTAGTATAGACATTTTAACAATATTTATTCTTCCAATCCAAGAGCATGGAATGGTCTTCCATCTTTTTGTGTCCTCTTCAATTTCTTTCATGAGTGGTCTGTAGTTCCTCGAGTACAGTTCCTTTACCTCTTTGGTTAGGTTATTCCCAGGTATCTTATGATTCTTGGTGCTATAGTAAATGGAATCGATTCTCTAATTTCGCTTTCTGTATTTTCATTGTTAGTGTATAAGAAAGCCACTAATTTTTGTACATTGACTTTGTATCCTGCCACGTTACTGAATTGCTGTATGAGTTCTAGTAGTTTGGGGGTGGAGTCTTTTGTGTTTTCCATATGAAGAATCATGTCATCGGTGAAGAGAGAGAGTTTGACTTACAAGACAAATTTCTATAATAAATGAGAGTTCTCAGCCTTTGTTTTTTCAGTTAAAAAAACTGTTCCAGGATTCAAGCTAAATTGAAAACTAGAAGTCCTTTTAAAATGAAAAAATGTTCATCATCCCTAGCCATCAGGGAGATACAAATTAAAACCACATTGAGATACCACCTTACACCAGTTAGAATGGCCAAAATTAGCAAGACAGAAAACGTGTGTTGGAGAGGATGTGTAGAAAGGAGAACCCTCTTACACTGTTGATGGGAATGCAAGTTGGTGCAGCCACTTTGGAAAACAGTGTGGGGATTCCTTAAGAAATTAAAAATAGAGCTTTCCTATGACCCTGTCATTGCACTCCTGGGTATTTACCCCAAAGATACAGATGTAGTGAAAAGAAGGGCCATCTGTACCCCAATGTTTATAGCAGCAATGGCCACTGTCGCCAAACTGTGGAAAGAACCAAGATGCCCTTCAATGGATGAATGGATAAGGAAGATGTGGTCCATATACATTATGGAGTATTACGCTTCTATCAGAAAGGATGAATACCCAACTTTTGTAGCAATATGGACGGGACTGGAAGAGATAATGCTGAGTGAAATAAAGTCAAGCAGAGAAAGTCAATTATCATATGGTTTCACTTATTTGTGGAGCATAACAAATAACATGGAGAACATGGGGAGATGGAGAAGAAGGGAGTTGAGGGAAATTGGAGGGGGAGATGAACCACGAGAGACTATGGACTCTGAAAAACAATCTGAGGGGTTCGAAGGGTCAGGGGGTGGGAGGTTGGGGGATCCTGGTGGTGGGTGTTATGGAGGGTACGTATTGCATGGAGCACTGGGTGTGGTGCATAAACAATGAAATCTGTTACACTGAGAAGAAATTTAAAAAAAATAAAGGGAACAATTTTGGCATACTGAACAGTCAATGTTTAGTGTTGTTTTTCATGCTGCATTTCTATTTTCTTTTATATTATTAGCTCTTTCAGGCCCCTTTGATTCATAGGAATCAATGGATTCTGATTACTTGTTTTTTCCTTAATAAAAAATTTTAAATAAGTATTTATTGAACTACAAAAAAAAGTACCTAAAACCACTCTTTGAAATAAATAAACATTATCGAGGCATACTGGACATATAATAAAATACACCCAACTTAATTGAGTTTTTGCAAATGTGTACAATGGTGTGACCACCACTATAATTAAGATGAAGTATTTTCATTGTCTCCTTCCCCAACAATACCCTGTCCTGGCCCTATGCAATCACTGATTTGCTTTTTGTCATTACAGATTAATTTTCCTTTTCCAGACTTTTCTATAAATAGAATCATACAATTGGTACTAAATTGTGTCTGAGGCTAATCTTTCACTCATCGTATTTTCAAAATTCATCCATCTTGTTGTACATTTGAGTAGTTTGTCCCTTTTTACTGCTGAGTAGTACTCCATTGTAGAGATGTATGTACCACAATTTATATATCAATTCACCTGTCAATGAACATTTGGATTATTTTTAGTTTAGCATTTATGACTTAAGCCAGCATGAACATTCATGTACACGTCCTTGTTTTCTCTTCTCTTAGTTAAATGTTGAGGAGTGGGTCTGTTGGTCATTTATGTTTAACTTTATATGCTATGCTTAACTTTATTATATGCTTTCCTAAATCGTTATACCATTTTTGCATTCCTACTTGCAATGTGTAGGAATTCCAGTTGCTCTGTATCCTTGCTAACATTAGATATTGTCAAAATCACTGTCTTTTAAAAATGTATGTTTTTCAAAATCTTGCCATTTGTAATGATGTAGATGGAACTAGAGGGTATTATGCTAAGTGAAATAAGTCAACCAGAGAAAGATAATTATCATAGTATCTCACGGGTATGAGGAATTTGAGAAACAAGACAGAGGATCATAGGGAAGGGAGGGGGAAAAATGAAATAAGACAAAACCAGAGAGGAAGATAAACCATAAGAGACTCTTAATCTCAGGAACCAGACTAAGGTTTGCTGGAGTGGAAGGGGGCAGGAGGGATGGGGTGGGTAAGTGATGGGCATTGGGGAGGGTATGTGCTATGGTGAATATGGTGAATAGTGTAAGACTGATGAATCACAGACCTGTACCTCTGAAACAAATAAACATTATATGTTAATTTTTAAAAATGTTTTTATTTCTTAAAAGCAGGTAAATCACAGCCTCTTCAGAAAGCTAACTTTAAAAAACCAAATATTGTTTATATTGGAAAGGTCAAAAAATTCATTCTGTGGAAGTCAGGGCTTAGAGGAAAATACTTGTGTCTGATTTTCTGGACCTAAGCTATTGGCAGCATTTACTGGAGTTCCCTGGCTTAAAATGTCTGTAAAAATCTGCCTACTGGTAGAGGGAAGGTGGTTTCTTGCCCCCTCAGAGGCACTGCAGTGACATACTAATGACTTGAAGGATGGTTGTTTCCTCATACCCAAGACTTGTGTTTCCGAGAGTCACTGGGGGTTAGCCCTGTCCCCCAAACTTAAAACTTCTATTTCACCTATCCTCCCCATCTACCTATTCTCTAAAAACCACCAGTCTGTTCTCTGTATTTAAGAGTCTGTTTGTTTATTCTTTTGTTTTGTATTTTAGATTTCACATATAAGTGAAATTGTATGGTATTTGTCTTTCTCTGTCTGAGTTATTGGTGTTTATTAGCGTGACCACTTAAAAAAACCTAGATTTTTTTGCATGTATGGTAAGCCTTTTTCATAACAAAACATAAGCAAATAAACATTGTGGGGGTGTGTGTGTGTGATATACAAATGATTATTTTCTGTTGGTCCTGTGTGTGTTTGTTACAATGTATGTTTATACTGTTAATATGTTTTTTAAAAAAATAAAAAAAATTTTATTATGTTCATTTAGCCACTGTGTAATACATCATTAGTTTTTGATATAGTGTTCAATGATTCATTAGTTGTATATAACATCCACTGCTCATCATGACCCATGCCCTTCTTAATACCCACCACCCATACTGTTAGTGATTTGATCCTTAAAAGGCACAAAATTTTAACCTTCCTGTAGCAATGTTCCTGGGTGTCTTGAACCTGTGGTATTGGTGGTGTGACCAGAGATTTGTTCTGTTGGCTGCCCAGCAGAATACATACACACAAATATTGTGAGCAGATCTTCGGCGAACTGGGTTGCCTCCTGAACAATTTTGGTTGCTTACATGAGGATCTTGAAAGGGGCCCCCAAACCCACATGTAATCCATGCACACAGGTGGGGAGTTGTGAATAGTGAGGGCCCTGGGGTAACTTTCTATTTTAATGAAACATTTTTATTACTAGGTGTGAAAGTCACATTGTTCTGGTTCACGAAGGAGTGTTCTTGCTGTCAACTTGTGTTGTAGCAAATTAAAACATTAAAAGAATATTGAAAAAAAAAAACTTGTCTTGGGGAGACCGTCTGTTTATTCTTCTGGGTATAGATGATGTGGGCACAGAGTAAATGTCCAACAAATCCTTCTTGTTGTTTATGCACTTTCCATGAGAGTTTTGGATGAGTAAAGAATCAAACACAGTGGCAGTGGCAGGTCTCCCAGTCACCATAATACATGTGACATGGCTGGAATCCCATCATTTCTTCTCATTAGGGTAGTATTAACCACAGTTTGAGTCCTTTGCTATGAAGAAAAATGGTGCCAACTTTTGGAATGTTAAGGGTAAAACGTAGAGGTGTTTATGTTTGACCAGCTTCATCTGACAGAAAACTTGATAGTTAAGCTGATAGTGCTTATGATAGGCACAGAATGAATTATGGTTTTTACTAAGTAATTTTGGCCTCAGAATCTACTCTCTTGACCACTGGGCCAGGTAATGGGGATACAATGGTGAAAGTACTTCTGTCTCTCATGGAGAAGATAAACAGACCAACTATACAATCAAGGGTGCATACACACAATAGGGCTAAGTACAGAGTTTCCTGAGATACAAAGCAAGTTCACCTATCACAAGTTCAAATCCATTCCACAAATATTTGTGTAGCTGGTATAGACCAGGTTCTGAACTTGTTGGAGCCACTGACCTTCATAGAACTTCTAGTCTAGTGGGAAGTTGGATGGAAAACTAACTGAAACAAATGAAGCAACTGAAGAGTGTCTCAGAGAAGGGAGGGAGCACGTGGTAAAGGAATTTGTTCTGGTGTGGAGGGATAGGAAGGATTTGAAGTATGATGGGGCTCAGGCACAGCTCTGACAGGAGGGAAGTGATGGGAGATGGGTCCCAGGTGAAAGCAGAAGCAATGCATGCAGGATCCAGCTGGAAAGTAGGGTATACCAGGAATGGAAGGGCATACGGGACCAGAGCTCAAAGGTGCTTATCATCACACATGAGCAGTTCTTTGTTGTGGAGGAGCAGGGGCCAAACCAAAGGCAGTGGAGAGGTAGGGGGTGCATCGATGCAAGCTTGTCATGCAGCGTTTTCAACTAGGGCTTTTAAAGAGGGGGAGGGGCGTCTGGGTGGCTCAGTCAGTTAAGCATTGACCTTTGGCTATAGTACTGGAATAGAGCCCCTGTGTTGGGCTCCCTGCTCAGGTGGGAGTCTGCTTCTCCCTCTCCCTGTGCCCGCCTTTCTTCCTTGTATGCACGTGTTCTCTCTCAAAGTCTTAAAAAAAAAAAAAAAAAAAGAAGGGGAGCTATGTATATACTTAGGTCTGGAACTGAGTTTGAGTCAACTGAAAATAACAGTTCTACCAGCACAGTTCAAACTTAAATACATCTAAAATACATCTAAACCTGTTAATACTCACACTTTTTAGCCAGTAAACTTATCATTTTACTTGGAGTCTTTAAGTAAAACCTCTCTTCGCCCATATCACATAAGTTAACGTTTCCCCGAACACTATTTTCCATGAATAGAACTAGCCAGCACTACCCATGATCTTCAAATGCCAGCTTGAGTATCCGGGAGAGATTGTAAGAAGAGATTCTCCTTTACAGAAAAGACCCCAAAGAGCTTGACCAAGATGGCCTTAAACCTAGAGATCTGGTCATTCTTCTCCTAACATCTTTCATAGGCAATTTTTCTTCAGTGGAATTCCTATTCAAATAGCTCAGAATCTAGATTTTTTTTTTAATTGTAGTTGGTTTTACTCTCTTATTTTGTACTAGGCTGTGTTTTGCACAACTGGATAACTTTTCAGAACTCTTCCTATTTCCAGAACTCCAGGTATTTTGTCTATTTTCTTTCCCAGGACATACAATGGTGCCTGGAACACAGTGGGCACATAAGGATTATATCTTAGGTGAATGGATGAGAACATTGACAGTGAACAGATATTGCAAAATTTGGTCTGATTTTGCTTTCTTATTGACCCACGCCATCACCTTTACTCCCATCTGCCTTTCCTCCCAATTTGAACTCTAGACTGCAGTGAAACAACCCTTGAAAATTCAGTTATTGATTCTGAAATCTGTTAGTCCTTGCCCCTCTTGGCTGCCTTTTCAGAAAGAATGGACTATTTGAAGGGAAACTCTCCCTGCTTTTTAAGACTGATATTTGATTGGCTTTGGGGCAGAATAAAAATTCTTCCTGTGCTTTCTCTTCCAATTTTTAACCCATATGATGAGAATAAATAAGTGTTGGCTTTATTTATAATGTGCTACTAATCTTGTATCACTTTATAGCTACCCCTCCTGGTGGATGATGCAGTGTAGGTTTCTCTAACCCACTGGCAGACAGGTGAAACTTTCCCATATGCCTGAGCGAGGAGATTTGCTCTCTGGAAGAGAGTCTGTTAATGAAAGAAAGGTTACATTTTCTATATCAAAAGTGTCATTGTCCTTACTCAAAGAAGCTGCTGCAGCCACTGGCTAGAGAGTGGCATTGGGAACAACTGTGCCTAGAACGGCTGGAGGGCAAAGAACCCATGCTTTACATGTTCCTTTAGCCTGTTTGGAAATCAAATTGGAGAGGACAGGCTTTGTACCATTTTCCTCCAAACATCAGGCAAAAGTCTCAAGTGGGCCCTTGAGAAGGTGCTGGCAAGCTCGTTGGTTCTCTCAGGCTTCTGACTAGCACAGTTATGAATGTGGGATGGTGACTGACAACCACTCCGAGGCTGGCAGTGTGGGAAGAAGAGGCTTAGACTGGGACCAGGTTGGGGTGGTTTGGGTTCCTGGTTTAAGCAGTTCTGTGACCTTGGGGAAACCACTTGACACTCTTGCATCTAGCTTCCTCTTGGCCAAAATGGATGGGTCAGGGCTGCATCTTCCTGACCTGTGTCGGAGAGCTATCATGAAGATGGGAGGGAATGTGTAATGGGCCTTTGATGGAACAAGGCATTATATAAATGCAGAACAGTGTTTTGGAATGTGGGGAAGTTTTGGTGCACAAGGCAAATTAAGGTGATAATTCTGAGAACAACTCTGTCTGGGGCCCTATTCCACAGGTGTCTGATTAGGTCCCAAACTAGTGACTAGGGAGGAAGATCAAGTTTCTCAGGTGGAAACGGGATAGTCTTAACCTTTCTGGTCCAAAATCACCAGCTAAATCACTTCATCTGGATGCAATCTCTACCTCTTTTAGGGTGACCACACACCCAGTTTATATCCTCCATATCTCTTTCATTCTTTTCTTTTTAAATTGAATTTTATTTTTTTCAGTATTACAAGATTTATTGTTTATGCACCACACCCAGTGCTCCATGCAGTATGTGCCCTCCTTAATACCCACCACCAGGCTCACCCATCCCCCCACTCCCTTCTCCTCCAAAATCCTCGGTTTGTTTCTCAGAGTCCACAGTCTTTCATGGTTCGTCTCTGCGTCCAATTTCCCCCAATCCACTTTTCCTTTCCTTCTCCTAATGCCCTCCATGTTATTCTTTATGCTCTACAAGTAAGTGAAACCATATGATAATTGACTCTCTCTGCTTGACTTATTTCACTCAGCATAATCTCCTCCAGTCCCATCCATATTGATACAAAAGTTGCATATTCATCCTTTCTGATGGAGGCACAATACTCCATTGTATATGTGGACCTTATCTTTTTTATCGATTCGCCTGTTGAAGGGCATCTTGGCTCCTTCCACAGTTTGGCTATTGTGGCCATTGCTGCTATGAACATTGGGGTACAGTTGGCCCTTCTTTTCACTACATCTGTATCTTTGGGGTAAATACCCAGTAGTGCAATTGCAGGGTCATGGGGTAGCTTTATTTTTAATTTCTTAAGGAATCTCGACACTGTTTTCCCAAGAGGCTGCACCAACTTGCATTCCCACCAATAGTGTAAGAGTGTTCCCCTTTCTCCACATCCTCTCCAACACTTGTTGTTTCCTGTCGTGTTAATTCTGGCTATTCTAATTTGTGTAAGTTGGTATCTCAATGTGGTTTTGATTTGAATATCCCTGAGGGCTAGTGATGATGAACATTTTTTCATGTGTCTGTTAGCCATTTGTATGTCTTCTTTGGAGAAGTATCTGTTCATGATTTCTGTCCATTTTTTTGACGTGATTGTTTTTTGAGTGTTGAATTTGAGGAGTTCTTTATAGATCTTGCATATCAGCCCTTTTTCTGCAGTGTAATCCTATTCCATGGGTTGCCTCTTTGTTTTGTTGACTGTTTCCTTTGCTGTGCAGAAGCTTTTGATCTTGATGAAGTCCCAAAAGTTCATTTTCACTTTTATTTCCTTCATCTTTGGAGTCATGTCTTGAAAGAAGCTGCTGTGGCCAATGTCGAAAAGATTATTGCCTATGTTCTCCTCTAGGATTTTGAATGATTCCTGCCTCACATTGAGGTCTTTTATCCATTTTGAGTTTATCTTTGTGTATGGTGTAAGCAAATGGTCGTTTCATTCTTCTATACATAGCTGCCCAATTTTCCCAGCACCATTTATTGAAGAGACTGTCTTTTTTTCCACTGCATATTTTTTCCTGCTTTGTCCAAGATTATTTGGCCATAGAGTTGCAGGTCCATATCTGGACTCTCTACTCTGTTCCACTGGTCTATGAGTATGTTTTTATGCTAGTACCATGGTGTCTTGGTGATCATAGCCTTGTAGTAAAGTTTGAAATCAGGCAACGTGTTGCCCCAGTTTGGTTTTTCAACATTTCCTTAGCTATTCAGGGTCTTTTCTGGTTCCATACAAATTATAGGATTTTTTGTTCCAGAACTTTGAAAAATGCTAGTGGAATTTTGATTGGGGTGGCATTAAAAGTATAGGTTGCTCTGGGTAGTATAGATATTTTAACAATGTTTATTCTTCTGATCCATGAGCATGGGATTCTTTTTCATATTTTTGTGTTTTCTTTAATTTCTTTCATGAATGTTCTGTAGTTCCTTGAGTACAGATCTTTTACCTCTTTGGTTAGGTTTATTCCCAGGTATCTTATGATTCTTGGTGCTATAGTAAATGGAATCAATTCTCTCATTTCCCTTTCTATATTTTCTATATTTTCATTGTTAGTGTATAAGAAAGCATTGATTTTGTATCCTGCAACATTACTGAATTGCTGTATGAGTTCTAGTAGTTTATGTTCTTCTTTGATTTCCTGGCTGATCCAAACATTCTTGAGCAGGATGGTCTTTAGCTTCCAAGTGTTTGAATTCCTTCCAAACCACAAGAAAAAATTTGGAAGGAATTCAGACACTTGGAAGCTAAACACCATCCTGATCAAGAATGTTTGGATCAACCAGTAAATCAAAGAAGAACTTAAACAATTCATGGAAACCAATGAGAATGAAGACACATTGGTTCAAAACCTATGGGATATGGCAAAGGCGGTCCTAAGGGAGAAATACAGGGCCATCCAAGCCTCACTCAAAAAAATTGAAAAATCCCAAATACACCAGCTCTCTTTACACCTTAAAGAACTAGAAAATCAACAACAAATTAAGCCAACCTCATGCACAAGAAGGGATATTAATCAAGATTAGAGCAGAGATCAATGAGTCAGAAACTAGAGATACAGTAGAACACATCAACAAAACTAGAAGCTGGTTCTTTGAAAGAATCAATAAGATCAATAAACCACCCGCCAAACTAATCCAAAAGAAAAGAGAGAAGACCCAAATTAATAAAATTATAAATGAAAGGGGAGAGATCACAACTAACACCAAGGAAATAGAAACAATCATCAGAAATTATTATCAACAGTTACATGCCAATAAGTTAAGCAACCTAGAAAAAATGGATGTACTCTTGGAAACCTATAAACTTCCAAGACTGAAATAGGAAGAAATTGACAATCTGAATAAACCAATATCTAGTAATGAGATTGAAGCAGTGATCAAAAAACAAGAATCCAAAAAACAAGAGCCCAGGACCTGATGGATACCCTGGGATGTTCTACCAAACATTCAAAGAAGAAGTAATACCAATTCTCCTGAAGCTGTTTCAAAAAAAAGAAACAGAAGGAAAACTTCCAGACTCTTTCCATGAAGCCAGCATTACTCTGATCCCTTTTATTCTTAATGGCATCCCAATTCAGATGATAAATGATATGATCAGTCTACTTGCCAGGCATTTGATTAGGCAGTTATATGGTAAATATTGAAGAAGCTTGAATGTTACAGGGTTTCCAAAATTCTGAGGCCTATCAGACACCCCTCTTCTGGACTGGTAACCAGCTTTTAGCACTTGCCTTTTCTCTGCTGTTTGGTGACTCATTGTTATTAATCAATAGTTCTTCATTCTTTTGTTTTGTAGTCTTGCTCAGGGAAACAGGAAGGAAAGTTTATTTTCTGAGAGCCTCTGTTCAAGGGCAATCATATTGGCCATGTAATTTAATAAAGTATACACAAATTGAGAGCAGGCAAGATATGTAGCTCTTCATCCCCGAAGATGTCCACATCTGAATCCCTGGAGCCTATGAACATGGTACCTTACTTGGCAAAAAGAATTGAGGTTGTAGGCGGAACTAAAGTTGATAATCAGCTGACCTTAAAATAGAAGCTTTATCTTGGATTATCTGAGTAGATGTCACATCATTGCAAGGGTCCATAAAAGTGGAAGTGAAAGGCAGGACAGGTCTCCAGAGTGATGTGATGTCAGGAATCATCTTGCCGTTACTGCCTTTGAAGATAGAGAAAGGGGCCATGAGCCAAAGGATGTAGGAAGTCTCTAGAAGCTGGAAAAGGCAAGGGAATGGGTCATCCCCTAGAACCTCCAGAAAGAAATGAAGCCTGCTGACACATTGATTTTAGCCCAGGGAGATCCATGTGGGTCTTCTAACCTATTAACTATAAGATACTCAATCTGTGTTATTTTTAATTCACTAAGTTTGTGGCTTAATAGAAATACTAGAAAGCTAAAAATAATAATGAAAAAAAAAACACAATAGAAAACTAACACAGCACTCATCAATCACTAAGCACCTATTGAATATTTGTCATGGGTCCAGTACTAATGTTGTGGGGAAGTTCCAAGGAAATAGAATACGCAAAGCCTGCCCTCAAGGAGCACACTGAGAATAATGTATGTGGAAAGTTCAGAGAATAGTTCATGAAGGTGCTAATTAAGCACTGACGATACTGAGCAAAAGAATTTGGAAAATAATATTGCAGGAGAGTCTACATGAGCAAGAAGATAATGGATGAGAATGATAAATGAATGGGAAACTCTGAGGATTTCTAACTGATAATGATCTCAGACTCCCAAGGAACTTATTAATCAATGGACTTAATTGCTGTGTATGGAATTCTACATAGCACACAGTAAGTATTGGAATTCTTCTAGGCATAGACCCTTTTCTCACTCTATGTTGTCTTCTTGGGTGATTTTATCTATATAACACACACATGCTGTAATGGGTTGAATTGTGGCCCCCAAATACATATGTCTACATCCTCATCCTTGGAACCTGTGGATGTGAACCCAGTTGGAAGAATGGTCTTTGTGGATGAAATTAAATTAAGGATCTTGTCATGAGACCATCCAGATTGTCTAGATGGTCTCTAAATATAATAATAAGAAACACAGACAGAAGAGAAAACACACAGAAGAGGAGAAGGTGATGTGAAGACAGGCAGAGATTGGAGTGATATTGCCACAAGCTAAGGAACACCAGGCAATCACCAGAAGCAGGAGAGGCAAGTAAGGATTCTTTCCAGAGCCTTCCAAGGGAGCATGGCCTGGCTGGCACCTTCATTTCAGACTTCTGGCTTTAAAAACTGTCTAGAGAGAATATACTTCTTTTGTTTTAAGCACCACATTTATGATAGTTTTTTATGGTAGTGCTAGGAAACTAATACACAGGGCTTCAGTGGCCAACCCCACATAGATGTCTCAGAGATGGTCTCTCTAGTCCAGAGAGCCCTGCGAGCTCCAGCTTGTTTATTCAGCTGCCTACCTGACATCTTCAGATGTTTTAGAGCTACTTTATTATTTTTTAATTTGAATTCAATTAGCTAACATATAGTACATCATTAGTTTCAGAAACAGAGTTCAATGATTTATCAGTTGCATATAACACCCCGTGCTCATCACATCACATGCCCTCCTTAAAGTCCATCATCCTGTTACCCCATCCCCCACCCTCTTCCCTTTTCACAACCCTCAGTTTGTTTTCCTGAGTCAAGTGTTTCTCATGGTTTGTCTCCCTCTCTGATTTCTTCCCATTCAGATTTCCCTTCCTTCCCCTAGGAACCTCTATACTACTACTTATGTTCCACATATGAGTGAAACTCTATGATAATTGTCTTTCTCTGATTGACCTATTTCATGTAGCATAATCGACATGGATGGTTCCATCCATGTTGATATAGTGGTAAGTATTCATTCCTTCTGATGGTTGAATAATATTCCATTGTGTATATAAAACACATCTTCTTTATCCATTCACCTGTGGATGTGAACTATCCATTCACCTGTTGAAGGACATCTTGGTTCCTTCCACAGTTTGGCTGTTTAAGTCCATTATGTCCCAAACTCTTACCTGTGCCCAAGCCTTGTCCTTTTCCAGTTTCCCTGGAAACACTATTATTTAGACACTAAATAATACCACCATCCATTCAGTTGGTCACCCCAGAAGCTTGGAAATAATTTTCAATACCACTCCTTCCAACATCTTAAATGGCCAATCACTGTTGAATTTACCTCTCAAATATTTCTCTATTCCATCTACTTCCTCCTGAATTTCCACCATCACCATCTTTATTCTTGCTTTCACCACCTTTTGCCTAAATCACTGCAACTGATTTGAACTCAACTGCCTGCAGAGGTGGGTCTTGGCCATCCCCAATCTCTTTTCTATCCTGAGGCCATTGTGATATTTTCAGAATGCAGCTTTGATTGTGTTAGCCCCAACTTAGAATCCTTCAGTGATTCCCAATGCTCATATGACAAACACAAAACCCATATGGACTGACGATGATTGCAAGTTCCACCCCGATCCTGCATGAGGTCTCTCTTAGGGGCCTGCCCCATCAGTCAGCCCGCCCTGCCCTACTTACCTCTGCCCACAGCACATTTGCACATGCTGTTCTGCCTGTTAGGAACCTTCTTTCCTTCTATCCTGGTTAACTCTGACTTAGGCTTCTGAGCCTTTTCTCACAGAAGTTGCCTCTGACTTCCCAAACCAGGCAGAAGACTTCTGCTTCTCAGACTTTCATAGTATTCTGTCTCTCTCCCTCAAAGATCTTGCCTATTTTGCAATTTTTAATTTTTGTTATTTTATTAATGGATGTACTCCCTTGGTAGACTATAGGCTCCACTGAGAATAGGGAAATTGTGTCCCAGAGCCTAACACTGTGCCCAGTAGATGCCTCATAATATTTCTTGCATGAATGGATCTATGAAATAAGTAATGTATTTATGTTATCTGTATTCTGAGAAGGCTCTTGACATTGGAGGCTTGTAGTGAAGGGGGGCTAAAAATGTGGTCACTGGGCACACAGGGGAAGAGGGAAGGTGCTCCCCCTACTTTTTCTGGGAGAAGGTTTTCAACCATTCAGGGTCTCACCAGCATCATCCGTCTTCTAATTTGCTTGAATATTACAAACTGTCTCTCAACCTGGTTTTGGAAGAATAAGTGTATATAGTCTATTTTCAGGAAGCGTATGAGTCAGTTAAGTTTTTATTTCCCAAGTGCTGTGCCAGCTTGTTGTGATTTCAGCAGGATGCAACAGGTGCACATATTTTTAGCTTTTATGACAAGTATTGTATACTTATCCTCAGGAGTCCTCGGCTTGAATGATGCCAGGCGGGGAAGAGCTTACCCATAACAGTGTGCTAGTTTGGAGAACAGTAAAACTAGCAGCAAAACCCACCCCCAACCCCAACCCCATGCCAAAACAAAGACCAAAAAAACCTCTTTACCCTTAACAGAAACAAAGGCAGAAAGGTTAAGCTTTGGTTCATGAAAAAAGGTCTCGATTTTAGGAAAAAGAGCCTGCCTTTCAAAACCCAGACCATGATAACGGTGAAATTAGTATGGAAACAATGGATCATTGCCTGAAAATAAGACACCAGCCCCTTAAACATGCTTTGCTTCTCCTCCAACTCTCTAGGGAACTTTTCCCTAGTCAAGTGAAGGTTTTGAAGAGTACTTTAATTAACTTGTATCAAGGAGACTGTATATAAGAAAGAACTGTGTAAAGATTTCTTTAATTAGTGAATTTTATCAGGTCTTTCCCAATGTCTATCAGTAAAGTAGTTGGTGGGCTGCCTAGGTCCTTGGTGGTCTGTTCCGTCAATAAGCTATTCATGACTCTAGCAAGTAGCTAGGTTTTTAAACCAATGGGAATTTGGTGGACAATTTCCCTTTGCTACCTTTAGCTACAAAGCTGGAATCCATAAACTGTTCTCTTTCCGGGAAACAAAGTGCTGAGGTGAGCAAGCAGCCTGCACAGTCTGTAGCAGACACTTTAATTGAAGAAGCACTGCGCATATTGACTCTTAAATGTAACTAAAGAGGGGTTTCATGTTATATTTGGCAGGGTCAGGGGTGGAGGGAAGGGGTAGAATACCACAGTGCCTAACGTGTAACAGTTGTTAATTAAAAAGCTTTTTTTGGGGGGCGGATATAATTTTGAAGAGTCACATGCATTTCATTGTCTTTCCAGAATGGCAATAAAGTCTGGAGAAAGAACTCTCTCCCTCAGTAAATCAAAAGTTAGCAGACAAAAGGTCAAAATGCCCAAAGCCACAAGAACATTAACACTTTAGATAGAAAGATTCCCTAAGAAACAAATGCTCCCTGCTCACTTTGGAGAAAGCAGACGCCTTATCTTTGCGAGTTTACAAAATGGAGCCAAACCATACCCGTAGCCATTTTAACTAAACGGGGGCCTGGATCTTTGAGCAGCCCACAGTCATTAAAGCTCTCAGAAAGCCTCCCAGGAGCCAATGTGCTTGCTTAAGTATATGCTGTAAAAGGTCCCAGAGATTTACAAGGGACCGCTCTACGCTAAACCAGGCACCATCTGATAAACAAGCAATTTTAGCTGCAGGCTAAATGATGCTCTTTGAGGCTTTGATTTATAATGCTGAAGATGATATATTTGTAGTTTGGGGATAGGTTCTGCTAGGGGCTTGCTGTGATTACTCACCCATGAGCAGACTTCAGGGCTCAACTTGGAGGTCAGAAAATCACCAGTGGAATGAAAGAGGGTTGATAAGTTTTATTGAGATGCTAACTAGATATATATTATTTTTAAAAAAAGCTTAATAAGTCAGTGGTTTTAAACACATCTTAAGCTTTCTGGGGACCACAGGTTTTCTTCGTTTGGCTTAAGACCCAAAGAAATGAAAATAATCTGTGAAATTGATCTGGTGGTCTAATTTGACTTTCATTACATTTAAAAAGCAAATACAGGCTCAGTTTATTATTGCTGACATTTAAAAATGAGAAAAAAGTGTCCAATTTAGCATTTATATAATTGCTGGAAAGCTAAGGAATCTGAAGGCAGCTCTGAAGCAAATCAAATCATCTTCAAGAGCACCAAGCAATCGACTGAGAGCACGGGAACCTGAATTTAAGAACTGAGAGAATGTTTTTCAAAATTCAGGTGCCACAAAATGACTTGGGAAACTCTTTTTGCCCAGAAGTTTTGTATTTAGTAAAAAATCTGTGTCCACTGATGCAGGCACTGTCCTAGTACAAAGATAAATAAAATATTGTCTTGGTGGGGAAAACCATAGATGATATCAGTAAAATGAAAAAAGGAGAGCTGCAGGGTGCTGAGTGGGTACAGAAGAGAGGAACTAACCTGAGCGATGCAAAGGGCTTTTAACAGACAGATGGACCCACAACCAAGCATACAGAGAGAGGAGACGATGGCAGGAGGCATTTCTGGCACCACTGGTATTCTCGCCTGCACCACATTCAGCTACGCAGTTATGGCCAAATATTCTTGACTGAGAGGACCTCAGAGCCCTGGAGTTTGAGTTCAGGCAAAACCAGGCAGATTCAAAAATTGCGAACACAACTTACAAGTAGAGGCGTCTGTGTGGCACTGTTACCCATAAGGCGGTAGGATACAGCTCTGAGGTCACAGCCGGCTGTAGGCTAGGATGCTGGCGCCAACTTGGCTTTTTGGTCTGTCCTTTCCTCAGTGGGGGCAGGGAACACAACCTCTTTCTTGCCTCTCTGGAAACAACCCGATGGAGTTATGTGGACTGTGGCATGCATGCAGACTTCTGGAATGGTATGTTTTTTCCCCCAGGCAACTTGTATTTTTAGAAAGGCCAAAGCCCTAAGTCATGGGATTCTGACGATGCAGTAAAGTATGATAGAGCAGCCTTATTGGGGAGACGGGAAAGAACTGGGTTAAGTCTCTCTGCCAATCACTGACACTGTTTCCCTACGAGATAACACACCCTGGGCTTAAAGGCTAGTAATAATGACTAACATTTATTGAGTACTTACTATGTGCTAGGCACTATCAAAAGTTTTGATGTATATTAGGCACACATCAAAAGGTTTGATGTATATTAAGTCATTTAATCTTCAGAACAGCTCCCTGAGGTAGGTACTTTGTAAACTGGATTTTACCTATAAGGAAATTGTTAAACTTGCTCATGGTCATACGGTTGATGAGGTCACACTCAGCTGCTCCCAGGACCGTGAATGCAACAGCAAATTTTGCAGGCAAGGACCTCTAGATTGGAAATCAAGGACATCCCTGCCCCTGACTCCCCAGCAACTGAATCCTTTACCTTGGTGTTTCACATCGGCACGCTGAAACCCTTCCTTTGCAGCCATCTCTCACCATGACGACCGCATTACTTCTCTAAACCTCAGTTTCACCATCTGGGAAAAAAAATGCCCTCCTCCTTCTCCTTCTAAAATAATTGGAACATCAGCTATATAATGCCTGTAAAACACTTAAGGCTATGCAAATTAAGCATATTACAGAAATACAAGGTGATGGTATTTTATAGTGAACCATTAAGACATATCATTGTAAAGATAGTGGGTTACACTGAGTCCGATCCTTTTACCAACTCCTTCCCTGAATTTCAGTGTGGAATTGTATATGCTTTTAAAATCTACCCAGGCTAATTGTCTTTATGAACACAGACCTCTGCACAAGCTTGACTGGATCTAATAAATTCCCCTGGCCAAAATATTTTTCAAGTATTATAGTGTAGTTCACTTTATCATGTCCAGTCTCGGCCTAATAATGCACAACTCCCAGGAGCCAAGTATATTTCATGAAGCTTACAATTACTTTTATAAAAGTTGCAGTAAAGTATAATGATTTTTAATGGCATCAATGATACCATTGTATATATCGGTTTCAGTTTTGAAGTAGACTTAAGTTCAAAGACCCAAGGGGACCATTCTCCTCTCGATGCACTTGTGTTACTCCCATTAATGCTAATGGGACAGACAAATGCTGCTCTGGAGGAGAATATATCTACCCTTAGGAAGGTAACAGGTTTTAATTAGTAATGCTTTGAATCACACAAAAGCAGCTCGCCCTCTGTAAACAGCAAGAGCTCTCAGGGATGTGAGCAGGGATCACAGCCTGCGTTACTCATATGGAATCTTCACATCTAAGGTTTTTTTTTTTTTTCCCCTTAAAGATTTTATTTATTTATTTAACAGAGAGAGACACAGGGAGAGAAGGAACACAAGCAAGGGGAGTGGGAGAGGGAGAAGCAGGCTTCCTGCCAATCAGAGAGCTCCATGCAAGGCTCTATCCCAGGACCCTGGGATCATGACCAGAGCGGAAGGGCAGACACTTAATTACTGAGCCACCCAGGCGCCCCCACATCTAAGTTGTGTCAATGGTGAAGATATAAGGCTCTCGTCAATTGTGAATGAGAGAAAAATCCTGAATCTGGGGGAGATTTGTGGTAACAAATTCACAGACCTAAAGCAGTATTTATGAATTATCTGAATGCCCCAACGTCAGGTAGATCCCTGCAGTGGGGTTCTAACGATGGCTGTAGATTTGAAAAGGAAGCTCCGTTAACTGGATACCCTGGAAGCCAAGCCCTGATAGAGTGGGGTCTGCCTTTATCTGATCACAAGATTTTAACATCAAAAGCGCAGGTCTAGGGAGGCTCACCCAGCCGGAGAGCCCCGTGGTTGTTTCAGGCTGGAGCTCGGGCGGCAAAGCACTTTCTCAGGACATGGTTCTCAGGCGGAAAGGACAGGCACTGGGTGGACGAAGGGAAATGGAAAGGACTTGGCACGTTGGCACATCGGCTGCTGCACACCACTGTCTAGACAGGTGTCTCAAACATGGCCTTCAGAGGGAGGAGGGCAGGAGGTCAGTTTCTCTCTCCTCTGTACTCATCTCCAGCTTGCTTTCAAGAAACCTGCACAGTTTAAAAAAAGGTTAAATGAAGGGGTGCCTGGGTGGTCAGTTGAGTGTCTGACTCTTGATCTCCACTCAGGTGTTGATCTCAGGGTTGTGAGTTTAAACCCCACATTGGGCTCCATGCTGGCATGGAGCTTACTTGAAAAAAAATTATTTTTTAATTAAAATATATCTGACATATAGCGTTGTATAAATTTAAGATGTACAATATGTTGGTTAGATATTTATATATTGCGTTTGCCATTGTAACAATCATTAATGCTTCTATCACGTCATATAATTATCATTTCTATTTAGTGGTTGGAATAATTAAGATTGAAAAACAAATAAATTGAAACACATGAAGTTTAAAGAAAGAAGGCTTTGTATGAAGATATAGTTTTTAGGTGTGGCTATTCACCCTAGATATTATACCCCAGGCTTTAGTTAGAATGTTTAAAATCTAGTATGTCAACCCAGAACTTTTGGACATAAATCTGTCAGGAACTGAGATAAATTTATATTCATCATCTGTCTTTGGTTGTCTAAGGTGAGGCCCAAATGATCATAGATTTTGTGTTAACATGGATCAATCTGGTTTTATCTCTGAACAAGCAGACTGAATTAGGATAATGATAATAGAGGAGAAGTTTTGTGTTTTTTCTTTTTCTTAAAATGTTTAGATACAGTGTGGGTAACCAAAAACAGTAGTCACTCTAATGACTAGAACAAGAAACAGTGTTGGAAAGACTTAGTATTTGGAGAAAACTGATTGGAATAACATTCCATGTGTTATAAGCACAATTTTTTTTTCCATACAAATATTTGGGGAATACTTTGCTTTAAGAAGACTGAAAAAATTCAATTATGGACGAGGATACTTTCTGGCATTTTGCAAAGGAAAATATAAATATGTAGGGAAAGAGAGTGTTTCTATTTGCTCCTGCTGCTCTGTCTTCCCCTCCTGTGACTCTGAAAAAAAAAATCCCATTTATAGACGTATTAAACTTATCGTAGAAGAATTGTCATCAGCACAGTCTCAAGTTCATGAATTCATTATCACACATGTTCAGGCTGGAGATGTGAGGTGTAATGTCCTTTTCTCTGAGGTGGCCCCAAAAGATGCACTCTGCTGTCAGGATGATTTCATTTAGACCCAATTTCCCCAGATCTTTGAATGTTGCCAACGACTACCTCTGTTCTCTCGTGGTTTCCCCTCCTGACTTACTAGAGACTGTAAATGTTATTAACTTTGAAGTGTCTATTTATGTTGTTTTACAAATAGTCACCCTCCCTTCCCCATGCAATCCAGCAAAAGTTGGGGTTTTATGTTTGCACATTGGAGACAGCCTGTTAAAGTCTTTTTAAGCTTGCAACAATCCCACCACACAACACAGCAGGAAGGCCCAAATGCAAACATCAATCTTCTTCCTGCCCAAACAGTAGCAAACCTCTTAATGCAAACTTCTTGGCTGCATTTTGGTCTGGTTATATCTTTCACTCTACTTTTGATTCCCAGCCCCCCCCACCCCCTACCCCATTTTGCTATCCTGAAGTCTGAGGTTTTTTCCATCCTAAATGTCCTTCAGTAGCAGCATAACAAATTCTCAAAGCAGCTTGGGAACAGATCCTATGAAAACATTCTGGATTACAGAATTACAGAATTCATTTGAGAAGTGCAGGGAGAGGCTTGAGTTTGGATATTTAAACAAATTCAAGGGCCTTGTAATTCCCTCACCTAAACACTAGAACCTTCAAAATTCTGGCACCCAAATTATTCTTCCATTACCATGGATTGCTCCCTGTTTGTAGCAATGTGTAACACTCCGTCAGCTCTCTGGGATCCAGAAATGGAAGCCAGGTGTAGAGTACAATAAAACTATCTTATCCGCCTCTGGACAGTTGTTACGTTAGAAATAAATAAACTTCCAGTTTAGACAATTCACTCTCATTTTGGGGATTCTGATACAGCACCTGCAAACTCACTAATACAATTCATGAAAAAGCAGGACAGGGAAAACCCTCTTACAGATTGTGCTCAGAGTATGAGTGAAGGCAGGTGTTGGATGGACATATGGGTATCCGGGCCTGGGGAAGGGGGTTCAGGACGTTAGACCCAACCAGTGAGAGTGTCTTCTCACATGGCAGACTCAGGGTTTGGAAAGGTTGAGCAGTTTGGGGTGTTCTGCTAAACATGCAGCTAGGCATTTGGGGACCGACAGTGGTGACATCTTGCACACTGTGTTATGATGCCATATAACTTCATGTCGTGGTCCCATCTTCTCAACTAAGTTGGGAGCTTCTGGAGGGTAACTTCTGTGTCGGCTGCCAAGCACGTGTCTTCTACTTGGTAGGGGCTCGATAAGTACTGGTTTGTCGAGTCACATAAATGGGTCACACACATAAGAGCAAGAGTTAGAGATACCCAAGTACAATGTCTTTTTTATCCATTGAACTGGAAAGAAACAACTAGCAAGTTCCTCTACTTCAGGCTTAATGTTACAGATGAGGTGTAAAGAGGTGAAGGGACTTGCCCAAGGTCAGCCAGCTCAGGAGCAAACCTAGCATTATTCCCCACACTTTCTGCTTTATAAGAATCACTATTGGCTCTAACTGCATTTCTTCACAATCTGTCCATGGGTTAGCTGGCACATACATACTGGCCTACTCTGCCCTTTACGTTTAAAGGGTCACAAAAATAATAAAACACATTTAAAGGGAGTCTCCTTTTTAATTTCTTAAGCAGGGGAAAGTGATTTTTTTCAGAGTAGCTGAAATTTGACAAAATTAGGATTCTTCAGAAAATACATTTTTCCTTTTGAAGAGCAAATGGGCTCTTGCTTTATTTCTACTCAGCTGAAACCTTGGGAAGAGAATCTAGGACTCTTAAGAAGAATCCTTAAAGGAAAGGGTTCCACAAATAAGTGAAACCATATGATTATTGACTCTCTCTGCTTGACTTATTTCACTCAACATAATCTCTTCCAGTCCCGTCCATGTTGATACAAAAGTTGGGTATTCATCCTTTCTGATGGAGGCATAATACTCCATAGTGTATACGGACCACATCTTCCTTATCCATTCGTCCGTTGAAGGGCATCTTGGTTCTTTACACAGTTTGACGACTGTGGCCATTGCTGCTATAAACATTGGGATACAGATGGCCCTTCTTTTCACTACATCTATATCTTTGGGGTAAATGCCCAGTAGTGCAATTGCAGGGTCATAGGGAAGTTCTATTTTTAATTTCTTGAGGAATCTCCACACTGTTTTCCAAAGTGGCCGCACCAACTTGCATTCCCACCAACAGTGTAAGAGTGTTCCCCTTTCTCCACGTCCTCTCCAACACATGTTGTTTCCTGTCTTGCTAATTTTGGCCATTCTAACTTGTATAAGGTGATATCTCAATGTGGTTTTAATTTGAATCTCCCTGATGGCTAGTGATGATGAACATTTTTTCATGTGTCTGATAGCCATTTGTATGTCCTCATTGGAGAAGTGTCTGTTCATATCTTCTGCACCTTTTTTGATATGATTGTCTGTTTTTGTGTGTGTTGAGTTTCAGGAGTTCTTTATAGATCCTGGATATCAACCTTTTGTCTGTACTGTCATTTGCAAATATCTTCTCCCATTCTGTGGGTTGCCTCTTTGTTTTGTTGACTGTTTCCTTTGCTGTGCAGAAGCTTTTGATTTGATGAAGTCCCAAAAGTTTATTTTTGCTTTTGTTTCCTTTGCCTTTGGAGGACAAGGGGAGTTAGAGAGGAGAAGGGAGTTGGGGGAATTTGGAAGGGGAGGTGAACCATGAGAAGACTATGGACTCTGAAAAACAATCTGAGGGGTTTGAAGCGGTGGGGGGTGGAAGGTTGGGGGAACCAGGTGGTGGGTATTAGAGAGGGCATGGATTGCATGGAGCACTGGGTGTGGTGCAAAAACAAGCAATACTGTCATGCTGAAAATATAAATAAATAAATAAATAAATAAATAAATAAATAAATAAATAAAATGTATCTTTGGGAAAAAAAACAAAAAACAAAACAAAACAAAACAAATAAAGGAAAGGGTTCTTCTGTAGCTCTTAACATTAAAAGCCCATGTGGGAACTTTCGTGAGGGAGTGTCAGCTGCTATCAAACTATACAAGATAACATTTAGTAATAGTCTAGGGCCAGAGGGCCAGACTATATGACCTCAACTCCTTGGGAGTTCTAGATAGTATCATGCCCAATCTTACTGCAAGGCTTCTACTTCCTGTGAAGCTATGACGTAGATCTCTGTATTTCACAGGGCATACTGCAGTCTTTTTAGTGGATTTTATCTCATGGAGGGTATCACAGTGCATTGAGGAAACAATGAACTGTTACTTGGATACATTACCTCTGATGGGCTCTTCAAAAATCCCCACTGGGCCTCTATTTCTCAGAGACTAACTTTGCTCATCTGCACACTTAAATGGGTCCCAAAGCTTGATAGGGAAGGATGTGGTTTACAATAAAAGATGAAAGAAAGAAAGAAAGAAAGAAAGAAAGAAAGAAAGAAAGAAAGAAAGAAAGAAAGTAAGTTTCCTGACAAAGGGGTAGGTGGGGTGGCAGCGGCAGTGGGGCAGTGACGAGGAGAGCTAGCTGGTGGGCACTCAAACTTCAACCACCCAGTCAGGAAAAGTATATTCTGTCAGTCAAGTTTCAGGAAAATGAGGTGTCCTCTGACAATGGTTTTCACACATATAAGCATGTCTAAATGAAATCTAATTAGGGGTAAATGGTAAAGATTTTTCTAATTTGCTTTCTCATTCTATCAGTAAACCTTGACTTATTTTTTTTATTGCTTTTGGCCAAAGGCCATTACAAGACTTTCTGAGCATCGAGCAGGTTCAATGCGATCTTCAGAATAAATTAATTACTGCTATAAATTAATTTCAAAAACTAAACTAGCTAATGGGTTAAACAGGGTACCGGTTTTGATTTTAACTAGTAGGCTTATCCCTTAGGTTGGCCCAACACTTAGCAAACATGGGTTAACAGAGACCCAGGAGCTCCCATGGCAGAGGGATTGCTTACAGCAGGGAGGGAGATTTGCTTTTCTTCCTCTTCCTGTGGACTGATCCTGTCCTGGCTGCCAGTGTATGTCAGCAAGTTCACAGGCTTTAATTCATTGTAAGCTCCAAGTTATTGCACACCAGCATACTTCCAAGAAAAGAGATGTCATAGAAATCCAAGTTACATAATGGGACCCCAGTACTAATCAAATTTTGTTGTAGCAGCGCTGTCCCATAGAAATTACAACAATGTTACGAAGGCTCTTGGCATTTCTGTGTGACATTTCCTGAATTATTTGACATACTCTGTAGGAGGACACCCTTCTTCACAAAGGTTTATTTTAGGCTCTGTGTGAAATACAGATATCTGGTAAAAAGGACCAAATTTGGTCTGTCACTGGGGCCTTCTAAACACTGGCCTTCCCCCCTCCCCACCCCGATAAAATAAGCATAATGGTGTTTATTCTGAGTGTCATTACAGTTGAGTTGTCCTGCCCCTTAGTGTTGTGCCTTATGGTGTTCCAAGTCTGGAGTGGCTCACAGGACCCGACCCCTTCCCATGGGCACAAACCAGTGAACACTTTGGGGTTGTTATTACCTTAAGAAGAAGGTCATGTTGGAGACATCTTATTTGCCTCCTCATGATGGATCCCAATGACTAGATTTTGGTGGTTGGGAGGACAGTGAATTTTTATGCCTTGTCATCAGCTACTCCTCTCTTTCATTCTTAGGGGGAGAGGGGTAACTAAACTCAAAACTTAATGGCATAATATAACAACTATTTTATTATGTTCATGGATTGTATGGGTCAGGAATTGAGAAAGGCCAAAGGGTTCTTCTCTGTTTCATAAGTCTGAGATGTCTAAAAGAACTAGGAATGTCTTAAATGGTTAGGCTGGAATTGCTGGTGTTGGGGGTCCATTTCCAAGATGGCTTTTTCACTCATGGGTCTGGCACATAGCTAATATGGCTGAGTGATCCCTCATTTGAGACTATTGACCTGAATATCTCTATGTTGCCTCTCCAATATGGTGGTCTCAGGTGGTTAGACTTCTACCATGGTGGCTCAGGGCTCTATCATGAATATCCATCATGAATATTCCATCAAACAGCATGGAAGCTGTATGGCCTTTTATGACCCAGTCTCTAAGGTCCCTAGCATCACTTCTGCCATTCTTTATGAATCCAAACAGACATAAGCCTTTCCCAATTCAAGGAAAGAAGACATAGATCCCATCTTTTTTTTCTTTCAGTGATTCATTGGTATTATATAATACCCAGTGCTCATTATATCACATTCCTTCTTTAATGTCCATCACCCAATTTCCCCAACCCCCATCTCCCTCCCCTCTAGCAACCCTCAGTTTCATTTCTATGATTAAGACTCTCTTATGGTTTGTGTCCCTCTCTAGTTTCATCTTGTTTTACTTTTTCCTCTCTTCCCCTATGATTCTGTTTTGTTTCTTATATTCACCTATCAGTGAGATCATATGATAATTGTCTTTCTCTGATTGACTTATTTCCCTTAGCATAATACTCTCTAGTTCCATCCATGTTGTTACAAAGGGCAAGATTTCTTCCTTTTTTTTTTTTTTGGTGGCTGCTTAATATTCCATTGTATATATATACCATGTCGTCGTCGTCTTCTTCTTCTTCTTCTTCTTCTTCTTCTTCTTCTTCTTCTTCTTCTTCTTCTTCTTTTTCTTCTTTTTTAAGATTTTACTTATTTATTTGACAGACAGAGATCACAAGTAGGCAGAGAGTCAGGCAGAGAGAGAGAGGGGGGGAAGCAGGCTCCCCACCGAGCAGAGAGCCTGATGCGGGGCTCGATCCCAGGACCCTGAGACTATGACCTGTGCTAAAGGCAGAGGCTTTAACCCACTGAGCCACACAGGTGCCCCCCCCCATGTCTTCTTCTTCTTCTTCTTCTTTTTTTTAAGATTTTATTATTTATTTGACAGACAGAGATCACAAGTAGGCAGAGGCAGAGAGAGAGAGGAAGAAGCAGGCTCCCTGCTGAGCAGAGATTCCCAATGTGGGGCTCGATTCCAGGACCCTGGGATCATGACCTGAGCCGAAGGCAGAGGCTTTAGCCCACTGAGCCACCTAGCCCCCCCACCCTAACCACATGTCTTCCTTATCCATTCATCTTTTGATGGACATATGGGCTCTTTCCATAGTTTGGCTATTGTGTACATTGCTGCTATGAACATTCAGGTACATGTGCCCTTTCAGATCACTACATTTGTATCTTTAGGGTGAATACCCAGAAGTGCAATTGCTGGGTCATAGGGTAGCTCTATTTTCAACTTTTGAGGGAAGTCCATACTGTTTTCCAGAGTGGCTGCACCAGCTTGCATTCCTACCAACAGTGTAAGAGGGTTCCCCTTTCTCCACAGCCTCACCCATATCTGTTATTTCCTGACTTGTTAATTTTATCCATTTTTACTGGTGTGAGGTGGTATCTCACTGTGATTTGTATTTCTCTGATGCCAAGTTACATTGAGCATTTTTTTCATGTATGTGTTGTCTATTTGTATGTCTTCTTTGGAGAAATGTCTATTCATGTCTTCCGCTCAATTCTTGATTGAGACCCACTTTTAATAGAAGGAATGTCATAGAATTTGCAGCCATGTTTTTGAATATCCATGTGAGCTTTCAAGTTGGTTTAGGAAAGCTCCCAGCGCCTATGGTGACTATGGACAAAAGCAGCCCATTCACGAACTAATCCGTTTCTTTTCCAATCCGACACTAAGGTGGGACTGTCTCCTTGTACTAGTTAGGGTAAAGCCTCAACTTTTGATACAGAGACATCCCAGAATATAGTGACTCAGATAAGGCAGAAGTTTATTCTTCTCTAATATATCAAGATGTACATAGTGAGATCAAGCGTAGTTAGGCAGCTCTGCTATACATGGTCATTCAGAGATCCAGACCTTTTCTCCCCTCATTTTGTTGTTTCATTGTTCTTCAGAGTGTTATCCCCTTCCATATTGTCAAAGGTAGCTTATCATCATCAGGTTTGCATTCTATCACAAGGGAAAGAGAAAATGAAGGGTAAACAGCTTCCTTTTTTTTTTTTTAATTTTATTTATTTGACAGGGAGAGAGAGAGAGTGCACAAGCAGGGGGAGGAGTAGAGACAGAGGGAGAAGCAGACTCCCCACTGAGCAGGAATCTAGATGCAGGGCTCCATCGCAGGACCTGGAAATCATGACCTGAGCCAAACTTAGACACTTAACCGACTGACCACCCAGGCACTCCATACAACTTCTTCAAGAAAGTGACATAGAAATTGCACAAATCACTTCTATTCATAGTAGTTTTGTAGCATGAATAGCCCTACCTGCAAAAGAGGCTGGGAAATATAGTCTCTAGTTGGGTGTCCATGTGCCCTAATAAAAGTTGTGTGTGCGTAGGATTCTACCACTAAAAAGAAGAAAAGGACACTGGGTGATGGGGGGGACAATTAGTAGTTTCTGCCACCAGCATTTGAGACATCCCTGGAATATTTGCCAAGCATATTCAAGAACAGACATTGGCAAACTTATTCTGTAAAGGGGCAAAGAGTAAATGTTTTAGAGCTTGGGGACCATATGGTCTCTGTCTATATTAGTTTTCTATTGTTGCTGTAAAACAACAAATTTTTCTTACAGTTCGGTAGGTTGGAAGTCTCACACATGTCTCACTGGGTTAAGACCAAGGCTGCATTCCTTTCTGGAAGCTCTAGGAAAGGATGCATTTCCTAGCTCACTGGAGTGGCTTGCAGAATTTCTTGCACACAGCCTCCTACATTTCAGAATGAGCCCTGGGGGCATCCAATCCTTTTCATGCAGTCATCTCTCTCATTGGTCACAGCTGGGGAAGGAGTCGCCACTTTTAGGGACTCATGCAATTAGTTTCAGTCATGTAAAGTAATAGTCACAAGTTGTGGGTAATAGGACACAGGCACTTTGGGGGCACTCATTCATCTTAGCCATTGTAGGTCAAAGGTGGCCAGAGACAACATGTAAGCAAATGGGCGTGGTTGTGTTCTAATTAAAACTTTATTGACAAAAACATATCATGGGTTGAATTTGGCCTGTGGGTTATCTTTTGCCAACCCTCCTTCATTTCATGAACATGAAAATGAATTGTTGACTGAAGGCTCTTAGGCAGACAGATATCTACTACCTCTACCATCCTGACAGGTGTGCCCATTCTTCAAACAGAATCTGGCATGAAATGTGTTCTCAGGGCAGCAATTAACTACTTCTTTACACTGAATTAAAATTACTTTTCTCAGTGCCTGGTTTTTGTCTCCAGATGATGAGCACAAGAAGCTTGTCTAATTCATCTTTGTACCTTCCCTAATGCTTAACGGCATTGAGCCCTTAGTAGGTGTTCTGTAAATGTTCATTAAATAAAGGAAACCTCATGTAATGGTTAAATGAGGGAGGCATGTGTTGAAATACACACACACAAGTATTATTTATGTGTTGGGTGAATAAATTTTTTTCTGGGCAGATATTCCCTTCTGATTAGATTTGATTGTTTTTGTTTTATTCTACAGGTTAAGCCTGACACTGTGATTTTCCATAAGGGTTCCTGAAGATAGATCTTAAAAAAATTTTTTTAAACCAATTTTTATTGCCCTAATGAAAATGAAAGGGCAAGGCCAGAATTTTACATTAGCTGGTGAAGCCAGTAATATGCATTTGACAGGCATTTAATTTTTGCCTGCTTTTGCCAAAATAACAATGTGAGCATAAGGAAATTTGCAAATGGAAACAATATTTTCCTGAGTGTTATCCCAGACATTGGACTTCAGTGTGGGTTGAAAAGTGCACAGAAAGGTTTTTGACCTGCCAAGCCATGAGTTCAGCTGTTGTAGGATAAACACAGAACTCTGATGACATTAACAACATCTGAGCCTGAAGTGGCCCAGGAATCCATCCCTACCTTATTTATGTGAAGTGTTCTCACACTCACAGCTTATAGCCAAAATAATAACTTTATAGGTGTGTAAGTATCAGGGGTCTTAACTGAAGCCATTTTATATGTGAAGTCTTATAGCAATAATTCCTTTCATCCCAGATGTTCAATGAAATTAAGATACACAGAGGGCACTTCATCCAAAAAGCAAGGACCAGTCTTAGGTTGGGACATGGCATGGATGTTTATCAAGTTATATAACCATGTAAGACATGGCCATAAAGCCACTCCACCCAGTTGAAATTGGAAGAAAGAAAAGCCTCAATTCTTAGTACAAATGTCATGCATTTAAAGAGCTCACTTATGCTTATGTTTCCAGTCCAAGATGTTAGGTATAGTATTCCCTAAGCTCTCTCCCAATCTAAGAGAACCTTATGAATACTCTGCTTCCATACTCTCTGCTTCCCTAACTCCTATGAAATAAACTCTTTTGCTCAAAATTATTGTCAGTGGCACAGCCAGTATGTCCACTGAATCATTGTACTTGCTAATAAAAAATGTTAAGGTGTCAGACCAAAGTCTAGCTTTCTGGGAATGCCCTTACGCTGACAACAAAGCACTAGAATTATGTTTTGGAGCACAGCCCTACAAGCAACAGTAGGATCCTTCCCATGTCATTAAAATATTTTTCTTAAAGATTTTTAAAATGTATTTGACAGAGCTCACGCACAGAAGGAGAGGGAGAAGTGGGCTCCCTGCTCAGGGACTCAGATGTGGGGCTCAATCCCAGGACCCTGAGATCATGACCTGAGCTGAAGGCAGATGCTTAACCCACTGAGCCACCCAGGCGCCCCGCATATCATAAAAGCCTTTATGCTAAAATTGTCAGCCTCACTAAAGTCTACATTTACTGTTTCTATTCCTCTTTTGGCTTTTCTCCCTAACTTGTTATGAAAGTCAGTGCTCTTAAAAAAAGCCAAAGCCCCATCTAATATGATTTACCCTTTATTAGCTACTAGCCAGCCCCTTACTCCTTCTGGGAATTTGGCATGAAATCAGTATTTTCTCTGGTATATCTCAGCCCTGTGATTTGTAAGGCATGCTAGGCAACCCTACCAACCTCTCTCCTCTCATCTCCTATCAACTAAAAATTCTCAAAGTATTACCTATTTGACCTGGACATTATGGATGGTAATTCTCTGAAGACCTGTGCCGGGTGTGGGCAGCCATGTTGATGTGAAACCACCGGGCTTTCTGACCAATTTTTATTTGATGCTTTGCCTTCCTGTGGTGGGCTTCACACGTTTATTATTTATGAGCTTGGGTGATTTTTTTAATAAAGTAAATACAAGTTAAAGAAGAGACTTATTAAGTTTTTGCTTTTGTAAGGTCCTTTACTGTTCTGGGCTGAATTGTGTTCCCCCCAAATTCCTGTATTGAAATCCTAACTCCCAGGACCTCAGAATGTGATGGCATTTGGAGGTAGGGCCCTTTGAGAGGTAGTAAAGGCAAAATAAAGTCATCAGGGTGGGTCTCAATCCAATATGACTTGTGTCCACAAAAGAAGAGATTAGGGTACAGACATACCCACAGAGAGAAGACCAGGTGAAGATCCAAGCAGAAAATGATCATGTGCAAGCCTAGGAAAGACCTCAGAAAAACACCAGCCCTGTGAAAACCTTGATGTTGGACTCTAGCCTTTAGAACTTGGAAGAAATAGGGTCTTCTGGGTGGCTCAGCTGGTTAAGGGCTCGACTGCTGATTTCAGCTCAGTTCATTATGATCTCAGAATCTTGAGATTGAGCCCTGGGTCAGGGTCCCTGCTCAGTGTGGAGTCTGCTTGGGATTCTTTCCTCTCCTCCCTCTCCCTACCCCTCCCTCCATCTCTACTCCCCCCAATACCCCAAAAAGGACCCCAATAAATAAATAAATAAATAAAATCTTAGAAATACATTTCTGTTGTTGAAGCCACCCAGTCTGTGGTATTTGCTATGGCAGCCCAAGCAAACCAAGATATTTAGTATTATTTTCCTTTTTCCCCAGCGAACATTGATTGTGCTTTTCATCTTCATAAATTACATTGTAAGAGGACAGTGTGTTGTGGGTCACAAGTAAGGGAGATGATTTCATGTAGGTGAGCTAAAGACTTGATTTTTAAGAGCATCCAGCAGCATGACCAGAAACTTCTAGCATTACCAGGACCATTACAATAACAATGACCTGAAATCATAATCTGAAAGATAATGGAGGATAGGCATGACTTCTCTGGGCCAAAAGTTTTATAGAATGGGTTACAAAGTACAGTCCTAGGGCTACAAGTACAAATCAGGAAGCTCAGGGACCATGTTTGTAGCAGGTATGTCTGGCCCAGAAAGTGTTTTAAGATGAATTCTGCCACACACACACACACACATAATTCCTGTTCTTCTTAGTAGTTTTTGTGGACCAGACTGAAGAAAAGCTGCCCACTTAGTTGGATGGTGAACTCTAGAGTGCCCTACCCCTTTCCCTGTTGTCATGTAATTCTGTCTGTTTTGTTTGTAACTGGACCCGCCTTGTCCAGGTAACGGAAACACACACACTGTCAGCTCCTAGATGATCAATTCTGAAAAGGGCTCATTGAAAAAGGTGAAAGGTCATTTCAGAGGTGAAAAGTATTTGGGAAACTCAACAGCCTTCAGATACACTTCCTTGGAGATTTTCAATGTACATGAACACACTGAAAGACCTGGGAAGTTTTGTTAATAGAGAAATCTGTTTAACTTTGTTCCCCAGCATTTCCCATTCCCATTTGACTAACGGATATCTGAGTAACGTTATATTTCTTTGAGTAACGTATATCTGACATCCAGTGGAAGTAGTGTTCTGTGGATCATGCTTTGGGAAACGCTGAAGCGGATTCTTACAGTCCGGGCCCAACTGAGGATGGAAGAATGAATGAGAGAATTCAAAATCTGTACATTACTAAATAATATGCATATTCATAAAGAACCCTTGAGTCAATGTAAAAAAAGCTGAAAAAAGTAAAAGTACAGTTATTTTATTAAGGAACAATATAATTTTTGTGATGTTATTTGATGCATCGAGGAAATCTACATAAATGACAGTAAACCACCAAACGCATGACCAATGTTACCAGCCGTAGGAAACTGTCTTTATGAAAGTGAAATGTTTTGCTTCTTGTACAAGAAAAATAGATGTTAGCTTCATGAGAACTGGAGTCCAATTACTTCCGCTGTGCTCCAGTGTCTTTGTTACCGCACCACAATAAATGCGTCACTCTCTTCATATTTCAGGTTAATGATCTGATTGGACTGTAAACATTTTGTTAGACAAAACTTACACCCATTATACTTGCAGTCATTTAGGACAGGGAACGTGTGCAAACGAACCCAGATATCCCTTCGTATTAGCTACTTTATTAGAGTAATAATGTGCGAATCCTGATTTGCATGTTCAACTAAACGATTGCAAACAGTTTTTGACACATAAATTCACGGTGGCTCTACGTGCTTCCACTGAGTTTGGCAAGAGTGAATTGGTCTATTTGAGTTATCCTCCTTTGATTTCTCCAAGAAAATCAATATAATAAAGTAATTCTTTCCTGCCATCTTCTTCTTTGCTAAGCTCTTCTGAGAACAGTCAGAAGATGTTTTTCCTTCAATTATTTCAGGCTGTTTGCATTAAATTCTCTCCAACAGGCGCCAGTAAATGTGTTCCCTTAATAAGGATGTCTCCCTTTGAAATAAGCTAAATAAAATTTTACATTTAAGGTGAGTAAGAACCAGTTATGGAGAAAATTGCTCAATATCTGTTCTATTCTAATTTCTTTTTCCATGCAAAGCATGTTGCAGGTCTATATTGAGGAAAAAGTGTGATGATGTGGCATGCATAATTCATGCTTCTGGCCCTCCACACACATTTATTTTCTCCATCAGACTTCCACATGTTTAGATAAGGTCCAGCATTCTTCTTTCCTGTTATCAACAGAACTTATTTTTAAGGAATAGGACACAAAATATTTGGGGGCTTTACTTTTTCAGAAGAACGTTTGGGGTAATCTCACAATACCAGATTTTTACCAGTGGCTACTTTAGATTTTGTTTGTTCTGTGAGCAGTGGTGCTGTTTTGTTAAATGGCAGGCTCCCATTTATTTAAGTGGATGGAATCCTTGTAGGTAAAGACATCTAGAATGAAAACTAACTTATTTTTTGGGAATTATGGCCAAATCCTGCCACTTAAAGAATGTTCTCAAAGGATTCACTCCTCTGTGGAATTTCTTTTATTGCTCTCTTCAAAAGGTGTTTTAACTCTAAGAAAAGTATATCAAGTCTTCCTGTAGGTAAAGTCCATTTCCCAGTCACCTTTCCCAACTCTGTTCTCTTATTCTTATTTTGCCTGTTGTTATACCCCTTTGAGACTGGTGGTCTTCTCCACCTGGAGATCACAGGCATTTTCCACTCAGTGTGTTTATAGTTAAATCTGTTGGCCTTCCTCTGCAAGCTGGCTTCCCACAGGCAATGGGTTGCTCAAGCCGGGAGCCCGAGCGCCATCTTTGATTCCTCACTCTACTCTGCTTGATACATCCGGGCAATGACCAAGACCTGTCCATTCTACTTTCTCAGTATCCCTCAAATATGTCCTCTTCTGTGCATTTACTTCCCACTGCAATTCCTTGGCCCACGAAATCAACATTTCTTGGCCCAAGAAATCATCATTTCTTTCCCAGATTACTCCACCTTCACACATGGTGAGCATTGCTCCTGCCTACAAATACACACACACACACACACACACACACACACACACATCTAAACCAGATTGTCAAAGTGGCTAAAGACTGTAGAAAACTCCCTGTCTGGCATGTTCCCCTGTCCAGCCTTTTCCATCAATCATGTTTATTAGAGTGTCCACAATATAAAAGGGACATTCTATTAGGGGCTATTAAGAATCTGAGAAAAGTTGTGGTATCTGCCTGCAGTTAATCTAGAAAATCTAGTAGATTTTTGTGGGGGATGTTACAAAGTCAGAATGCAGTGAAAATCACCAATCGTGTCTTAGCCATTGTGGAACTCTTTCTGTACTAACCCTCTTGTCAGGGGGGAAAAAAAAAATCAGGAGCTCATGGCCTTTAAAATGTTCCTAATTTGCCACCTATTACATAATATGTTTTCTCAAGCATACATTTTAATTTTTGAGATTAGGACTTCAATAGTGAGGGTTTCAAATAATTTCAAGGAGCATCCAAAGGTCAAAGCAAGCTAAAATTGTTTCTTTTCCATACTGGTGATCTGGTGACTATAACATCCTATTCATTCCTTTTCCTCTTCAAGGTCACTCAAAGCCCCTAAGTAGAGCTACATCGGGGAGGAGAATTTGGGAGTTGCTGTGAATTTCCTTCTTCCTTAGGGTATCTTCCCTATTTTCCCAGTAACGATGGGTGTTCCTGATGATCTTGGACACCTAACACATGCTATTAGATTTTTATATGATATTTCTTCCAGAGGTTTCTGAGTTGCCAGGGGAAGTTTTGTATCTACAGAACTGTCAGCTCACCCATCTCCTCCCCTGCACCCTGACTCTCCTCGGCTCCCCTCCCTGTCCATTCTGTACTCAGGATTCTGGGCGGGGAGCTGCAGCGTTCCCATTAAACAGGAGCACATAACTCAGATCAAATCTCCGTGGTAAATCGGCTTCTCAGCATCTGGTGCCGTTCCTTTAATGAAGCCTTTTTCTCTCCATGATATGAATCCATTAGACACTGAGAAGCTGGAGTATGTAAAATATTTTGTTTATCTGGCCCTTCTCAAAGGTACTGTCTGTCATCATAGATGTCTGCAGTAAATATAGCAACAGCATCAGTGGATGTGTGAGGCGATTAGATTTATGAGGCACATAAACTGAAAGCTTCTAATAACCATAATTCCTAACTTCAATCATAATACCGGTATTAGTGTCATGTTTTCCAGAGGATTTTATGTTTCTAAAAATATCTTAATTGTGGTTACCATGTTTACCCTATAATTCCTTTAATTTGAACGTGGAAGGGCTCTGCCAGAGATGAAGCTAGGGGAAAACAGCCCACCCTTCTGTATTGTTTCTGTGGGCAGTGGGGCAAGATGGATTGCCCGTCTCACATGTTTTGCAATTAAATTAGATGAATTTCCTTGGGAAAAAAGAGAGCCCACATTAATAAGGAACAACTGATGACAAAATCCAAGGTGGGGGTGGGAAGAGAGGGTAGGATCTTTGTCCTCGCTCCCACTCCCTACCCCACCCACTATCCTCAGGGAGATACTGTCTGAGTGCCTTTAACATGATCTCTTTCTAATTATTTGGCATCATTTGAAAAGCCTTTGAAACGATGCCAATCATCAGTCGATTTTCCTTTTGACCCCAGGCCTGAGATGTTAGTTCAGGTGCATGATACTCCATTCTTGGCTTGTGAAGTCTATCTTTGACTTTGAGGGATAAAAGAAAGACCTCTTGGGGTTGCTCAGAATACACATGTGCATGCACATGCATGCACACACACAGACACACTGTTTTTAACAATTTCTGAACTAAACAGAAAAAATATATACTGGCATTATCCCATGCAACACTTGGTCATTTGGTCTTGCTATTTACAACATAACTCATTCAAGTTCACTAGAAGGGTCATTTGAGTGAGTGGTTATTTTCGCTTCTTTGTGGAATTTGGCAGATTTGAAGGACACCCCAGATTTAGCCATTGGAAGATGATTCCACACATATATCACTGAACTGAAGATCCTGACAGGTGACATGGTAGACTCTGGCCAGAGACAAGGACACTGGTCCAGTGGATATGTAGCTTTTTTTTTTTTTTTAATGAATAGAGACAGAATATAAGCTTGTCATGTAACTTTCAAACAATAGAGATGTGTAAAGTAAATACGTATTTCTACCCTCTAAAGATAACCACTGTTAAAAGCTTGGGGCATATTGTTTCAGGCTCTCTGCTAGTACTATTCAAATACATTATAATTTGACATAGATGGAATAACACTATACATGCTGTTTCATGGCTATATTTTTAATTTAATAATATATCATGGATACTTTTGGAAGTGATAACACATTTGTTTCAATCTCTTTAACACTTCTGTGCATTCCATGGCATAGTTGGCGATGCTTTATTTGCTGTTTTCCTACTAGTGAGTATTAAAATGGCCGTTCATTTTTTCCTTCTTATAGATAATGTTTCCAAGAATGTCTTGGTCCATCATGAACCTTTAGATGCCAATGAGAGTATTTCTGCAGGGTAAATTCCAAAAAGCGGTATTGAAATGTTTACATTTATTATCCAATTCAAAGATTGATATGTTCATCAAGGATATCGGTCTATAGCTCTCTTTTTTGGTGGGATCCTTGTCTGGTTTTGGGATCAAGGTGATGCTGGCCTCATAAAATGAGTTTGGAAGTTTTCCTTCCATTTCTATTTTTTGGAACAGTTTTAGGAGCATAGGAATTAGTTCTTCTTTAAATGTTTGGTAGAATTCCCCCGGGAAGCCGTCTGGCCCTGGGCTTTTGTTTGTTTGGATATTTTTAATGACTGTTTCAATCTCCTTACTGGTTATGGGTCTGTTCAGGCTTTCTATTTCTTCCTGGTTCAGTTGTGGTAGTTTATATGTTTCTAGGAATGCATCCATTTCTTCCAGATTGTCCAATTTATTGCCGTAGAGTTGCTCATAGTATGTTCTTATAATAGTTTGTATTTCTTTGGTGTTAGTTGTGATCTCTCCTCTTTCATTCATGATTTTATTTATTTGGGTCCTTTCTCTTTTCTTTTTGATAAGTCAGGCCAGGGGTTTATCAATTTTATTAATTCTTTCAAAGAACCAGCTCCTAGTTTCGTTGATTTGTTCTATTGTTTTTTTGGTTTCTATTTCATTGATTTCTGCTCTGATCTTTATGATTTCTCTTCTCCTGCTGGGCTTAGGGTTTCTTTCTTGTTCTTTCTCCAGCTCCTTTAGGTGTAGGGTTAGGTTGTGTACCTGAGACCTTTCTTGTTTCTTGAGAAAGGCTTGTACCGCTATATATTTTCCTCTCAGGACTGCCTTTGTTGTGTCCCACAGATTTTGAACCGTTGTATTTTCATTATCATTTGTTTCCATTATCCTTGATGAACACAGATGCGAAAATACTCAACAAAATACTAGCCAATAGGATTCAACAGTACATTAAAAAGATTATTCACCACGACCAAGTGGGATTTATTCCAGGGCTGCAAGGTTGGTTCAACACCTGCAAATCAGTCAATGTGATACAACACATCAATAAAAGAAAGAACAAGAACCATATGATACTCTCAATAGATGCTGAAAAAGCATTTGACAAAGTACAGCATCCCTTCCTGATCAAAACCCTTCAAAGTGTAGGGATAGAGGGCACATACCTCAATATCATCAAAGCCATCTATGAAAAACCCACCGCAAATATCATTCTCAATGGAGAAAAACTGAAAGCTTTTCCGCTAAGGTCAGGAACACGGCAGGGATGTCCATTATCACCACTGCTATTCAACATCGTACTAGAGGTCCTAGCCTCAGCAATCAGACAACAAAAGGAAATTAAAGGCATCCAAATCGGCAAAGAAGAAGTCAAATTATCACTCTTCACAGATGATATGATACTATATGTGGAAAACCCAAAAGACTCCACTCCAAAACTGCTAGAACTTATACAGGAATTCAGTAAAGTGTTAGGATATAAAATCAATGCACAGAAATCAGTTGCATTTCTCTACACCAACAGCAAGACAGAAGAAAGAGATATTAAGGAGTCAATCCCATTTACAATTGCACCCAAAACCATAAGATACCTAGGAATAAACCTAACCAAAGAGACACAGAATCTATACTCAGAAAACTATAAAGTACTCATGAAAGAAATTGAGGAAGACACAAAGAAATGGAAAAATGTTCCATGCTCCTGGATTGGAAGAATAAATATTGTGAAAATGTCTATGCTACCTAAAGCAATCTACACATTTAACGCAATTCCTATCAAAGTACCATCCATCTTTTTCAAAGAAATGGAACAAATAATGCTAAAATTTATATGGAACCAGAAAAGACCTCGAATAGCCAAAGGGATATTGAAAAAGAAAGCCAACGTTGGTGGCATCACAATTCCAGACTTCAAACTCTATTACAAAGCTGTCATCATCAAGACAGCATGGTACTAGCACAAAAACAGACACATAGATCAATGGAACAGAATAGAGAGCCCAGAAATAGACCCTCAACTCTATGGTCAACTCATCTTCGACAAAGCAGGAAAGAATGTCCAATGGAAAAAAGACAGCCTCTTCAATAAATGGTGCTGGGAAAATTGGACAGCCACATGCAGAAAAATGAAATTGGACCATTTCCTTACACCACACACAAAAATAGACTCAAAATGGATGAAGGACCTCAATGTACGAAAGGAATCCATCAAAATCCTTGAGGAGAACACAGGCAGCAACCTCTTCGACCTCTGCCGCAGCAACATCTTCCTAGGAACAACGCCAAAGGCAAGGGAAGCAAGGGAAAAAATGAACTATTGGGATTTCATCAAGATCAAAAGCTTTTGCACAGCAAAGGAAACAGTTAACAAAATCAAAAGACAACTGACAGAATGGGAGAAGATATTTGCAAACGACATATCAGATAAAGGACTAGTGTCCAGAATCTATAAAGAACTTAGCAAACTCAACACCCAAAGAACAAATAATCCAATCAAGAAATGGGCAGAGGACATGAACAGACATTTCTGCAAAGAAGACATCCAGATGGCCAACAGACACATGAAAAAGTGCTCCATACCACTTGGCATCAGGGAAATACAAATCAAAACCACAATGAGATATCACCTCACACCAGTCAGAATGGCTAAAATCAACAAGTCAGGAAAGGACAGATGCTGGCGAGGATGCGGAGAAAGGGGAACCCTCCTACACTGTTGGTGGGAATGCAAGCTGGTGCAGCCACTCTGGAAAACAACATGGAGGTTCCTCAAAATGTTGAAAATAGAACTGCCCTATGACCCAGCAATTGCACTATTGGTTATTTACCCTAAAGATACAAATGTAGTGATCCAAAGGGGCACATGCACCCGAATGTTTATAGCAGCAATGTCCACAATAGCCAAACTATGGAAAGAACCTAGATGTCTGTCAACAGATGAATGGATCAAGAAGATGTGGTATATATACACAATGGAATACTATGCAGCCATCAAAAGAAATGAAATCTTGCCATTTGCAACAACATGGATGGAACTAGAGCGTATCATGCTTAGCGAAATAAGTCAAGCAGAGAAAGACAACTATCATATGATCTCCCTGATATGAGGAAGTGGTGATGCAACATGGGGGCTTAAGTGGGTAGGAGAAGAATCAATGAAACAAGATGGGATTGGGAGGGAGACAAACCATAAGTGACTCTTAATCTCACAAAACAAACTGAGGGTTGCTGGGGGGAGGGGGTTTAGGAGAAGGGGGTGGGATTATGGACATTGGGGAGGGTATGTGATTTGGTGAGTGCTGTGAAGTGTGTAAACCTGGTGATTCACAGACCTGTACCCCTGGGGATAAAAATATATGTTTATAAAAAATAAAAAATAAAAAAAAAAGATTGATATGTGATAGAAAGTCGCCTTCGATTGTGTCCTTCTTTCCTGTTTTACCAATAATACATGAGAGTTTCTTGTTATCCCAGCATGGGATCTGAAGTTTGTCATTTCACTTCTGTTTCAGCTCATCCTTTTGTCTTTGCTAGGTCCTCACATAAAACTTTTGTGCTGGTTGCATTTGCTCTTCTTGGATTAGTCATAACATGGGGAATCTTTTCATCTAGATATATGTTTTTTCTTTTCACTAGTTTTTGTTCCTATCCTTGTCCTATTTTCTATTGGAGTTTTCATCTTTTCTTTATTAATTGAAAAATGCTTTTTATAGATACAAATGTAGTGATCCGAAGGGACATGTCCACCCCAATGTTTGTAACAGCAGTGTCCACAATAGCCAAACTATGGAAAAAGCTCAGATGTTCCTCAACAGGTAAATGGATAAAGAACATGGGGTATATATACACGACATAATATTATGCAGCCATCAAAAACCCGAAATCTTGCCATTTGCAATGATGCAGATGGAACTCGAGGGTATTATGCTAAGAGAAATCAATCAATCAGAGAAAGACAATTATCATATGATCTCACTGATATGAGGAATTCGAGAAACAAGACAGAGGATCATAGAGGAAGGGAGGGAAAAATGAAATAAGATGAAACCAGAAAGGGAGTCAAACCATAAGAGACTCTTAGCTTATTAATCTCAGGAAAAAAACTGAGGGTTGGAGGAGTGGAGGGGGATTGGAGGGATGGGGTGGCTGGGTGACGGACATTGGGAATCATATGTGCTATGGTAAGCGCTATGACTTGTGTAAGACTGATAAATCACAAACCTGTATGTATGAAATGAATAATATATTATACATTAATAGTAATAAAAATACTTTTTATATATTATGTTTATGATAGAAGCTGGAAATAATTTTCTAACTGTTTTATTTCTTTTTCAACCCTATGGTGTGCTCTATCACACAGAAATTTTATATTTTGGGGGGTAAAGTCTATCAATCTTGTCTTTTATGATTTCTTACCTTTGTTTCCTGATAAGAAATATGTCTTCCACATAAGATGATAAGCATATTCTCCTATATTTACCCCCAGTTATTATCTGGTTTTTTAAAAATGTTTAAATCTTTAATAAATCAGTATTTTATAAGAATAAAATAGGTAAAAGTCTAAATTATTGTTTCTTTCCAAATAATTATTAATGGCCTCCATATTACTTAACATCAGCCCTCTTTTTCTTACTAAATTTAAAGGCTCTAGTTAAGTCAGTAAGTATTGATCTGTTTCTGTATTCTCTGTTCCGTTAATCTATCCCAAACAATACCATGTTGTTTTAGTCACAGTTCCTTTAAAATATATTTGAATCTCGGAGCACCTGGGTGGCTCAGTCAGTTAAGTGTTTGCCTTAGGCTTAGGTCATGATCTCAGTGTCCTGGAATGGAGCCCCCCATCAGGCTCATTGCTCGGTGGGGTGTCTGCTTCTCCCTCTCCCCTCCATCCTTTCATGCCCCCTCATGCTCTCTCTGTCTCTAATAAATGAATAATATCTTTAAAATATATATTTGAATCGGGTAGTGCAAATTCTCTCATTGCATTTCATTTAAAAAAAATGTATCAGGTATCTTGTGCATTTACTCTTCCGAGTAATTTTATTATCAATTTGTAAATGTTGACTAAAATTGAAACTTTTGGAATTTTTATTAACATAGTTTATTTTGATAATCGTCATTTTCTTCTGAGGGCATTTCTCTGTCTTCCCTTATTGAGTATGTGATGAGCACTAACCGCCCTCCCCAAATGTATGTGTGAAGATGGTAGACACAAATAACATGGGCTGAAACTTTTCAGGAAGGTAACATTACGATGGGCTAGAAAGCGACAGGTAAGTTAAAGCAACAGTGATACGGGAAAATGGCAAAGGGAAGAGATAGACGGAAGTGAGTACAGAGTGAGTAGAGAATGGATGGAAGTGAGTGCAGAGAGAGGAAAGAGAGAACAAGAATCCAAGGAGAAGGACTGATTGGAGAGCATGATGAAAATGGTGATCTAGGGTGGGAGCCAGTGGAGTGGCTCCAGAGTCTCACTCCTATTGGCTGGGGCTGCAGAGAACGTGTTGAGCAAAGGCCAAGGGCCCTGCGGATACAATGCCAGTGGTGGGGGGTGAGCCTGGCAAGGCAAAGGTGAATATGGAGTCCTTCTGTCTATGAGCTGAGTGCTTGGCCAGAGAGGATATGGAGTTCAATTACTCTAGAGAGAATTGAGATTAATGGGGTATGGTGCAGCAGGGTAATATGGGCAGGCAAGAGGGTCTAGCCCAGAAACTGAAGTAGGAATTTGGAGGGAGCTCTGCTCGTGGGTACAGGCCTGGTCTAGGACCAGCCTGAGCATGAAGGTCAGGTGCTTTGTCATGAATATTTCTGACCATGAGGACCTTGTCAGTTTCCCTTCCCACCTTCCACCCCTTCCTGCTTCCCATTTTCTGGGACTCGCTACAGGGCTATATGTGTATAACATAAATTGCTCAGTCAAGCTGTACCCGAGTTGTGCAGTGGTGGGCACTTCACCAAAACTGGGCCAGGTCCTCACTTCCCAAAGAGAGTGGGTGTTGGGACCGAAGGAGCGAGTAGATCTTTGTGAAAGCAGCTGTATTTCAAAAACATAAATCCCCGGAGGGCTTGGGGATTGTGCCTCATTATGAGGACTGAGAGGCAGGGAAAAGTGAGATACTTTAGGAAAGAATAAAACACGTGCACAGAAAGAACAGAGACTGATTCTTCCTTCCAGCTTATTTTTGAGACCCAGCAATGTTCTCTACTTTGAGCTCAGTGAGATACTCCAGAATGGCCCCTTTTGTAAAAGAGCTAACTCAAACTGGGTTTGTGTCTTGGAGGTCATAGGGTCTTGGAGGTCTTAATATAGGGACTAAGGAAGATAGAGTGGCAAAGCCATGAATTTCCTTATTAATAAAAGCTGACATCTAAACTAAAGGACTAAAACGTCCTTGGTGGAATTCCAGAAAGCAAGGATTCCACGGGCTAGATCTAAAAATAGAAGTCTGGGTTCTGTGTTCAGCTAGACCAAACTTGGCAGCTGGGAGTGGTGGAAAGAGAACTAGACAGAGTCAGAGAAAGCTAGGCCCAAGGCTGTGGAGCTCTGTAGCTTTGAATGAGAATGGCTAGAGCTCTTTGGATAAAATGGTAGATCAACTTGTGCCTGCTTTATGGTTCCTGCTGCACCCGAATTTTCTGAGATGTCTATGGGGACCAGGTGCTCCTAGTGGGCTGTAAGATACTGTTTCCATGGAAATCAATATTACAGCCATCTCTTGCCCTTGTATTATGATTCTGCACTTTGTGAGGTAAAGTGCTGTAAGCTCAGTAGCTGACTGAGGTGTGATCGTGGAATGGGAGGAGATGGGATAAGATGTATAGGGTTAGATGGGGTCCTATGGGTGGCCTCTGGGTAGCATGACTCCAGGGAACATTATGCTCCCCATCGTGGGTGGGAATGGCACCCTCCGAGACACGACCTAGAGCACCATGTGAGTGAGGCACCCAGAACTGTGTGATGTGGTGGTCCCAGTCCCCGGATCACAACGAAAGAGAAAGCCCTCTCATGCTTGGAATGCTGGCCTTGGCCAGGGCCAGTGGTTAAATATAAAAACAACCCTCAACTAGAGGAATTCCCTTGGCAGCTTCCTTGAAACTGTGTTTTCCAAACCTCTGGGAAAAGGCTGAAAACATTAGGCGAAGCATGGATCTGGCTGGTACTCACAGGCATGCACCCCGTAAACTGTGTCAGCACCCCATAAACATGCCACTTTTAATGATGAGTGCATGTCCCCATTCACCGCCATCATTTATTCTACCACAGAACCTCCCGGAACTTTGTTTCCAGAATTCCTTTTATCTTCATCATTAAACCAGCCTTGGGGAACTACTGAGGTCAGTCGTCCTGGACCTGAGTCCTATCTCCCTCTGACCTCACCGGAGCAGTCATCCAAATAGCAACAGAGGCTGTTGAATAATGCGGACAACCTTGTGCAAGGCCTCCTGGACAGGCTCATGTGGAAAAGCCGGACCCTTCAATCATTTCATAATGGTTTCTGAATGTTCATCCTGAAATCAGGATGCCTTCAGACATGTGCTTTGGTGATAACTCCCATGTATAGGTGTCTGGAAGTCAGAGGGTACATAAAAAAGATATGCATACCACCTGGAAAGAGGGGTGCACAGCCAAAGATGTGCAGAAAAATGTGGTGTGAGGCCAGGGGAATGGTGTTAGGAGGGCTAATGTTGGGGGTGGAGCTGAGATTTGCAAAAACGACACAAAGCAAAGAAAAACCCCAATGAAATCAAAGTACCCCCTACTCCCACCTTGTAGGGAAAATGAACCCAGAAACACAATGAAAAAGAACTTTTTTTGTTTGTTTTTGTTTTTGTTTGTTTGTTTTTTGTTTTTTTTTTTTGTCAGTGGGGAGCAAAATGAAAGGGGTGCCTGCCAAGTGGGAAGCCCTGGTGTAGAGCAGAACGCCTTGTCCCAAGATCTTCTGAGTTTCTCTCAAGGAGAATGGGTTTTGCACAGCAAGTCCCAGAAGGGATGCCAAGGTGGGGCGGCATTGGTGCTCCTGGGAGACTAGCAAGCTGCCTCAGAGAAGCGGCGTGGACCAGGGTGTCCCGGCCCAGCCGACCACACCAGAGCACGGAGGGGAAGTAATTTGCAAGTGTGAGGGGGGTTGGTTAACAGAACTGGTCAGGGATTTTTGAGAAATCATGGAGGATGGCAGAGGTGGCAAAGACTGGAAGACAAGTCTGTCTTGATTTCAAAAAAGAGAATTCTGACAAATAGAGAAGACCATGACTGCTGATCTCCTGCCTAATTTTGCAACAGATTCTAACATGGTATATGAACCCTTAGAAGTCTAAATGAATTAATGAATTAGTGTCAACTAATGAATTAGTGTCAACCAGAGGAAATTGAATGGTAGAGTAAGAATTGTACAGAGCCATCTGGGGAGCTAATTAGAGGTGCAAATCCCACTCACCCTGGACTAGGAAATCACTGAGGGGAGGGGCCTGGGAATCACCATTTCAAACAGATCTCCAGGTGATTCTCAAGCCCCCCACAAGTCTGCACTTTAGACCTGTCTCCTGAGTCTGGACTTGTATAGCCAATAGCTTTCTCAACATCTCCACTTGGATGTCTCATAAGAATCTCCAACATAGTTTGCCCAAAATAGAATACTTTATCCCCCTTCCTCCCCATCTCCTCTTCCTTCAGGAAGGATACCACCATCTGTCTAGATGCTTGTTTAAAATCTAGGAGTCATTCTTTTTGCCCTCAAATCCTATATTGGATTTTGCTTCCAAAGGAAATTATGATTCTACTACCTCTCACCACTGCTGCCCGGCTAACCCTGGTCTAAATCAACACCATTCTCCTCTGGGCTACTGCTGTTTCCACCCTCAGTCTCCCTGTCTCCACTCTGGTCCCATTCCTTCTTCTTAGAGCATCCAGTCTCTTCCTACGGTCATGAGGGACAACTGGTCCCAAATTTCATGTGTTGGCCTGAAAGCCCTCAGTCTGGGTCCTGGCTCACTCTCTGACCCTACCATGAGCAACCTGTCCCAGCTTTTTCTTGCAGCCTGGGAGCATACCAGGCTTGTTTCTGTCTCAGGGCCTTGGAGCCTGCTGAGCACCTTTGCATTTGACACAACAGCCTGTGTTTTTGTCATTCAGGCCTCTCCTTAGGATCATCTCCTCAGAGAAGACTTCCTGCCAATCCCAGCTCACTCTCTACCTGGTTCCTGTTTCATTTTATACCCTAAAATTTCTTCATTACCTATTTATTTTCTTGAATATTATGATTTTTTGATGGCATATAAACTCCACATGAACAGGAAATTTATGCCTGGAGCATTGCTTACTTAGCACATCACTGATACTCAGTAAATAATTATTAAAGAGTTGCTGCTGGCATAGCAGAAGGGGACTGGGTTTGGCCTAGACCTCTACCCCATCTCAGTTCAAGCTTCCAGCCCTAGGCTTGCGCCTTGGGTAAAAACCCGCCTTCCTTGAGGACCCTGAGGTCCTTTTCCCTACCAGATTTCTATTACCTAGTCACCCCCCCTTTCCTGCCCAGGTAGCACATTTACTGAAGACCACCTGCCTCCCAATCTTCTTCTTCTCCACAAGGACTAGGGTGACCCTGGGACACTTCATGTTCATATAACTGGAACAGCCAGCATTGGACCCCCGTCGTTCTCAATAGTGGCTACATACTGGAATCATCAAGGAAGCTTTAAAACAATATCAGTGCCGAGGTGCCTGGAATGGGGTCCCTAGGAACATCCATTCATAGATAGTGGAATGCTGGGTGCCGGGGGCAGGGGGACAGGAGATGGGGAATTAGTATTTAATGGCACAGAGTTTCAGTGGAAGAAAATGAGAAAGTTCTGGATCCGATGGTGATGATGGTTGTGCAACAGTGTGAATGCACTTAATGTCACTGAACCATACATTTAAAAATGGCAAAAATGGAAAATTTTGTGTCATATGTATTTTACAAGTGAAAGAGCACGAAAAGGGAACAACAGAGCCCTGAGCCAACAGCCTTTTGGCAGGAGGGCTTGGGTGTCAGTATTTTTCTTTTTTAAAGATTTTTATTTATTTATTTGACAGACAGAGATCACAAGTAGGCAGAGAGGCAGGCAGAGAGAGAGGAGGAAGCAGGCTCCCTGCTGAGCAGAGAGCCCGATGCGGGGCTCCATCCCAGGACCCTGGGATCATGACCGGAGCTGAAGGCAGAGGCTTTAACCCACTGAGCCACCCAGGCGCCCCTCAGTACTTTTTTTTTTTTTTTTTAAACTCACCAGGTGATACAGTGAGGCTTCCTGGCCACTGCCTCCTGACTTGCTCCTTACCTTCCTGACTCCAACCACCGACACCTGTCCTTCATTCCAGCTGCTTCCTCCTCAGCCTGGTCATGGGGGCATTGAAAGTCAGCTCTGTCTTATGGCCACCTGTTTCTGTCTTTCAGTTGGCTCCTCTGACTTTTTCCAGAGAACCTGGGGGCCCTACTCTCCCATCCTTCAAAGGCAGCTGTCTTCCCAGTGAGCAACAGAGCTGAAGTACGGTCGTGGGATGAGTAAAACCCCAGGGCCTTTGGGCCACTTGAGGTCCAGCATCCGGGTTCGGGAAGACCTCTTTGTTCTGGTCATACTGCATAGGGGCTATTTGGCTCTTTTCTGGAAAAAACTCTCTCAGTGAGAATTTATAACATGAAATGTTCCCAAAGGGGGCAAATTTACTCCAGAAGGGTAAAGAGTCTGGAAGTCTTATTATAGAACAGTTGAAGGGACAAATGGTATTTGGCTTGGACAGGAAAAGCCTGGTGCGATGGGGAGGAAGGGAATGAGCTGTAAGGAATGCCTTCAGGCCTTCAGGGGGCTATGACGTACAAGAAAATATATTCATGATGTGTTATTCCAGAAGGCAGTATTGGAACAAATGACTGAACATTACAGAAAAACATTTTGACTCTGTTTAATGAAGATCCTTCTGGAGCCAAGAACAAGAGGAGAAGGAGCTGCCTTCGGAGATTTCCGTCTCTGGAACTACTGAAGGTGAGCGTGACCGACTCGAGGGCAGGAAACAGAGAGACCACTCAGCGTCCCCAAGACCACAAGGACCCGTGATGATTCTCACCCACAGAGACCGTGGGGGAAGCGGTTAAACGGTGGCATCCTCAACTTCCGCCGCTGAGGAAGCAGGTGTGTTCAGTGGTGGGGCACATGCTCCACATCATGAAGGGAACCCAGTTTCATCTCTCTTGAGCAAGATGTGACCCTTCTCACAAAATGGACTTAAGACTTGTAGTTTGTCAAGGCAGCAGACAGAGAATGTTGTGGCTAGAACCAGAGATCACTGTCATAGAGAAGAATCAAGTGTAAAAACCCCAGCCATGTAGCAGTCAGGCTGGAGGGGCTGTCTGCTGCCTCCGGCCAAACCTTCCCTGGAAACGGTGGTGCTGTGTTTCACCAGAGTGCACAGATTTACACGAAGACTTGGCAATAAGGCCAGCCTTGTAGACGGTGTGGGTGAGGGCCGTGTGCAAGACAGAAAAGGGCCACAGAAGACAGAGTCTCTGGGAATACTTACAGAGTTCTGTTTGGGGGTGATGCGCACACTGGGGAAATCTCCTCATGTTTGTGGCGGGAACATCAATGCCAAAGCTTGTATTAAATCAAGGAACATGGGTCTGTTGGTTTGTTCGTTTTTAAATCTTTGCAGGGTGGGGAAGGATTTGGGGGACTCTCAAACACAGCGGTTACATTTCCCTGTTACCCAGAACAGGACCTCCGTTTAGTAATCTTCCTTTCTCCCCTTCAATCCTGGGGTTCGTTAGGCCCAATTCAGGCAGAGAGATGGCCCACTGTGCCTTTCTTCTGTCCTTTTTCACCAGAATTTGTCCTGAAACATTGGAGCGCCTTGTCAAGAGGTGATCCCACCAGGGAAGTGGGGCTGTTATTAATTACCTGTGGGTGCACTTAGGTGAGCTGTGGCCCTTCCCTTCTATGTTTCTCACCCCTTCCTTGGGACTAAAAATCATGAATGAAGCGATAAAAGGAAAGAGGACATGCCAGTGACTCCATTTTCAGTGGTGTATGGAAAGAGAAAACAGACAAGCAAAACCAACCAAACAAAACCTTTTGTTGTTCTGAGCTCTCACGGATATTTGTCGCTGCTGATTGTTAATTACTGTCAGATAACACTTTGGGTGATTAATTGACCTTTCTCAGCCAAAACAATAAAGGCCATTTAACGAGTACAGTGGGAAGCGGGAGTGGTTTTGTCGCACTGTCATCTCTGTCCCTGCGTGATGCCCCACCTTGGCCCCCCTTCTTCTGACCATGCCTCCTTGGGAAATAATACTACAAATACAGCCCCCACTTCAGCAGGGGTCCTTCCCGAAGGCATCATATCTATTTGCCAATTCTATATTTTGAGTCGTTAGAATAGAGTATTTTCCTCTGAAGATGGAATTTATTTAGTAAGTGAGACATCAAGGAACCACACACGTGCATGAGACTTCATTCTTGTTGGAGTTGCTGCCATCTTTCTGGGCACAGTCCCCCTGTACTGTAAGAGGGACATAGTGGATTTAATGTCAGAGCCTGAATCAATTTTCCAGTGTGGTTAATATCTTCTGTAGAGTAATTTCTATATGCAAAATGCTGTAGGAGATGAAAAAGTGAACTGTGTTGATTTGACCCTTCAGGAGCTCACTCTGTAGATGTGAAGACAGGTATATGCACAGAGTTCATGCGGGTCACCCAGGGTCCTGGCTCAGGCAGCCGGCACTCTGCTGTGGCTTTCCTCTGAGTAGCTAACTCTCCTCCTAGGATTCCTGGCTTTCATTTCCAACTGCCTCCAGCTGTCCTGTGGGCATCTCCAGTGAAAAATGCCTCAACAGAGCTCTCCATGTTGCCTTCAAATCTACTCTTTCTTCGAGCATTCCTTACCTCAATCAGTGGGTATGGACTGTCCCAGTCTTGTCACTTCTCCACAGCCTCACTCTCCATTCCCACCAAGGCTGCCTCATTTTGTCGTCTCCACCCCCCATTAGTTCTTAACCTTGACCTTTGCCACAATCTCCAATCAGACTTCTTAAGCCAGTGTCTCACTCCTCTATCTACTACCCTTCACCTTGCCTGCTGAATATGATCTCTCAATGGGAACCTGGATTCTGCTAATTTGTGGCTCCTTAAAAACCCTTCAGTGATTGTGCACAAAGCCAAACTCCTCAACAGGGTGCACAAAATCCAAAATCTGATCTGGTTGTACCCACCACTTATGTGGAACTTCCTGCATTTCTGTTTATTGCCTTGTCTGGCATTCGGTGCCCTATTTCTCTACTCCCTGCTTCTCCATTGTCTACTTTTTAGCTCCTTCCTCCCATCCCTGTTGCTCTGCAGGGTACCTTTCTCATATAGAGTCACTATAAGTCTGGTTTCCTATCTGAGCATTTTCCAAACCCTGTGTAGACTTGGCCTCTCATTGTGCCCCTGCCTACTGTGGACTTGTCTCTTTCACAGAACCCTAACATCACCTGAATCTTACTCGCTCAGAGGTGGATATATTCTCATAATTTAGAGGTGATATGGACTGAATGTTGGAGTCCCCTCCCCCCAACATTCATATCTTGAAGTTCTAACTCCCAATATGTTGGTCTTTGAAGACTTTGGAAGATAAATAGTGTTAGATGAGGTCATGAGAGTGGAGCCCTTATCATGGGTTTAGTGTCCTTATAAAAGACCCAGAGAGCTCCCTGCCATCCACCGCCAGACAAACCCCATGCATGTGAGCACATAGGGAGAGTCCTGCCACCTGCTAGCCATGAGAAGAAGCCTGGGAAGGAAACTGACATTGTCAGCACCTTGATCTTATACTTCCCAGTCTCTAGGAGTGTGAGAAATAAGTTTCTGTTGTTTAAGCTACCCCATCTACAGTATTTTATTATGGTGGCCTGAACTGACTAAGACAAAAAGGATGATTTTAATGGTAGAATTTCATATATTAGGGTAGACTGATGATGAAACATATTTGCAGTAGCTTACCTCCCTGTTCCTTTTCTCAATCACACCATCAACTCATTCAAGGAGCTACCTTGAATTACTCCAAAAATCTAACATCATCTGACGTTATCTACTAGAATTATTAAATATGGTTCTGTCCAAGGAAAAAATTAAGTTCATTCTCGTAATTCTGGGGTGAAATTTTTTGTCAGTGTAAGAGTGGATCAGTGAACTATTTTCTTCTGAATGGGTTCTAGATCTATAAAAATGTATCCAAATGCCAGAAATATCCATGAAGTCATCTGATTTTGTAACTGCTCTTCCTAAGCTGTAACTCTTGGTTTTATTGCATGGGATAAGTTTGATTTCTCTAGTTGTAGCAAGAGGCAATGATGACTGCTCTTAGCTTAACCGGAAATGGAAAAACAGGAAAGAGAGAGAGAGAGAGATAGACAGAGAAGGTTTGCAAATCACAGAACATAATCCTTCAATGCAGGTGATCACAGGGAGGACTAAGACATTCTTTAGGAAATGCTACTCAGCTTTTCCTACTTCTTATTTAGTCACAGAGATGACAGTAACTTTATTTGCCCTCTACACTGACCACCCCACCTTTCTCCTGCCAACAAAATGGCTTGGTAGCAGGTGTTGGGAAGGGAAGACAAGCAGGGGCAAGATCTGAGATGTCCTCTTGTGCTTTACTGTGAGCCACAATGGCATTCCAGAGCCAGCCAGAGGCCACAGGGGATGAACGCAGCTTCCCCAGAGCCATGATGAAGAAACATTCAGTGCCAAATAAACAATCATATTCTCAACTTCTAGCTCAAAAGGGCAGATGTTTCTGTTATTTTAATGGCAGAGTCCAAATGGCATCCATTGCTATTATCATCTTATTAGGTCTTCCTTAGACTTGGAAAAGAATTCACCTCTGTAGTATATTTGTTGGGCGGGAGTGTGTTTTGTATTTTTAGTTACAAGTAATGACAATACATTTCATACAAACAGATACACACATTTATTACTATTTTTAAAAAATGAATCTCTGTTTAAGCTAAAAATCATCAGGAATTATATAATAGAGCACTCTTGAGTATCACTGCAAGTATTTCATTTTTCATTTCTAGTTTTTCTTAGATCAGTGCTTATCAATCTATGCTGAAGGACTATTAAAAAGTTCCAATATTTTGTAGATCCATACTTTTCTAAAATACAATAAAAACGAATCAGTGGAAAAATAAAAGGCATACAAAAAGCAAATGACAATTTGTTACTATTATATTCAGCAGCTCTGTCAAATTGCTGTCAAAATTTTTCAATGCTTGCTCTCTATTTCTTTTCTCACCTGTCATTGACTTGTAGCATGTGGGCAAATGAGTACACTCTGAGTAGTGTAGACCAATTACTGAGTAAACAAACAAGCACATAGGACTTCTCAGGGCAGAGGGGTCATTTCTTTAAAATTGCCCAGAAGGTTCTAGTCTATCAGAACCTGGGGGTTTTCCTCTAAGAATCTCTAGGATCCTTCTTCCCATGGGAGGACAGCACTTTGAGACACTGCTCTGGTTGAATTGATTTTCAAGTGTCTTCATGCTAGAACTCATTTAACCAGAAAGGCAACCTTGTAACCTCTATTAGCGGCACCCTCGGAAAATGTGGCATAGGTGCTGTGGTGTCAGCTGCCTTTAGTTCCAAATGATCTCTTCTTGATATTGAAGGCTTTTTAGAATGAAAATCAAAACACACAGAGATGGTCAAAACAGCAGGAGTTAGCAGATAAAGGCTCTGGGGATTGACTGAGAGTGAGGCCTGATGAGAACAGGACAAAAAGCTCAAGGAGCAAGAGATCAGGATGCCAGGAGCAAAAACAGCAGAGACGAAGTGTCTCTGAACAGGGTACCTGGGAGACTTAGTTGGTTAATTGTCTGAGTCTTGATTTTTTTTTTCCTCTTTCTAGTATATTTTTACTTTTAAAAATTTTTATTAACATATAATGTATTATTAGCCCCAGGGGTACAGGTCTGTGAATTACCAGGTTTATACACTTCACAGCACTCACCATAGCACATACCTTCCCCAATGTCCATAACCCCACCCCCCTTCTCCCAACCCCCCTCCCCCCAGCAACCTTCAGTTTGTTTTGTGAGATTAAGAGTGTCTTATGGTTTGTCTCCCTCCTGAACCCATCTTGTTTCATTTATTCCTTTCTTACCTCCCAAAGCCTCCATGTTGCCTCTCAACTTCCTCATATCAGGGAGATCATATGATAATTGTCTTTCTCTGATTGTGAGTCTTGATTTTGATTCAGGTTATGCTCTCACAGTCGTGAGATCGAGCACTGTGTCAGACTCTATGATGGACATGAAGCTCGCTTAAGATTCACTCCTTCTCCCTCTGTCTCTCCCCACTCTCTCTCAAAGAAGGAAGGAAGGAAGTGAGGGAAGGTCCTTGAGAAACATTTCCATCTAAGGTTGGATTTATTAATAAGGATTTTAACACTTTTTTTAAAAAAACGATTTTATGTATTTATTTGACAGAGAGAGATCACAAGTAGGCAGAGAGGCAGGCAGAGAGAGAAGAAGAGAAGCAGGCTCCCCACTGAGCAGAGAGCCCGATGCGGGGCTCAATCCCAGGAGGCTGGGATCATGACCTGAGCTGAAGGCAGAGGCTTTAACCCACTGAGCCACCCAGGTGCCCCAAGGATTTTAGCACTATTTAATGGTTTACCTGAGGAGTATGACAAAAACATGAAGTACAAGAACCAGGCTCTCACCCACTGCCCTAGGGTAGGCACAGGGCTTAAGACAATAGAAGTCATTCTCCTGATTTTAGAAAATAAGAACAAGATCTATATGTGTATGACTCCCTTAAAGCAAAACCAAAATATTATTTGTAAGATTCATGGTATTTTTTTACTCTTTTGTTTAAAAAGTACTCTTTAATACTCTAGCCTTCGATTTACTTAGCACCTTTTCTTAAGAAGTCTAAATATTTTCACTAATATTATCTTGTTTTATTTGCATATCATTGTTGAGATCCTATTATTCATTTATAAATTCAGTCAACAATTCTTTATAGAGGTTTCCTATCTAGTGGCTACCAATCTACAAAGTGGGTAGGAGCCTTAACGATTTCTTCTACATTTGTGAGAATGTACTTCAAGACAGAAAATACCCTTGATGTTTTATATATATTTCAGACTTAAAACTATTATGGGCTTTTGCACAGGTTCAAAAGTGAAACCAACGAGACAATCTTTGCTCTTTTCTTCTGTTAAAAAGTGCCTGCTAACTTCATCATCAGCATGCCTGTGAAGGGTACCAACAGGGAAAACTTTTGAGTATTTTGGGAGAGTGTGCTAAATATGTATTCATGATTGCTATGTACTTGTTATCAATGCAGATTCTAGCAACATAGGACCTGTCAGAATTAGGGAGATTTTAGCTGAAAATTGTTTTCCTGTTTGAGAATTCACCTATCCCCTGTGTATGAACTTGCCCCTATTCAGTGCTTTTCATCTGAGTTCTGTGAGGCACTCAGTCTTGATGAAATGTTTTAAGTGGTGGTTTCTTGCCTGAAGTTAGAGAGCTGAGAGCATTTGTATTTAATACAGAACCTGCCACTGAAGAGTTTAGATGAAGTTGAAATAAAAAGCCATGATTTTCTATTCCATACACACTAAATTGTTTCTTGTACACAACTGGCATCCAGGGGTAGTGGCACAGGGAAACAGAGGCAGTGGAGAAATCGTTTTGGATCAGGTGCTGGTGATGGCTGTGGAGGGGGAGGCGTCCAGTATTTAACGGCTATATGTCTTTGCTGGGCTAGTGCATTGTGTCATTTTGGTTCTTACCCTGACTCATACTGGACACACATCTTTCCCACCTGTTTTCTGAGTGTGGTTTTCTAGTCTTTCAGGTGGTTCTGTGAGCTCTTCACTAAGTTCAATACAGACAATAAATTCATAAATTAAATATAGTCTTATGGTAAGATTATATCCAGATATAACCACTGTAAGTTGAAAACATTGTAAGTTGAAAGCACATTTAATACATGTGAATTACCAAACATCACAGTTTAGCTTAGCTTACCTTAAACGTGCTCAGAACACTGACATTAGTCTGCAGTTGGGCAACACAATCAAGCATAAAGCCTATTTTATAATAAGGTGTTGAGTATTTCATGTAATTGATTGAATACTGTATTGAGAGTGAAAAACCAGATGGTCATATGGGTACAGAGTGGTTGCAAATGTGTTGGTCGTTTTCCCCCTTGTGATGGTGTGGCCAATTTGGAGTTGTGGGTGCTGCCATGCAGCACTGAGAGAGAATGTCATACCCCCATATTGCTAGACCCCAAAAGATAAAAAATTCAAAATTCAAAGTACTGTTTCTACTGCTGTGTATTGCTTTTGCACCATCATAAAGTCAAAAAGTGAAGTTGAAATGTCCTAAATCAGGGACCATAGGTATTGAAATTATGGGAACTTGATCATTGATATAATGTATACTGTCCTTATCCTAAGTTAACTGAAGAAACACTTGCATTTAGAGCATTTCATGAAAATTTTATGCCAATTTCTGAGACTTAGCTCTGACCATTGTAAGACAGGGTTAGGTGAATCCTGTGTAATGTTGGGCAGAACAGATAATCTCTGCAATTCTGGAATGTTTGCATAGCTTGGGGTCTTCCACAAAATGCTGCTGCCTGGGGTCTCCACCAGCCCATTCAGTGCCAGAGAAACAGGAAGAGTCTCTCTATCTCCAACTGGGCACAGTCCTATTCCAGGAAAACTCTTGGTAGCTGACCTGGTGCTGGATCTTTGCTTCACTTTCCTTCTTGGTTGAGAGCTTGTACAGAGCATAATCTGCACAACTGTACATGATCGACCTGCAGTCCTGCATGGCCATGTCTTCTGTAACTTCCGAACAATGCTAGAGATGGTGACGACTACCAGTCTCAGACCTTGGCAAGTTTACAACTGGGTGAGAAAGGCATGGTGAAAACATGTAGAAAGGCTAAATAACATAGAAGAGTTTTAGTAAGTTTTAAGAAAGGAGAATAGGACTGTATTAGAGTTCTCCAGAGAAACAGAACTGACAAATACATGTATATATGATTAAGATATAAATATATATATTATATGTTTATTATATATATATATATATATTCCATATATATATATGGAATTGGCTCATGTGATGATTATGGAGGCTGACAAGTCCCACGATCTGTAGGATGAGCTAGCTAGTTGGAGACCCAGAAGACCTGATGGTATAGTATGGTACAAAGGTTAGCAGTCTCAAGACACAGGAAGAACTGATGTTTCAATTCAAGTCCAAGGCAGGAAAGAGGCAATATTCCAGTTAGGATGCCATCAGGCTGGAAGACTTCTCTATTACTGGGGGAGGGTCAGCCATTTTTTTCTATTCAGGCCTTTAACTCTTTGGGATGAGGCTTACCCAATTTACGGAGGGCAATTTGCTTTATTCAGTCTACCTATTCAAATGTTAATCTCATCCCAAGACACACTAACAAAAACATGTTTGACCAATATCTGGGCATATTGTGTGGCCCACAGTCAGGTTGAGAAGATGAACCATCATAGGGACCTTTAAAAGATCATGCAATCAATTGCCCAATGATTTCTATAGGTAAGAAATGCTCAGAGACATCTGGCAGACATAAGGTAGCTTCAGCTGATGGCAACCTTGGAAGGCAGATAGGTGTAAAGACTGGTAGGCTTAGGCTTGGGTTGAGAGAAAACTCTACACAGTTGCCTGCCTGGGCCCTGGGGCAGTAAACCTCTCCTCTTTCCAAAAGATAAAGACCAAGCTCCATTTCCTACATATAAAAGTCTTTACAACTATTTTCAACATTTTGAGGAACCTCCATGCTGTTTTCCAGAGTGGCTGCACCAGCTTGCATTCCCACCAACAGTGTAGGAGGGTTCCCCTTTCTCCGCATCCTCGCCAGCATCTGTCATTTCCTGACTTGTTGATTTTAGCCATTCTGACTGGTGTGAGGTGATATCTCATTGTGGTTTTGATTTGTATTTCCCTGATGCCGAGTGATATGGAGCACTTTTTCATGTGTCTGTTCGCCATCTGGATGTCTTCTTTGCAGAAATGTCTGTTCATGTCCTCTGCCCATTTCTTGATTGGATTATTTATTCTTTGGGTGTTGAGTTTGCTAAGTTCTTTATAGATGATTCACAGACCTGTACCCCTGGGGATAAAAATATATGTTTATAAAAATAAAAAATTAAAAAAAAAAAAAGTCTTTACAACTAGAGCCAAATCCAGTCATTTGGATGTCATTTCTAAGAATGTCCCTACCCCCCTTTTAAAATATTTTATTTATTTATTTGAGAGAGTGAGGAAGAGCAAGGGGAGGGAGAGAAGCAGGAGTTCAATGTAGGGCTCGATCATGACGTGAGCGGAAGGCAGCCGCTTAACCAAATGAGCCAACCAGGTGCCCCAAGTTTTCCCTTTCTGAGCCAGCATTTTGCAGGTCCTGCAAAATGTGGGTGAGGCACCATACTAAGATGTCACAACCAGAATAGTGGGTGCTTGGCCCTGCCTGCACCCCTTGCCTCTCCCTGGAATAAACCCTCTCCTGTTCTCTCAAATCCCCTTTCAAGATCCATCTTTATCAAGTAACTCTCCCTTGCCACCCTGTTTTACTATAAGCACTTCTATAATTGCATGAATGCAATTATCTTTGGCACATGTTATTTGAAAACATTGGCTGACCAACTATTTTGTCCTGAACTGTTATCAGAATCTTTTGTGTTTGACTTTCTTTTTAAACATCTTTTATGTTCCTTTCATCTCTCCAGCAGGATTACAAAATGAGACCATGTTTTCTAGTATCTTAGTATCCTTTGTGAAGGCTTTCAAAATAAGTATGGGATGTCTGCTGCTTATACTCAGTTTTAGCCAGTGATAATGTAAAGAAGGATCACCTTACCCCTTGTCCTAGTGGCAGGTGGAGTGATCTAGAGTTGAGACACCTCTTCAACCCAGCAGGGACTGCTGGGGCAGTATCTTCACCTAAAGAGAAAGACAACTTGCTCAGGTGGTGCTAAAGTGATTCCTATTTTAAATTGTCTCCAAGAATGAGGAACAAATGAAAGGGGGGTGGCTAGTAGAGCATGCTCTCAGAAAGCAAAGCCCAACCAAAGTTCACTCTATAGTCCCTTTTAGAATCAGAAGTTCTTAACTGGAAGAAATATATAATGAGTTTCCAAAGGAGATTTAGCATATACTAAAAGCCCAAATATTGAGCAGAATGAAGTATAAGTCAACCACCAATTTATCTGACACCTTTATAATTTCACTTCGAGGTCACCAATGATAGCTCATTTCCTAGTGCTGGACACTTAAGTAGCAGCAGATGGCTGTGCCAGAGTAAACAGCATTAGTAATAAAGCCAAGCATCAATTTTTCATTTCCGGCCCCATCACTAAACTTTTAGCTGAAACTGCATGTGATACATTGTAGGTCCTTATATATCAATAAAATTGATTTGAACCAGTTGAATCAAGCCCACAATTAGAGTGAACTTGGCAACACTAATATGTGTTAATGATAGGTGGGCCACCTAATTTTGAGAAATAGTAACGATTAGAACGCAGCCTTGAATACTTCTATTGGACTTATTAGTAAACTTAACCTTACTGCTGGTTTTGGCCACAGTAACACATTAGGTAAAAGGAGCTCTTTCTTTGGGTTACAAACTGAATATTCTGTTACTACTTGAAACTGATCCACTCCCTGGGTCATCTTCCCACTAAAACAAGGAGGAACAGCCAGCTCTAATTTGGTTAGCTAAATTTTCTCTGCATAGCCTCTTCTGCTTGCATTTCATTGGCCAGAGCAAGTCACATGACTGCTTTGGACCTAGAAGGGGGAGGAGGAACATCAGAATTTCATGGCCAAGCCTAACGGTGACAGACTAGGGATGTATAATCCTTTCACAGAGAGGGCAAGAACATATTTGGAATATTTTTAAATCTACCATAAAACACGATTCCATTTTTCCCACCCACCATCCTAAAGGTCTTCATGAGAAGACTTTGCTCAAGGCTAAAAATCTTCTATTCCTTTTATTGTTCTGCAAGACATCATTTTAAGTTCTGTTTCATTCTCTAAGCGTACTTCATTTTGCCTGCATTTGCTGGACTATTAAGCTTCATGATGACTGGGACTGTGTCTCTTTTGTTCCCTGTCAGATCCCTGAGGCCTAGCACAATATCTAGTACCTAGAAGGCATTCAATAAATATTTATCGAATGAATAAAATGTTTTTGAAGGCTCTAATCTAATCAATGCACATTGCAATGAAGATATCACCACCCTTATTAGAGATCCTGCACGTTTTTTTACATTTTTATTTTGTTTTTTTTTTTCAGTGTTCTAAGATTCATTGTTTATGCAACACACCCAGTGTTCCATGCAATATGTGCCCTCCTTAATACCCACCACCAGGTCTTGTACATCTTTTACTATAGCTTAGGATCATAGGTATATAACCATATGACTTTATGAACTTGCTCTGTCTCCATTGTTGACTAAAACATTTTATGTAGTGGTTGTTTTAAACTTTGTATCTTATGTATTATCATACAATTGGTTTTTTAAAAAATATGAATTTGAATTTTTAAATTTTTAGTTTAAGTGCATCTGACATATTATTTTAGTTTCAGGTGTACAACATAGTGATTTGACAATTTTATACACTATGGAATGCTCATCACCATAAATGAGGTTACCATCTGTCACCATGCAAAGTTGTTGCAATACTATTGACTATATTCCCTATCCTGTATTTTTCAGTCACATGACTTACTTACTTTAAAACTGAAAGCTTGTACCTTTTAATCCTTTCCATCTATTTTTCCATCCCCCAACAAATACCAGTTCAGCAAATACCAGTTTGTTCTCTATGAGTTTTTCTATGTTTACTGTTGTTGTTTGTTTGTTCATATGTTTTGTTCTTTTATATTCCATATATAAGTGAAATTACATGGTATTTGTCTTTCTCTGTCTGACTTATCTCACTTAGCATAATACCCTGTCCATGTTGTCACAAATGACAAGGTCTCACTTTTTTAAATTTCTGAATTGTATTCCATTGTATATGTATATACATACCATCTCTTCTTTATGTGTACAACTATTTTTTTGAACCTATACATTAGCCCTTACATTTCACTCCCCAAAGTAACATCTTATTTCATTCAGGTCGTTACTCCAGTCTGTGGGTATTTTCTGTAATCCCGATTTAGTCAGCTAGTAATTTTGTATCCTTCTCATAGGTATCATATACAAGCATATGGAAATTAGGTGAGTTGATCTTTGATCAAGAAACTGAAAAAAGTGGAGCAGGAAACATCTTCCAAGAAATGTTTGGTGGTACACTGTCTGAACTGTCCTTGAAGTATGCCATTAATCTATTACTGGAAACCTAGTGCTCATGGGGTCACCCAGACAAGCACAAGTGTGACTCTAGGCTCCATTACTTACTCGCTGTTTAACATGTCTAAGCCCTGGTTTTCTCTCTGTACAATAAAGGATGGCAGGATTGGAGAGGGCAAGTTAGATTTATTACAATCATGAATGTGAAATGCTCAGTTCCATGTGTGGTTCCTGGTAGGTGCTAGAAACAGGTTTCCTTCCTTTTCTGCTCCCCCAAGTGTCCCATTTGTAGGTCTTCCTGGATCTCTTTTCACTGGGCTTGGATTAGAAGGTAAATTTGCTGAGCCCATTAACCCACTGAGCCACCCAGGTGCCCCAATTTGCTGAGCCCTTTGATTCAAGTATAGTCCCTGCACCCAGAATGTCCACTCTGGATATTGGAGCATAAATATAACTCCCACTCCCTGAAGTGCCCATGCTCAGGTAGCCAGGAATCTTGGAAGAATTTTCAAATCCACATTGATACAAAAACACAGTATATATACATGAAATTCTAGGAATACCTTCAGCAACAGCCTTGGATATTTACCTAGGAAACTAACTTAGAGATTCCAGAGATAAATATGCAAACTAACTTTAATGATACTCTTGGGCTATAGTTTTTTCTTTCTTTTCTTTTTTCTTTTATTTTTTTCTTTACTGGATTCTTCTCCCTAATTGTATTTTGCTCAGGCATATCCAAATTAGTTTGAGCTGGGTAACAGAGGGAAACACAAGAATTTTTCTCTGAAAATCTACAATCTGGAAAATCCACTTGTAACTAATGAAGAGGAGTGTAGATGAGAAAAGAGAGGGCTCTGGGGACTTCTGGATATTTCCCATCTCTTGTCTTGGTCTCAAATGTCAAGATCATTTTAACCCAAACTTCTGACACATTTTTACTAATGAAATACCTACATATGTGCTCAGGGCTGAATTGCAGCAGTAAATTTATGGTCTAACCATTACTCTTCACTTTAGCAGAATGTGGAAGCATGCCCAAGTTTTAGTGCATCAAGGACATTACACTTCATTTTAAGTACCATTTTATTGTGCTGGGTTATACAGCCATTAGCCTAGTTAAGGTCCTTCTTCTGCTTGGGCTCAAACCCCACAGCTGGGTCCAAGGACTCAGACACACCCTGGGTTCCAGTGATAAAGGTGCTTTAAGACACTTTGGAAGAAGGCCCAATGTACAGCTTGAGACAAGGGTCGAAGTACTTCTGGTGGAAGGGAAAGTGCCAGAAACAAGATGGCTGGGCCTGTGATTACCCAGTGTGAGAGCTGTCGGTGCTCAGGGAGTCACGTGAATGAGAAAGAAAGCAGAAAGTGACTGGATCCCAGCACCTGAAGTGAGGGCTAGTCAGACTGATGGGGGTAGGCAGCCTGGCTGGACAAACCCAGCCAACCAAGGAGTGTTCATCCCAACTGCCCCAAGATGCCGGGCCTTGAATCCATGCTGTTCAGTAGACATTTCCTGTCATTTGCTTGCCTCCTCGTAGTAGTGGACTCAGAATTTTTCTTTTCTGCATTTTGCAATGACACCACCTGAGGTAAAGGTGAGATCTTCTGTGGATATAAAAAAAAATAGTAGGAATAACCACAGACTACATTAAAAATCTCAGGTTATGATTATTCAAATATATCACTCTATTATATGATTATATGATGTTGAACTTCATGAGTTTGGACTCTGGGATCTCCAAATTTATGAAGGTGTAAGCAGAGTTCTTCCTGGTTGATCTTACATTTAAAGAACAAGAAAGATATGTGAAACAGATAAATAATGGAAGCAGGCTTACAGAACAACCTCATTAGGAAGGTGTGCTATTCCCAGTATTTTTGAAGCAAAAATTTATGCAAAAGTTATTAGTATGCTAATTAAAAGACATTATTGTCTATTCATCAGAATAAGTCTGTAAGCATTCCTATTTCCACTAATTTGTAAGCCTCTGTCCTTTACTGGGCACTGTAGTTTTTATTTTATAAGATATTTCTTTTTAAATATTCCATAATTCAGACTAAGCTATCCCTCATTACTCCAAATCATTAAATATTTTATCTTACACTAAAATGTCTGTTTATAAGCAGACAAGTTTTGAAGATATCTGGGATGTGGCCTTTCCTATTTAAGGGAATAAATTTCTATGCATGGAAATGGGCTAAATATGTTTGCTACAAAAATTATTCCAGAGAATTTAAAGAGAGTATATTAAGGAAGAAGCAGCAAAAGTGAGAAAAATAAAACAGGACAGGAAGTAACTCGTTCGAGTGGTAAAATAAACCTGCTAGGGATTTGGTGAGAAACCAGATATTATACAGAATTTTGGTAATTTAAGAATGTACCTGCGACAAGGAAATAAACTACCAGATGAGAATGAGAAGAACAGTGTCCCTAAGAGGACTGTCAGTTGAAGTAAGTTTTAGGGGAAAGTATTTAGTCACATACCCAGTCATTCCCTGAGATATCACATTGCAGATTCCATTTTCATCCTGAGTAATGGAGTGCAGACGAATGTTTTGGATAGAGGTGAGGGATCGAGAGGATTATATCAAGTGGGGCTATTGAAAATCTCAGTGCAGAGGAGACATATTCCAGTGGTCCAGCTCCCATTCTGGAGATCAGAAAAAAAGTAAAGATGACTTCATACGCAAATGCTCAAGCCCGTGCAAAATGCTGGATAGGCTGACAGACGTCAAAGCCCTCTCTTCCTCCCTGGGTGATAGTGAACCACATGTGATCAAATAAGGACCAGATGGCTTTAAAACAAATGTCTCCATTCCTGGGAATGTGGATGTGTATGTATTTAAATTCACATATATGAATATATATGTATATGAATATACACATGTTCACATACACAGATGCTTGTGGCATGATACACACGGAAGAACCATCATTTTAATTTTTTATCACATAAAATTTTAAACATACACAATGTAAACAGAACAGTAAAATGAACTCTCCTCTCCCAATGACTCAGCTTCAACCACTATTCTTATTCTACACTTCTTGCTTCATGTCTACCTGCACCATCTACTTAGTAATTTTTAAGTTTTTTGAGATAAAATTTACATACATCAAAATGTCTTAACAGTCTAATTTTGATAAATGGATATACCTGTGTAACTTACATTATCATTTCATTCTAAGGCTCAGGGTTTTCTACAGGGTCCAAAGCAAGACTGAACTACTTAGACCCCCATTTGAATGCCAGAACAGCCAACCCAATGTCAATGGTGTATAGATTACCTGATCCCTTTAGTTCTGGATATGTTGACAGAATGGCAGGGTAAGAAGGGATCTGTATCTATTTAGGCATCTTTTTCTTTTTTTTAAAAAAAAGGATTTATTTATTTGAATGAGTGAGAGAGAGAGTGCACATGTACAAATGGGGGAAGGGACAGAGGGAGAGAATCTTCGAGCAGACAGACAAGGAAATAAACTACCAGATGAGAATGGAGCCCACTATGGGGCTCTATCCCACAACCCATGAGACCATGACCTGAGCAGAAACCAAGAATTGGACTTTAACCAGTTGAGCCACCCAGGCCTCCTTTATCTAGATATCTTAAAAAGTTCTGAAGAGCAAAAAAGGAGGGAGGGGCACCCTCAAGTAAAGAAGTTGGACTTCGACTGGTCTATGAAAGAAGATAGGCAAGCCATGATAGAGAGAAGAGACTCACAGCTTCATGGACTCAGTGAGAACAAAAAGAGACTTCCTACCTTTCAGCATTTTTAAAATGATAGTTAAAGGAATCCCAAAACAGAGCCTAAGAAACTATCTTGACCCTCAGTGTTCTGAAGCTCCTCCACAGGCTGTTGAGAAAGCTGAGAATGAAGATTTTTTTTAATTTATTTTTTATTTTCAGCATAACAGTATTCATTATTTTTGCACCACACCCAGTGCTCCATGCAATCCATGCCCTCTATAATACCCACCACCTGGTACCCCGACCTCCCACCCCCCGCCCCTTCAAAACCCTCAGATTGTTTTTCAGAGTCCATAGTCTCTCATGGTTCACCTCCCCTTCCAATTTCCCCCAACTCCCTTATCCTCTCTATGAAAATTTGCTCATGATGACACAGAGCCCTCAGTGCATGTCTTCCCTTCATCCTACACCCCAGCCCCTTCATCACGGGAACTCTGCTTATTCCCAGCGTGACTTCATGACCTGGTCATGTTGTTGATCATTGCTGATATTTTTATTACCTCTCAAATCTCAGTTTTGGGGAAGGTAGGCACTATAAGAAGCACCATATAGCAGGAGGCTGTGTGTCCACTCTCAGAGTGCCTTCTCCCTGTGCTCCTTCTCAGAGTTTCTTCCTGCATGGAGTTCATTTTAGGAAAGTTGTCTAACCCACAATACCCATGGCTCTTGACTACACGGTGCAGCTGGAGCAAACTCCTGGAGGGACTACTTCAATGTTCTGCACTGTTTCCTGGTGAATTCCACCACCTCAGTTTTTTACTCTGGATACCACCTACATTTGACAGGTGGTTTCTTCATCTTTGCTCCAGGTCTGTTCTGGTGATTGGACCTCAGTGCTGAGGCTTGGAACTTTATCCAGAGATCTATTCCAGATGGCCCCTCATCTGCTAAACTCTAGCTCTTTCCACTCCCATTTGGTTCTGGATTGATGGTATGGACCAAAACTCAGATTCGACTTGATGCTGGATGGTGGGCCAAGGCAAGAAAGTGTGAGCAAATGACTGAATTAGGATAGCAGGTATAAGGGCAGGAGATGAGATCATTTTTAAGTTGATAGAAAAATTTTAGAGTGTTTTTTTAAAGAAGGCATCTGGTTCAGATGTCTGTTTGACTCCCAAAAAGGAACATGATGTGGGGAAGCTTTAATATAATTCCCCGTATTTTCTTTTCTTTTCTTTTTTGTTTTACCCACTAAGTGTAAATTATGTCAAATTCAAAGACTCTATATTCTATTTTCCTCAAGGTGGTGCCTTGCTTTGTAGCTAAGGGAAAGTGAACTTTAATATATTTTTGCAGGGTGAAGAACCAATATTGATCAATGAGGTGTTATTTATTCTTTCATTCTTTTTTATAAGCTCACACATTTAGTTAAGAATATTAGTTTTGCCCCATAGATCTAATCATAGCACCTAAGAAGCATTTTGGAGGCCAGCCACAACCAGTAAGAGTGTATATAGAACAACTTCAATAAACTAACATTTTATCAACTTAAAATTAAGAAATTTTCTTAGAGAATAAATACACATATTACATGTAATACACATTACATATGTATATACATTTGTAATATGTATATACAATTACATATGTATACACATATTACATGTTATACCCAAGTGCACAATTATTCCTAGAAAAATGAGTTTCTATTTTTGTATTCTTTCATAAAGTTCCAAGAATTGCTAGAATTTGTTATGTTGATATTTACTCTACCCATGTATTTTTTGCACTTGGTCTTTGGTTTGTTTTTTCTCCTGATTCCCATTCTAATCTTTGACTTTCTAGATGAGAAAACCCAATATTTCTTGGTCTGTAACCACATAAGGAACTCCTCTAGTCCCTTGTCCATTTTAAAGAAAAATATGACATGTTTCTTGGTTCTATTCTTCTTTGTACCTCTCACTGAGCAATCCTAAGCTTTTGTTTGTCCTTGGTCCCCTTTTCCTGCTCCTGCTACATCAAAATTACAGATTTTTGCAGAACTTAAAAGATGTATTTTTAACTACTCAAGTGATAGTAATCTTCTATTTTTACACCTCTTATATGTTCCTCTTTTTCTCCTTCATAAAGATTGCTTTTCATGATTTTTAAATTTCTTTAATCTTCGTATCTCTTTGTCTCCTCCTTTTAAAAAGTCTGGTACCCTCTGACTGTCGGTGGTTCGATTTCTGATGGTTTTACTTTATATAAATACACAGTACTGAAGTACTTCTGAATTGTGTATGAAATCTGTGTCCAAATTTTTTTAAAGTAATGAATTGGTCACTATACGCCATTAAGGACCTGCTTTGCTTTTTCCTTCTTGCAGCTGAGGACCATTTCTGGTTTAGTTTTGGATCCCTGGGAGCAACTGAGACTTTGAGTGTAAAATTGCATGTCATTTGGAACTGAGCTGCTTTCATATACTTCAGGTGCAAAAATGCAAAATGATAAAAGCCTGACTCTGATGGAATTGCTGGAGGTGGGATTGCTGAGCCAGCTGAAGGATGAGTCCAGATACCCTGTGACAAAACTAATCCCCTCATTTACTGCTACCTGGTTGTCTTTTATCCTCCTGGTCACTAAAGTCATTCTCATAATGTGCAGTGACATTTGAAGTGGGGGTGGGGCAGAGCAAGAAACAGACTCTCCGCTGAGCAGGGAGCCTGAGGTGAGGCTCGATCCCAGGACCCCAAGATCATGACCTGAGCCAAAGGCAGACACTTAACCTACTGAGCCACCGAGGTGCCACTATCCAGGGCATTACTGACCACAGACTAAAGTGAACATATGCTGGTCATGTTAAAGATCAGGATTCAAATCTTTGCCCAAACTTGACCAGAGCAAAAAGTGTAATTGCTATGCTTCTAGTTCAGCAATATCTATGCAGGTGTGTGCGATATCATGATCAAAGTCTTGAATCTCTCCTTTGGAGGTATTTTTCTCGAATACCTTCTGTAGATCTGTTTATCAAGAAGAATCTCTAAATCAGTTACATTATATTCAGAAAAAGCTGCTTTTCTCCTACAAGACTCCTTGTTGTCTCTGGAAGAAAATATTTAGGGGGATATTGAGAGGACATTGAGTTGTTGCCCTGGAAATGGGTCTTTCTGTCCTCAAGAGCACCTTCCTGTTCAGGATGCCCTTCAAGGCTGAGATGGTACAAGGAAAAGTACCTGCATGGATCATAAAGACAGCCCTTCTGAGAGACAGGCAGTTACTGAAGAGTTGACCCTGCCCCATCTAATGCTCAAAAATCCATCCCTTTGAAGGAAATGCAGTCTGCTTTATTTAGTGCCAAGTCCACTGGTTGTTTTCCCTTCTGAATAAAGAAGCTGGAAGACACTATGGAAAGAGCACCACTCTGTTTTCCTTTTCTTCTGATATTGTACCCTCTGGCAACTGTTTAAGAACAGTCTACCCTTAACCCCTCACCCACAGATGCTTCCAGCTTCAAGGTCACGTTGGGTCAAAGGTTAGGTCAAGTTGGGTTAAGTCAAGGTCGGGTCAAGGCCGGGTTGAGCTGAGTTTGCCAGATCTAGAAAAGCCATTCAGGTGAGTTAAAGACAGCAACCTCTACCACTGTGTGTTCTCTGTCCCTGTGGATTTGGCAGGTGCTATCAAAGCAAGCAGCCCTGGGGCTGCTGGGAGCTAGTGCCTCCTTTCATTCAGCCCCATTTCTGGTTAGAAGGATGGGCCCAGCATGGAGCTGCTTTATGGTGCATGAGGTGTTTGTTTACTTTCATTCATGTTTCATTAACTTCTCCAAGTGGTGTCCAGCATCTTTTCCTAGGTTTTGTGTTGTTTGTTACTACTGCCAGAGGTATAAACTTGATACAGACTTTGAATGTTTATGGGCCTGAACTGCCCAGGACAACAGTATTCCAAACTCCCTGGCCTGTTTCCAGATGTCTGCTTTATAACCCTCATGATGATAGGCAACGAGCCCCTAGAACACCGAAACTTCCATGTCAGACAACCCAACCAGGTCTTTCACTGGCTTTTGCTTTGCTGTGACACTGGATACCAGTGGATAGTGGGTCTTCTCAGGTAAGGCAGGTGGAGAGGGGGAAGGGGGGGAATCCCAGGGGATCAACCGAGGCCCACGTGGGGTCACTCAGGTCAGACCTGACATATGATCAGGTGAAAATTCAACTCCAGAAACTTGGAGAAGACCTCAACTCCGGAAACCATTTTTAAAGAAAATTAAACTTTCTAAATGGTTTAAACACATGTTTTTAATACTTGTTAAATGTCTTTTCTTTCTGGAAAAGACATGCTTTAAGAAAATGAAGAAAAAGATAAATATTTGGCAAAATAATCTCTTCTACAAATGCCCCTGGGTAAAAGCAAATGAAAATTGCACTTACTACCAGGTTGGGCTCTGTTCTACACCTGCATTTTGTTTTTCTTTCTTCGTTCTTTATTGTGTATATAATGGTTTGCTTCATAGGACTTCTTAATTAAATATTTAACAGCACATAACAGTGGGGGTTGGGTGATGTTATGCTATGTTTTATTGCAGTAGTTTAATGTGTGTATTTGTACTTTGTGCTGGTGTTTTAACCCACGTGGAGGGCTCCCTTCCATACAGAGACCCAATTGCATCTCATGAAGAGGACTTCAAGTCTCTTAGTGCAGAAAGCCAAGCTCTGGCAGGGCTAACAAGTAGACCCGAATGTGTCCCAATTCAAGTATTACCCTTAGGCAGAGCTCCCTTTGGCTCACTGGGAGAGGCTACTTGTTGCCATGTCATTCCTTTTAGAAAGTCTGATTTGTCTCTATATAGAGTGCAAGAAGGGGTAGAGATGGAGGAACAGTCTACGGCAGGCTGGGCAAAGAGAGGGTCGATGATTGGCAACAGGGACATTCTCACTAATTTAGTAAGAGTCACCAAGTAGCCAGCTGGGCTTGAGAAGGACTTTGCAACTTTCTGTATGTGTAGTGATATGTGTTGGAGTTGTGACGGTGTCAGAGGGTGAAATGCCAAGGACCTCTAATTGGCCCTGGGAACTGAAAAGTGGGTCACTAGAGAGATGGTTCATTCCAAAGTGAGTTGGCATTTGGACAGGGATTCTTCTTTCTGCAAGATGAGTGACTGCAGCGGTAAAGCTAGAGGTGTGTGTAGAGAGGAAAAGGGGGTGCAGGTGGAAGAGCCACCTGTGCAGTGAGGGTGCCAAGCAGAATTCTTTGTAGCCTTTTGCCAAAGTCTAGAGCTGCAGTTCCTCAACCTATTTAGGTTGTGGACCCATTGGGAATGTGATGAGTGCTTGCTATGGAACCTCAATCCAGAACAGGGTTTCTCAACCTTGAGCTAGTGACATTTTAGATCACATAATTCTTTGTTATGGGGGTTTCCCTGTGTACTATAGGATGTTAGCAGTATGGTTGGCTTATGCCCACTAGAAGCCAGGAATCGCCTCTTTGTTCCCTGCACAGTGTGACACCACGGTCTCAAGACATTGCCAAGCATCCCCTGGGGGGCAAAATGGACCCTGGTCTGAGAACCACAACTCAGGAAATACACAAATTTATCTGAAATTTCCAAAGGGTGGTGGGGTGGTACTAGCTCTTGATGCCTCTTCATGATCCAAATATCTCTAGCACTTGTTCTGACTTCTCAGAGAAGCTCAATTTCCTATTACTCATATGATCTTAATCTCATTATTGTCATAGAATCATGGATCTTAGAGCCACAATTGTCCCACTGAATCTGCCATCTTTGTGAAAGGTATAGAGGATTTCTCTCCATTAAACCATGGGGACAACTAAGTTTCATGAAATGTAAATGTACATTACTTATCTCTGGTCACACTGAAATTACTTGCCTACGATGTCATGAGATACGAGAACCTAGATTCTCTACTTTCTGGGACAGATACATCTTTGTCTAGTGGTTCTAGACCACCAGCTTGTGGGATTTGAGTGAAGTCATTATGGCTCATCAATACATCATCACATTGCCCTGTCTCTTTATTCCATCTTTTCAAGCATTTGTCTCGTCCCCTTTTGGAAAGCTCCTTTCATCTTCAGGCAATCAGATATATTTCCGAGTATCTTCTTGCTATTCCATTTTCTCAGAAAATCGAACCCTGCCCACAGCCTCTGTTGAGTGAGCAGTGGGCCATATGTCCCTGCTTTTCACTCTCTCCATGGTATGAACACTAACCTGAGAAGAAAGGCCCTAACTCTAAGCCTGTTGATGGCCCATAACTTGCAGCCTGAATCAAAAGGAGAGCCCGACCAATAACACTCATTCCTGGGAATTCGATCTAAGTGACACCAAGGAAAGCTACCTGTTGGTAGCAATTAAGAGAGGGGAGCTGTGGTTGGGAACCTCCTGCACAGAAGTCTCCAAGGCTTTCTAGGAGCCAAAGTTGGCTTCAGGGAGGATCAGTATCATTACAATTTCTGCCCTTGGTATAGCTAAAAAGACCCTTTATCAAGCCCTGTAGTAAATACCTATTCCATTAAACCTAGTGGGCCTTCCCAAGTGGTGGCTTTCTACCAGCTACTGTACACACACAGGCAAACGGAATTCTGAATGAATTATAAAGACTCTCCTGTCTGAGGTATTTTAAGGCAGAATTTCCCACAGGAAAGCAGGGGTTTTCACCAGTGCATCATCTGTAAACTTTGTGAACAGGGACATCCAGATCTGTAAATGATGAGTAGGCAGATGCCAGCTATAGGTTTGTGACATGCTGCCTTGGATAGTCTTGCTATGGGAAGTCAGATGTGGCCAAGGACAGATATGTGTATGTCTCTTCAGGTGTGGATATTCTAGGGTCATTTAGTGTCTTTTTGGCAGAGTCTACAATACTTGTCACTCGGGGGCGGGGTGGGGGGGTACACTGATTTGGCCATCATAGTGAATGTATATGCTCATGTTTTGTGCCATAGGGTACTTCCTGAAAATACTGTTTTATTCGCCTGGACAATTGCCATTTCCCTTTCAAAAACATGACTGCTATAAAGCAGTGCACCATAACATTGGCTGTACAGCTTCTAGGTAGGGAGGCACTTTGAAGATGTATGGGGGGCAATTTTGATTGAAACATGATTGAAGAATGCTACTGGCATTTATGATCGGGGACTAGGGTTGCTAGATATTGAAGGCTTGTGCCATGATCCACATGAATTTTGAATGTCTCACAAGATCTCTTTGTAATTATCTGAACTTCAAACCTAATTTCACTTAACATAAAAGCAGAAAGTAGTTTGGCTCAGTTTTAATGGTCACTGAAACTTCTAGGAATATGACTACCATTTAATTAAGGGAATATTATCCCTTTTGTTGGAAAATTTACCAAGATTTTTTCATTTCAGAAAATCATGTTAACTGATGCTACCAGTAACGATTGCCAATTTGAGCTGCCATGATGCAGTTTGTGTTAGTTGGCACTGGAGTAGTGACATTCATGATAATTTTGTGTATATGTATGTGTGTGTGTGTGTGTGTATATATATATATATATATATATATATATATATATATATATATCTGTTTGTGGCTAGAGTAGAAGGACCAAAGTTTCAATGTAGGTCTCCAACTCATAAATATTTTGAATCATGAAGAAGCACTAAGGTTTTTGTTCGAGAGTAATATTTTGTAGTGAGATATTATCACCTTTACCTATGTAGTTCACTGTGAGTTTACATTTCTCCTTAGGAAATGTGAACATTTGTACACTTCTTTATGTGGAGTCAGACCATCATCTTCAACCACATCAGAGAGCAAAGCAAGACACTCTGCTGTTGAAGGAGGAGAAGAAGGGTTTCTCCATCTCAGTAAGAGGGAGCTTCTCTTCTTTTGGCTCTCTTTCCTTTGACCCATGCTGGCCATGTTCACACATCTCCCTGTTTTCCAGCAGTTCTATTTTCCATCTCCAAGCAAATAATCAGCTCCTGTGAAGTATCAAGATTGTGAGGACCAGGTCTCCATAACTGTTACTTAGGTCATTTTTCCCATTTAAAGTTGCTTAAATTTATGATTATCATCCCCATTAGTCTCAGAACAGTAGAAGTTCTTGGGCTCCAGAGAATGAAGACCTCTACATATTCTATGGATGCTATTAACACTTTCTTTATATATAAGATTTCTTCTGACTCCTTTCTTGGCAGCATTAACTTTTCCTGGATCATGTATCCACTTTGATTATCAAGAAGAAGTGTTCAAATGAGATTATTATTTTTTAAAAGATTTTATTTATTTATTTGTCAGAGAGAGAGGGAGATAGCACAAGCAAGCAGAACGGCAGGCAGAGACAGAGAGAGACAGAGAGAGAAGCAGGCTCCCTGCTGAACAAGGAGCCTGATGAGGGACTCAGTCTAGGACCCTGGGATCATGACCCAAGCTGAAGGCAGCAGCTTAACCAACTGAGCCACCCAGGCGTCCTAAATGAGATTATTTTTAAATGACCTTTTATTTCTTAGCAATTTCTCTAGCAAGAATACAAACAGCCCATCTTCCTGAGTACTCACTGTGTATCAGGCACAATTCTGAGTTCTTTATGCATATCATTTCATGTAACTGTCATAAATAACAATGTGTGGTAGATGCTATTATTATTCCCATTTCATAGATAAGAAATCTTGGGAAAGTTTAAATAACTTGCCTAAGATTTCAGTTAGTAAGTGTCCTTCTCTGTCCATCAGATGTGCGTCATTTAATACTCTAAATAGAAAAACATCCCAGAGAAAAATAAATTGAGAAAGTATGAAAGTGTAAGACTAAATCCATCACTAAGACATTCCATCAGAGCTGTGGTCTTGAGAGGCCTAGCTTTTCCCTAAATATTGGCTCACAATTACTTTCTCATTACTCATATCTAAACTATATATAGCAACAATATGTCACTGAGAGAAGAATGACTCTAACAGTTGATGCTAACAGATTTCAGTGTATGTCTCTTTTTACTTTGAATGCTGTCCTACTTAACTGGCAAATTATTCCTAATCAGAGGACTGAAAAGAATAAAATTTAAAAGGAAGTTACTTGGTTTCTCTGAGCCGAGGTATCTGTTTCCAAACACATGACCCCTGTTTTCCTTATATTTATGGCCCGGAGCAGAGAAGTGTAGATGACTATGATTTATACTAACAAGGCCAGTGCCATGGTTTTAAATTATTTCATGTAAGCTGTCTTTTCTCTATGCTTTTACCATAGATGATGCCCTTAATCTTGGTCTTGAACTGTTGGTTTTCAGAAGGACCAGGAGAGAAGATGAATTCACCGTTTCTACTGAAAAACATACCTATATGTTGGACACTGAGTATATAAGCTGTGTGTTGTCAGTTGGTACTCAGCTCCTCACAGACTTTCTATTATCTCATATTTCTAGGACTAGAAACCTACTTCCCTCATTACTCAGACCCCTTTGCCAGCTGGGATCTACTGGGTTCTACCAATGAGAGTCACTCAGGTGAAATTAGAATTTAGGAGGATTCTGAGTTTTAGGCAGTGATGTCAGGGAAAAATGGGCTCCTGGTTTCCCTCCAGTCCCAACATTTGTGGCATGTGTGATTCATTGCTCTGAGCAACTTAGCTCTTCCCTTTCCCTTCTTCAGCCCTGGCATTTTCTTACAGTTACTTATCTTTGTGAAACCTTGTGTCTTTTCTTATTTGCACTCTAACCCTTCTAATATATTTGTATTCAGTTTTCTGTATCACATCGCCACCTCACCTCCCATTTGAAATGAAGTGGTTTCTATTTTCTGGCATAGACATCAACTTAAAAATAGGTAGAGAGAATTTGTAAGAGCAAATAGCATCATTGTTACAGATAAAAGATAAATTTGATCTGTTGGCTGATTTTATTTATTATAACATGAAAAGAAATTAAAGATAGCTTATATAGAGTAAATGGTAAGTAGGCATACATAAAGCATCTACCTAGCCCTAATGGATTGTATCCTGAGAACAAAAAGGATTGCAACAAAATAACCAAGCAAGCAAGCAAACAAAACAAAAAGAAAAAAAGCATCTTAAACTATTTTTAGTTATAATACGTAAGTAGAAGTGTTGATATTGTTTTATGAGATTCTCCTAGAGCAGAATGTGATAAAACAAACAAATAATTATTATGCTGATGTGACTGTGTATGAAGTTTTTCAAAATGGAAAAAAAGAGATACAGATGTAAGATCCATGAGGTTACATTAAAAACTCTGTTGTCTTAAAAAACAAAACAAAATAAAATAAAATAAAATAAAAACTCTGAGCATCTTCTGTGCCCAGATTGCCATTTCTAAATATCATTTCCCTATTTAAAGAATCAGGGCTTTTTGGAGAAATGGGTGATTCTAGGCTTGGGGCAGGAAACATACAAGATGGTTCTACAACATCTTGCCATGTCGTGAAGCAAGAAAGCTATCAAAGACCAATGGTGTTGTGTCAAAGAGACTCAGGTCTCTTTCAACTTCAAGTTGAAGAAGTTCCCATTGGCTAAATATAGGTCACTTTGAACATCAGTAAGAGTAATAACTCTTATGGATTAGACACATAAAATATGCTTAAATACATGAGATTTTAGTAATAATTTAAACATAGGAAACACCACTGGCCACCTTTGGAAGATGCCACAGAACCACAGAACCAACTCATATAGTGGATAAATAAGTCTTTTATTCTGCCTTTCTTATAGGAGCTGTACTGCACAGTGATCAAATAATTGATTAGAGGAAATTCCTGTTTATAAAGGATTCCAGATAATAAGAGAAGGAAGGATAGAATTAGAATATCACCTTTCTGTAATCCCTGATAAATGAATTAATTTAGGCTGTACACATCAGTGATGGCTAAAATTACAAAAAGAGAGTGGACCAGATAGAATGTGCCACACCATCTTCAACACAGTTTTGGTTAAAAAAATTGAAACTAAATCCAGTAAATTACAGATAATAGAGGAAAATATTAAACAACATCATGGAATGAAGTCCGCAAAACCTAAACTGCGGGTTTTGATACATAATATATAATGTGAATACTGATGTGAATAAATTGTAAGAACAGAAAAGAAGTAATAGAGGGTAGCATATAGGTCAAAAGGGACAGAAGAAATGTCAAATATTGCAGTGTAGAATCCTATTGGATCCTGATGCCAACAAAATCACAAGATAATGGAAATATTTCAACACTGATTATAATTAATTATATAAAATTAATTTTCTTTTGGTTCAATAATAATTTTGTGATCATATTTTAAAAGAGTCTTTATCTTTCACAGATATGTTTTGAAGTGTCTGCGGAGAAATCACACCTAGAATTTGCTTCAAAATAATACAGGGAAGGGGGAATTATAAAGATGCATACAAATTAAAATTGGCCATGAGTTGGTAATTACTGAAGCTGGTTAATAGGTATATGGAGGCTTATGATATTATTCTCTCTAGTTTTATATAATTTTAGAAATTTTATGATGAAAAACTAGAAAAACCCAGAGACGTGTAAGTAGATCTTAGATTCTGATTTCAGAAAATTAAGTGGGTTCAGCTGTTAATGATTGCGTCCTACTCTGAGTTCCTTGACTATTTCCAGGTACGGAGACTACATCAGAACTTAAATACATTTGGAGCCAGCTCTGTGCCTTTCAGCTTGAAAGGTAGTAGCCACAAAAAGAATGTGTTTCCAATTGCTGCTGTAACAAATTACAACAAGCTAGGTGGCTTAAAACAACACAAATTCATTTTATCTTCCAGTTCTGGAGGTCAGAAGTCCAAAATGAGCTTCACTGAGCTCAAATCAGGTGTCAGCAGGATTTCATTCCTTCTGTGGGCTCTGGCTGCTTCCATTTCTTAGGCCCATGCTTGTATGACTCCAATCTCTGCTTCTGTTCTTATATTCCTCCTCTGATTCTGCTGCTTTTCCCTTTCACTTGTAAGAATCACTTATAAGACCAAATCCTTGGTCTCATATGGATAAATCATCTCAAAATCTCTAATCACATCCAGAAAGTCTTTATTGTCAAGTAGGGTAACATATTCAAAAGTTCTGGGATTAGGACATGGATATCTTTGGGGGGCCATTATTCTGCCTACCACAAAGGGTTCTAAAATATTAGAAATCTTTTAATATTTCGAACAGAGGACATTTGATAAAGAAAATTTGTTACACAAGAAATGGAAGATCTGACAAGTCAAAGCATGGTACAGTACCCCAGAGTTTAGCAATAGCAGAAGCTACTATCATTTCTAAGGTGGGAGGGGGCACAGGAAGAAGGTGGTGTTACCAGGATCCAGAAGCTAGGGTGATTTTGTGAGAATCATGGTGGAGGCTTCCCAGTGGAAGTTGGGAGCAAGAAGGTATGTGCTATGTGGTAGCAAGCTGGACTCCCAGAGGAAAGATGGGCATCACTGGGAAATATAGTAGGTTTTTGTTATCTGTGGTAGTTTTGTTCTATAAAGTCACCACAAACACAAACCATTGCTTCTAGAGAAAATATAGGGTTAGGTTCCTATGAGCCTCTGGTCATAGCATTTTCCTCAGTCCATCAGTTCATAACCTTGTTTTATGTGTTTCTGTTTAAAGCAACTTACCTAAAATATATATACATATATATTTTTTCATTTCATTTTATTTTATTTTTTAGTGTTCCAGAATTCATTGTTTATGCACCACAGCCAGTGATCCATGCAATACGTGCCCTCCATAATACACATCCCAAGGGTCACCCAACCCCTCACTCCCCTCTCCTCCAAAACCCTCGGTTTGTTTCTTAGAGTCCACAGTCTCTCGTGGTTTGTCTCCCCCTCCAGTTTTCCCCAACTCCCTTCTCCTCTCCATCTCCCAATGCCCTCCATGTTATTCCTTATGCTCCACAAGTAAATGAAACTGTATGGTAATAGACTCTCTCTGCTTGACTTATTTCACTCAGCATAATCTCTTCCAGTCCCATCCATGTTGATACAAAAGTTAGGTATTCATCCTTTCTGATGAAGGCATAATACTCCATTGTGTATATGGATCATATCTTCTTTATCCATTCATCCATTGAAGGGCATCTTAGTTCTTTCCACATTTTGGCTACTGTGGCCATTGCTGCTATGAACTTGGGGCACAGATGGCCCTGCTTTTCACTACGTCTGTATCTTTGGGGTAAATACCCAGTAGTGCAATTGCGGGGTCATAGGGAAGCTCTATTTTTAATTTCTTAAGGAATTTCCACACTGTTTTCCCAAGTGGTTGCACCAACCTGCATTCCCACCAACGGTGTAAGAGGGTTCCCTTTCTCCACATCCTCTCCAACACTTGTTGTTTCCTGTCCTGTTAATTCTGGCCATTCTAACTGGTGTAAGTTGGTATCTCAATGTGGTTTTGATTTGAATCTCCCTGATGGCTAATGATGATGAACATTTTTTCATGTGTCTGTTAGCCATTTGTATGTCTTCTTTGGAGAAGTGTCTGTTCATGTCTTCTACCCATTTTTTGACATGATTATCTGTTTTTTGAGTGTTGAGTTTGAGGTGTTCTTTATAGATCTTGGATATTAGCCCTTTGTCTGCAGTGTAATTGCGAATATCTTCTATTCCTTGCTTACCTCTGGTTTTGTTGACTGTTTCCTTTGCTGTGGAGAAGCTTTTGATCTTGATGAAGTCCCAAAAGTTTATTTTTGCTTTTTTTTCCTTTGCCTCTGGAGACATACCTTGAAAGAAGTTTCTGTGGCCAATATCAAAAAGGTTGTTCCCTATGTTCTCCTCTAGGATTTTGATAGATTTCTGCCTCACATTGAGGTCTTTTATCCACTTCGAGTTTATCTTTATGTATGTAAGAGAATGGTCAAGTTTCATTCTTCTATACATAGCTGTCCAACTTTCCCAGCACCATTTATTGAAGATACTCTCTTTTTTCCACCGGATATTTTTTCCTGCTTTGTCAAAGATTATTTGACCATAGAGTTGAGGACCCTATCTGGGCTACTCTGTTCCACTGATCTGTGTGTCTGTTTTTGTGCCAGTACTATGCTGTCTCGATGACCACAGCTTAGTAAATCTTGAAATCAGGCAATGTGATGCTCCCAGTTTTGTTTTTCTTTTTCAACATTTCCTTAGCAATTTGGGGTCCTTTCTGGTTCCACACAAATTTTAGGGTTGTTTATTCCAGCTCTTTGAAAAATGCTGGTGGAATTTTGATTGGGATGGCATTGAAAATATAGATTGCTCCAGGCAGCATAAAAATTTTAGGCAGCATAAACATTTTAACTATGTTTATCCTTCCGATCCATGAGCATGGAATGGTCTTCCATCTTTTTTGTCTTCTTCAATTTCTTTCATGAGTGTTTTATAGTTCTTCAAGTACAAATCCTTTACCTCTTTGTTTAGGTTTATTCCCGGGTATCTTATGGTTCTTGGTGCTATATCAAATGGAATCAATTCTCTCATTTCCCTTTCTATATTTTCATTGTTAGTGTATAAGAAAGCAACTGATTTCTGTACATTGATTTTGTATCCTGCCACATTACTAAATTGCTGTATGAGTTCTAGTACTTTGGGGGTGGAGTCCTTTGGGGTTTCTGTATGAAGTATTCATGTCATCTGTGAAGAGAGAGAGTTTGCCTTCTTCATTGCCAATTTGAATACCTTTTATTTATTTTTGTTGTGTGATTACCACTGCTAAGACTTCTAGTACTATGTTGAACAAGAGTGGAGAGAGTGGGCATCTTTGTCTTTTTTCTGATCTCAAAGAGAATGCTGTCAGCTTTTCCTCCACCAAAAAGGAGAATTTCAGACCAATATCCCTGATGAATATGGATGCTAAGATTCTCAACAAGATCCTAGCTAATAGGATCCAACAGTACATTAAAAGGATGATCTACCATAACCAGGTGGGATTTATCCCTGGAATGCAAGGGTGGTTCAACATTCACAAATCAATCAATGTGATAGAACAAATCAATAAGAGAAGAGAGAAGAACCACCTGGTCCTCTCAATGGATGCAGAAAAAGCATTTGACAAGATACAGCATCTGTTCCTGATTGAAATGATTCAAAGTATAGGGATAGGGGGAACATTCCTCAACTTCATAAAATCTATGTATGAAAAACCCACAGTGAATATCATCCTCAATGGGGAAAAGTTTGCCTAAAATATATTATTGCTTCATTAACATTGAATTAATGGCCAACAGCTCTGTAAGTCATGACTAGTGAAGCTTATCTAACACATGTATTTTCTCCCTAAGATACACCACAACCATCTTGTGCTCTGGGACATGAGAGCACTTCAGCACTACGTGTGGGGGCCATTTTAAACAGTGACATCACTGACAAAAAGCACACATGAGAAAAATAGGATACTATATCATCAAAAGGACACTTATTTATTGCATAAGACTTGAAATAAGTCAGAGTGTTGCCTTGTCTGACCTCATGTAGAGACACATATTAGACAATTCAAACTTTTCACTGCTCTGTGCATGTCCCCAGATGACCACAGAAGTGTGCAAATATTGATTTGGGGGTTACAAATAAATTTTAGTAAGTAGGCAAATTTGCAAAGATGGAATTCATGAATAGTGAGGTTTGGCTGTACTTGCCAGGACATAGAGATGGAATAATACCCTGGATTCTTCTTCTCTCCTATGTTCTAGTCTTCTACCAGAGTTCTCTATGGCTAAATCACTTGTAAGACAGTCTGGGAAACAAAGTTGGCAGGAGAAGCCTGGAGAACACATCTGATTTCAAAGAGGCAATGCACACCACAAAAATGGAAAGAACTAAGATTTGGCAGTGAAAGAATGGATAGGAAACATTCAAGGACTTAATGATTGCCTTCAGATTTAAAGGCCTTACAGAGTAGATGATGACATGCTATTTTTAATTTTCATAGGGCCCATATAAATTGATTTAAATGAAAAGAGAGGCTCTGGATGGAAGTTTCTTTTTTTAAACATTTTTATTGTTTTTAATTTTAATTCCAGTATAGTTAACATACAGTGCAATGTTAGTTTCAGGTGTACAATATAGTGCTTAATCCCCATCCCTTATTTCATACATCCTCCTCATTCATCTCCCCTCTGGCAACCATCAGTCTGTTCTCTATAGTTAAGAGTCTGTCTCTTGGCTTGTCTCTCTCTCTCTCTTTTCCCCTTTGCTCAGTTGTGTTGTTTCTTAAATTCTATGTATGCGTGAAATCACATGGTATTTGTCTTTCTCTGACTGACTTATTTCACATAACATTATACTCTCTAGCTCCATCCATATCATTATAAATGGCAAGATGTCATTTTTTAAAATTAACATATAATGTATTATTTGTTTCTGGAGTACCAGTCTGTGAATCATCAGTCTTACACAATTCACAGCACTGACCATAACACATACCCTCCCCAATGTCCATCACTCAGCCACCCTATCCCTCCCCCTCCCCCTGCCTGCCCCAGCAACCCTCAGTTTGTTTCCTGAAACTAAGAGTCTCTTATGGTTTGTCTCCTTCCCCACTCTCATCTTGTTTCTTTTTTCCCTCCCTTCCCCCATTTCTTCTTTTTTATGGTCAAGTAATATGTCATCATGTGTGTGTGTGTATGTGTGTGTGTGTGTATATGTAATATATTTATATATCTGTGTGTGTGTATATATATCTATCTCCTTTACCCATTCTCTCTCTCTCTCTCTCTCTCTCTCTCTCTCTCTCTCTATATATATATATATATATATATATATATATATCTTTCTCCTTTATCCATTCATCCATTGATGGATATTTGGGCCACTTCCATAATTTGGCTAGTGTAGATAATGCCGCAATAAATATAGGGGTGGATGTATCCCTTTGAACTAGTGTTTTTGTATTTAGGGGGTAAATACCTAGTAGTGCAATTACTGGATTGTGGGGTAGTTCTATTTTTATTTTCTGAGGAACCCCTGCACTCTTTTCCATGGTGCCTGCACCTTTTCACTGGGCTTCCTTTTCTCTACATCCTTGCCAACACTTGTTATTTCTTGTCTTTTAATAATAGCCATTCTGACTGGTGAGGTGATACCTCATTGTGGCTTTGATGTGCATTTCCCTGATGATAAGTGAGGTGTGGCATCTTCTCATGTGTCTTTTGGCCACCTGGATGTCTTCTTTGGAGAAATATCTGTTCATGTCTTCCTCCTATTTTTAAATCGGATTATTTGTTTTTTAGGTATTATGTGGAAGATTCTACCTGTAAACATTAAGATATCTAAAAATACCTTAAAAATGAAGAATGAGTAATTCCCTTCCTTGGAAAACTTAAAGGCCAGGTACCAATTTATTTGCAGTTATTCAGTAGCTGGCCCAGCCAGAAAGAGGGGCACGCTCAATGAGATCTGAGCTGGCCCTCGCTATCATTCTGTTTGTGGCTTAATATCACCTTGAACTCTGGAGAGTAGCGAATGCCACTGCAGCTGCCTCACTATATTGGCTCTGAGAAAGGGAAAAAAAAAAAAACAACCAAAAAACCTTTGGTAGCAGAAGGGTGGTGGATAGGAAGCAAATCAACCAAAAGATCATTTCAGCACAGGGGCTGGTGGTTTACTTGAGTAAGTGATTTATGACACAATGTTTTTATTTGATCTGGCATTACGGGGATAAATTATTGAGTGCTAATTGTATGTTGATAAGCTGTTCCTGCTTAAATTTATTCCTTCCTCAGTTTGTGTTAATTGGGGCATATTGGAACAGAAGGGGAATTGCCCACTTACTGCCTGGTTTGGTTTATGTTGTTATAATTGTTTCTTCACTGTTAATTCATGTTAAATAAATAAGGGAGCTCCTACCGGTGGACTTTTGTTTGTCTTCCCATTAATGCATATTTTTTTCCCTCAAAAATGAAATGTTAAAGAATAATATCACTCCTATTTACTTGTTGGAGTTGACTCAAGTGGTAGCAGAAGGTAGGGTCAGAGGTGGACTGGCAGAAGGCTGGGGGAATTTTAAATGCATATTTTATCATTTGAAATGTAAATCTTTTTTAGATAGAGCCATCATGGGGGGAGGTGTTAGGGTGGGGAACAAGATACTGAATGTTTCCTGCGTAGGTAGCTTTCTCTCCTCCCCCGCCAACTCTCTCTCTCTCTCTCTCTCTGTCTCTCTCTGGCATGAAAGGTTTTGGGTGGCAATGTAATGTGAGAGGCCAGCAATGAGAATCTCTGCGTGTAGAGGTGTGGGTATGGATGGGCTGGGATGGTCACTACAGGATAATTAGGCCAGGCCTCTCAAGAGTTCTGTCTAACTCCAGGTAAGTCAAATGAATCCAGATTTTAAGAACTCAATACAGATAAAAAAACACAAATGGCCAGCAGGATCAGAAGTAGAAAGCTGGGTTGAGAGGCAAGGCAACCAGCAAGTACAGAGGAAACAGCAGTAACCATGTGGGCACACCAGACCCAGGGGGGCGCAAGGGCTTTTCAAATGACTTTACATGACCCAAGGGCAGGCTTGTAAACACTAACCCTAGACACAAATTTTGCTCTCTGACTTGGTTTTATGGGTTCTGCTGGATGTAGGCAGGTGTGTACCTGGCTGGAGACCAGAAAGAGGTGGGCCTTGCAGGTGGCAAGAGCTCCTGGCTATGGCAGGGACAGTGCAATGCTCTCCAGCCCTGCTCCTGGGACTCAGATCCCCTCCCATTTCTCTACATCCAGCTGTAACTCTCTTCCCTCTCCCAGTCTTGTTTTTAGATGGTACATACAATCTCTTTCTTCTGGATCATCTCCCTCAAATTAGAATAGAAAAGGGTTCCATTGAATGTCACCATTCATGCAGCTTTCCTGGTCATAGTAGAAACAAGCTCTGGGCTCTGTGTAGAGAAAATTGTTGAGGATTAGGTGAGTATAGTTACCCAAAGACCCCTCACTCTAGAAGTGCCGAAAGAACCTTGTAAGTGGGGAGTTTACCTACTCTCTTGCCCTAGAGGTATGGATTGTGAGGACAGGGTCATGCTAAAATCCCAAGAAATATCTCTAGTTCATATATATTTTTTAAAAATATATCTATATATAATAAATATTTATACGATATAAATCATTTATATAAAAATCTATTATTAATTATATAAATAATATATTTTAAATAAATATTGTATAAATAATATCTATATAAGTAAGGCAATAAATATATAATTATATTATTATACATTTATATAAATTGTATTTATTATTATATTTTCATGTATATATTTAAATATTTTATATAAATATATTTATAAAAATTATATATTTATATAAATGATAATATAATGAACATATATTAAAGTTATATAAATAATTTATAATAAATGTATCTAATAAATATATAAATATATTATATAAAATATATATATTAAGATTTATTTATTTATTTGAGAGAGAGAAAGAGAGACAAGCATGTGCAAGAGGGAGAAGAGGGAGGGAGAAACTCAAACAGATGCCCTGCTGAGCAGGGAGTCCTCTGCAAGGCTTGATCCCATACCCCATGAGATCATGACCTGAGCTGAAACCAAGAGTCAGACGCTCAACTGACTGAGCCACTCAGGTGCTCCTACGTAGTTCAAGCCATTTGTCTATTAGCTAGTTGAAACAGAGGTCATAATTACAGGAAGATTAGCTAAAATGTCATTGTTACTATGATATACTTGCTCATCCTGTTGTATTTATTCATTTACTTCCCAGTAAAAGAAAACCAGCTAAGTTGTGGCAACCCCTGTCTCACTATTGCAAAATTCTTCAACCAGAACATGTTCTACTAAAGCATGCAATGGCCTATTTGGCCTTCCCAGGGGTCACAGGAAGTAATTGAAAGATGGCAGGAGAGGAAACAGAGCTCTGAGTTCTAACTTGAGTTTCATTCACTATTGAAAAGACTACTTTCATCCTTTTCCCAGGAATCTGGAGACTCCCCAGGGAAGATGCTGGTGCTCAGGGAGCTGCGGCCAGGAGCTGGAGCCTCTTGGCAGCAGTACCACCTGGGTTGCTGAAACCTGGAGGGGAAGCCATGCCAGCATTCAGAGAAAAAAGCAAGGGTTCAAATCCTTGAGGTGGGGGGCCAAGTTGGGATTCCAGAGGTGGCTGGGAGACATGGAGTGAGCTCAGTGTCCATTGTCAGTAGGTCCCATCTAATGTCAGTCTCCAGGTTCCAGCCACCAAGATTAGCCCATAGTCCCCCATGGCTTTAGACTGCAAGAGGGGAACTGATGGCCCATCCAGTATCACCCAGAAAGATGAATTGACTTGTCCATGGTCAGCCAGCTGGAGGTGCCTGTTAGATCCAGTTTCTGAGCTTTCAGGAATGCTTTTCTGTTATAACTTCCAGCCCACCTGTGGCATCCAGGTTCATTCTGACCTTGGGTGAAAGGGATGCTAAAATCACCCCAGCCAACCAAACAGGAAGACAGGAAACTAAAATGGGGTTCTAGAGTTACTTGAACTCCATATTAAACTGTTTTCCTATTTTTTAACTTGGTCAGGTCAAAGTTGAGGTGATGAGGATAGAAGTCCTGAGAATAATTGAGTAGTGACCACTCTAGTAAAGAAGATAGTTCTCATTCCATGGAATTGAAGGTTGACATCAATACAAATTCATTTGGTTTTCCTGGGAAGGTTTAATCTTGATTTGATTTTCTATTTCCTGGGATATTGTGGTTGAGATCCGCCAGGTGGAAGTTTGCTTTAGACCTTGCTTTTCAGAGCGGGATCCCAGGACCAGCAGCCTGGTGAGGTTAGCCTCACCAGTTTAAGAACTGAAAAACCGTGGGCCCCACTTTGGGCCCAAGGATTCGGAATGTCTAGGGATTGGCCCAGATGACTGTGTCTTAACATGGCCTCAAGGTGATTCTAGTGTACTCTAAGATATGAGAAGACTTGAAGTAGAATAAAAAGGCAATGTCAAGTAAAATAATATGAAAGGCAGTATAAATTAATAGTTCAAACTCTGATGATTGCCAGCTAGGAGACCTTGGGCATATGACTGTCTCTCTGTGCCTCAGTTTCCTTGATTCTGAAATGGCTGGGTCTGCCTCATAAGGTAGCTGGGAAACTCAAAAGAGATAATGCAGGCAAAGCCTTGCCCGTATTTATTGGGTACTCAGTACACTTTACTTATTAGTCTCATGACTACTACAATCCCAGATGTCTCCAGCTCTGACAGCTCTTGGTGTGAGTTCTAGACCTTCCTCTTGTTCTCTCTCTCTCTCAGCACTTCTGAAGCTCCCTCCAAACCTTGTAGCTACTTTGGAGTGAGCTCTGCAGCACTGGGCAGGGCGCCTCCTGAGCATCTCCAGCCGCTTCCTGGTTTGAGACTTCCTAGGAAATCCAGATGGGATTAAATCATATTTGGTCCTACTTCATGCTACAGGAAAGAGGTTGTGGGTACCTTACATTCTGAGCCAAAAGTCAGACCCATTAGCCACAAGCGTGAGTCTCCTTATGCAGGGAGGGAGGCCCCAAGCTCAAGACTGGGGTTGCCTATGGAAATTCAAAATGTTTGGCTTTGCTGGGTCAGAGACTCTGGCCATTCTTTGTGGTGACTGCCACCAGCATCCACACAGCCACATTTGGAGCCAGAGGCCAGCCCCCTTTCCAGAGTGGCCTGCAGCCAGCCCCTGCATCACAGAATATAGAATACAGACAGAGGAGTGGCAGGCTGGCATAGCAGCTGCCATTGCCTCCCTCAGGGCCATGGGGAATGGCTCCCAGGGGGCCAGCCCAAGCTTGGATGAGCCTCGGGAAATTAGTGAGCAATTCTGACTCATTTAATTTTTCTCTCTGAACAACTTGAGAGCCCATGTCCTCTTAATCATTTTTTGAGAAGAAAGACGAGAGAGAGAGAGAGACATTCAAGAACACACAGAGCAGTTCGTCTGTTCACTCATGTTCAGTTAATGACTCTGTGCTCTGAGTACATTCATTCTTTTGTTCTATGCTTATTGGACAGCCCCTCTGCAGAGAGCCACTGGTGGCACGAGGGTGAATCAGGGTGAACTTTTTGCATGAGAAATCTGCAAGCAGGCAGGGAGGAGGAAGGCAAAGGGGCCTATCACTGGATGTGTACTCACCGTGTGCTAGACACTGGGCTAGGTTGCTCGCCCCTCATGAGAACCCCGTGAGGTCGGTATTCTTACTCTCCTCTGACAAATGAGGACATTGAAGCTAAGGGAGAGGAAGTGACTGACTTGGAGCCACCCATTAGGGACAATGGACAGGATTATTGAGTGCCGTGAGAAGATCCAAGTTCCAAGGACAGCTGCCAGTGGAGAGGGAGAGCCCCAAGCTGCCCTGTGAGCCTCAAGTCATAGCCTAAGGGAGGACCTGAACCTGGGGAAGCAGGTGGAGGCAAGTTCCTGAGCAGTGCTGCAGGGAAGGCTGGGTGAGGGGCTGGAATGGGCCAGGTGGGCCCTGAGTGTGGACTGCCGGAGTCCAAGAAAAGGAAGAGGAAGGATCAAGCAGTTATTATCCTAGGTCAAGCCTTGTCCTTGGTGTGGTCCTGGCCTGTACTGGTTATTAAGCAGGATTAGGTAAACCAGGATAAAATTTGGAATGTATCTTGCATTCCCAGGTAAGATGCAATAAAACCTTGTCTCTGTGTTGTATTTGTCTTCATTTTTATCATTACCTCCCAGCCACCTCTGCCCCCTGACATTTCCTCAGTGAGCACAGGTGCACGATGTGCTTAGCATTAACTCAGAACAGGTCCAAGGATACTACTACTCTTCCTCACCCAGCCCCTTCCCCTTGTCCATGCTGGCTCATAGCAGCCATCTTCTTCCAACATCACATGAGAATATCAGGCAGAAACTGGCACCTGCAGAGAAGTGAGAAGGTCCCAGATGCTCCTACATGCCTTGGGTTCCCTCACAAGGCAGTGACATGATTCCCAGTTTCTGGCTGTGGCCACCAAGGCTCAGAGAGTACAAGGTGTGAAGGACCCGCTAATGAAAGTGGGATACTCTCTTTCCAAGGTTAGTGCCTTAGGAATTAAGGGGAGCCATTGATAGGTTTCTGGGGACAAATAATCTGTGATAAATTTAGTTGATTCAAGTTAATCAATTAAAAGTTGATCAACTTGTATTGCCAAAGTTGAGACAATATAATAAAGGGACAAAACAGACCGGACTTTGTAGTCAGACAGTCCTTGGTTCAAATCCTGACCCCACTGAGCCTTACTGGGTTAATCCCTACCTCCCCTGAGCCTTTCTTTGTTCATTTGTAAAATTGAAATAATAATACATACTCTATGGGGTCATCAATTTATGTATACTATATAGCTCTGTTCTTGGCAAAAGATATCTCCTCCTCTGCCTTATCTTCTTCTCCTGCAAACGCTTGCTTCCAGCTCAACTGGTTTGGACACATGAACTTTGGCCATTTCTATCTATTCAGCGTGAGTATCATTTGACTTACCCGAGATGGCAGGGACACCCACGTACTTTGTTTTTATGGCCAGGCAGAAGGGAGCAAGGACGATCAGCACGATGGCACGGCTCCCCGCCAGTAATGCCAAATGACCTAAGTCTTCGGGGTTGGCCTCTTGATATCGCCATGGTTTCATGATTTCAGGGCTCATGGTGGTTTCATGTGGCAAGGATGGGCCAGTGGTTCATCAACCTCTTTCCCTTTTCCTCTCAACTAGACTATATTCCCCAGTTTCCCTTAGAGTTAGGTGAGCATGAACTGAGTTCTGGCCAGCAGAACATGAATGGAAATGATGGGAACGTGGCATGTGGGTGAAAAGCCTGGCCTCTAAGAATCTCCCACAAACCCTCCTCTCTTTCCTCATCTGCTGCCAGATAGAGGACCAGTGAAGGACTCCAGGGCTGTTGAGGAGGGGAAACCTGGGCCTCTGAATAACTGTGTGGAGCAGAGTAACCATCTCACAGTCCAACCAGCACTGGACTGTGAGTGAAACATAAACTCTTATTATGTTAAGCCACTGAGGTCTGGGGTTCCTTGTAATAGCAATTAGCCTGCCTTAAATAATTCAGCCTGCTTATGACTTATAGTAGGATATTTGCAGCCATCATTAATACTCTCTCTCTAAATGACCATATAAAATCAAATACCCTGGCAGGGGTAATATATTTCTTTACATGAACATAAATTAATTTCTATGCTTAGCCTGCCAGGTCCACGCAGGGTCCTCCAGGTTTATGACACTGGTGTGACTGCAGGTACAGCTGAGGTGGGGAGACCGCCAACGCAGTGGTTCTCAAAGCTTCGGCATCAGTCACAACTTGTTAGAAATGCAAATTCTTGGGCCCCATCTCGCCTCTACTAGATTAGAATATCTGGGAGGGGTCCCAGCAGTCTGCTTTCCCAAGCCTTCCAGTGATTCTGGGGCATTAAGCAGATATTTGAGAACACCAGCAGGAGGACCGCTAGAGACACGCTCCCAGGCAGACTGAGGGCACCGGGCAGAAGGGACAAGGAGAGGGGAGCCAAAGAGGAGGACTTGGCAATGATTCCTTATGATTATATTGTTGATATGGCAGAGAAGTGAGGAATGTGATTTGTCACGTCATAGAGGATGAATTGCTACACCTGAATTCTTAGTGTTAGTCTGCTAGGGCTGCCAGAACAAAATACCACAGACTGGGTGGCTTAAACCACAGAAATTTATTGTCTCACAACTCTGGAGGCTGGAAGTCCAAGTTCAAGGTGCTGAAAGGTTCAGCTTCCTCTAAGAACTCTCTCCCTGGTTTGCAGATGGCTGTGGGCTTGCTGCCTCCTCACAGTCGTCCCTCGGCTCACACGTCCCTGGCATCTCTCAGTCTTGATGTCTCCTTCTAAAGACAGTATACCAATCGGATTAGGGCCCTGCCCCAGAGAACTCATTTTAACTTAATCACTTCTTTAAAAGCCTTATCTCCCCGTAGTTACATTCTGAGGTGCTGGGGGTTAGGACTTTGCCATATGAATTTTGGGGAGAACACAGTTCGGTCTGTAACAGCTATGTAATCTGGAATGTTACAACCGTCTAATTTTGTTGTCCCTCTTGAAACTCTCCCCGAAAGAATTGTGGAGCCAAAGATAGTTACATGCTAAATTTATTTTAACACATTATTTGGAGTAAAAACGTGCTTGATTATATTCTAACAGTGAAGTTAGAACTGAGTTAATATTTTTGGCAGCAAGTTGGCTGATTGAAACTAGATCCAGATACAAGTAATGCAAAAGGAAATGGGACCTGTTTTAAAGAGAGTTTCCCCCAATGAATGTAGAGAGAGAGTTTGGCAAATGCGGGGCTGGAAAACCACCTTATGATTTGCTGGAAACACATTTGGTCCTGAGTTGAGGGCTGCTTAATGCCACGGGAAAGGGAAAAAATATGTCTTTGAAATGAAACAGAAAGATACTTCCGTTCAAATAGAAAAATGAGTTCCTCTGAGATGCTTTGCAGTCAGTTTGGCTTGTTAGTAAGCTGTGGTAATAATCCTAAATAGTCATAATGACTGAGTAACGCAGAAGGAATTCTATATGCAGAAAATAGAATGGGTGAAAAACAGACCGACAACTCTTCCTAAAACTCATGTTTCACCAGCTCGTAGGTTTTTCCCGAGAGAACTCTTCGGCATGTCAGAGCACTGCTCTCTCTTGCATTCTGCATTCTCTGTTCACGTGTGTCTCCTCTTCCCTCGACTCCCTCCCCTTCATACTAACTAGCAGGGGTCATGGATTCCATGCCCTCGAGCTCTGCCACACCAGCTTCAGGTAGTCTAAACTTGGGGCAATTTAGATGCCTTTAAAATCGCATTGAATGAACTTTCTTATCATTTATTAACTGCCAGGGCAAAGTTCACTGAAAAACATTCCCACAGCTAGTCTGTGAAAGGGTGACTGTTGAATCCTCTGCCTACGGGCATGCTAGCCTGTGCTCAAAATATGCTTATGGGGCAAATTCTGATATGATTAATGTTGGCATCATTGAGCATACATTAGTGGAATTTGCATATATATGAATTTGAATAATGTTCAAGGACATTAAATGATTTCAGATTTAATAATGATCATAATAGCTAACATTAAGTGAAGCATTATATGTCAGACATTGCTCTAAACCTTCTATATAATAATAGAATTAGTCCTCACACAAGAGCTCCAGGAAACAGGGCCTGTTATCATACCCATTTTACAGATGAGGAAATGGAGGCACAGAAAAGTTCAGTAACTTGTCCAAGATCACACAGCTAGCCCATAAGCAGCTGAACTGGGGTGTGAACCCAGACAGGCTCGACTCCCAAGCTGAGCCTTACGTGGCTATAGCTGTTAAGCATGCTGAGCCAGAAGAAATGGCTTTACCTTCCTAGGACAGGTCATACGAGAGCTGTGTGGAGGCTTCTCTCTTAACACAGGGCTTCAGCAAACTAATATTCACCCAAAAGTGTTATCTGGGGGAGTTTGAAAACAAATCATGAGTCTGTAGGACTGAGATCTTTGGACCTCCCCTCTGTCACTTTGGAGAAACTCTTATGCCTGTAAGCATTTAAGAAATGTCTATTGAGGGCTATTTGCTGTGTCCCAAAGAGCTGCAGTCTTGACTGAGACAGCCCTGCTCTCCAGGAACATGGCAGTACCCGGAGAGCCTGACCCGAAGACATAATGACAACACAATCCAATACCCCAAGAATAGAGGTCAGAGTCAGGAGTTGGGCGAGGGACTGGGGAAGAATTCCCAGAGGAGGTATTGACTTCATGGAGTAGAAAAGATGACTAGAACTTCACTGTTGAGTAAGTGGGTGGGTTTTGAGGACCAGGGTATAGAGGGGGAAAACACGAGGGGTTCCTCAAAAGGAACACAGGTGGGGGCCATGATGAGGCCCAAGGGTTGGGGCTTGGACTGTCCTGGTGGAATGTAGGTCCGCCAAGCTTTGTAAGCCAGATAGTACCAGCCCCAACAACATACGTGCTTTTTTTTAGTAATTTAAGTACAGATTTGTCTAACTGGAATGTGGGTGATCCCTGGGAGAGTATTGATTACTCTACAGATGGCTTTATGCTTCTGTGGGAGAAGTGGTGGTCTGGGTGTTCCAGATCCTTCCAGACCCCAATCCCACTTATATCTCTCTTTCTTGTTTGCTGATGTTTGAAGTCCCGGAGTTTTGGTGAGACATGGAGGGAAGTGGAAAAGAGGAGAGCATGGGTCGTGGAACTAGGAGCACTTGGAGGAATATAGCAGTAATCCTGAGGGGACTCGTCACTCAATTACTCCAAAAGATAATGTAATATCGGGGTCAAGCTGGAGATGATGTGGAGTTCTGATGATTTTTCAAATGATGAATCTAAATCTTTAGCTTATTAAATACTTGAAAATCATGAAGATTTACCATAATCATTTTGAGGGGTCATTAAAGGGCTTCTTAGTTGCAGACAACAGAATCCAGCCCTGATTAATGTAAGCAGAAAAGGAATTCTTTAAAGGATATTCAGTAGCACATAGAGTCTTCAGGAAGGCTTGTGAACCCAGCCTGGAGGCTCTGTCTATAGCCAGGGATGGTGACTGAAATCACACAGTAGAAGTGGATCCTTCTGCTTCTGCTTTGGCCATAGATACTACACCAGGTACTGGCAACACCACTTATTTTGGTGCTTAATGATTGCACCAGAACTGCCAAATTGCCTCTGAAAATAGCATCTACCTCCACTAGAATGGATTCTAGAAAATGCCTCCACATTCTCCTTCCTCTTCTCCTCCTCCTCCTCCTCCCTCCTTTCTAAATGCCTCCTTCTTGGCTCCCGAGCTTCCGCAGTAAAGTGTAGCCATGGTGCAGGCCGTAGGTGAGGCCAGATGTTCCCCAGTGCCAGGGACTAGAAAGGCACATATCTGGCACCTTGAGGAACAGATAGACTCTCTCTGAACAAGATTCATAAAGGCCAGTGGAGCCCCCAACCCTGAGTGCCAGGGGCTTTGAAAGGAGCAAGGAAGCAGAATAGAATGACACCCTCCTCCCCCAACAGAGTACTTTTGCACATGCTTATGATGCTGCCTGAGTTACTAAGTTAGTAAGGACAAAGTTACTAAGTTACTAAGGACAAAGGGAACTTTAAGCAGGCTCATAGCCATGCTGCTAAATATTTGAAAAGCAGAGCCTTTAGGTTCTTCCCTACCCACTAGTTAAAGGCCAGTGCTATTATGTCAAAAAAGAAAAGAAAAGAAAACAGATTCCTGAGTTTAAGAATAAGGTTTATGTTATAGCTTTGGACTTAAGATCTTTCTGCTCTTTGTCTCTCCTGAAGTGCAGTTTTTTGCCATATTCTCCAAACCTAGTTAGAAATAATGCAAATAAATCTTTAAAATATATATTATGGAGCAAATCGTTCTAAGAATATATCTTCTTATATTTCTAAAAATGAAGTCATAGTTACAGCCATAAATTTTGACTCGATGGCAGAGTAGCTCAGTCAGGAGGGGCATGTCATGTGACCGTGATGACAGGCATTCATTCATAATTTGATGACTTCTCCACCTCGAATCTGGCAGCCTGACAACCAAGCACCTGCTCAAGCCCAGCAGTGAGCAAGGAGTCCCTCAGCAGTAAATGAAGGGATGTGGGTATAAAGAGATGTTTTATCATTCAATATATTTTTTTGGTCTCATTGTCCAAGTATGTAATATTTAGTCTAAAGCCTTCAGGTTGATCATAAAAGAGACTTGAGGACCTCATCATTCTGCACAAAGCTAAAGGAGTTGCGGGGAGAAACAATTTATTTTCTATAACTGTGCAGAGGTAAAAATGAATGGGTTGTAAAGAACATTAACAATTTAGTGTTACAGTATCTCTAAAGTTTTCAATGTACATACCCGCTTTGGGGGAATCTATGCTACAAAAGTGAAAGCATCAGTATCTAAGGATATATTCACAAACTTGTTTATTTCAGTATTGTTTGTAGTGGGGGCAAAGCCCTTGAACATCTATTAGTAGAGAAATAGTTGAATAAATTCTGGTACATTCTTTCTGTTAACTGTGATGTGTATGCTTAAAAGAATGATTTAGATCTATGTATATTAACCTGGAAAGATGTCTATGTATATTGTTCTGATTTTTAACATAACCCCAAGATTTTATTGTCTTCATTAGGTAACAAAATATGAAGCTTAGAACTGGATCCCTTGGCCCTTTCTCTTCTTATTTCTTCCCAGTTCAGTCTTCTTACATCTCTTCAGAGCAGCGTTCCCTTGGATCGGCAGTTGGGCTCAACACATTCAGGCCTCAACACAATATTCTTTGTGGTTTCAGACTTTTTCCATGCAATCAGCTCAGTTTGCCCACCATGGCCAGTCTTCTTCCATTCATAACACTGCTTTCCCTGGGCATAAAGAGAATCTTTGCCTTTCTTGGGCTGTGTCCTTTTGTGGGGTTGGTGTTTGCCACACTTCTTCCTGAAAGTCCAGTGGGTCTGAGGAACGTTCACCATGTTTGCAAGAGCACTGTGGGCATGGAAAGAAAGCAGTAGACTATTATCTTAGGAATCCATTGCCAAAAGAGTGTGAGAGTACAAACCCATCTTCATACAAACACCGATGTGTTGTATGTTTATATTTCCTGGGTGAGCACTAAAACATATCTGAAAGAATGTAAGCCAAATTGTCACTTTTACTAGGAGTTAGGGTTTTGAGATGGTTTAACATGTGACAACAAGCATATATTAGTTTTGTAATTAAGACACAATATGGAGAGGAAAACTTGAGAAATTTGGTGAGGACTTAACACAGTAATATTTGTAAAATGCTCAGTATAAACCCTGGTACCTCGTAAGCCTTCAAGAAATGCTGGATGTTACTGTTTGATTTATTTTCTTCTCTGGGTTAGAAAGGGCAAATAGCAGCCGGGCTCTTAGCATTGTTCACGCTATCATTTATCCATCCGTGTTCCAGACGGCTTGAGTCAGTCCACCCTGCACTCTCTCTGTCGCCCTCCAGTCTTTGCCAAGTCCAATTCCCTGAGAACCTCAAATTCCTACTCCTTCACCTGGTTAGCTGCTTTGCATCTCTCAGGTCTCAGTTTAAGTGCCCTTGTGACCCACAAGGGAAGGCAAGAGACCTGTCCTTCCTGGGCTCTCTGTCCCAGCCTGTCATCCTTGCCACCCTCATTGGAATAGTTTGTTGGTGGGGCTGTGTCCAGCCATTTTTGCATTTTCAGGACCATGAAATGGGTCCTCAGTAAACGCAGACAGAGCAGCTGAGTGGAGACAACTAGCTGGTTGGATGACCAAACCAGAGGAGAGAGAGAGAGGCAGACAAGGTTTCTCAGGACAGGCTTGGGAAGTGGGACAGGTACCGTGTTGCTGTGTTTCTGTTCTAGATTCCTGCTTGTGTTACGTAAATGTAGTGTTTTCATTACTCAGGTTTTTGCAAACTGGAAAAGGACAAAGGTGCTATTGCTTTTTAAATGATTAATTTGTTCAGATTATCATATAATGTCCCTCCATTTTAGAAGTTATTAACTTGCCAGAGCAGTTAATAACCACTCTTTATTAACTCTCCACATCTGTACAAAAACCTCTGATTAACCAGTGTCAGATAAAAGCAATGGGGAAAACACACTGCAGACTAGAAATTCTGAGACGGTCTTTGCAGACGTTGGTTGTAGCTACAGCATAAACAACTTGTGCGGCCCTTAATTGCAGAGGAATCATTGCTTGGCCCTGTTTAAAATCAGTTCTCAAAAAAGGTTACACTGGGATTCTCCCACAGTTATACAATAAATACATGTTCAAGATTTTCCTCAACTCACGAATCAAGGAGCGAGCACGGATGTTGTAACTGATTTAGAAGAGAATCCAGGGAAGAGCTACTTTAAGGAGGGTCCGCATGACAATGAATAAGAAAGTGGGAGCTGGAATGAAACCATAGTTACAGCAATAAATACTGACTGACCTGTAGAGTGGCTCGATCAGAACAGGCACGTCTGGTGTGATGGCCAGCTTGAGCAAGAGGGCCTTTCAAGGTGAGATTATCCTTGAATGTCCTGGAAGTTTGGAAGACTGAGTTGACTCCCTGGATGGTGTTATAAATCTGGCGAGGGGGGGCATCACAAGGGCCCACATACCTACTGGAAAGACCTTATTTCCTCATAAAACAATGGATAAAATAGTGTGGAAGGTTTTTCACTATTTGACCATAGAAAATGCAAACATGCGAGACATGGAGGAAGATTCGATGGTGAGAGATTCCAGATGGCAGCAACAGCAAAGTAAGTGCCCTGTGGAGCTTGGCAGCCATAGACAAGAGTCATTCAGTAGCAAGTCCCACATGGGGCACTAGAGTAGATGACATGGAACTGGCTGGTGAACAGAGTGATGATGGAGGAATGATCAATCAGCAGAGGGAAGGCAGAGCACAGACAAGTTACAGAAATTATAGGAAATGATCTCCATGTTGGGAATAATTTGTGTTCTTACCCTTTCACGGGTAGGTAAGTTATCCATCTAGCGCATTGAGAGATGAGTTGTTACAATGTCACTCAAACAAGTGTAGGGTTGCCAGATCTGGGGAGGGGGAAAAGGCAAAAAGGATAACAGGGTTATTAAATTTTATGTTCAGATAAACAACATTGCTTTTAGTACTAGTATGTCCCATGCAATATTTGGGGCATACTTATACTAAAATTTATTTTTGCTGTTTCGTGGAAATTTTTTTAAATAATTTTTTTAAAGTTTTTTTTTTTTAATTTATTTACTTGACTTACTTCACTCAGCATAATCTCTTCCAGTCCTGTCCATGTTGCTACAAAAGTTGGGTATTCATCCTTTCTGATGAAGGTATAATACTCCATAGTGTATACGGACCACATCTTCCTTATCCATTCATCCATTGAAGGGCATCTTGGTTCTTTCCATAGTTTGGCGACCATGGCCATTGCTGCTATAAACATTGGGGTACCGATGGCCCTTCTTTTCACTACATCTGTATCTTTGGGGTAAATACCCCGTAGTGCAATTGCAGGGTCATAGGGAAGCTCTATTTTTAACTTCTTAAGGAACCTCTACACTGTTTTCCAAAGTGGCTGCACCAACTTGCATTCCCACCAACAGTGTAGGAGGGTTCCCCTTTCTTCACATCCTCTCCAACACATGTTGTTTCCTGTCTTGTTAATTTTGGCCATTCTAACTGGTGTAAGGTGGTATCTCAATGTGGTTTTGATTTGAATCTCCCTGATGGCTAGTGATGATGAACATTTTTTCATGTGTCTGATAGCCATTTGTATGTCCTCATTGGAGAAGTGTCTGTCCATATCTTCGGCCCATTTTTTGATATGATTGCCTGTTTTGTGTGTGTTGAGTTTGAGGAGTTCTTTATAGATCCTGGATATCAACCTTTTGTCTGTACTGTCATTTGCAAATATCTTCTCCCATTCCGTGGGTTGCCTCTTTGTTTTGTTGACTGTTTCCTTTGCTGTGCAGAAGATTTTGATCTTGATGAAGTCCCAAAAGTTCATCTTCGCTTTTGTTTCCTTTGCCTTTGGAGACATATCTTGAAAGAAGTTGCTGTGGGTGATATCGAAGAGATTACTGCCTATGTTCTCCTCTAGGGTTCTGATGGATGTCTATACTGCCTAGAGCAATCTATACTTTTAATGCCATTCCAATCAAAATTCCACCAGTATTTTTCGAAGAGCTGGAGCAAATAATCCAAAATTTTGTATGGAATCAGAAGAGACCCCAAATCATTAAGGAAATGTTGAAAAACAAAAATAAAGCTGGGGGCATCACTTTACCTGATTTCAGGCTTTACTACAAAGCCGTGATCACCACGACAGCATGGTACTGGCATAAAAACAGACACATAGACCAGTGGAACAGAGTAGAGAGCCCAGATATGGACCCTCAACTCTATGGTCAAATAATCTTCGACAAAATAGGAAAAAATATCCAGTGGAAAAAAGACAGTCTGTTCAATAAATGGTGCTGGGAAAACTGGACAGCTATATGTAGAAGAATGAAACTCAACCATTCTCTTACACCGTACACAAAGATAAACTCTAAATGGATAAAAGACCTCAACATGAGACAGGAATCCATCAGGAATCTGCTTTTTAAACAAGCATACCAAAGGGTTCCGGTGCAGGTGATCCTGGGATGACCTTTTAAAAACTACATTATGTGGGGTTATGGACATTGGGGAGGACATGTGATATGGTGAGTGCTGTGAAGTGTGTAAACCTGGCGATTCCCAGACCTGTACCCCTGGGGATAAAAATACATTATATGTTTATAAAAAAATTAAAAAAATAAAAATAAAACTACATTATGTCCCTTCCTTTTGCCTGCAATCCTGAATATACAATTTTAAATTCTACTGTGAGAAATTCATGAGTTTTCATCCCAAGGGAAGAAATAAAATAAGCAAAAGCCATACTATAATGCTTGCAAGGAGTTTCTCTTTTCTTGACTTCTCAGATACTGTTGGGGGCTTAGCTAAGGGTTCATGCATAGGACATGGCCAGATGATGAACTCTACAGAGGAAACACGGTTCACAAGTATAAAAGTTGGATGCATTCAGAAGTATTCTGGAAGAGTTGAAAAGTACGCGATGTTGAAGGTGATTGGATGTATCTTGTTACAATGATAAGTTTCATCTGTGCCTTACACACTTGGAAGGGGTGTAAAGGACAGCAAGTTGGGCTCTTCCCCTAACTCCCAACTTCCTAGACTTGAAGAGTCCTCAAGCCTGTGATGAAGGCCCATCTAGTAACTTCCAGTTCCAGAAGCACTTATTCCCCACTGTCTTCATTCTGTGATAGACATCTGTACCTATATGTTTACTGCTCAATAAACATGCATACACTCATGCTAAAATATGCGTGAGGATGATCATTTGTGTGCAATCCAATGAACCAGAAAAATGGGCATCTGCATGTATTCCATCTTTAACCAGTTAGCTTCCTAGTACCTCTAGTTGCTGCAACCTTGTCTTCAAGCAGACTTCACTGATGGAGATCTAAGACTTATAGATGCTTACTTCTTTTCCTGATAAGGTATACATACTCTGTTTCATGGCCTGTGCTGTGTTCTATATATTTAACACAATGAGTAAGACATAACCCCTGTCCTTGAGAAACTCACAGTCTAGTGAGCAAGACAGATACATATGATTACTGACAATAAAATTTGACAATAACATCATGGTATAATGGAAGCACAAGGAGAAGAAGGTTGAATGGATGAGGGGAGGAAAGCCTGGATCATGGGGAGGCTTTAGAGAGAAGGTAAGAAGGTAATATTTGAGCAGGCTTTTTTTTTTTTTTTAAGATTTTATTTATTTATTTGTCAGAGAGAGTGAGCATAGACAGAGTGGCAGGCAGAGGCAGAGGGAGAAGCAGGCTCCCCACTGAGCAAGGAGCCCTATGAGGGACTCGATCCCAGGACACCAGGATCATGACCTGAGCTGAAGGCAGCTGCTCAACCAACTGAACCACCCAGGCGTCCCTTGAGCAGGCTTTTGAAGTGGGAGCTGGAGGTGTGATGAGAAGAAGACATCGCAGGCACAGCAGAGACCATGAATGAAGACTTAGGGTTGTGAATAACTATTGTATCTAGAGCAAATGGAGAGTAGGGCAGTGAGGGTGGCAGCTGTTATGGCCAGGGAAACAGAACGAGATCTGATTGGGAAGGGTCCTGCTGGCGAGTTTGAGTCATCTGCTACTGGAAGTAAGCAGGGGAAAATTTAATCCAGAAATGCAACTTGTTGACATTATGTAGGAGGGATGGGAGAAGAAGGCAAACTGGAAGAGTAACTGAGGAAATTTGCAAATCTCTAGTTTAGGGAGGGTGAGAGTCTGACCCGAAACTGAGGCAGCAGTGATGAAGACAATGGCACACATTTGAGAATACTGCACAGGCCAAGTCCATAGTCCTTGCTAACGCATGGGCCATACAGAGAAAGTGCATGACCTTGGACAAGGGTGGATGGGATAACCCCATCAGGATGCCAAATATTGCGTGTGGCTTATAGATCAGGGAGTAGTCTTGATGAAAAACATAACAATTTGTACAGCTATGATCCAGAAACATCCTGTCCCCTACCAGTTTAGGATTGCCAGACAAAATACAGAATGTCCAGTTGAATGTAAATTTCCACGAAACAGGGGCACCTGGGTGGCTCAGTGGTTTAAAGCCACTGCTTTCGTCTCAGGTCATGATCCCAGGGTCCTGGGATTGAACCCTGCATCAGGCTTTCTGCTCAGCAGGGAGCCTGCTTCCTCTTCTCTCTCTCTCTCTCTGCCTCTCTGCCTACTTGTGATCTCTGTCTGTCAAAATAAATAAAAGCCTCTTTGGAGAACAGTGTGGAGATTCCTCAAGAAATTAAAAACAGAACTTCCCTATGACTCTGCAATTGCACTACTGGGTATTTACCCCAAAGATACAGATGTAGTGAAAAGAAGGGCCATCTGTACCCCAATGTTTATAGCAGCAATGACCACAGTCACTAAACTGTGGAAAGAACCAAGATGCCCTTCAACGGATGAATGGATAAGGAAGATGTGGTCCATATACACTATGGAGTATTATACCTTCATCAGAAAGGATGAATACCCAACTTTTGTAGCAACATGGACAGGACTGGAAGAGATTATGCTGAGTGAAGTAAGTCAAGCAGAGAGAGTCAATTATCATATGGTTTCACTTATCTGTGGAGCATAACAAATAACATGAAGGACAAGGGGAGATGGAGAGGAGAAGGGAGTTGAGGGAAATTGGAAGGGGAGGTGAACCATGAGAGACTATGGACTCTGAAAAACAATCTGAGGGTTTTGAAGGGGCAGGGGGTGGGAGGTTGGGGCAATCGGGTGGTGGGTATTAGAGAGGGCACGGATTGCATGGAGCACTGGGTGTGGTGCAAAAACAATGAATACTGTTACGCTAAAAAAAAATTAATTAATTAAAAAAAAAGCAGATTCCTGAGCCCAATCTTCATTTACCAAATCAGAATTTTTAGGAGAGGGGTCCAGAAAACTGCATTTTAAATAAAATGTGTATCATTTTATATACTATACAGATGGAGAGCTGATAGGACAGACACACACAACAGAGCAGCCTCCACTCACAGGCAGCAGAGATGCCCCATTACACCGTGACATGGGTGACAAAAGCTCACTTTCCAAAGGCCAAGCTCTTGATATCATCACTACAGCCATATTCTGGCTAACTGCTGTCGTGGCTTTGCAACTGTCCCAACTATCACCTGGTGGTCAGCGAGGTTCAAAGCTGCTGCTTACTGGCTGCTGTGTGAATTGTTTGAGTTGGCAAGAGAAGCCAGGTGACTCTACACTGAGTTAAGGATAGATAGTTCCATGACAACAAGACTCTAGGACAATATCTACGATATCAGTTAATGAAGCAAAGGGTGTATTTCTGAATAGGGGGTAAAGTGCACTGTGATATTCCTGGAGGCTTTTAGACACTCTGCTGGAAACCAAATAAAGCTCAAGTTTTTATACTTGAATAGAGTAGTACCCTTACTCACGGTTTTGCTTTCCAGGATTTCGGTTACTCACGGTCAACAGTGGTCTGGACACAGATGATCTCCACATGAGGTATCGTCAGAATGTCAGCAATAGCCTAACAACACGTCATGATGCCTGTGTCGTTCACCTCACTTCATCTCATCATGTAAGCATTTTATCATCTCATATCAGCACAAGATGGGTGAGGACAATAAATTGTTTTGAGGGAGGAGAGAGACAACATTCATGTGATTTTTTATTATAGTATTTTTTTATAATTCTTCTATTTTGTTATTAGTTACTGTTGTTAATTTCTCACTCTGCCTAATTTGCAAATTAAATTTTATCATACTTATGTATGTATCAGAAAAGGAGTCTATAAAGGGTTTGATACTATCCATGGTTTCAGGCATCCATTGGGGTCTTGGAACAGATGGGGGGGCACTCTATTGAGTTTTTAAATTTTATTACTATGGTATAACTAATTAATTAAACACATATAACCCACCCTTGTATTTCCAATGTAGAAATGGTGGCATTTGATACATGACGTAAAGAAATGTCACATGTGACACAAAATTGATGCCTTCTCCTTGGGCTTCAGGCTACAACTTGAATCTATAGATTTTGTCATTGTTTATATGAATCCAAAATAGAAAAGGTGATTACGAGATCATGCTTCTTCAGCTTCTTCCTGCTTGTCTAAACCTCTGTGCTTCTCTTTCCCAGCTGGCCCCAGTTACCTCCATGAACGCAGAACTCACTGGGAGCCCCTAGTCCCTTTGCTCTTCTGTGAACTTTCTCTTACTTCTCACTTCCTCTCTGATGGAAAACTTTAATTCTAAAATATTTCTCAGCCACAACCCTGGAGCTCTCAGCATTTTGTGTACTTCCTGTCTTAAGAGGCTAACACTTTCCCTTTCCTTGGTGAGTAAACAGATAGCTGAAGCACTTATAATGGAGAAGTACCCCAAGCCCAGGGGAAACTTAGCTAGCTTATGACTTTGGTCCGGCTGCATAATTACAGCTGGGACTCCTGTGGCTTCGACACTATTTCTTTTAATACTTTATCGTGGATGTTATTACTATTTTGCCAATAATTCAGGCTTAGAAAGGTGAACTGACTCACCTGGGGCCACACAGCTAGAGATTTGATTTCCAGGTCTGCATGGATCCAGCTCCCAAGTTCTCTACGTCAACTAGGACATTTGGTGGGAAGGACTGGCAAAGAGTATCTATACATTTGCAAATAGTCAATTTGTCACAACTAATCCTCTCTTGCCCTTTATTGGCCTGGGTACAGCTGCATTAGGACAGAGCTTGTAGCTTTTTCAGGTTTAGTTTTAGTGTATATGAAAGGAATAGAAGCATCCAGGGTGCTAGCAAGGGGAGCAGTGTAGAATCCAGTGGGACGTCTAAGACAAAGGCAGTAGCAGAGGAACTAACAGGCAAATGCTGTAAATGAACAGAATCAAAGATTTATGCTGCGACCATGCACAATTCCAGCTGATTTAATACGAAACTACCTTATAGTCATGGGCTAATATCTGTGAAAACTAAAAAACTGAATTTCTTACATTGATTTTCAATTTTACCTCCACAAGGGACCAAATGATGTAATTCAGTGGTTTACAAACAACAAGAAAATCAGTAGAATTTTTGTCTTGATACAAATTCTGGCAAGCCTGATGGCCTTGGGAAAGTCTGCACGTCAGCCCCTTACTCTGAAAGATGGTGGAGATGAGGATGACGACATGGGGTCTTCCAACCTCATAGGGCCGTTAAGATCTGGGAATCCAGAGATCCCGTGCAAATATCTAGTGGTGTTATTTTGCAGTCATTCACAGTAGTACTCTCAATCTTTGAATATTTTATTTCTTTTGGAAAAGTTTATGTCTCATAAGTGCTTTCTGATACTCGAGAATTCTGTACCCTGTGCCCAGCTTTCCTAGCGGGTTAGGATTTTCCCATTTCTCTCATTTTTCTGTTAGCCATTTTGACTTCAAATCCTATTTGGTAAGAGAGTAGGGGGACCCCAAGAACCCCTTTAGGTCTGGTAACTCACTAGGAGTACTCACACACACTCACAGGAGTCAACACATGATTATAGTAAAAAGGGAAAAAGCAAAATCAGCACAGGGCAAAGGTGCATAGGGCAAAGCCTAGAGGAAACCAGGCACAAGCTTCTGAAGATCCTTTCCCTATGGGGTCACACAGGCTATGTGTACTCCCTCCAAAATCAAATGGTAACACCATCTGTGAAATGTTATCTTCAGGGAAGTTTCATAGAGACTCATTGCCCCAGGTTCTTACTAGGGCTGGCCACATAGACTCCCTCTGCCTAGTAGGTATCAAGAGTCCAAGGCTGCTATGTTAATTTTTTCCTGCTCAGTAAGCTTCAATCTTTTTTTCCTCTAGTCCCCTGTTTAAACAAAGATGTTTAGTATCTCACATATAAAAAATACATCGGGATAATTTGGTAATGCTATTTTCACATTGATGCCAGCATTTCTGAGATGAATGTTCTCATTCAAACTTTCTGAACTCATCATTTACTCCACGTCTCTAAAAGCTCACCATTGGGGCACCTGGGTGGCTCAGTGGGTTAAAGCCTCTGCCTTCAGCTCAGGTCATGATCCCAGCATCCTGGGATCTCTGCTCGGCCAGGAACCTGCTTCCTCCTCTCTCTCTCCCTGCCTCTCTGCCTACTTGTGATCTCTATCTGTCAAATGAATAAATAAAATCTTTAAAAAAAATAAAAATAAAAGCTCATCATTGCATGATGAAGTGAAAGGAAAATAACAAAAATGAAAATACCTAAAAGGAAGCATCTAACATTTAGAGATATTATAGCAAAACATTATGTTTTTTGTACAGAGTTTCATTAAAATATTTAAATCTAAGTCTATCCCTAAAGCCCAACATTTTGGGGTACAATAAATCATGAAAATAACTCTGAAAGCTCCTGTATTAATTAGATAAAATGTTAAGCAGCACTAACAAGGGGCATAATAACGAGGTAGCTTGCAAAACAAAGATGTTTAGTATCTCACACGTAACAATTCCAAGGTAAACGGTTCAGGCGGGTAAGGCTGCTTTGTCAACTCCATCATCATTGTGTCAAGTGATTCTCCATACAGTTTTCCAAGTTCTGGCCATGAGGGGCTGAAGGAAGGGTTTATGAGTGGAAGTCCAGAGCCCAAAATATCCTCCTAAGCAAAGCAAATTGCTCCCATAAGTTCTGCTGATAGTGTATTGATGAGATTGGTCACATGACAATATCTAGCTGCAAAGGAAGCTGAGAAACGTAATTGAGCTACAAGCCTAGGAGGAAGGGAAGAACAACTTTTGGTGTATTGCTAGCCATCTCCTTGGGGCTATAGGAGTTTTCCATTATAGGTGTAAACCAGGATATTGAGCACTCGAATTAGTGACTCGTAATTTTTCAAGTAATTGCAGAGCAAATCAAGACATTTTCTAGAATGACATTCAAGCTATCACTTTAAAGAGCACTATAATAGGGGGCCTGGTTGGCTCAGTCTACAGAGAAGGCGACTTTCGATCTCAGGGTTGTGAGTTCAAGACCCGCCTTGGGTTTAGAGCTTACTTTGAAGAAAAAAAAAAAAAAAAGAGTGCTATCATAATCTGTAGCATGAGAAATTCCAAGACGGAAAACTCATGCTGACAACTCACCTAAATGATTTCATTGTATTTTTATTAGCCTTGACAGTTTTACCCCAACTTCAGTTGATACATTATTTCTCTTAAGTTTGTTCTTTCATGCAATATGTAATATTTCCTGCCCAAAACTGTTCCTTCACAGAGGGCTTTGGTTCTGTTGAATGCCTTTTAACCAGTATATTATAATTATGATTTCAAGGTTTAATTGTACTTCCTTAATATAAATCTAGGGAAATTGAAAACTAACCCACCTCATTTCCAGTTTCTACATTCATGCCACATCTGTTATCTTACTTATGGATATAACGTAATATCCAACTCCTTGAGGGTATTACATTTCTAATTGACTTGCTTATATTTTCATTCTTGACACTCAAACAGTAGAATTTGATTTGTAAGGTTTAAAATTGCCTTGTAAAACTGTTCACAAGACTCTTTTGTTGTTTTATTGTATAATCTCCCATGATTTCTGTGGCTTCATTTTAAAGTCAGTGTGTGCAAAAAGGGGTAGATGCTAGAGACTGATGACCCGTAATAGGGCTTCATATGCTCCGTTGATTGGGAATACTTAAAAAGTGGGCCATTGACCTGGCTATTTACTTTTTTCAGTTCCACATTTTGAGATTTTTGTGTCACACCCACACACATACACGATATTGCACCAATGTCTACATATATGTGTATGTATATATTTTCCATTTTAGCTGTCTTTGGTCTAAATGGAAAACAAATTCCCCACTTGCAGAAAAGTATCCCATTGCTAAAATTGTGGTCTCTTATGTACTGAGATGATATCACTGGGCACCATGATAAGAAATTTCATTTTCAGTTGTCTCTTGGTGGTGGAGGCAGCTTTGTATGGAGTTTTTCTCACTCTCTCCCACAGTTCCCGGTACCATCAAGAGGAACCATACACCAGATGCCAGATTTGACTTAGGCACAGATCATGTGGTCAGAGGACAAAATGGAAAAAACAGTTCATATGGATCAAATCTAGTATTTACACAGGACACTGAGCTGAACTGTGGCAGATAACTAATCCTTCAGTGCTTTGAATTTGCAGAGTGTTTTAAATATGTATAGTTCTCTCCCCCCAAACTATTGTTAATCTACTATCTCCTGATGGTTTCACAGAAGTCTAGAAAGGTATGAAGAGAGAAGCATGACTAAATATGTTTTTCTTTATTTTTTCACTTTCTCCTCCCCCCCTTCTTCCTCTGCCTCCTTCTTCCCTCCCTCCCTTCCTTTTTTCTTTATTTTCTTATTTATTATTCATGAAAAGAGAAACTAAAGGGGGAGAGATCTTGAAGTAAAATCTTTAGAATTGAAATCTATTAGCTGCAAATCCTGTGTAATTACTACCATATAAGGATGTAGATGGAGACAGAGGAAAGTGTGTGGGGTGGGGTGGTGAGGAGAGTAAAGCAGTTCACAAGTGTTTTTACTTCAAATCTTTCCCTGATTTTCCAAACCACTGTATCTTGGAAGGTGCCCTAGGAGCCATCTGGGTCAACTTCCCAACACCGCATAGCACCACTCCTTGATCTGGCTTTCTCTTGATCATTTCACAGATGAGATGTTTATATCTCACAAGACAGCATATCCTAATTTGGATCATTTGTGCTCTAAGAATGCATATTGTGTAGAAATTTGCCTCCCTCTGACTTCTGTCTCGAATGGCAATTCATGAACGAGTGTAGCATTGCCTTGACAATCTCTAGTCTAGACATGTGATAACAGGACTTCATGATAGCTATCATGACTTCACCAAGTTTTCTCCCCTCCGGCAATTTCTCCCTTTTATTTCCTATAGTTTTGCCTCTCTATGTTTATACTGCATTTTATCCCCTCTCTCTTAAGATGTACAGGGAACGGAGAGCCAGACTCCAGCCCAGAGAACAATGGGAAGTTACTTTCCCAGAGTTGAAAGTCATGTGTAAGTGGAGATTCAAAGAATCTCCAGGGGCAGAGGCTGGTAATGTTATCCTGACACTGCCCCAAGATAAGTTACCTACCTTTTGTCTACCTCTGTTTTTCCATCTATAAACTGATGATGCTAGGAATAAATGAAATAATGCTTGTGAGTATTTTGGAACAGTGCCTGACCCGTAAGTCTATGTGTGAGCTGTCATTACATTCATATTTTTGGCAGTCATGCCCCATTGTTAGTACATTCTGAACTTTTAGTTAACTGAAGACTATGGCCATTTATGTACAAACCACTAAAAATTAATATCCTTTCTCTCTTATAATATGTATATGAGTGTATTTGGACCTATATGAAGGACTCCATCCCTGTTAAAATTCATCTGATTTTTTTTTTTTTAGTATATCCTCCAGCTTATTAAGTTTTTTCAGTCTTAATGGTATCATCCTACATAGCAAGTCTCTCTTTCCATCTTTTTTTGTTCTCTAGGGGTTTAATAGGTATGCCTTTTGTGACTTCTACATTATTATTGAAAAACGAAGCCAAATAAAACCGGAACAATTACATCATCATCCAGCCTACATGTATTTTGTATTTATCTAGTCCATGATAGTACAGGCTCTTTAATTTCATGTTTGTCCAAATTCAAGATATCCACCCTGCAAGGGTTCTGTATTAACTTACCATTAAGTATTCATATATTAGCACAAGGGAAGGAGATTAGTTTGGCATGCCTTATTTATAAAGCACATTTTTGGTTTGCTCCTTCCTCAATTCTCCCAGCTATTAATAAATCACATTAAATACATGTGGCATTGGCTATAATATGAACAGCTACCACCATAATTTGGCTCATAGACTTGGCCAGAGCATATAATTTCACTAGTTGAGGGCCAAATGAAAGTGTGTATTTCTGGTTTAGCAGAAACTAATTATTATTAATCCAACCATGGGTTGTATTTTATAATTAAAACCTGTGAAAATACTCTCTTTTTTTCCTCAAAAATCTTCCAGTTCTTCACAGAAAGTAATTTAGTTCACTTCATAAATAAATGATCCCCCACAAATCAAAGGAAGAAAACCAAATAGAAAAGCATGTCCAGAGACTCCTACTTATTTCTTTGGAATGATCCAGGAAGTAAGTAACAGAAGGAATAAAAGTCAGATTTGCTCTCTTCTCACCCAATATTTTCTCCCCAGAGCAACCTGCATTGCACAGGCCCTTGTATCTCTCATCAGACCACCTTATCTGGTAAGATTTCGACCAAAGCCTTCAGATAGGCTGAGTCACATGAGGCTTGTATGTTTGAACTAACTCACCTCTGAGTCTTTTGAGGTTCGTCTGTCACTAATTTGCAGTAATTTATTTCACATTGTTGATCTCTCAGAACATAAAACGTATTTGCTAATAATAAAGGGGCTGTGATTTCATTAAGGGTGTGTTACATTTCGAGAGGGAATACGATATTTTATGAAAAACGAAAGGAACCTTGTCATATTCTATTAAAACAATCTCCTAACCTCCACTGAAATCGCCTGAGGACTTACATGGCTCCTAATTACACACAGTCTACCTTGGATTTTCACGTAATTTAAATGAATGGGTCTTGTACGGAACGTCTCATTTTTAAATTACTCAATGTCTCTTATTTAAATTGTTCAAACTCAGTATTTTGACCTCCTTCTTCAAAGAGTCACCTAAGAGAATAGAAGATTCTGGGAAAAAAAAGAAAATCTCTCTCTCAGAAAGTTACCAAATTACTCATTATTTTTTTAGACTTGACTAGTTCTACTTTATTAAAATATGGATGAGAGCTTGCCATAAAACAAAAGGAATGGATGGATAGGTTGAAGTCAAGGATTTTATTTCTGTAAACATTTCCCAGCAAGATTAGAAAATACGTATTAATGCTACCTTAAAATCTGATCTATAGGGCTTACCCACTGCTCTCTGTATGAAAAGGGAAGTAAATGGCCAGATTGTAAACACAGCTTGAGTTGCCTCCTTTCTGATGTTTGAATGAAACTTAGGTCGTCTTGGGATCAGAATTTAGTTTTGACAAAAGGCAGCTCCCTGTTTCAATAAGGGATAAAGGGAAATCACTTGTTAATGTCTCCTTAACATAATTGTCTTTAAAGTGGTCCTTTTAATGAACTCAGGTATAGCTGTGAGAAAAAATTCTGGGCTTTGAATGTTGGGAAAACGTTTTCCCGGGCTCAGTTGGACTGGAATATGAGGAAGTGCTGAGTGGGAGTGCAGGGGTGAGGGGGGGTGTAGGGGAGTGTAGGGGGTATAGGGAGTGGGGAGTGTTCATTAAGGGTTATTTCCTGCTGTACCTAAAGCTGGGTGAAAAAAAAGAGAGAGTGAGAGAAAAAAAAACAAGCTTTTAGTCAACTTAAAACACATCACTTTTTATGTCATACTTCATTGTCTACTGGGTAGACCTTTCCTGATCTCACCATGTTCATTTACTATAGCGGGAATTCTCATTGAAACACATAGATGCGGGTGAACAAAAATTGTCTGATAAAGTGTTACGAATGAGCATGGGCCAGTGATAAATAGTAATAGTATTAATAAGAAACATAAGAATAAAATGTAATAATAGTAATTGATATTTATTGAGGACTCACTCTGTGCCCAACAAGAGTAAGTTTTTTCTCATGTACCTACTACTTTCGTTTTTACAACAACCCTATATGTGGGCACCATTACTATCCTCACTTTTCAGGCAAGGAAACTGAGGCATAAGGAGGTAAGGAAATTAATCAAGTTGCCTCAGCTTTAGGCCAATGCTACTTGCATAGCTTTGCTTTTTCTGTTAGTATGAGCTTAGATTTCTAGAAGCAGATGTGGCCAGTAAGTCATAGGAGAGGCATCATTCACATGCTAGACTGACTAGACTGGAGTCCTGTTCTGCTGTGCTGCCTTCGTGGGGCCATATCAATTCCCAGAGACAGTACTTAACCGTGATGTTTGGGGGAGGGGTAGCTCATCCCTGTCCATGAAGAACTGAGACACAAGCAAAAACTTCGAGGATAGAACTCTGAGGAATGAGTAGGACACGGATTTTGGTCACTCGTCGATTCATTCAGCAAATATTCATGGAGCCTCAACCATGTGCCTGGCATCCCATTCTCAACTGTGGGATCACCAGAGTGATTCAAAAAGATAAGGCTTTCCCTCTCTTGGAGATGACATAGCCTCTGAGGCAAAGTTACTTTTCACTCACACTGTTTAGATTTTTAGTTGTCTACAATTCTCTGCTTTCTAGGATCTTCCTTCTGTGTTTCAGCTACTTCTCTGGAACCTTCTCCATATAAACAAGTTTATTTTCTCAGGCACAGAAAGAGATCATACATACCCAATCCACAGTATCTGGGGAAGGAAAACCTCCTGCAGGTTATTTAAAACCTGTACAAAGATACACAAGCATGACTTATATAGTCCTGGGCTCTGGCCCAAGAATGTGCAGATCATGTCTACAACTACAGAACTGCATAAAGACTCACATTAAACCAGTAATAACAGAGAAATGAAAAAAAAAAAAAAAGTCATGGAGACAGAGCAGAAAGGGTTCTTGAATTAAATTACTTTTATCTGGGCTCATTCACTTAAGGATGCAATCAACTCACTATTTCAGCAGCTTGGGACCTTAGAAATGCATTTCAAGATTAATTATAAAATGAATTCTTTAAAATGGAAAAATATACTACTTTCCTATTACTCTTAACAACAGAGTCTGGTTAATGAAGGCTTGAAGCAGTTTAGTGGTTTGACTGCCACCTACTGTTCATTTTTTGTTACAACTCACATATGCCGCTTGGCAGGAGGTAAGAAAAACTCGTAGGAGAAAGATTTTTTTTTTTTAAGTATTTAACATAGGGAATGTAACATAATTATTTTCAAAAATTTAAGAGGTTGAAAAAATATGATTGATTTCATTTCGAATTACTATAATTATTCTTGGTAGTAATGACATTTACATTGGTTAGAAAGGCAAGTTCTGTGGGTTTCCAAAAACGCATACAAATGTATATGCACACGTATATACAGGACAATTCCTTTAGTCCTGACAAAGCTCTATACCCGCAATCTATAAAAGTATACTGCAAATATGAATTTATCAACCTGAAAATATCATTTTATGAAGCTGGCCTCTGATCTTTAAAATGGAAAAGAGATCTCTATCGTCATACTTTTATGCTTACACGGCTGACGCAGACTTCAAAAATAAAAGCATTTTTCTACCTAAATAAGGAGATCAAGCCCTGTATATCTCCAGTTATTTCAGAATGACCCAGGCTTCTGGGAGAAACCTCTTTAGTTAACACTATCTTCCTGAGATTCTGTTAAACACTTAGGACTTAGTAGGCAGGATGGGTCAGTGCCTTTTTCTCTCTCATACCTAAAGTACTTATTGTAGAGTAATAACTCATCTTCTGGAAACAGTGATGCAGTTTACTGTCTCAATGTAGAATCTTGGTGGAAACTTTATAAACACATGATCCTCAGACATAGTCTGTGTGAGTCATTTTTTTTTTTAATTGTACCTTTTCAAGTCTTGGTACTAAATTATACATGTAAAGAAAAATTGCAAACCGTTTATGTGTTTTTCTCGAGGTATTACATATATGTACATGAATTTGTGTTTTTAAGTGTGTTTGTAGATTGCTGCTTTCACACTTAAATCTAGTTATAATCTATGTTTCTCATAATGTAAGGGAAAAATCACCCAGAATATTTTGGCCCTTATTAAAATGTACTTCCTGCTAAAGCTCTGTTGCAGTTTTCCATATAAAATGGTGTCAATAGATTCTAACAGTCTAGAAATATTAGCTAACATTTCTTTTTTCTACCAGGAACAGATGTGGAGTGGTGGTAGTCTCATTTGTTAAGATAGTATTGGGGAAAGGCAACATAAATATCCTATTTTATTTTTTGCCATAATAATATTTTTTTCTGATACATGAAATAGCTACCGTAGCTTCAAAAATCACTATGAGGTCTGTGATTAGGCCTCTCTGTATAGAGTTTTACAGATAAATGCACATTGTTTGAAAATTTGTCCATAATGGTGCCAATAATCTAGATATAAAACAAAAGCTTTTCATGTGGTTTTATTTACAATGGCACTGATAGAATTTATAAAACTGGTATAAGATGATATTAATTAAACAACATGAGCGAGTTTGATCAAATATTAGTTTTTAGACCCCCCCAAAAGTGATCCTATCCAATAACAATGACACCAATCCAAAGCCAAAGAAAAACAGTTTTCCCTTTTTAAAATATTGGCAAAGAAGCTGAAACAAATAAAATTAGGCTGACCTTTTAATAAATGTCTGTTCATTGATTTAAATTCACATTTTTCTTTCTCTGAGCACTGCTGACGAGTCCTGTTAGAATACAAGCGTGTATACTAACTCGGACACAACCATTTTTATTTCTGTGGCGTGTCATTCCTGAAAGATTGAAGCAAGCTTCACCTAAGTGTAGCGAGATGCAAAAATAATAGTAGCCCAGCCCGGCTACACGAGAGCGAAGGCGAGCAAGGGCTTTGCATTAAAGTACATCCTAGGTAGCTGACATGACGCATCTAGTCAGACGTAAATAATGACAGACGGAAACTATCATGAGGTCTGTGAAGCATCAACATACTGCTATCATTTTCTCTCTAACCTTGCCTTGCGAGCAGCTCTCAGCCTTACAGGCTGAGAGATCATTTAAAAAGCAAATCCTAATGACTCTGCCCACTGTAACAACCGTCAGCCAGATTGGCATCAATTTAGCTCAGTTTAGAAACTCAGGAGAGCGGCCATTGTTGACTTGTGACACCCTAAATTCCTCTGGTTCTCTGCGCACCAACCCCCCGCCCCTAAAGCTACCCCTTCCCCATGATGGCCATTTCCACATCTAGCAAAGAGATTCTCTTCCCTGGTAGGAAAATGGTTCATCTAGGTTGTTTGCTTGGCACTCTGTACTTAATTTCTTAGGCTGCATCTATTTATTCTCCCCTAGCTTATTTGGTACAAAATGCTTTAAGCACCCCCCCTCCCTTTCTCCATGGGCGTGTATTATGTACGCACAGGGTAACGGGGGGGGGGGTGGTAAATAACATCCCAGTGTCCCTGTAGCTTAAGACTAACATGGTTATGGTTCAGATAAACACGCCTGTACATGGCTGCCATAATCAATGTGGAATGGCAGAACAATTTTGCAGATGTGGTCCCAGGCAGATTAAAAAAAAAAAAAAAACCTGTCTTGTCCAGATTCAATAGAATCCATTCACCAAGAAATCTGTGATAAAGCAGTCACACATTTTATTTGTTAAGACAGTGATAACTTTGCAAGCCAGTGGGAACTGAGGCTGATGTACAATAGGATAATAGCATTATCACTTTGCAAATCAGTGTGTGGCTTTGCTTGGGAGCCACCAGAAGGGCACGGGGTTCTGAGAGCTCTAGCTGGCAACCTGCAAAGGCGAGATCGGGCTGCCTGGCTATGAGTGCAAATGTAGGAGGATGAATTGACATGAATCTTCTTTTGCTTGGTTAAAAACACATTGTGTATGCGTGTTTTTACTGTTTTATAAGAGGCTAAGAGATGAATGCATGGACCTGAGTCTGTGTGAGTATGTGAGTGTGCATGAGTGTCTGTGAGTGCGGGGCGGGGCGCGGGGGGGGGGGGAATGGGTAGGAAGCAGAAAAGAATGGGGGACTCTCACAATAGCCCATCTTAATGGAGAGCTATTGATCTCACTTCATAACACTTTAATCTCCAACTAAACATCTCACTTACCTCGTGTAAAAGAGATGCCAAGTTGAAATAAATAATAAACACACAATATTTTAAGGACTTTTGAATTTTGCATGGTAATAAATATTAATGCAGCCTGTGACTCCCAAAGAAAATAGAAGGCACTTAATTCTGTTGTTGATATCAGGTACAGTGCAGGTTGATTTCCCGAGGCGAAAGTGAAAAATGCACTATTTGGACTTAAATTTAGATTTAATAAATAACTAATTTAGGATCTTGTTCTATATGCAAGGATATAATCACAAGGCATTCGTTTTTAAAAGGTTTCATTTATTCTTGTGAGCTTAATTATTGCAAGGAAACTGTGAGCAATTTGTTTTTTACCAGTGTCTGATTTCTGAGAATGGTTATTAAATATTAAATGGATGCATAATTCAGGCAATTAAGAAAGTAATCACACAAAGTAATGTAATGGAAGTTAATTATTACTGCATAAGCAAATAGTTCATTAATGCTAGTAGTTGCTATGGCTGCATTCTTAATACATGCAGAACCGAAGCATGACTCCTCTGTGTATTCAAGGAGCTGGTAGGCAGTACCGTGCCACAGAGAGAGCGCCACTAATGAAAACCAGAAGCAAATAAGGCCATATTGACCCCTGACTTGTCTAAATAAGGTGGGATCATCATTACTTAAGAGAGTTTTATCGAAAACCACGACTACACTAGCGGCTTATAATTTTTTTTTTTTTTTAGGTTTGTAACACAAACCATGACTTAAATCAAGGAGAAACCAAAAGGAATTCAGCTTGTTAAAACAGAAATCACCAATCGTGCGTCTCCTGTTGTTGTTGCTGTCTTAAATCAATTCTTGTTAAACAGCCAAAGTCATCATTTGGTGACTTTAAAAGACTCCATAGATTATTTTTCTTTTCGTAAAATCATTACAGCTGGTAACAGACCTTATTTTGTCCTGCCGCTCAACCCCAGTTGAAAATCCTGACATTTCTGCGCTAACACTATCTCCCTAAAGCACCATGCTTTAGAAAGGCTATTTTATATTAATTCAACACATATGGGATCCGGCGCTCTCCAAACCTTGGCCTGCTGTGAAGGACCAAGTTGGCCAGGGCAAGCCAGGTCAGGTGCGGGGGGCAGAGGGTGAGGGGGACAAACAATGGTTAGGGTTTTGCCTGGACCAAGCCAGACCTATCTCCAGAGGAGAGACAAACTCCTTGCGGGGTTGCTTTTTAACTACCCAGAACTGCCCAGGGCTCAATGCCTTGCTGCAGCAAAGACACCGGTCCCATCTCATCGTGGAATTCCACACAGAGAAAGGCAATGCCCTCCAGCCAAATGCTCTTCTACCATTTGATGTAGGCATAACTCACCATAATAATCCTTCAATCACCTGCTTGCCTACATGCAATGCTACTACTAAGCTCTATGTACCATCTCTCGGGCTGGGGGCTGTGCTAAGTAGGCACGATGGAAGTCAAGAAACATTGATCCTGTCAAGGGGATACTTCTAGCCACTCAAGGGCAGTGTCTTATCTGTTCCTAGCACTTGGTTAGCCACTGAGGGAAATATGAAAGATGTACAAGACAGACTCCATCTCTGTTCTAGGAGAGGAGTTACAGTCCCATTAGAACAGTGGTTCTTGTCATCCCTGGAGGGATCATGGAGCTCTTGGGCCATTAGAACAGTGGTTCTTTTCACCTTTTGGGGGATATAGAGCTCCTGGACATTTGTGTTAAAATTTGCATTCAGCTTGAAAGGGTTCATGGTTTTCCTAATCCTGCCTATGGATCTCAGATTTAAGACCTTCTGTTTTAGAGGAGACCAGTGTCTTCAAACAGATAGTGAACACTTAGGAGATAATCTGCTTGGCTTTCTGGCATATAGACTATAAATACAGAAGAGGGGTTGGTGGGGTCTGAGGTAGTTTGGGGAAGGCTTTATGGAGCAAATGAATGAGCCTTGAGCTTGACATTGAAGAATGGCTGTTATTTTGAAGCCAAAGGCAGAGTACTTTGTGTAGAACAGCATGGGCAAAGAAAGAAAGGCAAGACTTCATTTTTTCATTAGCACATTCATTCATCTAACAATACTGAATGCCTACTCAATTAAATAATCAGGGGAAATAAAGGTAAGACATATTCCCCTGACCTCTAAGAGTTTACAGTCTAGAAGAAAGAATACGACAAGCAAATAAATTATATTACAAGGGAAATATGCACTGGTTCTGAGCCAAGTCAAAACAACTATAGGAGAAGGGTGAATTCATCTAGGGACATGTAAAAAAGCTTAATGTACGAGACACATTTCAGCAGGGCAATATAGCAAGGAAACTCTGCAAATATGTGGGCAGGTGTGAGCTACTGTAAAGATTTTGCCTTTGGTTTGGATGTCCTACCTCAAAAAGAGAGAAGTAATCTAGGTGAAGTCTGGGAGGTGGGGGAAGTGTGTCATATGTTTGGAAAACATTTTCAGCTTAAAGAAAGTGCAGGTTTTGAGTAGAGAAAATTTCAAAACGTGAATGGGGCCAGGTCATGGATGCTCTTAACAGGTGCATAAGGAAGTTTGAGCAAATCATGGAAAATGACAATTTTTTTCCTTACTGTGGTGCTTTAGGAAGGGAAAGCCAGGTATAGCGTGTAGGCTGAGGTGGTCCAGAAATAGGGGAGAACTCACAGGCCACTGCCACAAGGCTGGAGGGCTCCACTGAGGAACTGTAATTGGTATATGTCTCAGGGAGTTAACACGATGAACAAGTGGGTGTGGGCAGTGAAGAGGTGAAGGGAGAATTTCTAATCCACACCCACCTGCTGGGGTAGAGATGATTCATGACTCAAGCAAGAGTCAACTTTCGAAGGAGACACCACTTTCATTCACCAGGAAGGAAGTTGGCATGCCCATCAAGACAATGGACTTCTTCTTCTTCTTTTTTTTTTCCTTAAAGATTTTATTCATTTACTTATTGGGGGGAGGGGCACAGGAGAGGGAGAGAGAGGATCCCAAGCAGACTCCAGGCTGAGTGCGGAGCCTGATGAGGGGCTCAATCTGACAACCCTGAGATCATGACCTGACAGGAAGTCAAGAGTCAGACGTTCAACTGATTGAGCCACCCAGGTGTCCAAAGACAATGGACTTCTATGGCGTCTCTGCCATATTCTCTGAAGAAGTAGTCTCAATGTGCTGGGCATGCACACCAGCAGTACTATTTATTCCCCTATAATACATTTAAGTATCTCCTCACCCAGAGCAGTGTTTGCCACACAACCCCTGGGGCATTAGTCTGGCTCACTTCCATAAATCTTTGGCCTTTAAACTGTTGTTGTTCTGCAACAGTCAAGGGTTTCCTTGAGTAGGGCTTGAAGCTTTCAGAGCATGGACTTCTCCTCTCTCTGATTTAGGAAGGAGCTGGTCTTGCAGTTCTTTTAAAATGGAATCTCCCACTTTACTTCATTTGATCTCCATAAATATAAGGAATAAACCAGGAAAATATTATTATTATTTCTATTTTGCCGATGAGACTCAGAGGAGATAAATGCCTAGCTCAAGATAAATAGCTAAGGAAAGATGACCCTAGGCTTTAAACTTCCCACCTCCAGCGAGCACTGATGTTCAAGACAGTTCTGAGTGACTTTTTCCACAATCCATAGAATTTCTTCCAAGATCTTCAGTTCAATTCTAATATTGATAGGCTACATTCAAATCAGTTTCAGGCAGAACATGGGAAACTTGAGCTTTGTCTTTGTTTTGAGGACTACTTAATTTCCCATTCAGCATTGGATCCATTTTTCATTCTTATGGAGACCTCTGTCATGGCAAGCTTGTAGTCCTACTCACATTCTCTGCTAAGGTGTTTTTCCCTCCTGCTCTGAATGAGACTATTATGTCTGCATAGTTCCACTACTTGGAAATAAGTCTCTCATCCCCTTCCAAGCCTCTGATGACTTTAAATCTCAGAACTTACCCAGCAATACAAAGTGGGCACTTTGTGCGTTCGTCTGTATGTACGGGTTCCACTGAAAGTCTCGAGGCCAGTGGTTTGTTAAACTAACTCTACAAGTTTCCAGAGAGTCCCAGAGGACTTCCAAATTTTAGCCACTTCTTTTTCACTGATGAGATGGAATTTTGCTTTCTCACTTGACATTGTTACGTCCGATCCCACAAAAGTCTCCTTTAACACATGCCAAATCAGCTGCTGACCAGTTTCTTTCACTCCACATTTGAAATCTTCAAACCCTGGAAAAGCAAGCAGCCACAGCCTGCACTGAAGATACGTGTGTTGGACACCAAGCTGTCGTTACGGGCTTTTACAATGTCACTGGAGGGTGACGCTCAGTTCTCTTTTGGCAATGCTCATTGTGATCGGGGTGGCAGGGGAGGGGCAGGGTTGAAAGGAAAATCCCCATCTCATGTGAACTCAGGGCTGGCCTGCCCTGCTCTCATTAGACAGCATCTAAGCTGCCAGAGAATCGCTCAGCTCTCACACCGGGGCTCTCACGTTAAACCCTCTGCATCACCACAGTGGGAGAAAAACACGCCTTATGGGGACTAATGACTAATTCCCTACATCATGTCTAATGTGTCCCAGGGTACCAACTTCAGCACACCTGCCTCCGCTGCTGGTAAGGTAATGAGAGTGATTGTGAGTTACTGGTCACTGACAACATTTATAATATTCTTCAACCTAACATTATTGCATAGGTCACTGTGCACTGTTCACCAGGAATGGGTGAGCTCTGTCACCCTGGGAGCCCCAGTTTTATGGGCAGTTGGTTGGGGAAGTGGTTCAAAACCCTTTAAAAGTGAGGTGGATGCGTTTGGAATGGTTCTAGGTGTCCCATGATACCCTGTTAAATTTTGTTACTAATTACATCATCAAGAGGTAATTATAGCACTCTGAGGCCAGAGATTTTAAAATCATAACCATCCAGGAAATTTTGCCCATAAAAATGGTATGCTTTGGCTTGGGGAACTGGGATGGTTGTGGGGGTGGCGTGGGAGAAGGAGCTTGGAAATCCAATTTGCTGGAGTTCCGTTAGCATTTAGACCCATAGTTGTCACCTTCAGGTCTGTGCTATTTAAATTTGGAATACTGCTGCGTTAGGGACACACTTATCAATCTCAGAGACTTGAAAATTACCCAATTCACTCAGGATTGTATCTAGAGGAATTATTTACTCCTTTCTTAAATCGCTCTCTTTTTGGGGTGGATTCTCAGAAAGCAGAACTCACATTCAGTTTAAAGTGAGATAAGAAATGCAAACTTCCTGAGGGCAGCATTTCAACATAATGTAGATAGATTTGCATACCAAGTAACCAAAGAGGAATTCAATGCAGTGAGACACAAGTGGGTCTAGACTCTCTTCAGAAGACCTCTTTAGGCTTGGTCTTCTAATACTATGTCTCTCTTCTTTGCATTTATGCCATGAGTGGAACCAGAATGAGGAGCTTGCTGCCCCCTTCCTGAGAGGCACTCTAGTGGGCAGGTTAGGAATAGGGATGAGAGAGAATCCCTTGATTTGCTTTCTGGTTGCTCTGGGGGTAATCTTGTGTATTTCTTAGGGTAGCACTAGTTGCTATCACAAATAAACCCCCAATTTATTGTCCATGCCTTAACACAATGCAAGTTTATTTCTCATCTATGTCACCATCCAATGCTGGTGTTTCTGGTGAGCAACCCTCCGTATTGTGATTCAGAGATAAGGCCCCTGCATCTTATGTTTCTTGCATCTCCTAGAACCTCAGTATCTTCTGCATCCAACTAACCAATAGGCAAGGGGGGAGTGTGGAAAAAGCACACCCAGGAATTGACAGAGAGGACTCACATTTCTTCCTCGGCTTTCTATTGGTGAGGAATAGTCACATAGTCCTTTAAGATGCAAGGAAAGCTGGGAATGTAGTCCTTTCCCAGGCAACTTGATTCTATGGGAGGCGGAAGCATAAGTGTTGGTGAAAAGTTAGCTACTCTTGCCACATCTGGGCAACGTACTTCCACACTGTACCTGATTCAGTTATTACCTATAATGCAGAGATAATAGCAGTATTTACTTCCTAGAAGCTGATAGATGGATTAAAGCAGATCACATGTATAAAATGTTTGGCATACAGAAGGCACTTAATAAAAGTTAGCTATCATTTCGACAGTTGTTACCGTTGTTAACTTTTCCTTGAGTTACTTTATTACCACCCTAGAGAGATATTCATAATTAATATCTCACATTACTCTAATTAAAATAGCTAGCCAAGCAATATGTGATAAGGCTCATGTTTATTTTCTGAAAAAAGGGAATCTATTTGATGGGGTGTAAAACCACCCAGTGTGACAGTCAGACAGTCCCTAAAGGATGTGAAGCCTGCCTATAAAATCATGGCCTCTGCTCTACTCTGGCTGTACATTCTACACACAGATGGAGGAAAAAGTTCGCATTTCTCAAAGGGGATGACAGAATAGTTCATCATTTCATTGTCTCCAGGTTATTTTTCAGTATTTATTTCCATACCATTTCCATTAGAAAATACAGGAAGCTTTTGTCTTTGAATCAATATCTATGCACACTTAAAAGGCTCAAAAAGGGATTTTTTCAGTCCTTGGTGTGATTCAGTTCTGTTTCGATAAAACTGTCTCATGAATAACAACGAATGCAGTAAGGTCAGTTTTCTGATTGCTAAATTCCTCCTTTAGAGTGCAGAAAAATTCCATGCTCACCAACAAGAATCCTGGGAAAGTAAAAAATAAATTAATGAAGATAATGGAGACACAATTTTATACATGGGGGAGCCAGGCTGTTGATTAGATTCTTCAAAGGTCTGCTTACTTGTATGCGATTCTAGAAGCCAAACCCAGCCAGACCCAATCACACCAAATCTGACAGAAGGCAACCCAGATTGGCTAGAAAGCTAGAAGTCAGGACAGTATAATAGTGTTTTTAAGCACAGGGGCTCCGTTAGCAGAATGCCAGGTTTGGACTCTCGACTTCACCCTTAAGTATACCTGTACAAACTTTGGCAAGTTATTTAGCCTTTCTAAATCTTGGTTTTCTCCTCTTGAAATTAAGGCAAAGAGAATGCCTGCCTTGTATATTTAATCAAGATAACTGATGTGATGGACTTAGCCCACGGCTTGCTGTGTACTAACAGCAAGGACTTATGTTCTCTGCCTGAAGAGATTTCCCTGAATTTTCTCATTGAATCTGCATAACAATGCCTGGTGTTAGATACTGTAATTACTCCCACTTAAAGGGTGAGGAAACTGAGGACAAAGGGGTTGAAAAGTCTCCCCAAGATCACACAGCTAGTTCAATGATAAAGGCAAAATTCAAACCCATGCCCACTCATTCCACAGTCCATGCCCTTAACCTCTGTATCATACACCTCTTCGTAAAGGCTCAGAAAGGAATTCCATCACTTACATTTTTACTAAAGGCAGAAGTTAAGAATTTGGTTCAGGAAGGTTTGATAATGTAGCCCTTAAACTGAGCATATTCCAGAATAAGAGCCTGGAAATACTTTGTTCATCAGTATTAATATTGAGTGAATAAATGTGGGGATGAAAACAAATCTTTCATTACCTGAAGCCAGGGGTGTGTCTCAGAACCATACTCTGAAAATGAGCATCGGTTGAAAGACATGGACATTGTTCTGCCGTGGTGTCCCACAGAGCACAGAATGACGGTTCCAATGTACTGGAGGCATTTGAGTCATGGAACCATGACTATCCTATCATGGGTAGGGTCTCAGACCTCAGTGGAGAGAGATGGCTACCCCTGAAGGAGTGCTCAGTGTGATCGTCCCATGCAAAGGTGGCTTGCCAGAACACAGGAATGCAGTGCTGGCCCCTGTAAAACACATTTTTATCTGACTTCCTAAAGCCACATTCAATGTTCCATTAGCAGTGTGTAGGAGGCCCAAGTGTCCTCTGCATTACGCTAATTGTTTAAGCATGACAGGTTATTACATGACAGGTAATGTAGATCGGGGGGGGGGGGGAAGTAGGGCACAAACACAATTTCCTAGTTTTTGAGAAGCAATTATAAATAGATGAGAGACCATAAAAATAGTACATGTGGGATGGCTCATCAGTAGGACAGGATAGGCAGCTGGAGCCCATGCAGCCAAGAGCAGGAGTGGTTCAAAGCTGACAAGTCTACAGCAATGATTTAAAAATAGCAATGGTAATTCTGCAGCAAAACAGAACAATGAAGCCAAGAGTCACCGTGCTCAAAAAAGACGTTGGCCCCACACAATGCTCTTTCATTGGGTAAGCTATTTTCATAGCAAACCCAAATTCAAAATGTCAGCCTGATAAATAGGGGAGATCTGAAAGGATAAAGTCAAGGTGTTTTGTTTGAATACTTAAAGAATAAAAGAAAGTTATTCTTGTTTCTAAGAATCTTTTAGAGCTTTAAGGAAGAGGGTGTTGGGCTTTGATAGGAGACTGAGTTACCTCTGGTGTGGATGCTATTTTAATATATATAAACATCAAGTAGGTTTAGATCATATTATGAGGCTCATTTTTTTTCTCTATGATAGAATGAATATTGGTTACAATTCAGTAACCATAACGAGCTATAAAAGTTTAGAATATAATGTCTTACTTTGATTTCCGTTTCCTTCTGAATGCGTTATCTAGGCGTGGTAAGATTAGACAGGCTGTATGAGCCTCTCGTGTCATATAATAAATACCAATCTGGTCAGGTGGCTATGAGCATAGACTTCAGAGTTACACAGTCCTAAGTTTGAGAACCATCTCTCTATCTTGGCTGGGAGAACTTGGACAACATAGAGTATATCTAAGTTTTCCTTTTCTTATTTCTAAAAAAGGGGTAAATAGCACGTGCTATATGAGGGGATTTTGAGGTCTAAAATAATGAATGCAAAGCACATAGTATGAACTAAACAGATAGCTCTATTGCAGTTCCTTTCACTTCTACCACCTGCAATCCTGGGTAAGCTGTGTGGTATACACCAAGTCTCTTGATCTATTTGGCTCTTGAATCTTTGCAGGGACTGGGCTCGGTAGCTTTGAGGTAGCTTTGACTACACACACACACACACACACACACACATGCTTATATACATATATACATATATATGTAGTATATCTATACATATATAGCCTATATATAGTCTATATATCTATATATAGTCTACACACACACATATGCACACACAGAGTGAGTCTTCATAGAAGACTGCATACTTTCAATCTGAGATCTAAAAAGTCTTTCCAAGAACACTGTGGTTCTTTGGAATCAGGAATTTTCATCCCAATTGTCCCTCCTGCTAGGTGAAGACCATCTTAAAACTGAACTCTGTATCTGAGACTAGAAATGAAATCATAACTGATTTCAAGAGCTAGACATATTGGAAAAGCTAGCAAGAGCAGTTTAACTCCATATACCAGCTCTGTCTTGGAAGTACATTCTTATTTACTAATCATTTAAAACTAGGAAAGAGGTTTCAGTTACTGGCTTGTTCTGTTCTAAATCCCCAGTTGGAAACACACTTAGAATGAAATAGGACCCAGAGAGGAACAGAGTGCACTCCTATCCCATTTTCCTCAGCATTGTTATTTGCTCTGCGATGAAAGAGAGAAAAGCCATCCATAAAGTTCCAAGTGAATTAGAAAGTGGAGCAGCTGCAAGAGTCCAGGGCTGATTTCAGACTATGTTCTGACATTGATTATGCCTAACTTTGCTACTGAGTGTCATTCCAGTCAATGGGATTACAAGAGGGAGTTTAAGGAAGCACAGAGAGAAAATGATACACAGACGCACAAAGAAAGTATTAAAAGGTAATGCTCAAGAAAGGCTAAACTATCTTGGCATTTGGTTGGAAAGGCCAGGGTAGAGCCCCTATCAAGGAGGGTAACAGGAGTGCATGGCCATCCTCCTGCCAAATCCTGCCACTTCCACCAAAATCCAAGATCAAATTTTCATTTTTCATCTTCCCATCTTCATTGACATTGAGATAATATTAATTAGATTTGGAAATTGTTTTGGATTATTTCCAAAAATAAATATGGAAATTCTGTTTTAATGATCTTGAGAGAAAACTCATGAAGACATGGAAGGCAATTAAGCATTCATTCATGATAATAACAGTGTATTACTTTATATATTACTGAACATTTTAAAATGCCTTTCTATGTATTTTATTTCCCTTGGCCCTTACAGATATGCAATGATACTGTTATCTCCTCTCTATCAATTGGATGCCTTTGGCTGCAAGTAACAGAAAATACCACCAAAATATCTTTAACAATAAAAATGCACTCTTAGTTCAGCTCTGTGGGCAGATTTCATGGTTGGTTAATTCAGTGACTCAACACTGTCATCAAGACTCCCAGTTATTTCTGTCAAACTTCTGTCATTGGTGTTGCCTCCATCCCCAGACTGGAGGGAAGATAGCAGATTCTTCCCCCATGGCTCTTTCTTAGGAGCAAGAATTTTCTTCCAAAAGATATCCTGCAGACTTCCCTTCATGCTTCACTGGCCAAATTTCATCACATGTGCTTCTTGAACCCATCCTTAGTAAGAGGAACAGGAGTAATTCTATACCAATCCAGCCTATTCCTGGGGCTAGAGATGGAGCCATGGGTACCCTGAGGTCCATTGCTGCATGGAGACTGGTGGAGGACACAGAACAGAAGAGGTTTATGTTACAAAGGAAGAAGTGGGGAATGATTCCAGGTACACAACCCACAGTGTCTCCTCCATCCCATGTATACCACTCCATGTACACCAGCCTCAGACTGGTGAAGGGATTGCCTAAGGAGTAGCAGAACCATGGTTGATCAAAGCTGTGCTTAATTATAAAGGGTGTGTAGCATATTCACAGAATTGAGAACACTTCTGCTAGAAGATGCTGGTAAGGTCATTAAATCCTCTCCCTACCCTAGTACTTTGAGAGTATGGGCCTTGGTTTCACTAGCTCCACGGACAGAAGAGCTTACTATTGCATCCTCTTGAATTGAACTTTTCCCCTAAATCTGTTGATCTTCCCTTTGAAGGGCAACAGGGTCGTATCCCACAAAAATGTTTCTTGGTAGGAGAGCAGGCCAGGAGGTCTCCCATCACTGAAGTCCCTTCTGCTCCTGAGCAAGAAGATTGTAAGGGAGGCAGGCACAGGATAGAAGTTTGCTTCTAGCTGAGTGTTCCCTGGGAGAACTGGGGGTGGGGATGGGCAGCCCTTTGTGCAATAAGCATCCTTCCCATCCACCCATGTCCACCTTCAGGGTCCTTCTCTCTCATTGTTCCTACAGTCCTCTCTGTCTTTCATGGCACTGACTGTCTCACTTGGTGCTTCTTTTTCCTGTTATCATTAAGTCCAGGCTTTGTTTCTATTTAGATTGACCTTGAAAAACCTAGAGCAGGAGCTGGGGCCTGTGTTCAGGATCTGCAAGTAGAAGGAGCTCAAAAACAGGGGTTTGCCTGTGCTTGCCTCTGAGAGAAGCATCTTCAAGATAGCAAACCCTTCCCTTACAAATATTGCTTAACTGCCCATAGCATCATTCTTGGGTGTTAGTATGCTGCCTGAGTCTTTGTCTCTTTGCTTAACCTTATCAAATATTCTTAAGATTGTCTCCCTTTTAGCATAATTGTAGAACATCTTAGCACTAAAAAAGCCACTTTCCCCCACCTCATCAAAGACACTTTTATTCCGACATGGCAGGGGCAGGGGTGGGGATGCTCCTTATCACTGGGTCTGCCCTACACTGTCAGAGCTGTTGGCCACACCATCCCTGGCTGGTCACCAATCATCTACCCTTTTGTCCTTGGGTCTTTGTCCCCATGATTCAAAGTCTGGGTAGCAGTGGCTGTTTGGATAATCTTGGGTAGTGCCCTTGCCTTGGCATGTGCTTGTGTGGAGAGGTTAGGGCTTGAGGAGGATGAGAGAGGGGGTTTTTGGAGTGGAAGCGGGTTCTCTGTCTCCCAGCAAGACTTTTAAAGTAGAATTTAAATGTTACGGGTTCAAATGTTAGGTAGCCAACAAATGACCAGAGTCCATGGTCCTGGGACATGAAATGCCTGAGTTGCTAGGGTGAAGGAAAGGCTTGGACCCGGCCAGTGTAGAACAACCAACTTCAAGAACACATACTAGTGAATAGAGACAATCAAATAATCAAATGTTTCTTAGAACCATTATGGCAGTCCTTCTCAAACTTCTGTCTCACATTAGGAGCACTTAATAAAAATATGCTTTTCTAAACCCCACCTTGACATATTGAATGAGACTTCTCTGGGAGTAGGGACCAGGAATCTGTATTTTTCAGAAACCTCCCCAGGTAATTGTAATACATTTGGTCCTTAGAACTCCTCTGGGAAATAGTGCTATGTGAGGCCTGGGAGAAGAGGCCAGCCTAACAGTAAAAACAGCCAAATTTGGGGGCATCTGGGTAGTTCACTCAGTTAAGCATCTGATTCTTGATTTCAGCTCAGGTCTTGATCTCAGGATTGTGAGTTCAAGCCCCATATGGGACTCCATGCTCCACAAAAAAAAAAAAAAAAGAAAAAGAAAAAGAAAAAAAAATCTAAGCTAGATTTAAGTAGAGATTTCTGTATTGAGCACTTTACCCACATTATCTCATTTCAATCTCGCAAATAGCCCTAGCTGATAGTACTATTTTACCCATTTAACAAAGAAGCACAGAGATGTTAAATAATTTGCCTAAAAATCACAAAGCTGGTAAGTAGTGGGTACAGGATTTATACCCCACACTGACTCCAAGTTTATGCTCTTAAGCCTGAGCAGAAAGTTCCCTGTTAAGGACAAAGAATCTGAAGTTTGCAGCCATAGGTCTTACTGAGTTTTCTGGGTCCTGGGGATTGATCCCAACAAGAATACAGTGAGCCAAAGGCGATAACCACATCCAAAGAGCACGAAACTGGAAACATGAAATTAACCACAACAGCTAATATGTCCTATTTTAATGTCTTTTAACATTCTAAGATTTGGTTCAATAATCTTGAAACCAGGAGAGAGAGAGGATTGATTTTCTATGACATTAGCTAAAACTGTATTGTTTTGATTTATTTTTATGGGAATAAAATTAACTAGATTCTAGAACCCACCTCAGGTTCAACTAATAGCAATCCTCAGACAACCTGCCTTTGTCTAGGGAAAAAAAAAAAAAGACAAATGATAAAGTGGTAACCAGAGAGAATTTTGTTTTTGAAAATATCACCTTCCAAGGAGGTTTCTTCAGACCAGTACACATTGAACCCAATATCCTATACATTCTTTATTTGTGTTCAAAGTACCACCCAGTGAGACCTGACATTTGGAAAGATGGTCCTGTGGCTCTGCGAATCCCAACTCCTAGAACAAACGTGTGTGCCCAGCACTGAACTTGTGAAGGAGTGAGGGTAGCTTAAAACACAAAGGAGTGAGGGTAGCTTAAAACACAAAGGTTTCATTTCGTTAACCAGAGATTTCAATTAACCAGAGAATCCCAGTCATTGGACGTATAGTCTTTTCGCCACCACTGCTGAATATTGTGTTCTCTGTATCTGTGTGGAAGGGAGATGGTGCGTGTGGGGGAGAGATCCGTGTGGGGGAGGAATGTGAGGGGGAGAGGTTAGCCTCTGTAGTACAGACACTTCTGAAAAGAAATGAGCAGCCAAGTGTTCTGTATATAACAAAAGATATCAGTCACTTTGATGAGTCTGGATTCAACATAATAAAAAAAAAAAAAAAAAAAGAGAGAGAGAGAGAATTTCAGAAAAAGAAGAGTAGCTTCCTGCCTGTCTGAGTGGTGTGTCCCATCGGGAGGCAGAGAGATGTACCAAAGTCTTTTTGTACCCATGATCCTTTGATCCTTTATTTTTATAGGAGATAAGACAGTAATTTTTCTACTGACCCACAGGAAGATTCCTAAGAGAAGACCAGAAACCACCCAGGATTATAGTGAATTTATAAAGCCAGCAGAAAGCATATATAAAGGTGATTTCTTTCACATTTTATATATCACTTTCTATTAAAGAAAACACTAACAAACAACATTATCTTTACTTTTTTATCCCACATTCTTAAGAAATGTGAAGGAGAGATACTGTGAATATCATTTGGAGGCCAAGGAGAATCTAGCCAGCCTGTTAGGCTCAGGAGGCCAAGAGGAGGCCGAGAGGTGACCGAGAGGAAATTTCAGGTCCTTTGCTGCCCTCTGCCCATATCCTCTCCACTAACTGGCTCTACCTTCCTTTAATCCTCTCTCGTTAACCATGTGGCCTCTAAGTATTTTCTGCCTGAAATCCCATCTCACCCCCATCACTGCTATAAATAGCATCTTGGTCAGGAAAAAAAAAAAATGATCTTGAATCATGAATGCCATTTCTTGTAAGAAGACTTGTAAAAGCAAGTAATTTCACTGGAGAAGTGAACTTTCCACTTGAAGGAAATCAGAAAAGAAGGGTGACCCTGCAATTTTCACAGATGTTTCTCACATGGTGGGGGCTAGGTACTTGTCCTCCACCGTGAGGCAAGTGGCCCTTGGTGTGTTTCTCAAAACATCCATTGGATTTCCCCTCTCTATCTCAGTGGGAGTTTTTGAGGCATGGGAGAGAAAGAGACTTAGTGACCTTTAAAGCAGCAAATCCATTTGTAGTGTCTACTGTCGACTTTGCGGTTGCTTCAGTATTTCAGTGAAGGTTTTTAATAGAAAGGAGGTTCAGGAGCCACACGTTTGATTTTGACTTGACCACTGGGAATTACCATATTTGACCATTTGGGAGGTATTATAAATGTTCTTTAGTGTCACTTACTCCATGGCAATCAAATCCTAGAACTTGTTCTGAGGAGGGCAGAAAATGGTAGCAATGTATGAGCCAGTGGAAGTGGAACAAAAGAGCTAGTGAAAAAAAGAGTTTTTCTGTTGAGTTAAAATAGACAAGTGAGTCTGTGGACTCACGGCCTTTACAGCGTACAAGGCTGGCTTTCGTTTGAGAAGGGACGGATTCAAGGCAGTGTTGGGATAAAGGTGGTCTGTGTCCTCTTGTCTGGGATAAAAGTTGTTCCATTCCATTTTGGACAATTCTGAAAATAAAAACAGAAACATTTTACCCATCAAGGCTACCTTCTGTGTTCTGGTTTCAGTGAAATAACACTGAGGCTTTCTGTGGAGGTTGACAAGTGCAAAGGAAGGCGGATGAAAAGGGACAAGTCCCAAGGGGGCCTACATGCCCCTTCCGACTAGCTGGAGAAGGGCCCCTTGATGACTGCAGATTGTGTAGCCATTGCTTTTGAATAATTGCAAAGCTAATATCAGCGAGAAACAAAAACCTTGAGAAATAACTAGAACCGGGATGGTGGGATGTGGGAGTCATCCAGGGGAGACATAACCAGGGCGTGACCCAAAGAATGGAGATGAAGGGGCACGGGAGAAAGAGAACATGAAGGTACAGCGGCCAGTATTCCGCAAGAGGAGAAATGCTGAGTGAAGCAAATGGAAGAGGTCACATTGATTCCAGGATTTTTTTTTTTTTTTGAGTGCCTATAACCAGGAGACATCGCCCTATGTGATGGGTAAACGAAGATGAATTTGGTGTTTGTTGTGCTTATGGTTCTCTTTGAGCCAATCTTGAAAACAAAATAGTACATTCACATGAACCCACGAGGAAAAAAGGGACCAGATAGATCTATGTGTCACCTACGTCTTTTTGCAGAGCTGCTTGTTCTTGGAGAGTGGCTTATTTATGGAATGCCTGGAGGGGGATAAAAAGCCATACCTAGACACAGAACCGAGTAGTGTAGCATATTTTAAAAGTGTTCCCCAAAGGATTTAGCAAAGCCACACACACACACACACACACACAAATGTAGTGAAATGGGAATAACCAAAGTATACCAATCCACCAAGATGTTATTGAATGCATTGAGTCAGTGAACACTTATATTAGAAGCCAAATAAAAAAGACCTCTATGCATAAATGTCTTTTGAAAATTACATTATTTTGAATTCAGGCTATAAAAAAAAAAAATTCCGAGGACTTTTACTTGCCTGACAGGGAAGAGAATATTCCTCAACTTTGTTCACCCACTATGAAGGGTACTAACTTTCCATAATAAAAAATTAAGTACATGAAAGTTCCAGCATATTTCTTAGCATAAAGTTAGTACTTTATAAATGTGAATGAGTTGAATCTAAAATTAAGTGAGATTCCCACACAGTTTGAGTTTTATTGCTGAGTTCTTTTATTGTTTCAGTTCGATTTATCTAATATATGTTCCGTGACAACTACCTGCGTCCCTCTTCTATCCTTCTGAAAAGAATCATCCAGTTTTTGTTCCTATTTCCCTGTTTTCTTCCCATTGAGAGGCTTTGCCCACCGACTCCTCACTCAAACTAATCTGAAAGGAGTTACTAATTGCCAAATTCAGTGGCATTGTCCTTTCTCCTTTTACCGGACCTTGCTGGAATATTTGACACTCTTTTTTTTTTCCCCCTCTTACATCTGTATTCACTTTTGGCTTCTGGGACATTTATCTCTCCCGATTCTTTGCACACCCTCACCCCGCCCCAATCTCTCTGAATTAATCTGTCTCCGTTTCGTCTGAGGTTTCCGCCCCCTTTCTCCAGGCCTTTAATGCTGTGGTTCTTTATAGGCCTATCCTTTTACCCTCTGTCCGGCCTTTCTTTCCCTAACTGAGCTATTTTTTGGTATAAAAACACATCAGAGGCTTCAACGACTACCAGTAAGCTTGTGGCACCAGATCTGAGGTGCAGCTGAGGTCTCTCTTGGGGTCCAGAGAAGCAGCATCAAGTCCCTGGAAACCTCCCCCTGGGATGCCCTAGATAGACAGCTCAATATTACCATGGCCAGAACCGAACTCATTCTGACCTTCTACCCTGTAAGTTTCCTCCTTTATCCTCTATCTTGGTGAATGATTGTATGACCCTCCCAGCAGCCAAAACCATAAATCTGAAACTACTCCTTAACTCTTTTCTCATGCTCAGAGGACACCATGCCCGTCCTCAGCTGGTGTTGTCTTTTTCACTCCTAGTGCTATTATTCGAGTTCGAACTCTTCTCATGGCAGTTGCTCTCATTCTTCTTGCTGCCGGTCTCACCATTCATTCATTCATCCTTTCATTCATTCCCAACACAACTATGAAGTGTCTGCTACCATCTAGACCTTGTGCTGACAGCAGGATCCTTTAGGTGAGCACAGCAAACTTGTCCTCTTCTCACTGAAACCCCATGCGGGCCCACACCCCAACAGGATCATGCCATTGCCTGATCAGCATCCTTCAGCCGACTCTCAGCATTCAGGACTGTGTCTGCCTTCCTTAGAGTGGTTTGGAGTGGCCTATGTGAGGTGCTGCTCATCACCTCCCCGGGGGAACCTGGACTGTGGCTGGGCAAAGAGCTGCCCAGAATGCAAGCCATCATCTTCCAGACCCCCACACAGCCAGGGTCCCTCATGAAACTGAAAAGCGCTACACCAGTGTCACTCTACACACCCCCTCATCTTTGGGTGAAGGAGAATTTATCCTTTATCTTGATGAAGGCACTATTATTTTGCAATCTTATATTATATGTAGTTGAACTTAATTTGACTAATGAGACTTATAAAGATATTTACAAGATGAGCCTTTCTTACCTCTCCAGAGTTATCTTGCTCCCCATGTAAGTACTGGAGCCCCATCAGCTCCTGCTTGCTCTCTCTCTCTCTCTCTCTCTCCCTCTGTCTCACTCACACATACACACACACATATACTCTCACACACACACACCTTCATGCCTTTGTCTCTGCTGTTCCTTCTGCCTGCAACACTCTTCCCTCTTACATTTACCCTTTTACTGCCCTGGATCAAACATCACTTCCACAAGGAATAATCCTTCACTACCCCTTTCCAGCTTGGTATAAGTGACCCTCTTAAGTGATTCCTATGTGCTCTGTGCTTAAAGTCCTTTTAATCTCATGCCTGATATATTTTTTGTTTCCTTATCTGAGTTCTTTACTAGTCTGTGAGCAACTTGTAGGCAGGTTGAATAGCTTGTACTATATGAATAGCTTGCACTATATGAATAGCTTGCACTATAATTTTTCTTGCCTCTCTGCCAACTTCATGCCAATCTCAATGGAAGAAGAAGTTTGAACTACCAGGGTTTGATGATTTGACCAGGGATGATCTTAGAACCATTTCCCTGTCTTTTTCCCCACTGCTGTGTGCACATGTGTGGCAGGTGGGGTGACCTCATCTGAATGGGAGAAACTTGCTGAAGTGTAACCTTTCCCTCCAAGATGAGGGAAAGGGAATACAGCAGTTTCCTAGGTACTCTTCTCGGTCTTACGATACGCTTCCAACCTAGGAACATGCTCCACACATTGTTAGTGTTCACTTGGAAATCTGTTCCATACCCAGGGGGTAGACTGAGCCATCTGAAATCCAAGGCTCACCTCACCACCACCAGACTTGACCAGATCTGCTTTCTCACTGAAGATGTCCAGCCTCCTCAGTGGGGCACAGGACCCCTTTTTCTTTCTTTGGCTTCTTCCCTTACCACCATATTACCTTTTCCTTTGCACACTAACGTGCCTGTCCTTTGCAGACAGCCCATACTGTTTATCTCCTCCAAACCTTTGCTTCAGCTATTTCCTCTGCCTGGATTGTCCTCGCATCCTTTTAAAAATGCAAACTCTACCCATTGGTTAAGACTTTAAACCTTGACGCAGTTCCTTCCCTGGGAACTCCTCCCTGGGACCCCATTGTCTGGGTTAGATGTGGCCCCTCGAGGCTCCCCCTGTACCCCTGAACCCAGCACACTCATTTTCCTTCCTCAGCATTTAATAACTCCTCTCTGGTGTGTCAGCCCCTCCAAAGGTAGGAACTGAATCTTGTTCATCTTTGAATCTTCACAAACCTGGCACTTGGTCGGTGTTCAAATTTCATTGCATTAATACATAAGCAAAATATTTAATAGAAAAGCTCTCAGAACCAGGAAAATGACCTTACTGCCCAAATTTTCCTTGATTTGCTCTGACAAGCCATCAGTCTGCCCCTCTGCACATTTCCACTCCTTGGATGGGATGAGTGGTTCAATTAGCTCAGGTAAGAGTTCGAAGTTGCATATTAGGAATCAGCCCAGTTGTTGGAGGAGGAGTTGGGACTGATGGTAAACCCCTTCATTTAAACAGTGGGCTTCTGTTAATAACTGTGCACATATCCGCTGCCCGCCCCCCAGCTCTGAGCATGGTCACAGCTCCCTGTCATGCCACACCACACCACAGGGAGACTTGGGGCACTCACTTCAACTCCAGAGAGCTATCATTTGCCCAGAGAATAACATGAAATCCCATGAACTCCTCCACTTGGTAAACTGGGGCAGCCCAGTGGGCAACTTTGGGACCACTTAGTGGAAGTACTACTGTCCATGTATATCTGAGACACTTGGCTGCCATCCTTCCAGACTGGGTCCCCTCCTTGCAGATAGAAAAAAACAAAAGATTCATGTATGTGGAGGCCCAGTTGGTGCTGACCAAAAGTTACTTAGAACCTGTGTAATCTTGGGTAAGTTACTCAACCTCTCTATGTTTTAGACTTCTCATGATAGGTATGATAATGTCTATGGCAAAAGCTGATTGGGAAGACTAAATGAGATAAATTATGTAAAGAGTCTTGCAGAGGCTAGGTCCCTAGTAAGTGCTTAATAAAATGTCAGCTGCCATTATTACCATTGTTAAATGTCTTCTGGTCTGTGGTGCCTACACTAACCCAATCTTGAGAACTCAGAGAGAAAAAGAAAAAAAAAAAAACTTTCCCTCAGAGGGAAAGTTAAATGAAAATGTAAGCCATAGTCTGTGTTGGGATTCAGAATCATTTCATTAAGGAAGAGTATGTCTCATATCATTTACTGATCTAAATAGTAAGAACAAAAACAAAAAAATTTTGAATCTGTTTCCATATTGTACGATTATTCTATTTTTTCATCTCTCCCCTTTTTATTCTGTCACTAACTTCCCCGTGCAAAAGTCACCTCTTAGGTCCCTCACGTTGATTTGGCTCAATTATCTTTTGGAGCGGCTCTGACCTGCTGATTTATGGGAAGTGCAATACCTTTCTTCCTTCTCCAGGGGATCTCAACCCTCTTTTCACAGAGGAGGTTCTGACAGAAAGTAGTCCTTGCCGTTTTTAAATACCAACCTCTCTTGCCTACTTTACAAGATGTAGCCGGCATCATCTTTCTGGTCAAGTGATTGTGTTTTCTACCGAAAGAACTTGAGATGAAGCTAAGGTGTCAGGAGACAGGCAAAGCCAGGAATATCCCAAGTCCAAAGCGGCCTTGATAGGAGGGGATCCCGGGGCCCAAGGTACAGATAAGTAAACAATTGCACTAGCTTTGCTTTTGTACCCAGTGGGGTTTGCCTATTTCCTTAGGCCTCCTATTTGCCATTCCCTTCACCAGCTTCTTTTTCTCTGCTGGTCCTTCAAGGCTCTGTTCATGAGCCTGGGCTCTCACGCTTCACTTTCCCTGGGAGATCTCAGCTATCCCAGAGCAACAGGAACCAGATCTGTCTCCTGAGCTTCAAACAAGTGCATCCAACTACCTTCCAAATGTTTCCCATTTGGATATCCCACAAGTCACTGAAATTTGATATAACAAAAAGCACACCAACAGTCTTTCCTCCTCCCTTGAATATGCTTCTTCCTCAGCGTTCCCTGTTTTAGCACATGGCACCATTCTCCAACCTGTTACTCAAGGAGCAACCTGGAAGTTGACCTTGACTTTTCGCTTTCCCTGTCTCTACCCTTTCAATTAATGAATTCCCATCAACCCCTCTAGTTCTTTTCCAGATCGCCACAGGCGTCCTGGGCCAGACTGCCAACACCTCTTTGCGGAGCTAGTGCAAGATCATCCCAGCCGACTTCTCTGCATCTAGCCTTGTTTGAGTCCATTCTGCACCCTGCAGCTGATTGGATAGTCGAACACTGAAAATCTACCAGATCTAACACTTTCCCATTGTCCTGGGAATAATGCCCCAATCACACCCTAAGGACCACAGTTCAACCATGATCTAGCTGCCTCCTGCTCTCTCAGCCTCTTTCTATTTTTGTGCTCTAGTCACTCGGAGCTTCATTCAGTTCCTCATATGTCCCCATGCTTTTTCTCACCTTCACAACTCTGCACCGGCTCGTGCCTCTACCTGTAGTGCTCGTCGACTCTCAGAGTCTGGCTCATCCCTGCTCTTCCTTAACCTCCCAGCTTACACACCACTCTCTCCAGGAGTACTTCTCTGACCCCTAAGCTTGCCTGCAACCCTTGTTCAAGGGTTGCATTGCTCTTTACTTCCACCAGCCTAAATCATAATCACTATCGTTTGTTCAAGAATTGTCTTGCCTGATAATGTGTGAGAGCAGGGAACATGTCTATCTTATTCCATTGTATTTTCATTGCCTGTCATTTGCGGTACAGTCATTTGGCTCAACGAATATTTATTCATTATTTAAATAAATGAATAAAAGACCAAAATTATCTCTTCATTGTTTCATTTTGAATTTTTCTCATCATCAGTAAGATTGAACTATTTTGGAGTTTATTGTTCATTTTTTTATTAGTTGCCACTTCATATTCTTGGCTTCCTTTTCCTTTTTTGTTATTAATTGTTAAGGACTTTTTGCAAATTGAAGATATTAATTCCTTTATATTTTGTAAATATTTTTTCTTTTTTTTAAATATTATTTATTTATTTATTTGAGAATGGGAGAGAGCACAAGCAGGGGGAGGACCAGAGGAAGAGGGACAAGCAGATTTCCTGTCCCTGATGCAAGGCTCAATCCTAGGACCCCAGGGTCATAACCTGAGCTAAAGGCAGATGCCTACCAAGTGAACCACCCAGATGTCCCTGTAAATAATTTTTCTAATATATTCATTATTTTTTACTTTTGGCAATGTTTTTCCTCATAAGTAAAACTTTTAAGTTGTTACATATTCAAATTGATCAATCCTTCACAGGCACATTAAAAAGGGCTCTCATACAAACCTGTATTTATATTCACAAGGTCAGGAAGCATACCACATACTTCCTCTCTGGGCTGATGTGGAGGAGTATACCTATAAGGAAACATTATGTTTTACTTTGTTATAATGTTGTAAAGCTTTTTGTAGAGGCTTTTGTTTTTCAAACAAATATATTGAAGAATGAGTATTAAAACTTCCACTTCCTAGAGATGGAGTAGATATATTTTCCCTTATTCCTCCTGCTTAGTAAAACTAAAATCTCTGGACATTACATAAAAATAAAGAGCAAAGGGCGCCTGGGTGGCTCAGTGGTTTAAAGCCTCTGCCTTTGGCTCAGGTCATGATCTCAGGGTCCTGGGATCGAGTCCTGCATTGGGTTCTCTGCCCAGCAGGGAGCCTGCTTCCTCCTCTCTCTCTGCCTGCCTCTCTGTCTACTTGTGATATCTGTCTGTCAAATAAATAAATAAAATATTTTTTTAAAAATACAAGACTCTGGAAGGTGGAAAAAAGAAGGCAGACCATCCAGGGAATTCACAACCCCAGGAATGCCAGGGAACACAGACAAAACCACCCCCAACAAAATCCTGCTCTCTCTAGCTAAAGGACTAGGAGAAAGGCAATCTGGCAAGGCAGAAGATGTTTGGAGGATAACCACTCTATTCTAGTTCAGCATCAAAGAGGAAACTGAGCATACTTCTACCCAGGCCAGCAAAAATTGAGTGGAGAGGATATTTGCACCCACCTGAGTCTGTAACAAGGTACCCCAGCCCCCCTCTTTCCCATTGGGGTGGTGCCAGAAAAAGCCAAATAGAGAGCCAAGTCTTCTTAAGGTCCCTTGCCATCCAGTGTCAGGAGAAACCATGTGAGGAGATAGGACTTCCATTTCCCCAGCAGTAATGAGACACCTTTCCTTTCCCCACTAGAGAAAATCAGGAAGCCTAGGGGAGAGTCAGGACTTTCACCATCACCCAGAGGTAATGAGGCCAATCCCACCATAGTGTGGATGGAGGCCACATGGAGAACCAGAACCTCCATATCCACCCAGCAAGATAAAAGATTCCCTTCCCATCACTCTGCCCCTTTGGTGTCAATGGAGGCCAAGTAGGGAAATGTAAATTTCTACCTCTACCTCTAATGAGGCAGCCTCCTGACACCGTGCCAGGATAAGCCAGCTGAAACAGAAAGTTTAAATAAGATCCAGAGTCTCCTAACTTAATGTATAAATGTTCCGGTTTTAACTGAAAATCACTCCTCATACCAAGAACCAGAAAGATCTTAAATTGAATTTAAAAAGACAATCAAGAGATGTCATATGCATTTCCTGGGGCTGCTATAACAAGTCATCCCAAAGTTTGCATAAAACAACAGAAATTTATTCTTTCACAGTTCTGGGGACCAGAAATCTGAAATCGAGGTGTTAGTAGAACTGGGCTTCTTTCAAGGCTCTAGGAGAGATACTGTTACTTGCCTCTTCCAGCTTCTGGTGATTCCAGATATTCCTTGGCTTATAGCTGTATCATTTTAATCTCTGCCTCTATAGACATATTGCCCCCTCTGTATTTCTCTTATAGGGGTGCTACCTATCATTAGATTTAAGTACTGCTCAGATAATCCAGGATAACCTCTATAACTTAAGATCCTTAATTACATTTGCAATGACCTTTTCCCAAATAAGGTAACATTCACAGGCTCCAGGGATTGGTGTTCGGGTATATCTTTTGAAAGGGCAAATATTCAGCACACTGTGAGTGCCAACACTGACATAATAGGGATGTTGAATAATCAGACAAAGATTCTTAAATTGCCATGGTGAAAAAAAACAAAAACAAAACCAAAACAAAACAACAACAACAAAAAACCTTCTATGAGCAATTATAAATATTCTGGAAACAAATGAAGAAAGAGAAAGCCCATCAAGAAATAGAAGATAATAAGAAATATTAAGTGGGACATTTAAAACATACAATATGGAAATAAAAAGCTTAGTGGTGGTCTCAACAGGAGAATGGAGGGGGCAAAGAAAAGAACCAGAGAACTGGAAAATAGAATAGAAATGACCCAATCTGAAAAACAGATTGAAGTAGATTGGAAAAAAAAATAAACAGAATCTCAGGGAGCAGTGGGTCTATAGCCAAATATCTTATATTCATATCATCGGCGTTCCAGAGAGAGAGAGGGGAGAAAGATGAGCTACAAAAGTGCTCAAAGAAATAATGACCCACAAGTCAAATTTGACAAAAGACATATCTACAAATTCAAGACTCTAAGAGAATCCCAATCATAATAAAGCTGAAGAAATCCATGTCAGGATTTATCATAATTTAATATCTGAAAATTAAAGACAAAAATAAAGTTCTTAAAGCAGCCAGAGAACAAGTGTACCTTTCTATATGGAAAACACAATTCAAGTGACATTGTATTTTCATCATAAACCTATGAACTGGCACAACATTTTTTAAATGCTGAAAGAAAACTATCAATCCAGAATCCTATACTCAGTAAAAATATCCTTCAGGAATGAAGCAGGAATTGAGATATTCTCAGATGAAGGAAAAATAAGAGAATTTGTCTTACGTGGACCTACCTTAAAAGAATGGCTAAGGGAAGTTGTGTAAGCAGAGAGGAAACAATGAAAGAATTTGGGAACATCAGGAAGGAAGAAACACAGTAAGCAAAAATGTGGCTAAATACACCAGGCTTTCCTTCTCCTTCTGAGTTTCTTAATTATATTTGATAGTTGAAACAAAAAATTATACCAATTTCTAATGTTCCAAATGTTTCAAATAGTTAAGGCAATTATATTATAAACTGGAGAGGTTAAGAGCATTTATAGATAAGTAAGATTTGTATACTTTACTCGAACTAGTGAAATCACAACACCAGGGGTGCCTGATGGCTCAGTCATTAAGCTTATACCTTCAGCTCAGGTCATGATCCCAGGGTCCCTGGATCAAACTCCACATCAGGCTCCCTGCTCAGCAGAAAACCTGCTTCTGTCTCTCCCACTCCCCCTCCTTGTGTTCCCTCTTTGCTACCTCTCTCTCTGTCAAATAAATAAATAAAATTGCTTTTTTAAAAAAAGAAATCATGACACTAGTAGATTGTGGTAAGTTATGCATATTTAATGTAATAGCTAGAGCAATCACTGAAAAATCTATACAGAAAGATATACTCAAGGCACTCTGGATAAATAAAAATGGAATTTAAAAGTACATTCAACTGATGCACAGAAAAGCGGAAAAAAGAAAATCAACCAACTAACCAAAAAATGACGATGAGAATAAGCAGAAAACAAAACAAAGCAAAAATGGGAGACTTAAGCCTTATCAGATCAATAATTACATTAAATATAAGTAGTCTAAATATATAGGTTGAAAGATTGGCAAAGTGGACTAAAAAACGTGACCCAACTATATGCTATCTACAAAAATTATACTTCAAATATGGTATAAATAGGTTGAAAGTAAGAGGATATACATAGTCTATTAATCAAAGGAAAGCAGGAGTAACTATATCAATATCAGAGCAAAGACAATTACCAAAGACAGAGAGGTACATGACATGATAGAAGGATCAACCTACCAAGTAGACACAACAATCCTGAATGTTTATTTACCAAACAGCAGAGCTGAAAAATACATGAAGCAAAGCTGGTAGGACCAAAAAAGATAAATAGAAAAATCCACAAATATAGCTGGAGATGTCAACACCCTACTCCCAACAATTGATAGAACAACTAGAAAGAAAATCAGCAAGGATATAGAAGAAGTGAACATCATCAGTCAGCAGGATCTAATCAACACTTAAAGAACATTCCATCTGACAGCAACAGAATATGCATTCTTTCCAAGTACCTTGGAACATATAACAAGATTGATAATAATCTGAGCTACAAAACAAATCTTAACACATTTAAAAGAATTGATACCATACAGAGGGACTTCTTGACTACAGTGGAATCAAACTTGAAAACACTAACAGAAAGATCACAGGAAAATTGGTAACATCTAATGCATATATGAGAAAAGCAGAAAATCCTCAAGTTAATAAACTAAGCTTCCACCTTGAAAGAACTTAGGAAAAGAGAGGCAAAATAAACTTTGAACAAGCAGAAGGAAGGAAATAATAAAGATAAGAATGGAAATCAATGAAAATCACAATAGAAAACCAATAGAAAACTTAATAATGAAAAGAGCTGATTCTTTGAAATGAACAAGAAGATTGGCAAACCTCTATTAAGCCTGGCAAACTAAAAAAAGAGAAGACATAAATTGCCAACATCAAGAATGACAGGGGCTATCACTACAGACCTTGCAAATATCAAAGGAGAATAAAGTAACACTAGGAACAGTTCTACATGCATGTAATTAACAACTTAGACAAAATGAAGTACTTCCACAAAAAACACAAACTATCACAACTTTTCTGCTATGAAATAGATAATTTGGGTATACCTATACTTATTAAGGAGATTGAGTTTGTAATTTTAAAACTTCCCAAAATGAAATCTCCAGGCCCAAATGTTTTTACTACAGAACACTACAAAATGTTTAAAGAAGAGTTAATATCAATTATACACAATCTCCCTCAGCAAATGGAAGAAAGAATACTTCCCAATTCATTTTATGAAGCTAGTAGTACTCTGATATCAAAACTAGACAAAGACAATAGAGGGAAAAACTGCAGACCAATATCCCTCAGTTGATTTTTGACAAAGATGCAAAGCCATTCAATAAGGGAAGCACAGTTTGATTTTCAACAAATGCAATTGGACATTCACTGGTCAAAAATGAATCTTAACCTAAGTCTTATCTTACACAAAAACTAACTCAAATTGGCTATAGACTTAAATGTGAAAGCTAAAACTTAAAACTTTCTGAAAAAAAAAAATAAGAGAAAAGCTTTGAGACCTAAAATTCTTTGACTTAACACAGACAGCATAGTCCATAAAAGGAAAAGTTAATAAATTGGACTTGATCAAAATTAGAAACATCTTTCTCTGAGAAAGATCTTGTTGGAAAAAATTTAAAAAGACACTACACACCTACCACAATGGCTAAAATAAGGAATTTGACAACACCAAATGCTGATGAGAATGAGGAGACACTGGTCATTCATACAATGCTGATGGGACTCTAAAAAGGGTACAGCCTCTATGACAAATATCTTTTTTTAGTTTCTTAAACTACTAAACTACTAAACCTGAGATTACCGTATGATCCAGCAGTTGTACTCCTGAACCCCAAAGAGATGAAAGGTCATGTCCTCACAAGACCTTGTATATGAATGTTATAGCAACTTTATTTTCAATAACCAAAAATTAGAAACAACTCAGATGTCCTTGAGTGAGTGAATGGTTAAACAATCTGTGGGATATTCATAATGTGGAATACTACTAACAACAAAAAGGGCCAAATATTAATACAGAATAGGAATGCCTGGGTGGCTCATTCATTAAGCATCTGCTTCAGCTTGGGTCATGATCCCAGGGTCCTGTGATCGAGCCCCACATCAGGCTCTCTGTTCAGTGGGAAGCCTGCTTTTCCTTCTCCCACTCCCCCTGTTTGTGTGCCCTCTCTCACTGTCTCTCTCTCTCTGTGTCAGATAAATAAATAAATAAATAAAATCTTTGAAAAGCAATTTAAAAATGTTAATGCAGAATAATCTGGATAAATCTCTGGAAAATTATACAGAGAAAAAAAAAGCCAATGGTTACATACTATATGATTCAACTTATGTAACATTCTTGAAATGACAAAATTATAGAACAGACTGCTAACTGCCAGGGATTAAGGAAGTGTCGTAGGTGTGAGGGAGGCAGAAAAAAAGGCAACATTCAGAGTCATTGTGATGATAGAGATATTCTATATCTTGACTGTCAGTGTCAATATCGGGATTATGAGGTTGTATTCAAGTTTTGCAAAATGTTACCCTCTTACATGGAATCTCTCTGTATAATTCTTACAGCTCCATGTGAATCTATAATTATGTCAAAATAAAAAATATAAATAAAACCAGATTTTAGAAGTTTTATTTAATACTTTCCAAGATAATAATACATAGAAAAATTAATTTGGATTATGCTGACCTTAATAGAGCTAAAACAACTTAAGTTTTAATGGTATAAGTTTCCTTTGTTCGTTTGACCCATTTAACCTGCTACTATTCTATTTGGTAAATTTCTGGATATGTTGGTTTTCTGGTTTTGTTTTGTTTTCTTTTTTTTTAAATTTTCTGCTTTACTTTGCTTCTTTTGAGAAACTATATCTTTAAAAATCTAGAGAAAGTTTTTTTTAGTGCAATGCAACACTTGAAAAAGTATTATCCTTCTTTAATTATTCATATTACAACTGGCCTCCATCTGCCTTAAATTAAATCTGTGACTATTATGCTGAAAATAAATAAAAAATTTAAAAAAATCTGTGATAAAAGAATTAGGAAAAAACACTCATAGTTTCAGAAAAACAAAAACCAAAAACAACTAAGATCATTATACTGCTGACCACAGTGAACTTTAACTTTTAAACAAAATACTTGATTCTTGAATATTAGAAAGAAAACAGAATATTTCACTGTAATACCTTTGCTCTGTCATGAATGGGGTCACATTATGAGTAAATAACATCCCTCTATCCATCTCAGGGCACGAGATGCTTTATCCATTGAGGTCCCCACCCCAACCCCCAGGCTTTGCTTGTGACATTGCTAGTCTACCTTCAGCACACTGAGAACACGACTAAGTGCTTTGCTGCACTTGAGACCTAATGAGTTAGGCCAGCATGGTGGGTTGGAAGACTGTGGGCCTTGGGTCACAGGGTTTGGTCCCAGGTCTACCTCTCTCATCTATAAGCCAAGTGGCATTGAGAAAGCCACTTGAATTTCCAGAGTTTAAAAATTTTAAATTTATAACAAAAGACAAACTATCTTCTAACTGAGATTATGAGAAATAGTGATAAAATATATACATAGACTTGCTAGTAATTTGAGCTCAGTAAGTGACCACCCTTAGTATTATTGTTATCTGGGCTTGTTGTGCTCTGTGCTACTATGTTCCTATTTCTCCTTGATTTATCCTCTCCACATGGACTGCGAGTACCTGGATGGCAGACATGCCATCACTTTGAACCCCGGGATAATGTCTTGCACTCAGTAGGGGCTAAGTAAATCTAGTAGTGGACAATGAAGTTGATGCTTTGAGTGGAGCAATTGGGGTTAGTAAATTATGCGAAGTTCCTTGACATAGTCAGGCACAAGTTTTAGGACACTGGAATGATCTAGAGAGCTAGGGAAACAGATTTGCTTCTCCACCTCCTCCTTGAGACAGTACCGTTAAGCCAGCCTAGGAATCTGAATTTTAGCAAGCTCCCTGGGTGATTCCCATGCAGGTGGTCTACATACTGATCACATGTAGAGAAACCATGCTTTAATCAATACACCTATGTTGTGCCGAGTGTTGTAAAGAAATGCCCATACAACACGTATATACAAACGAACTAATGATCGTTTCAGTGAAAATTTGGTCTGTAGGGTCATTCAAAAAATCCATTTCATCACTGAGGTGCCAGGCAGATATTACAAAACTAATCAAAACTTACTTTTCTGAAGTTAATTAACATGTTTTATGTCCTAGTTATCTTAGCCAAAACCATATATGTCCATGCTGTCTTTTTGGCTTCAGCTTGCCTAGGGAAGAGAAAATAGAAATGAAATAAAATGCCCACTGGGCATTAGACTCAAATACATTTATCCTGCAGCAAAGCACGAATTTATGAAGATAACTGTGATGCATTATGCATATAGTCCATTCTCATTTGGCCCCCAAACCGGTCTCCTGGTGGGACGTTTCCTCTCTCTAGCTGCTGCGATTTAGGACAAAGGCTTGCAACCAGGAATGAAATGATAGCATTTCCATGGAGTGCTACCCGAAAGCATTTCTTTTTAATATTGGGAAAAACTGATACAAAATTAAGCAAATGGCGGGTGGCAAGAGTTTATGTCCTCCTTCTACCATAGGGATATAGGGGTCATTTAGAGACAATAAGATAAAAATGATTTTGTCCTTCGTGGAAACAGGTAATATAGAAAAGAGCTGTTAATCTCCTATGGCTTTCATACCCAAACTTCAAAATACTGATTATGAATAACACCCATTTTCAGTTGGATACTATGCATAAAAGAGGAGGACATTCTCTCGTTAGGCTACGAAACTGAAAGTAATGATTTTGACATCTTCTCCCCTATCCTTATATTGTTTATAAAACTACTGTTATTAATACATAAATTATCCAAAATAAAATATAACATCAGTTTACCAAGAAATCACAGTTCTTTAGAAGCTATTGGTATGTCCCATGTGTGTTCTGGAACTCAGTGATGATCCAACAGCCCTTGACCTTAACACGGGTTCTGCCGTGAAATGAATAGAACTGGCTCCCCGTGCAGGCCATCTCCAACATTCCCACCCTGATAATATGGAAAAAAAAAATTGGACTTTGAAAAAAAATACTGTATTCTTAGATCTTGATTCTACTCCAACTCTGCAATAATTACAGTAATTACAAAGATAAAGGGTAAAAGTCACAAAGTGCTAGCTGGGACATTCCAGAGCAGGAGAAAGCTTGGCGCCATTTTTATAGTTATGCCTGTTAAGATTTAATAGACGGAAAGTTTCATTAGTGAGCTGTGCTGCAATTAACTTCAAGGAGGTTCCAGACTACTGTATGTTGCTGTTACTGACAGAAAGCTGTTTGGATTTCCCTCTTGAAAGGGTGTATTGGATTTTCAACCCTTCAATTATAAAAACTAGTAAGGGGCACAATTTTTAAAAATGTAATGTAGAGGCTAGTTTTTTTCTTATCATGGAACACTTAGCAGTAGACTTCTGTTCTTAGCAGTGGACATTTTGTTGACTATCTGGGAGTGAGTTGTTCGGGGGATGGTGATGACTGACAGAATGAAAGTACATCTATGTAACTCTTTTGTCCATCTCTCCTCCTAATTCACAAAATCATGTCCTAATGAATTGTAGTGACATTGGAAGCTATTATTTCTCCAAATCAAAGATTTTTCTCAATCATACACTCCACCTTTAATATAAAATGCTCACCCTCAACCCTGAGAAGTTGGCAAATGCCTGAGAAAAAAGACTAGGGAATGCAGTGACTTGCTATCCCCTAGTGGCTGGTAAGATTCTGGTCCACTTTTGGAGCTTTGAGTCTAGATTTTAGAGAGAAGGATCTCTTGGTAGGATGTAGCGGAATCCTCCCTGGAGGTTAAGCTGGTGCTCTCTTTTTATATGCAAACCACTGAAGTTCATCCCAGGTTATTCCTCACAGAAATTCCCACCATACTCTAGGTTGTGCGTTCTTTAGTACCCTTTCTCTAGCACGTTATTTAATTTTTCTATTCTACTATGGTTGGGCTAAATTGTTACGGTCCTCGCTGTTGTATTTTATTGTATTAAGCAGCAGACTGCTATGGGTCTTTTAATGACTTGAAGAATGAGACCTGCGTTTTATGACTTTTAAAACCTGTCTTGATACTCTTTCTTCCAGTTACAACCCACCCGCCCCCTTTCATTCTACATATGTTTCCATTAATAGGCTGCAGACTTCGGAGGTGTGGTAAGCATGTAACCATGATAAGCACTTTCGGATATACATTAGCTTTGCAAACCACAAGGATACAGTCCCGTGTCTAGGAACAGTAATTTCATTTGACAAGCCATTATGGAGTGCCTAAAAGGCTAGAGTTTTAGTCTACGTGGAATTATCTCACGGAGCGGTGTGTGTGCTGCTGTCCGAGCAGCACAAATGAAGGCTGGAAGTTGGGGATGGGGGGACACGTATTATTTTACCCTGTATCGTGTGGCAACACACACTGGCTGAATTGTGAGTGGTTGGGAGGCTGTGGTCTGTATTAGACCTGAACTTGGTGCATCCCCAAAGTAACACCTCTTCCCCAGTGGATAATCCTCCATAAAATTCTAGACCCTCCTTATTTTCCTATATGTTAATTCACCAGACCTACCCATACCGTACGTCCAAAAGTGACAGGTATGTGAAGAATGGAGACATTGTCCTGGCAGGAAGTCATGCTCAGAGATTCTGCAGCCCCCCAGGTTCCATGACTGGACCCAGATCATAGCACAGGGGTCACTTTGGGATGGGTCCCCACAATCTTTCCCACATTTCCCAGTTCTCTGTACTTTGATGTCGTTATGATGCTTTAGAAAAATAGGTTCTGTTTCTCAGAAAACCTCCTTTGGTTGAATTCTGCAAAAATCATTAATTCTTGGGTTAAGGTTGGGTTAGAGTTGAAGAGATCAGCATGTTTATTTGGGTTTTATATATTTACGGCTGGTTTTAGTTTCTGCTCTTAAACACCAGCAGCAAATTCTTGGGGTTTGTGAAACATTGCGTCACATTCTTTTTCGGTCTCCTTGTGACATGGTGCTTGGATCGTGCAGCTGGAATTCAGACCGAGAATTAAAGTCTCTTTGTCACCACTGAGTGAATTCTGACCTCAGGTGTGGTACCTTGGCATGATGTTATATATTTTTTAACTTTTCTGTTAATCAACTTGTTTGTTTATCGGTTCTCTCACCAGAGGGTAGTTAGAATTAATTAATCTTTAAAATTCAGGTAAGCAGTGAAACATTATCAGAACTGGCTCGTGTGTGTCAAACGGATCACTACATTTTGCATATTTAGCTATCTTTATGGGTCTGCATTCTCATTTGAAGAAACAGTTAACTTTTTATAAGCGAGGACAGTATAATATACAATACTACTAAGCCTAATATTCAAGAATGTTTTTATACATGTCTTAGTATTAATTAGGGAGCAGTTCTTGTTTGACATGTTTACTTTTAATTCTTAATAGGTTTCCAAGTGGGGTAATGCAGTAAGTACCCAGAAAAGCTAACAATTATCTAGTCTAAAGAGCTTTGGATTTCACAGTAAAATTAAAATTGTGGGGAAATTGTGTTTTCAGTCTACTCATATTAACCTTTTCTTATCCATATTAGCTAAAGGTTAACTTGTTCTTGCCATTTTTATGAAGTGAGAAGCAGGAACTTTGTCTTTTTATGAAAGGAAGCACAAGAGTTGCCAAGCATTCATTAGAGATTGAAATTAGAAGCGACTGTGAGATTAAGTTAGAATGTAGCTCATTGTACAAGCCCAATTTGGACTTTTGTAAGTGCTGATATTAAGAAGAGTGAACATAATTGCATATATGAAATTAACCTTCATTTTACCCTGCCTGATGCCAGAGCACGTTGGGAGATGGCGCTGTGATTTCCTAGAAGGGAAATGCATCCCCACGGATGGGTGTCCCTATCCCTGGGCACCAGAGCTGGGGGAGGGGGTGTGTTTTAAGTGTAGCTGAGACCAAGGAAGATAATTCCTGTCTTTTTCTTTTTCTCATCTTTTCCTGCCCCCCCCTTTTTTTTTTTCTGGCTTCACTACTGTATTACCAAAGAACTAACTCAATTTATTTCTCTGCCTCATAAAATTGAACAACATAGCCAAAGAAAATATCATTACTATCTTCACAAAATGGCACAGTGGGAAGGATTGTTGAGTTCCCAGGTCTCATTTCACAAGTATTCAGGGAATGAGAGAGCCTGACAGGGAGGAGAGGGGTGAGAGACTGGCTGACTGGCCAGGGTTTGATGGGAGAGTCATCTCTGGTAACCGTAAGGCCTTTGATAATGGCACCTTCTCCTAGGAATCTGTGGAAACAAAAATGGGAAATAACTCCCTGTTTATTCACAAAATTGGTTAAAAAATGTTTAACCTCCCCAAAGAGAAAGTCAGCACCCTAATTTTAAAACACTAGTCTCCAGTCAGTGAGTTGCACTTTTTGCTAGAATTCGTCTCATAATTTCTAAATGAGTGAACAGAAATAAGAAAGGTATTATACTATTTTATGCTGAATTAACCTCACTATATACTGCTAAAGATCTATCTCTGGAGACACATCATAAAAACTAAACACTTTTACCACCATGGCAGTATTAAAAAGTATTTCATATTTTACTATTAGGGTGTAAAATTACTAATCAAGGGTGGGAAATGACCAGAAGAAAACAGGAGAAAAAGAGACTCATTGAAACATGCTGAAATATTACCAAGCTTTCATTGAATGCTTTCACTTGTGTTTCCCTTCTCATCTTTTAAGGCCAACACCTTTTAAATAAAAGACAATTTGTTAATAATAGAGAACCATAGTAAATAACTTGCAAATGAACAAATTCTATTTTGTCCAATGGGATCATCAAATCAGAAGAGTTTCTCTAAAGGCAGCATTGATTTCAGTGAAGTCCAAACTTCTTTTAGCTTGTGGAACCCTACTATATTGGAGAATCGCATTCCCTCATGCTGACGCAAAAATGCCCCAGAATTAAGGGAATGATTATGTTGGTTTTGGAAGGAGGATGTTGAGTTGATGTCTGATTTTTAGTAAATCCAAAAAACTTACTTTTGAATAAAGAAGCAGACATGGCCATATATTCTTTAAGAACTTGCTTCTAGAGAGCATTTCCCAGGTCCTCATGATCCTTCAGTGTTTCCCTAGGGTGAACCACCCTTCAGAGAAAGAGCTGGAACTCAGGACACTTGCCTTGCGTTTGGATTTCATTTGTGCTGTGTCACAGGTAGGCTTCTGAGACTCTCTAGTCTTTCATTTCCCCCACTTCTGCTATGTTTCCCACCTTATATATGGCAAGGAAGATTGAGAGATTTAGGTGATGAAGTTGAGATCCTTTCTTTCTTATGAAAGGCAGTCTGTGCTCTGGAGTCAGACTGCATGCATTCAAATTCCAATTCCACCAGGTACAATGCCTCAATTTTCTCATTTGTAAAGTAAGAATAATAATGGATTCTATCATGGAGGGATTAGGTAAATTAACATATGTAAAGGGTTTAGAGCAGTGCCTGGCACAAAATCACTGCTGAGGAAATGCTACTATTATTGTGTCCTTATTATTATCTTACCAGTTTCAATGCAAAGGATGCCTCCTCTCTGAGCTGTCCTGGTTCTTCTAAGCAGAGGGTTGTAGCTAGTGCCTAGTGCTGGTAGAACAACTGGATTTTTTTTTAACAGTTTGTCTCCATGTTTATTTGCTCACTAGAGTGTAAATCTCATGAGGTAGGGACTGGAGGATGGTTTTTATTGGTGTATTCCTAACACTAGCACAGTTCCTGGCATTAAGTAGGCATCCAATGTTGATGAATGAATGAATGTGTGTTTCACTTCTTGTCTCCCAATATCCGTTCTCTCCTTTCTTTAGCAATAAAACCCCCAAATTTGAGGAGATCATAGCTGTCTAGCTAATGACCACATTCCCCAGCCTCCCTTTCAGCCAGGTACAGCCATGCTTGACATGTGGTTCAAAGGCAACCAGGTTTCTAGTGCCAGCAAAGATTTACCAATGTGTTGTTCAACTGATTTTCCTTGTAAAGGAAAATCATTCTAGGGGAGAATCAAATGATGTAGTTAACAGCTTGATGGGAAAGTATAAAAAATAGTGATGAAACATGAACATTCAGATCATGTACATACAGTTTTGAGACTTTTTATTTACATATAACGCCCATATAAGAAACTGTCTATCCATAAGTACACAGTCTTAGGTACACGTACGTACTTACTTTTTAATTTTCACAAGCCAAACACACCCATGTTTACCAGCACACAAACCAAGAATGTGCAACATGTATTTTTAATATCTAAAGCTACATAGTAAAATGTGGAAGTATAAAAAAATAATACTTCTCATGAAGAACAAGCATTTTTTCAGGCTTTCTATGCTTTTACATTTGTAAGTTGGAAATAGGAAGAACTCCTGTTCTTAGCTGCCTAAATGTCTCAGCTCAATTTTTAAACAGAAATAATCCAGATGTGGGGCCCCTGGGTGTTGTAGTTGATTAAGCATCTGACTCTTGGTTTCAGCTCAGGTCAGGATCTCAGGGTCATGAGATCAAGCCCCACGTTGGGCTCTGCGCTCATTGGGGAGTCTGCTTGGCATTCTCTCTCCCTCTTCCTCTGCCCCTCCCACTTGTGCTCTCTCTCTCAAATACATAAATAAATCTTTAAAAAAAAATAAAAATTTTAAAAAAGAAGTTGATCAGAGGAATAACCCAACTGTACAGAGATGATAAAATTCAGAGCCATTCCTCTCTGCTTCCTGGGTAGCTGTCTTCTCATCAGTCCATACCCATTCTATTTGTCTCTAGTACTTAACCCCTGGTGGCCTCAGTTTCTGAAGCTGCGGATTGGGAACGGTAGCTACACATGGGATTGTGCTGAGGAAATGAGCCAAATGTACAGAATTGGGTTTACATGTCATTTGCATGTAGGAAGTAATCAATAAATGCTGTTTGTTGTTATTATTATCACTGACAATATCAACTGACACATAGAGCTTCTGGGTTTGGGGAGCTTTTAGAAATAGCCACATAATTGTATTGAACAATGTAACATCCTTTCTCAGGAGGACGGGCTGGATCTGGAGTGATATTGCCAAACGTATGTCCTTGTCGGATGAAATGTGTCTCCTCCAGCGAGAGGAGGTGAGAGAGGTATGCCTTACATGCGGGCTTCTGGTTCTGACTGTTTTTAACGTGATGAGTTATCATGTTGGAATTGGTGTAACCCTGAAGAGAGTATTTCCAAATGGGCTTAAAGGAATGTCATGTAGCATTTATTAGAGTCACTGCAACAGGGACACTTCCCTCTTGCTTTGATTTCGTGACATTACTTCTGGTTAAAAGCCTTAGGTAAGGCCACACACAGTGGCTGGTGATTTGGATAATTAGAAGAAATGGCAGAGGCCTGTCTCTTTACAAGGAAGTTAGCAGTGACATGCAATTAAAGCAAACCACAGGGGGAAGCTGTGTAGCTCTAAAGATACCAGAGGATTGGGTGAAATCAAATAATATTTACAGATTTCCCTTTCCCACAAAGGATTTCTGCTTGCTTATTTTTTAATAAATTATTCCAAGGATAACTATAATGTTTTACACAGGCAGAGCAAAGAGAACAACATGACTCCCTCTGTCATTATTTTCCCCTGGTTTTCTGGACTACACTGGCCAGATGGTAAAGTTGTTTATCCATCAAGATCCCGAAGAGGCACCTAAAACTTAAATCATGATGCATTTATTAGGGAGATGTTTTCTCCTTCAAAAGATGCTTTCAACAATTATCATATGATCTCTCTGATATGAGGGATTTGAGAGGCAGGTCAGGGGATCGTGGGGGAAAGGGAGGGAAAAATGAAACAAGATGGGACCAGAGAGGGAGTCAAACCATAAGAGACTCTTAACCGCAGGAAACAAACTGAGGGTTGCTGCTGTGGAGGGCGGGGGAGGGATGGAGTGGCTGGGGGACGGACACTGGGGAAGGTGTGTGCTATGGCGAGTGCTATGAAGTGTATAAACATGGTGATTCATAGACCTGTACCCCTGGGGTTAATAATACATTATATGTTAATAAAAACAAACAAACAAATAAATAAATAATAGAGAGCACAGATTGCAAGGAGCACTGGGTGTGGTGCAAAAATAATGAATACTGTTAAGCTGAAAATAAAAAATAAATTTAAAAAAAAAAGATGTTTTCATGTCCATTATCTGTTCTGTTACCAACAACTGTACGAGACAAGGAAAGGAATCTTTTTTTTTTTTAATTTTTTATTTTTGATAAACATATATTTTATCCCCAGGGGTACAGGTCTGTGAATCACCAGGTTTACACACTTCACAGCACTCACCAAAGCACATACCCTCCCCAATGTCCATAATCCCACCCCCTTCTCCCAAACCCCCTCCCCCCGGCAACCCTCAGTTTGTTTTGTGAGATTAAGAGTCACTTATGGTTTGTCTCCCTCCCAATCCCATCTTGTTTCATTTATTCTTCTTCTACCCACTTAAGCCTCCATGTTGTATCACCACTTCCTCATATCAGGGAGATCATATGATAGTTGTCTTTCTCTGCTTGACTTATTTCGCTAAGCATGATACGCTCTAGTTCCATCCACGTTGTTGCAAATGGCAAGATTTCATTTCTTTTGATGGCTGCATAGTATTCCATTGTGTATATATACCACATCTTCTTGATCCATTCATCTGTTGATGGACATCTAGGTTCTTTCCATAGTTTGGCTATTGTGGACATTGCTGCTATAAACATTCGGGTGCATGTGCCCCTTTGGATCACTACATTTGTATCTTTAGGGTAAATACCCAATAGTGCAATTGCTGGGTCATAGGGCAGTTCTATTTTCAACATTTTGAGGAACCTCCATGCTGTTTTCCAGAGTGGCTGCACCAGCTTGCATTCTCACCAACAGTGTAGGAGGGTTCCCCTTTCTCCGCATCCTCGCCAGCATCTGTCATTTCCTGACTTGTTGATTTTAGCCATTCTGACTGGTGTGAGGTGATATCTCATTGTGGTTTTGATTTGTATTTCCCTGATGCCGAGTGATATGGAGCACTTTTTCATGTGTCTGTTCGCCATCTGGATGTCTTCTTTGCAGAAATGTCTGTTCATGTCCTCTGCCCATTTCTTGATTGGATTATTTGTTCTTTGGGTGTTGAGTTTGCTAAGTTCTTTATAGATTCTGGACACTAGTCCTTTATCTGATATGTCGTTTGCAAATATCTTCTCCCATTCTATCAGTTGTCTTTTGATTTTGTTAACTGTTTCCTTTGCTGTGCAAAAGCTTTTGATCTTGATGAAATCCCAGTAGTTCATTTTTTCCCTTGCTTCCCTTGCCTTTTGCGTTGTTCCTAGGAAGATGTTGCTGTGGCAGAGGTCGAAGAGGTTGCTGCCCGTGTTCTCCTCAAGGATTTTGATGGATTCCTTTCGTACATTGAGGTCCTTCATCCATTTTGAGTCTATTTTTGTGTGTGGTGTAAGGGAATGGTCCAATTTCATTTTTCTGCATGTGGCTGTCCAATTTTCCCAGCACCATTTATTGAAAAGGCTGTCTTTTTTCCATTGGACATTCTTTCCTGCTTTGTCGAAGATTAGTTGACCGTAGATTTGAGGGTCTATTTCTGGGCTCTCTATTCTGTTCCATTGATCTATGTGTCTGTTTTTGTGCCAGTACCATGCTGTCTTGATGATGACAGCTTTGTAATAGAGCCTGAAGTCCGGAATTGTGATGCCACCAACGTTGGCTTTCTTTTTCAATATCCCTTTGGCTATTCGAGGTCTTTTCTGGTTCCATATAAATTTTAGCATTATTTGTTCCATTTCTTTGAAAAAGATGGATGGTACTTTGATAGGAATTGCATTAAATGTGTAGATTGCTTTAGGTAGCATAGACATTTTCACAATATTTATTCTTCCAATCCAGGAGCATGGAACATTTTTCCATTTCTTTGTGTCTTCCTCAATTTCTTTCATGAGTACTTTATAGTTTTCTGAGTATAGATTCTGTGCCTCTTTGGTTAGGTTTATTCCTAGGTATCTTATGGTTTTGGATGCAATTGTAAATGGGATTGACTCCTTAATATCTCTTTCTTCTGTCTTGCTGTTGGTGTAGAGAAATGCAACTGATTTCTGTGCATTGATTTTATATCCTAACACTTTACTGAATTCCTGTATAAGTTCTAGCAGTTTTGGAGTGGAGTCTTTTGGGTTTTCCACATATAGTATCATATCATCTGCGAAGAGTGATAATTTGACTTCTTCTTTGCCGATTTGGATGCCTTTAATTTCCTTTTGTTGTCTGATTGCTGAGGCTAGGACCTCTAGTACGATGTTGAATAGCAGTGGTGATAATGGACATCCCTGCCGTGTTCCTGACCTTAGCGGAAAAGCTTTCAGTTTTTCTCCATTGAGAATGATATTTGCGGTGGGTTTTTCATAGATGGCTTTGATGATATTGAGGTATGTGCCCTCTATCCCTACACTTTGAAGAGTTTTGATCAGGAAGGGATGTTGTACTTTGTCAAATGCTTTTTCAGCATCTATTGAGAGTATCATATGGTTCTTGTTCTTTCTTTTATTAATGTGCTATATCACATTGATTGATTTGCGGATGTTGAACCAACCTTGCAGCCCTGGAATAAATCCCACTTGGTCGTGGTGAATAATCCTTTTAATGTACTGTTGAATCCTATTGGCTAGTATTTTGTTGAGTATTTTCGCATCTGTGTTCATCAAGGATATTGGTCTATAGCTCTCTTTTTTGGTGGGATCCTTGTCTGGTTTTGGGATCAAGGTGATGCTGGCCTCATAAAATGAGTTTGGAAGTTTTCCTTCCATTTCTATTTTTTGGAACAGTTTCAGGAGAATAGGAATTAGTTCTCCTTTAAATGTTTGGTAGAATTCCCCCGGGAAGCCGTCTGGCCCTGGGCTTTTGTTTGTTTGGAGATTTTTAATGACTGTTTCAATCTCCTTACTGGTTATGGGTCTGTTCAGGCTTTCTATTTCTTCCTGGCTCAGTTGTGGTAGTTTATATGTTTCTAGGAATGCATCCATTTCTTCCAGATTGTCAAATTTATTGCCATAGAGTTGCTCATAGTATGTTCTTATAATAGTTTGTATTTCTTTGGTGTTAGTTGTGATCTCTCCTCTTTCATTCATGATTTTATTTATTTGGGTCCTTTCTCTTTTCTTTTTGATAAGTTGGGCCAGGGGTTTATCAATTTTATTAATTCTTTCAAAGAACCAGCTCCTAGTTTCGCTGATTTGTTCTATTGTTTTTTTGGTTTCTATTTCATTGATTTCTGCTCTGATCTTTATGATTTCTCTTCTCCTGCTGGGCTTAGGGTTTCTTTCTTGTTCTTTCTCCAGCTCCTTTAGGTGTAGGGTTAGGTTGTGTACCTGAGACCTTTCTTGTTTCTTGAGAAAGGCTTGTAGCGCTATATATTTTCCTCTCAGGACTGCCTTTGTTGTGTCCCACAGATTTTGAACCGTTTTATTTTCATTATCATTTGTTTCCATGATTTTTTTCAATTCTTCTTTAATTTCCCGGTTGACCCATTCATTCTTTAGAAGGATACTGTTTAGTCTCCATGTATTTGGGTTCTTTCCAAACTTCCTTTTGTGGTTGAGTTCTAGCTTTAGAGCATTGTGGTCTGAAAATATGCAGGGAATGATCCCAATCTTTTGATACCGGTTGAGTCCTGATTTAGGACTGAGGATGTGATCTATTCTGGAGAATGTTCCATGTGCACTAGAGAAGAATGTGTATTCTGTTGCTTTGGGATGAAATATTCTGAATATATCTGTGATGTCCATCTGGTCCAGTATGTCGTTTAAGGCCTTTATTTCCTTGCTGATCTTTTGCTTGGATGACCTGTCCATTTCAGTGAGGGGAGTGTTAAAGTCCCCTACTATTATTGTATTATTGTTGATGTGTTTCTTTGATTTTGTTATTAATTGGTTTATATAGTTGGCTGCTCCCACATTGGGGGCATAGATATTTAAAATTGTTAAATCTTCTTGTTGGACAGACCCTTTGAGTATGATATAGTGTCCTTCCTCATCTCTTATTATAGTCTTTGGCTTAAAATCTAATTGATCTGATATAAGGATTGCCACCCCTGCTTTCTTCTGATGTCCATTAGCATGGTAAATTCTTTTCCACCCCCTCACTTTAAATCTGGAGGTGTCTTCGGGCTTAAAATGTGTTTCTTGGAGGCAACATATAGATGGGTTTTGTTTTTTTATCCATTCTGATACCCTGTGTCTTTTGACAGGGGCATTTAGCCCATTAACATTCAGGGTAACTATTGAGAGATATGAATTAAGTGCCATTGTATTGCCTGTAAGGTGACTGTTACTGTATATGGTCTCTGTTCCTTTCTGATCTACCACTTGTAGGCTCTCTCTTTGCTTAGAGGACCCCTTTCAATATTTCCTGTAGAGCTGGTTTGGTATTTGCAAATTCTTTCAGTTGTTGTTTGTCCTGGAAGCTTTTAATCTCTCCTTCTATTTTCAACGATAGCCTAGCTGGATATAGTATTCTTGGCTGCATGTTTTTCTCGTTTAGTGCTCTGAAAATATCATGCCAGCTCTTTCTGGCCTGCCAGGTCTCTGTGGATAAGTCAGCTGCCAATCTAATATTTTTACCATTGTATGTTACAGACTTCTTTTCCCGGGCTGCTTTCAGGATTTTCTCTTTGTCACTGAGACTTGTAAATTTTACTATCAGGTGATGGGGTGTGGGCCTATTCTTATTGATTTTGAGGGGCATTCTCTGAACCTCCTGAATTTTGATGCTCGTTCCCTTTGCCATATGGGGGAAATTCTCCCCAATAATTCTCTCCAGTATACCTTCTGCTCCCCTCTCACTTTCTTCTTCTTCTGGAATCCCAATTATTCTAATGTTGTTTCGTCTTATGGTGTCACTTATCTCTCGAATTCTCCCCTCATGGTCCAGTAACTGTTTGTCCCTCTTTTGCTTAGCTTCTTTATTCTCTGTCATTTGGTCTTCTATAGCACTAATTCTTTCTTCTGCCTCATTTATCCTAGCAGTTAGAGCCTCCATTTTTTATTGCACCTCATTAATAGCTTTTTTGATTTCACCTTGGTTAGATTTTAGTTCTTTTATTTCTCCAGAAAGGGCTTTTATATCTCTCGAGAGGGTTTCTCTAATATCTTCCATGCCTTTTTCGAGCCCGACTAGAACCTTGAGAATTGTCATTCTGAACTCTAGATCTGACATATTACCGATGTCTGTATTGATTAGGTGCCTAGCCTTCGGTACTGCCTCTTGTTCTTTTTTTTTGTGTTGAATTTTTACGTCTTGTCATTTTGTCCAGATAAGACTAAATGAAGGGGCAAGTAAAATACTAAAAGGGTGGCAACAACCCCAGGAAAATATGCTTTAACCAAATTAGAAGTGATCCAAAATCGTGAGTGGGGAGAAAGGGGATAAAAAGAGGTTCAAAAAGGAAGAAAGAAAAAAGAAAAAAAAAAAAACAAAACAAAAAGAAAAGATAAAAAAAAAGAAAGAAAAGAAAAGAAAAGAATTTTTAAAAAAAGAATACACCTAAGAAAAATGTAAAAAAGAAAAAATATATATATTAGATAAACTAGTATAAAATCGTTAAAAAATAAAAAGGTAACAGTTAAAAAAAAAATTTTACCCGAAGGCGAGAAAAAAAAAAAATGAAAAAGAAAAAATCAAATTAACTGCAAGACTAAAAAAAATCACAGGAAAAAAGCCATGAGTTCCGTGCTTGGCTTTCTCCTCCTCTGGATTTCTGCTGCTCTCCTTGGTATTGAAACCGCACTCCTTGGTAGGTGAACTTGGTCTTGGCTGGATTTCTTGTTGATCTTCTGGGGGAGGGGCCTGTTGTAGTGATTCTCAAGTGTCTTTGCCCCAGGCGGAATTACACCGCCCTTACCCGGGGCCGGGGTGAGTAATCCGCTCGGGTTTGCTTTCAGGAGCTTTTGTTCCCTGAGCGCTTTCCGTAGAGTTCCAGAGGACGGGAATACAAATGGCGGCCTCCTGGTCTCCGGCCCGGAGGAGCCGAGAGCCCAGGGCCGCACTCCTCAGTGCGCGCTCAGAGAACCGCGCCCAGTTACTCCCGTCTGCCTGACCTCCGGCCGCGCTCCGAGCTCACCGAGCCTGCGACCGGTTCAAGGTAACACGGAGCTGTGAGCTTACTGTCGGCTCTGTCTCTGTAGCCGGCTTTCCCGTTCCAATACCCGCAAGCTCTGCGACACTCAGACACCCCCGATCCTTATGTGACCCTGCGGGACCTGAGGCCACGCTGACCCCGCGTGGGCTTCGCCCCGGTTTAGCCTCTGGAGCGATGTCCCTCAGCGGAACAGACTTTTAAAAGTCCTGATTTTGTGCACGGTTGCTCCGCCGCTTGCCGGGAGCCGGCCCCTCCCCCCGGGGTCTATCTTCCCGTCGCTTTGGATTCACTTCTCCGCCGGTCCTACCTTTCAGAAAGTGGTTGTTTTTCTGTTTCCAGAATTGCTGTTTTTCTTCTCTTCGATCTGCCGATGGATTTTCAGGTGTTTGCAATCTTTAGATAAGGTATCTAGCTGATCTCCGGCTAGCTGAAGCAGTCTCAGCTTGCTACTTCTCCGCCATCTTGACTCCTCCCCGGAAAGGAATCATTTTGATGTCCCTTTCAAACAGAAATGGAAGTTTAGCTCTACTAAGAGATTTGCAGCAGTTCTTCTATGGTAGAATGGAGATCAAAATTTGAATCAGATGATTCCTACTGCAGGACTTTTTTCAACACATGCAGCTGTCTTCTCGAGCACAAATGTGCATCTTTGCTTTCTGAGATCTTCAGGAGTCTGGTTTTCTTTCTCTTCCAGAGACACTGCATTGGTCATGAGTGCCTTAGAGAATAAGCTGAAAGCACTAACCCTGTGCTCAGGGAAATGCACACGTGGACACACATGTAAAGTTGGTATCACTTTCAGGTGACCTCTTTCTAATCTGAGAAACAGTAGAGGGTGTGTGGAAAATGCTAGTCTGGGCTTGAGGGGACACCTGGCATTCTCAGGGAGGAAGAGTGAGGTAGAAGACCTGGTACCATGAAGGTTTATTGAGTCCCTACCGGGCAGTAGGTGTTGCCTACACACGTCGTGTGGGCTTAAATCTTATAACAACCTTCAAAGGAAGTATTCTTTTTGGATCCACTTCATAGATAAGAACACTAAGAACACTACCAGAATTTAATGCCAGATGGCTACTTTTCCCCACTCTGCTCCACAGCCTCTGAAAGCGCTAACTACCTGTTGGTGTAGAGCTATTTTCCCACAAGTCAGCCCGTGCCTGTGTGTGGCGGTGTGGCCGGGAAGGGGAAGGGGGTGTTTCTAGAAGCCTTTCAGCAGCAAGGGTTCCTTGGAGAAATTTTTTTCCTAGGATGATGGGTTAGAACTGTTAACGGCAGTAGAAACATGAAGTGTGAAAAGGTGTTGAGATACAAGGATAGAAAAGAACAGGGCAGGCTCCATGGGGGTGGTCTGTGTCTCTTGGGGTGGGTGTTGGATGTCCAGCTGCTGTATTCATTTTTATACATTCCATGCTACGTTCTCGTGCTAACCTGGCAAATGATTCACTAAGTGACTAAAATGGGGTGAGCAAACTCATGGGTGAGCTGGGGCCGCGAGAAAGGAAAAGGCAAGTCCTACATTTGGGGTTTCCTGAGCTATAAATAATGGCCATATTGCCATTCCCAGCAATATGCTTCTGTCGTTAATTAACTTTTATGGAAAGCTATGGTGTTCATGACTTTGGCCTCTCCCGGCTCTTGATCTATGTGGTGTTACATGGTGTAGACAGCAGTGCTCACAGGGCTCACAGGTGGGGAGTCTGAAGAGCTGATGTGAAATGCCTGCTAATATATGGCATGCCACCGCCCCAGGTGGGGGAAGGGAGGGGGGAAAGCAGAAATGACATGCTCGCTACTCCTGCCTATTATTTTCCCCGTACCTATTCATGGGGTCATAATAGCTTGTTTTTTGTCGGGTTAAATTTTAACTGGTACCCTAAGATTTGGTGGTGTGATACTCCATACTTGAAAGGGGGAATGGAAGAACCTTCTAGAGACATAGGGCCCCTCCCACCTATCAGACCAAACAGGGAGATCCGAGCCTGGCCTTTTGAGATGACCCATGGTAATGTTAATGATTTGACTAGAAAATTATCCCTCACCTTTGACCTCAAGTCTTCTTGCTTGGATTCCAGAACCGTGGCTTTTATTCTTACTGTATTTGTTTATACACACTGGCGTTTTAATGAGTTAAGCACAGGGTTATTGCCATAGGCTTCTACACATGAGCATATGAAAGCTTCTATCACACAGTGTAGTTTCGAGCACTGAGGCCCTTGGCTCTTCCAGTATGCTTCTACACATAAGGTCACAGACAGAGGGATGCCTGGGTGGCTCAGTCAGTTAAGTGTTTGCCTTTTGCTCAGGTCATGATCCTGGGGTCCTGGGATCGAGTCCCTCATTGGACTCCCGGCTCAGCAGAGTCTGCTTCTCCCTCTCTCTGCTCCTCCTCTTCCCCTGCTCTTGTTCCTTCTTTTTCTCTCTCAAATAAATAAAGAAAATCTTTTTTTTTTTTAAAGATTACAAATGGAACAGTGGTTTTTAAACATTAGCATCTATCAGAATAACAGGGAGGGCTAGCTAAAATATAGATTGCTGGGCCCACCCGGAGTTTCTTTTTTTTTTTCTTTTTTCAGCTTTACTGAAATACTATTGACACGTAACATATGTAAGTTTAAGGTGTAAAAAATGATGATTAGTTACAAGTATGGATTGCAAAATTATTAGCACAATAAAGTTAGTTAACACTCCCAACCCCTCAAAGAATTTTGACTTTTTATTTGTATGGGTGGTGATAACACTTAAGATTTACTCTCGTAACAACTTTTAAGTATAGAATACGATGCTGTGAATCATAATCACCATGCTGTGCATTAGATTCCAAGATCATTTATCTTAGACCTAGGGGGTTTTACGCTTTGACCAATAGCTCCCCATTTCTCCCCCTCTCCAGCCACTTGCAACGAGCATTCTATTCTTTATTTCTGAATCTGGCTTTTTTAAGATTCTGCCTGTAAGTGAAAACATGGTATTTGTCTTTCTCTATCTGACTTATTACATGTAGCATAATGTCCCCAAGGTCCATCCATGTTGTCACACACGGCAGCATTTTCTTCTTTTTTTATGACTGAATAATATTTGTGTGTGTGTTGTATATATTCCACACATCTTGAGTTTCTGATTCAGTAGGTCTGGAGTGGGACCAGAGAATTGGCATTTGTAACAAGTCTCAGGTTTTGCTGCTGTGTTTCAGGGACCATTGCCCTAGACCATGATTAGAAGGATAGCAGGTAACAGCATGGGTTTGGGAGGCAGAGAGCCCTGGATTTGAATCCTGCTTGATGACCGAAATTTTAGAAATGTTACCAAACCTAGGCTTGCTCACGTGTAGAAAGGGGATGACACAAACATCTTGTTTGTTTTAGTTTGTTGGATGAAGATTAGTGAGATAATCTCTATTTAGTGCTTAGCATCATGTCAGGCACATGGAAGTGACCTTACTTACATAGTGACTTACTTACATAGGAGCTTGTGGAATTAACAGAGTCTGCTTCTTACACCTAAGTCACCCGAACTTCTGGCCCAAATATTAAGGCAGAGATACCTACTTAGGGGAGTCTCTTAGAAAGTTAAGAAGGTCAGAGAAGATGTAGGTGGCAAGAATTACTAAAACACAGGCCATAGGGCCATGTTCTATAAGACTTTCTGATATGCTAGGAACAAAAAAAAAAAACAAATGAAGAAACCTATTGGTATTACACAGTGGAGAATTACCCCCCAAGAAATGCAATATGGAAAGGGGGGTAGAATGGAAATCCTCAACAGGGCATTGGGGCTGTTAGCATTCATATGCAATTTCCAACAAATATACACGGAGTCAAATAGAACATTTTTCTAAGTGGGCTTTAGAAGAGAAAGGATGAGGACTCCATAAACCAGGGAAGGCAGGATACAGTGGGAGGTGCTGTTCTATGTCCATGTGACATCTGCTTGCAAAGATAGCATGTGCCTGGCCAAGTTCTGAAGCAAGTGATGTCTGTCATCCTGGGCCCAAACTGCTTTTGTCTTGGGTCTTACTTCTGGCTTTCCCCAGGCTCTTACTCAGTGCAATGAACTGTAACTTTCCATCTTTTGCTCAAGCTGTACCTCACCAACAAAAGAATTCCCAGTAGAAAATTTCATCATAATTGTTAATACAATGTAAAACTATATCCTGAACTATAATCACTCCCTAAGACAGCACCTTCCAAGCTGTGTTTCTGGGGACTATGAACAGGTACCTGATTAGGTGATGTTGTAGAAAAAGCATTCTTGATTAAACATATATTTGCATAATAAAGGATCTGAGAAGTCCTGAAGTAAAATAAAATAAAATAAAATAAAACTGCTTAATTTTGATTAACTCAGTGGTGCTTTTTCATTTTTTTCTATTTTTCTGCATTTCAACATTTCTATAATGAGCATATGTTACTTTCATTACAAAATGTGAATCAAATTATATTAGAACAAATAAGAGTATAGAATGGACCACCAAATATAGATTCCAGGCTTGTTTCCTCTATACCCCACCTGTTATAAAATGAATGTTTCTGCTTCCTCCAATTCTTGTGTTGAAGCCCTCCCCCCTCCCCAGGTGATGGTAGTTGGGGGTGGGGTCTTCCTGAAGTGATTAAAGGAGGAGTCACAAGGGTGGGACCCCATGATGGGGTTATTGTTGTTATAAGAAGAGGAAGAGAGACCAGAGCTTGCTGTCTCTGTCATGTGAGGACACAGCAAGAAGACTGCTGTCTGCAGACTAGGAAGCCAGGACCCTGTCCAGGGACTGAATCTGCTGGCATCTTTTTTTTTTTTTTTAAGATTTTATTTATTTATTTGACAGAGAGAGATCACAAGCAGGCAGAGAGGCAGGCAGAGAGGAAGGGAAGCAGGCCCCCTGCTGAGCAGAGAGCCCCATGCGGGACTTGATCCCAGGACCCCGAGATCATGACCTGAGCCAAGGGCAGTGGCTTAACCCACTGAGCCACCCAGGCGCCCCGAATCTGCTGGCATCTTGACATTGGACCTCCCAAGCTCCACAACTGTGAGAAATAAATGTTTATGGTTTCAGTCACCCAGCCTGTGGTATTTGTTACAGTGGTTCCAACTGACTAAGAAACTACAATTCTTTGGAGGAACAAAGGATGACGTGATGCCATGTTCCAGAACAACAAATTCTTCATAAAATTTCTTTTTTGAAAGATAACTGAATGTGGATGTTTTGTCTAAGTTTCAAACGCCTCAGATTGGCATATGAAAAACTTCCTTTGTCCCAGGTAAAGATGTGAATGCACAAGGCAACCATTTACTGTTCAACCAAATTGTTCTAAAGTAAGTCAGTCAAATCCTGGGATATCAAACACTGCCCATGTGCAGGGATACTGGAGAATCCGGGCACTGCATTCAACTTCACTCTTCTTTTTTTTTTTTTTTTTTTTTTTTTAAAGATTTTATTTATTTATTTGACAGAGAGAGATCACAAGTAGGCAGAGAGGAGGCAGAGAGAGAGGAGAAAGCAGGCTCCCTGCTGAGCAGAGAGCCCGATGCGGGACTCGATCCCAGGACCCTGAGATCATGACCTGAGCCGAAGGCAGCGGCTTAACCCACTGAGCCACCCAGGTGCCCTCAACTTCACTCTTCTAAGCTTGAGCATAGACAGATGGTCGTGGGCCTCTGTGCTACATGTAGAGGCAACAACTCAGAGAAAGGCTTTTCCTAAGAGGAGATTTTCTCCCACCGTCGGGTTCTGTACAAACTATAAGAGCTTAACGCCATGTCATTTGGAAGTCTCAACTCCATTTCTGAGAAGTGGGGGGCACCTGGGTGGCTCAGTCATTAAACGTCTGCCTTTGCTCAGTTCATGATCCCAGGGTCCTGGGATGGAGTCCCCACATCAGGGTCTCTGCTCAGTGGGGCGTCTGCCTCTCCCTCTCCCTCTGCCCCTCCCCTGCTCATGCTTTGTACTGGTTCCTGCTTTCTCTCTATGAAATAAATAAATGAAATTTTTTAAAACAAGAGCTTTTCAGTCAGGGTTAGTATTGTTCTATAGGTCACATTCTTCTTGGGTGGGAGAGGATTGGTGTCTCCAGTATTTTGAGGCTAATCAAGGGCGCAACACTATCTGAGGTGAAATGCCGTTGGAAAGAAACTGAAGCCTGTGCTAAAATTAGGGTAGGAAGCAATATACATTTGACATTCTAGACAGCAACTTTAGGCTGAGCCAACAGCGTGGGACAGTTTTCAACTGGCAATACTGAAGCTCAACAATGCTCATCTCTCTTTGGTAGAAGTGAAGCATAATACTGACTGGATGAGTTCTCACCCGGCCGAACAGAGTTGCTGGGACTTCTTCTCAAGTAAGTGCTGAGGTAATGATCAGACCTTAACCACCTCCAGGCAGCAAGAGGCCATCTGGGTTTTCCTGAGCAGCGGTCTTTAGGTAAAACAAGGGAATGCTGTGCTCATCTATCTATGACGCTGATAAATTAATAAGAATTGTTTTGGGTAATTTTGGTAACATGAATTTCTTAAGAGAAAAAATATTGGCTTTGATATTGAGCAATTTGGGAACTACATTTAATATTCTCAATTTTTAAGCAGTCAGTTCTTTACCATAAAACTTCCCAATATCCCCTGCTAAAGAAGAAGAAAAGGAGATGAGAGGAAAACAGAAGCTAGACAGAGGCCCACACTGTTGGGAGTCATACCTGCTAAAGGGAACATTGAGAAACATCACAGTGCCCGCACTGCACAACAGGCCCACAGCTTCAGTGGCTGGTGGTACTTGGCAAAGTGCATGCTGAGCTCTTCAGAGTTGTAGGGCCTGAAACACAGCTCAGTGAGGCACACTCTCTCTCATTCCTTGTGGCAAACTCTTCTGGAGACTGGAGGCTCCAATACTCATGCACAAGACAGGTCATGGTAGTAATAACAGCACTTACTCACATCTACATTTATAGGTCTGGTCTTTTCTCAATCTGTTTCTCAGAAAGAAAAGTCAAATACCGGACTGTCTGGTTTAAAACCAGACACATGGCCACTGGCTGCTAGGCGCTGGGCTGCTTTGTGTTCACATGTATTGTGTGTTTTATTTCTTATTAAATACTTGTTATGGTTCTATGAGTAAAGTATTTAATTCCTTTGGTATAGATGGGGAAATGAGAGCTCAGAGAGGTTAAGTAACTTGTTAGCTAGTTACCTAATAAGGGAGTTGGTTGAATGAGGTTGGAATGTGTAATCTCACATTCTCTATTTTCCTTTGATATTTGATGCATTGAAGTGATTCAAGATCTCCTAAAATCTGTCATCAAGTCTTTCCTTGACTGATTTCTGGATCTGGAATACTTCAAAACTGGATAATAGCATCTTGGAGATCTCAGAAAGCATTCTGTGTATGAAATAGCAGGAAAAGACTTGAAGAGTATCATCAATAATCAACTGTTGATAAAATTTAACGAGGTTTAATTTTCCAAAAAAAACTATATATATCCCAACAATCTCTGAAATACAAGGAGAAGAATTATAGGCTTTGACCATGATTGTCCTATGACTTGGTCAGAAGCCACCTCAGGATCTCAATTTACCATTAAGTTTCAGGACCTGCCCAACCTGGGTTGCCTCCGAGATACTAGGTTACTGGTTTAATTAGATATTTAGACTATTTTTTTTTTCAAGACTTTCAAGTGTTTTGGTATAATGAATGAAACCAGTTGGAGAGACCCTGATGTTTCTTCCTTCTTCCTAAGAAAATGCTCCAGGAAATACCAGGACAGTTTTCAGACTGCAGGCTCTTCTAATGGTGTGAATCCTTTTAACTATGATTCCTAGAGGTGAGAACCAATTTCTGCCCAAGAGACTTTTGCTTTCCCTTCTACTGACAATCTAGAGCCTCCTGTGAAGGAGCACCTTACAACAAAACTTCCAGAACCGTCAGCTATATATTGGCACAAAGTTGGTGAATATGTCTCAGTTTCAATTCTGGGCAACAAAAAGGACTTCTGAAATAATGTTGTACAAAAGAGCACCTGTATCTGTTTAGAACTAATGTGTGGTTGCATGTATGGCTGTTTCTATTTTTTGTTTAGCCAGAAGTGTTTTCCCCTTGACTTTCTGAAAATGATACAACTCTTAGTCTTTACTATCACGGTGCCAGGTGGTGGGAAGTCTTTCTCAACTTCTTTTTAATACATGCGGAGAGTACATGACCTGTCCTTTAGAATCTGTGCTCCAGACTGATGAATTTGTAAGCAGAGCATCAATGAAATCCTTGGCAGTAAAAGCAGAAGTTGGTTTATCTATGATGATATGCAGGAGTTCGGGGGATGAGTCCTTTCTTTTAGTAAGAGGCAGATGGCCCATCTATTAGAAGCCATCCCCTGGTATCTGAAGCATGAAGACCCAGACTAGAGTACTTTACTGGGCCACGAGAAATACAACATTCGAATTAGTCAAAAGGCTCAGAAATCCCCACAACCTGTTGGGTTAAAAAAGGGTGCAATTGTAGGTGGTAGAAGGCTGTAATTGGTCTGTGGATTATTTTTATGACATTTTAATTCCTTTTCTATAATTAATGCAGGAGAAATAAACAGTTTTCAAGCAACCTGATATGTTTACCAAATGTCCTCATCTTAAGTGAAGCAAGATTAGTGATGGGCTTTAGAAGAGCATGTGTTGTGCCTCACAGATCTTCAGAAACACAGCAGGAATGTATTTAAGGTAACTTTATCTTCTATGCTCCAAAGCACAAGTAGTCTCTCAGCATATGTAAGTGGTGAAGACTCTTCAGTTCACAAGGAAGAGAAGCTGTCTCAAACAAGCAAGAATGCCAAGGGCGACTTTTCAGGTCCCAGATCTGGGGAAGCCCGAGGCTGGAGCTGTCTTTGTGACTGCTCTGACCTGCCAATGTCATTGGCTTGCCCTCTCCCTCTTCCACTCCTTCTTTCTAAGTATTAGCCTTGCTTCTTTCTCCTTCATCTCAAACACTTCTTTCTTTCATTTAGACTGCTTGAGGCTTATATCAGTTTCACAACTTATTCAGTTTCACAATTCCCTGAAAGAGTAAAGAACTTCTTTCTTGTGGGGTATTATATACAATTTAAAAGTAAGATTCCAGTTGTTTCTGTAGTTTCATATGCTCATTAGAAGCCCCCCTGTTTCAATCAGAGTTTGAGGCACCGGTCCAGGCAGTATGAGGAAGTCAGAAAAGGACTCTTGATGACAACAAAATAGTAGAAGGTATGGGACGTTAACAAATATCACCTACTTTGAGGCAGCATGTGAAATTGAGACAGAATAAGTTTTAATGATGAAATGAGACATCATTGAATGAAACCAGGGCTCTTTCATGAAGAGAAATATTGTATCTGTTTCCTGAAGAATAGATAGGATTTCATGGTGAAGAATCAGGAAGGGGAAAGTCATTCCAGAAGAAGGGAATGGTATAAAGAATGCAAAGAGACAGGGAAAAGGGAAAAGTTAGTATCTTGAATAAAATATAGATATGTTCATAGCAACAATGGCCATGGTCTCCAAACTGTGAAAAGAACCAAGATACTCTTCAACAGATAAATGGATAAGGAAGATGTGGTCCATATACACTATAGAGTATTATGTCTCCATCAGAAAAGATGAATACCTAACTTTTATATCAACATGGATGGGACTGGAAGAGATTATGCTGAGTGAAATAAGTCAAACAGAGATAGTCAATTATCATATGGTTTCACTTATTTGTGGAGCATAAGAAATAACACAGAGGACATGGGGAGATGGAGAGGAGAAGGGAGTTGGGGGAAATTGGAGGGGGAGATGAACCATGAAAGACTATGGGCTCTGAAAAACAATCTGAGGGTTTTGGAGGGGCGGGGGGTGGGAGGTTGGGGGAGCCTGGTGGTGGGTATTATGGAGCGCACGTATTGCGTGGAACAGAAACAATGAATTCTGATACACTGAAAAGAAATTTAAAAACTAAAAATTAAAAATATATAGATATTATAAAGGAAGAAATGTGAGCCAAGGTTAGTAAGAACTTTTGGCATTGGACCATAGAAGACCTTGAAGTTCTCAGCTTCAACCCAAGTTGTGTCCACTCTACATAGCCAGTGAAGATTCTGGAGCCAGGAGAGACCAGATCAAATCATTCACTAGAGAGTTTCCAAAGGCAGCTTCAGTGAGGAAGGGCTGGATGGGGGATTTACTTTAGCTTCAGGAACCTATCTGTGGCTTGGGAAGAGCCACCAGGGCATCCTGGCTGTGGAAATAGGACCAATGAGATCTCTCCTCTTGAAGCAAAGCTCTAAATTTCATACACAGGATTAGGGTTATAGCTATCAATTGCCAGTCAAGATCAAATTTTATTTGTTATCACATGGCTCCATTTCTCTGCTAAAGTCAAGTCCCCATCTCCAACGAGTAGCTGGCCATTCCCTGGCATATCCCTGCCCTACTATCTCACATTCGATGCCACCTTTCCCATCATCTTTTTGTGGTGGCATCATTTCCTTAGCAAATCAGTCCCGGCCATTCCTGAGAATAGGGGACAACTTTGGTGAGTCACCAGGATAGCCTCAAATGCCAACATTTTTGTGTGGGCAAACATCAAGTTAAAATGAACATGGAGGACACATGGAGAAGGCAGAGCCAACACCCACAAGTCAGGTTTGCTGCCTCACAGCCTGGGGGCCAAGGAGCAGGACTATCCCAGCCCTCTCTGCAGAAAAAGAGAACAAAAAGTCTCATTGTTGTGGACAGGCTGACAGGAGCCTGGATCATTCTAAGCAGTGGTGGGTAGAAACTCTTCCTTTTCTTCTAGCAGCTGAGTCTGGGAGACAGCCTATGCAGTAACTCAGAGGCCCCCAAGAAGCTTCCTCCAGGTCCATGGTAGCCATGAGGATTCATTTGAATACAGATCAGCTGCTATAACCATGACCCCCAAATAATAGTGACTTTAATGAGATACAGGTTTATTTTTCTCAGGCAATAATCTGGGCATAAGAAGCCCTGGGCTGCAACCTTGGCTTCTTAACACACAGCTTCCACCCCGTGGTCTCATCATGTCCACAATCCTACCAACCCTGCAAGGGCTCCCTAAAAGTTGTACATGTCACTTCCACTCACATCAATGGCTGTGACACAGCCATATGGCCACACATGGCTGAAAATGTGAGGGCTGCAGGCTCGGCTAATAACAGCTGATGGTCACTCAGGGAAGGCTTCCAGGAGCCAAGCACTGCTCTATCTAAGAGCTTTGCATGCATGGCTTGCTCCCCCAGGAGGTAGTACTGGCATTATTCCCATTTCACAGGCAAGTGAGCAGAGGCAGCAGGAAGAGTCAGCAGGATACCCTGGCTGTGGGAATAGTACCAATGAGGCCTCTCCTCTTGAAGCAAAGCTCTAAGTTTCATACACATGATTAGGGTTATAGCTATCAATTACCAGTCAAGATCAAATTGAGGTGAAATAGCTTACCCATCGTTATCAAATAAGTCATGAGGATGACATTCAAAAACACTCACAACTGGCTCTGAAATTCATGATCTGTGGCACTGCCTCTACTTTCAGAGTTCTGTTAGTAGAAGAAAGGAAGATGAAAATTGGGGGACAATCAGTTATCACAACTCCGTCACCCCATTATCCATGTTTGTCACACATTGCAATGGCTCCAAACTTTGGAACCTTCTCCCTTATTGCTCAGTCACTTCTAGTTTTCCGGCACATTGGCCTTCACAGCATTCGGAGGTCCGTCCCCCATGGCCCTGCTGCAATGCTGACATGGTCTAGCCTCTGGCTTCCAACTTCTCACAATCCAGCTACCCCCTCCACTCTCCAACCAAATGAATCTTCCCCAATGCCATTCCTTCATGCCATGCCCCATCTTTAGAGACTAGCAGAGGATAAGCACTACTTAACTTGATCAACTTCCTTCTGCTAAGTCTGGCCTTCAGTTTGCTTCCAAACATACATTGCAAACTTACAAATCCCTCCTCAGAGCCCACACAGATCCTCTCAACACCTGTCAGCTGGGTCTACTTACACCATAGGTACTCCTGTAGCTCGGCTGTCAGATAGAAAAGGAAGTGTCACTTATATATAGATAAAGGAGTTTAGTTCAGTCCTTTGGCCATTGAGAATGACTGCACCTTGTTTCTGTTCACTTGTCTGAAGTCTACCCCAGTTTGCATCTGACCTGCCCTGGGGCTAACTCAGTTCTGTACCCCTGGGCACCGAATGGAGAGATCCTCCATGGCTCAACGTCCCAGCCTATGGCACCCCACTCCTCCCTCCACTCCCGTTGCTCTTCCCACAGCCTGGCCAATGGTGTCAGCCGTCCTCCTATGTATCTAGTCTAGTGTGTTATAAGGTAGAAGCCAAGTTTTTCGTCTTATCATGATCCCCCACTGCTGTGAGATGCTCCATGTTCTCTGCTGATTGGCTAGTGGTTGGTACTAAGTGACTTAGTAAGTCATGGTGTTTTGTTTTTTTTTTTAATATTTTATTTATTTACTTGACAGACAGAGATCACAAGTAGGCAGAGGCAGGCAGAGAGAGAGGAAGGGAAGCAGGCTCCCTGTTGAGCAGAGAACCTGATGCGGGGCTTGAACCCAGGACCCTGGGAACATGACCTGAGCTGAAGGCAGAGGCTTTAACCCCACTGAGCCACCCAGGTGCCCTGGCTTAGTCACTTGTAAGCATCCCTGTAAGTAACATAATTTGGAAAACAATTGTCCAGCTAATGTCCAGCGATAAGGAACAATTACACATTAAGTCTGCAGGATCACCTTCTGTTAAATGTAAAGAAGAGTATTGCATCTCTTCCTTTGCCATGGGTGTGGATGGTCCATCTTAGATCAGTTAGGAAAAATTGATGGAGATTTGAAAGGCTGTCTGATGCTCCAGCAGATTCTTTCCTATACTTGCATTAGGAAAAGTATCAAAGAGCGTTTTCAAGCTATTGGTACATAACCTTGACCCAAACTTTGAACACCAGCTATCCCTTGAACATCAAGCTCTAAGATGTGGGGGAGGAAGCCAGTGGGGATTGTTGAACAAGCTTTGTTTCAGAAAGGGTGGATTAAAGAAGGAGGAATGTATTTTCCAAAGGGGTAACTTTCAGAAACATTGTTTGTGCTCTTGGCCCCAGAGTAAGAGGGAAAAAGTGGTGACAAGAATATATTTTTAAGTCAAGGCATTGTAAGTTCATCTTAGACTTTTGAGCTTTCAGAGTGTTTGTTCAGGAGGTGGTTTCCAAGGTTTTACAACTTTGCTAAAAACATTCAGCCTCCTCTTTAGATCCCTCCAGCTGATATCACTTTTAGTGACTTCCGAAGCAGCATTGTTGCTAAGAATTGATACAACAATGAATCTTTACTAGTACCCATCAAAACAGGACTTTCATATCTCACATTTTAGTTTGAAGGGGAAAATTTTTTTTCCCCTTTTAGAAATGCCCTGGAAACTAGCTTTGTTTCGTCAATGGAATAGCAAGCATGGACTTTATTTATATCTACCACCTGGTCACAGGACCACTGATTTGCATCTTCCGGTTAAATGCAAATTGTTCATCTTTAAGTTCAATGGCATTTGCCTCTTTTAAACAAACAGCACTAAAGCGACTAGTAGACATGCACTGTTTGTTTAGCTTGGCTTCTCTCTTTGATCTCATGTTAACATACCTTAATGGCAGGTAATGATTGATAATAGAGTATTGTAAAGTTCAGGTAATAAATACTGCTTAACTCATAATAATGCTGAATAATGTACTTTTTATGACTTGGTTTGATGGAAAATTTCCTTGTCAGCTCGGTCTAATTGTCCAAACAAACCCCCCCATTGCTTGAAGAAATACATGTCCTACCCTAGACACATTAATTAGGGTCATGGCTGGGCTGCACCAAGGAATATAGTAACACTTCAGTTATCTCTAAATGTAATCTTTGGGCAATCTTACTAATGCTAAACTCAGGTTTAATGAGAGTCTTTTGTTTACACTTTGCCCTTTGAGGCTCGAAGGCCTCTGTTGGAATCTGTGGTGGTGTTCCAGACCCCATGTTCCCACACCGGGGTCCTTGCTTTGAGGCATCCAGGGGTCATCAATTCTACTGACTCAAACATCAGAAGTCACAACAGTCGCTTCTCTTTATCGTGGCATGGGAGCAAGGGGATTTGTATGAAGAGAGAAGGACCCTCTTTTAATTTTTTATTACTGACTATTTGAAGATGCATGGCATTGAGATTAAGGTTAAAAGGGGATTGGTGTCTTGGCTTTTGAAAAGCTCAGGTGCTGGGTGTCAAAGAGCTTGGTAAAGTCCTACTTGCCCACATGTGGCATTTCCATGGTGCTCTGCTGTCTTCGAAGTCCCAAGAATATTCCAAACACAGGACAACAGATATCCAGAAGGGGACCATGTGGGCCTTTAACAAAAATGACCAGTGTAACACCCAAGGTTTGACTGCAGGGCACACCTATAATGAACCCCAAAATGGTTTTCTGAGAAAAAATGGCTGGTTTTAAAGTTTAAAATGATTTCATTCATGATTCCAAGTGAGTGAATTGTTACTATACTCAATCAAGGGTCTAGTTCCTGGCATGCATCTAGCAAAAAAAACAGTCTGTGTTTAATTTTTTAGATTTGAGCATAATTGCCATCTCATTGATGATAGTTTCATATGTTATTTAATACTCAAATTTCTAGGGAACCCCATAACCAGAAACCCACAATGGGAAAAATTTCATTCTCAGTTTTTTTTTCTGACAACTCTTTATAAATGACTTATTCCTTAGACATTAGACATTGATAGTTAGGCACCCAGAAGGGCTTACTTTCATGAATAACATTGTCCACTTCATACAAATTACTTGCTGTCTACCTTGAGTCATATTTTTTTGAAAGAACAGAAAATTTCAGATGGCCTTTAAATAAACAAAATCTGTTTGTCCTTAATAGTTTCACCCATTTATCCTGATGACTCATTTCATGTTCTATTTCAGTCTGTTTTGACTGGATTTCTTGGAAGACTACAGAATTAAACACAACATTCTTTAGAAATTTGGTTGCTGAATTTAGACAAAGATTGTTGTCTTCGTGGGATCGATTTGTTTGCTCCTTTCAATTAAAGACATAAATACTTCTTTCATCGTTAAACATGAGGCTACGTGCCTAGAACTCTCATCGCAATTAACACACCATAGGCTTTAGAAATGTTCCACATTAAGAACTGCGTGCATCAAACAATAGGTACCTTGCAAATGTCACTGCCAATCAATTGCTTTGCCTTTCCTGATGGACGCATGCTGATGTCTGGTGAGACTGACCAATTGACATTTGTCTCATAAGTTTTTAAGACAAATTAATGCAACAGGAATGATCATTTGATCACTGTGTACTTGAATTACACTTATCTTTTCTGATATTTTATTCATTTAGATAGAAATCTAGTTTTCAGATTCCTAATTTTTATATACTATTTTTAAATTTTTTTTAAAAAAATATTTTATTTATTTATTAGAGAGAGACAGAACACAAGCAGGAGGAGTGTCAGGCAAAGAAAGAGGGAGAAGCAGGGTCCCTGCTGATCATGACCTAAGCCAAAGATAGATGCCTAACAGACTGAGCCACCCAGGCACCCCTATATTAAGGGGAATCTATTTTAACTGTATTTTATAAGACTTTAAACAAACCAGACAGAACAGGTGTTCTCTGCCCTAGCTACACAGTTAGACTTACCTGGGGAGGTCTTTAAAAATGCTGATATTCCAGGTCCACCCAGGAAAATTTGAGTTAGGATCTTGGAGTTGGGGCTCTGACTTTATATGCGGTTTCTCTTAAACCTTCTCCAGGTGGTTCTGACATGTAAAGCAGAAGTTAGAAACAATTGCGTGGATGCAACGTTTCTAAAATTCAGGTCCCAGACAGCCGTCATACAAAGTTGAGTAGGACACTTGTTAAATGCATCTTCCCCAGCCCCACCCAGACCCACTGAAACAGACCTGCTTCAGGAGAGCCTGGAATCTGGAAGTTCAGCGTGCAGTTCCTGGGCATGCCCAAGTGTGAAATTGACTACCCTGATCCATCTGTTTCATTTTCCAGAAAAACTGGTCTCACATAAAGAAAAAAAAAAGTTAGACAAGATCCTTTAATCCTCACAACAACTGTTTTGCAAAGGCTATGAACCAGTATACCACTACACCAGTAGGAAAACTCACTGAAGGTCCCACTGCAGAAACACGATTTGAACTTGTGTGGTTGGACTTCACAGCCTGTGCACACGCACAGCCGCCAGTCTGTGGCTCCAAAGCTTAGGCACAGGACAGCTGTTCTGCGGTGATCGTTAGAGCCAGCTCTGTGGTTAAGCTACGTATTCATGAAGCACAATAAGTAAGGCACAATGAATGTATGGTAAGGTAGAACAACCTGTTGTTGGTGAAGCTTTCAGGAGAGGCTTCATGAAAAGACCAGGCATTTGAGCTGGACCTCTAAGGGTGCAGAGCGTTTCTGCAGGCAGATTTTGTGCAAACACAGGAAGATCAAGGTGGGAGTGCTCAGAGAATAGCAAGAGTTTCTATAATCAGTGCAGGATGGTGCTAGGTGGGACCCAAGGCTGGAGAAGCAGATTTGAGGTCTCCTGTGGGTGGGGGCTGGATTACATTTGCTTCTTATCTAGTCCAGGAGTCAGCCATTCAACCAACAGATATTGTTATTCAAATACTTAGAGGGGGTTAGTGAGCAGAGGGGACATTTAAAAAGTAGAATTTTTCATCACTACTGGTCAAGAACTCATGCTCGAGGGGTCACTCAGATCACTTAAAATATGATTTATTAACTTTTGAATAGGAAATACAATTGCATGGGATAAAATCCAAATGAACAAAAGGCTGTCCGTGAAAAATAAGTCTCTCACCCACTCCTGACCACCAGTAATCTAGCTCCCTTTCCCAGAAGCAACCATTATTACTCAACTAGTGAACATTTGGCTGCTGTGTCTTTCTTCCCTTTACCACATTCACATGGGCACAGTCTGTGCAACTATAAACCCTTCCCGTCCTGGTCATTTGCCGAAGTTCGGTCTGGAGTCTGATCCTAGAATAATACACCCAGAATTCTCAAAGATACCCATTCAACAAACATTTCTGGATGCCTACTGTGTGCTTACTATGGAATGGCTAGAATGGAGATAGGGGGATCAGTAAGAGATAATACTTGCCCTTAGGGATCACACTATACAACAAGGTAAACCACCAAAAAATAACGATTACAATGCACTGTGGGAAATGTTGTAATAGCAATAAATGTGGGGCTTTATGAGGATAAGTGGCCTCTAAAGCCCAGGCTCTTTCTAGTTCCTGCTGCCTCTGGGCAGAGAAGGCTGCTGAGCCACTAAAGCCTTAGGCTAATGTCCTACTTAAGGTGAATTGTATCCTTCCAAATTCGATGTGTTTTTGCTTTTGCACGATTTGATCCAGATCATTCCTCCTTGTCCTGGTCCACGTGTAGACACTGTCAGATGGGAGTTCCCTTGTTTATTATTAACTATGAACCATGGTTCACTCTCTTTTTCAGTCAATTCATTTTACTTTTTTAAACACATTTTCTCACAATACTGTTTTGGATCTGGAGAACATAGCATAAACCAAATTTGGGGAGTTTTGTGCCACCAGCATGTGATTTTTGAGCCCTGCTTTGTTCTGTTTAATTCTCATGTGGTCCCACTGACATGTCAATAGGCTATGAATATTCACAAGAGTGCAGGTTGCAGTAGCGCCTTTTATGAAAAATAATGCAGTATGCTGCCCGTGAAGTTCTTATTCTTTTGAAACAATTTCTTAGACTGTGTTCCAAGGACATGTTTCACAAGATATTAATAGATAATTATACTTAAAAAAAAATTCGTGGCTCAGTACTTTGGGATATGAAGAAATAAATGGGCTTCTTTACTCCAGAAGTTCTTAGAGACTTTAATGTGCCAACATACATCATGGATTTCCAAGAGAAAGTTGTACATGGTGCTCTCAAACCTATTTGACCCTGAAAACTGGGTTTCGTTTGTTTGATTTTTGGAAACATAGCCATTGTCATCTTGGGACGTTCTGTTTTATTAGATTACTTAGATGTCTAGGGCAATCTTCATGTGAAATGCTTCTAACATACGGTTCTCTATCAGAAGAGAAATCCTCTTAATACCATATATATTTATATTTTATAACACATGTTTGTATAACTAAATTGGTAATCTTTCTGTCCATTGATTGAATATTCTAGATGACTTTCATAAACTCTTTATTGTGTCTCAGGGAGGTCTTGAACATGGTTTTCATCTCCGAGGCTGTCATGTCCCACTGGATGCCTCTCTTCCCCTTTTCAGCCTTTTGACTTTTGTTAACACCTCTCCTTTTCCTCTTATCGAGCTGCCCCCTCTGTCCATGGGGAGATGTGGACAATTGATGTTGACTGTAGAGATGACAAAAACAGATCAAGAGGGAACAGTCTGCCAGAGCACAGAGACGGGGACAGAGAGTTAAAAATGAAAGTGGAGGAGAGAAACAGGACCACGTGGTGGCTCATGTTAATCTTTAAACATTTATGCCTCATCACTTCTCCTAGTGGTCAGATGAGGTAAGGCGTGGGCATCCAAATCACAGAAACCTAGAAATGTTCTAAATTGCAGCGGGGGTGGGGGGGGGGTTAGCGATAAAGAGGAACATTGTCCTCCGCGTTGTTCTGTGATAAAGCTGGTTTTGGAAGTTCCTTAGGAAAGATCTAGCCAGACAAGTTTTCTTTTCCATTATTACTTCCCCCCGTCAGACTTTATGCACCTATAGTCTTAGTCTATATTCCTAGATGGAACAATGCTATAGTCAATCTCCTTCTGTAGACCTCATGGCTGTGGTTAAGAATGAGAAAAATGGGTATGGGAGAAAGAAATAAACTCAGAAGCTCAGGAAAGAGTTGGTGGCTGAGTGGAACACAAGGAGCTATGGATGGAAATGAGCAGACTTCAAAAGAAAGCCTTTCCAAGGATGCATTAGTTGCAATTTTATTCCTATGTGAGTGACAGAAAATTCAAGATAACAGTGGTTTAAACAATAGAATTTCATTCCTCTCTCATCTAGAAGTATGGGCAGGTGGCCTGGGACTGGTGTGGTGCTCCATATACTTTTTATTTTTTTCTATTGATCTCATGCTACAAAAGGCTAGCACATGCATTGTAGGCAAGAGGATGGAGAAAGAAATGAAACACACACACACACAGAAAGGACACATATCTGCTATCTTTTTTGGAAGGTTTCTAGAACAACTCTACCACAGTCTGCTTACTCCAGAACCTCTAATTGGAGGCTCCCTGAGGCTCTAATTGGTATAGGCCAATACCTAGCTGCAGGACAATCAGAGAACTTCACTTTTTATTCAGCCATTTGTGCAGTCAAATGTGAGTTCATTGACCATGGAAAAAGGAGAAAACTGGGTATTGGGGGATGCATAATTATTCACAAAAGTTGCCCCTCACTTGCCACTGACATCAAATTTGGCCATGTACCTTAATTCAGCCACTGAACTGCAAACAAAAGCCTTAAGAGCTAACCAGTAGTTTACCAAGTCCTTCACCCACTGCCATGGGACTGGCAACATTCCAGCTGGAGGCTGTTCCATCACACTGCATCCTGGAGGGAAGGAGACAGAGAGCAGAGCTGCAGCTGGCCTGGGACAGATATGAGATGCACAATTCAGGGGCCATTTGTTATGCAGCATAACCTACCCCAGCAGTTTCAAAGCACAGTCCCCAGACCATCACCACCAGCACTGCTGGGGAACTCGTTAGAAATTCATTCTCAGCCCCACCCTAGACCCACTGAATTAGAAACCCTCAGAGGCCCGACAACCTGGGGGCTAACAAGTCTTCCAGGGGCTTCTGGTGTGGCTAAAGTTTCGGGCCACTGACCTAGTCTATTTTGCCTACTACTGAGGACTAGTTGTCACTACAGACAGGTAGAAGCAGGGAGAAGGAGCTGCCATCCATTCTTCATGAGAGGAAAGGGAAAAGAGAGCTATAAGAGAGAAGTGTTATCTCCCTGCCATTTGGTGTGGCTTTAGTCCCAAGAGAAGACACCATACCTAGGGGAGTTGGTCCCAGCTCCCCAATACAGTGAGGGAATTGCTCATTGCAAGAAGTGGATAGTTGGCCCATGTCCCTGAAGAAGCAAGAGCAGAGTGATGACTTAGAAATCGATTCTTTGACCTTATGTCACCCTGTTGTTAGAGTTGGAGGACATGGAAGCCACTAAACCAGCATCACCTTAAACATTATAGCAAATTGCCCCTTACATAGTCTATATCTGACTATTCCAGACACTACCACATCAAGACTGTCGAGACTTTCTGGTTTGTTCCAAAACACGGCTGACAAATTACACTTTGAATTCTCAGATATGGTTCAGTGTAATGTCTCTGTATCCTGTGGGGAGAAACACCAGGGTCTTGCTCCGGAGGCCTGGAAATGAGCAACAGACACACCCAGGAGTAAATGGTGCTCATTTTCACCCCCTTGCATAACTTTCTGCATCATCCAGATTGCTTTGGTCTGACAGAATTCCGTATTCTAGATCTTTCCTAAGCATCCAACATCTCCACTTTCCTGTGTCTAATTCTCTTATGACTCCAGGTTTGATGATTAAATAGATGGGAACTAAGATGTCTGCTGGTGCATTGCTTTCTTAGATGTAGGTTTTATTTCAATACTGCCAGTCTGAAACTATGAACACCCACAGCTCAGGCGCTAAAAGATGTCCGTAGGAATAAGTCTTCCATAGGACCATGAAGGGAAATGCAGCCAAACCAAGGCAACGTGTGGGAGAAGAGCTGGAAGGATGTTTGAGCCCAGAAATGCTGGCCGTGGTGAAGTCATGGCAGGGATGTCTCTCTCCTTACTTTAGGCAACTGTATTTCCCCCTCCATCATGCTTTTGTGAGAAATTCAGGTTTCAAATAAAATACTAAATAACCCTAACGAGGCAGCAAGTTAGCCTGAATCAGCAATAGTCTACGTATATTTACCTCACGGTGTGAACCAAGCAATACTTCCCATCCGTGTGAAAGAACAGCACTTCATCTGCTACTTTGGCTGAAGAGTTGCCGTATTTAAAAGAACAAACATGATTTCCCTAGGATGTAACTTATAATGTGCTCTGGTCAATTCTCAGACTATACTTTTCTGTTACTCATTTGGTATTTTCCTCAGAGCCGACATGGAAACTCCACTGTCTCTGTCCTACTGAATACCACTGCATCAAAGAAGCCAAATGTCCTGAACTCCATGGGAGAAAACCACAGATGCCACCACTATGGGACTGGTCCCTGAGCAGACTAGCTCTAGATTCCATGCTTCTCTGCCTGGGGTCGTCTCTGGGACAGTGCAGGGGCCCAGAACAAATCCGACTCTCCAAACCGTAATGTTTTCTATAAGGAAGATCAGATTAAAATGAATATCAAGGGGAGCAGAAAGCCAGAAGATGACACAAAGATATGATGCTGAGAGCTGGGACTAAGGTGCCTTATAGGAAGGTGACACGGTGTTTCTCTGCTTATGGATCTATGAACTTCTGGGGTCTTTTGCTTGACACTGGTTAGTTGACCTTGACAGTGAATTTTAAAACTGTCTGAGGGGTGCTTGGGGTGGCTCAGTTGGTAAGTGTCTGCTTTCACCTCAGGTCATGATCCAAGGGTCCTGGGATAGCCTTAGCGGGAAGTCAGCTTCTCCTTCCTCCTTTGTCCCCAACCCCCACTCGTGCACATGCGCACCCTCTGTCCCTCTCTCAATCAATTAAAAAATATATATAATACAAATATATATTATATACATTATTATCATATTATATAAATTTATTATTATATAATATTAATATTATATAATATAATATATTTTATATTTATTTATTTATTTATATAATAATAAATATTAATTATATATATAATATATAATTATATATAATATAATATAATTATATATAATATATATAATTATATATTATATATAATATATTATATTATATATAATTATATATTATATATAATTATTTTTATATATAATTATATTTTTATATATATATTTATATATATTTTTATATATAATTATATTTCACATATAATTATATATATTATATATAATATAATTATATATTATAATAATATATAATTAATATTTATTATTATTATATTATATAAATAAATAAATATATATATATATATATTTTTTTTTAAGGAAAAAATCTCTGAGGTTCTTTCTTTCCCTGAGAAAAAACTATTTAGTGACTGCGGGAGGATATGACAAACAAGACAAAGGCAAGCAGCTTCTTTAAACTTCTTGCTTCAATTTATTTCAAGACCAAAACAGACTTTGGCTTTCTTGGCTGTGTCGGGATCAGCCCATAGGAATTTCTGGGGGCTGAGGTGGAGCCAACAATGGAGGGTTCCCTCACAGAACTCAGAGGCAAAAGAGTTCCCTGAAGCTGCTTTTTAGGGTGGTGGCTTGTTAGAGTGATCTACCCAGTTGGGTGTGGCCATAATTAAAATGAGATGACCACAACTGGGCTATCTTACTCCCATATATCAGACTCCTTACCCACATGCTCTCTATCTGTCCCTGTCCTTCTCTTTCCCCTGGTTTTTATATCTGTACCTCTTCCTGGTCTGATGACTACTCACCATTAGGGACACTTTTTCTGGGCATATCTCAGCTCCTAACCTAGGCTGAATAATTGCAATTACTTCTTTCACCACCGTCATTTTCTGAAGCTTACAGGAATGAATGAAAAATTATACATATTCCAGTGAAGGCAAATGATTTGCTATTTTATCGTTTTTATAGTCACAATCAAAGGTTTCATAGTATTCCCCAAACCACAAAGATTTCATAGTATTCCCCAAACCCCAAAAGAGACATATCAAAAAGCTAAAGATCAACTGCCCACCCGAACTTACCTCTCAGGTCCTAGGGTCTGATGAGTTTCCCCAGCAGGGTGGGGCGTGGAACACACACCCTCTGCAGCACTGTGTCCAGCCCTGTGGCCCAAGGGTCAGGCTAGCCTCCAGGGGGGCCTTGTGGTTGAGTTCCACTCCTTAGGGAAGGAAGGATATGTGCCATTAGCAGCTGGGCTGCCCGATTCTTTTTTGTTCCAGGGAAAGGATGAGTTTTTCGCATTTTCTCTCCCCTCAGATGAAATCTTTGTCCAAAGACCACTGCCATCTTCTTCCCAGCCTCAGGTCATTGCCTCTGGCCACTCCTGGTCTTCTGGCTCAGAATTGCCCAAACGTGTGCTTTCTCCTTTTCTCAACATTCTCTTTCCTCCTATCTTACTCCTTTCATTTCCTGTGTCTCTTCCACCTCATTCTCCATAAATAAGTGGAGAATAAATAAATGAGAGTATTGCCCCTCAGTTGTTCTTAATCTACCTTCTTCTCCTTCCAGGACATTCTAACCTGATACAAAATGTTATCATTAACCAAAGAATAGTAAGCAAGAGAAGGTTTCCCGGCAGTGGACTTTTTTAAATTCCAAGGTAGTGTCTGCGAGTCTAATTTATTTTCTTCTCAACTTTTTATTTTGAAAAATTTCACACATACCAAGAAGTTGCCAAAGGAATACACATACATCCTTCACTTAGGTCGACCAGCTGTACATTTTGCCACATTTGTTTCCTCTTTCAGGGTGTGTATATTCATTACTGTTATTTTTCTTGCTGAATTATTTAAGAGAAAGTTGCAAATATCCTAACCCTTTATCCCTAAATACTTCAACATGTATCTCTTAAGAACAAGAGCATTCTTTCACATAACCACAACATAATTATCAAATGCAGAAAATTTAATAGTGACATAAAACTACTATCTAGTGACCCAGCCATGTGAGTCTATTTAAATATTTGAAGAAAGACTCTGCATTTGGCTTTGATTTACATAACCTAAAAATAAGGGCTTTGTTGCAGTTTCACCGAAATCCACATCAATTGAAATGGCTGGTGGCCCCAAGGAAATGCCTTTTTTCCCTTCTTATTCCTTAATTTATTTCCCTTATAAAGCATAGATACCACTAATAATATCTATCAACCAAAGGAACTTGGTTGATGAACTGTATTTCCAGCATGTTTAAATCATTGAAAAAGTATGGGAGGGGGTGGTACTATACCCACAAAGACCAGTGCCTCATTTGGAGATAACTTCCAGAACCATTTTGATATAATTTAATTTCCTGAGGACTCAACATTTAGGGGCATAACCCATCGAGCTTCTTCCAGGGATGTGTTTATAGCAAATAACCCCTCCAGAACAAAACCCGAGATGATGTTAAAATGGAACCCGTAGCTCTTTGTTTTGTTTTTAAAAGGAGAGGTTTGTGCTTCTACACATGTCAACAAGCAAGCGTTGGTTTAAGAGCATCTGTATTCCTGCATCCCGGACACACAGTTCTGCCTGACAACAGCTGAAGTCCAAGGTTCGACTTGAGATTGATTGCACCAACCTGCTCGGAATAAACCCCAAGAGATACCTTTCTGGTCACTCTACCAAACCCAAACCGATGCTTCTGGAATCGGTCCCTTTCCTACTTTGGTGGCTTTCCTGCACCATTAAGAGGACATCCAGTCTTTTGCCAGAAGGGATTTGTCCTTTTTATCTCATCAGGAGAGTGCTTCCGCTATTTGCATTTCTGAATTGCTTAGCTGCCCAAGCATGCTCTGTGTGTGCTGTTTGAAATGTGTCATTGAAGCACGTGACTGCTGTTCTCAAGCTGATGTTGGACTTTCTCCAACAAATATGGATTATGTTAAAGTCGGTTCTGAATTGACGAGGATATGTTAATAACTCCCAGATGGGCATCTCTGTGCTCTCCAGCAGGGAAATGCAGGCCGTCGATGGCAGGAGCAAGTGTTTGGCAGGTCCATCATTCCGTCATTAAAGGCCACATTATTACTTACAACTGTGCTTGCATGACAATGGCTGCGATGAGCCCGGCCTCGCAGTCATGAGCGCTAGGAATTTGCTTTGAGGTAGATTGTTTTCCAGGTGGTGAAAAACATTCTGTATGACATTTCCCTCTTCCTAGCTCCCAATAGGATCATATGAATGAGTCAAAGGGCAGGCTGGAAGGTGGGGTGGGGGGTAGGTCTACGCTCTCCCTTGGAGACCCATGACGAGGCAAAGCTACACAGCCAGGGATATATGTGCAAGGGTCCTCATGCAGAACAGCCGTTGCTCTGTGGAGCAGCTTTTCTCTGTGCCTACCCTGAGCTTGCATCCTTCAATGCCTACTTGCTGCCCTGGCAAGTTCCCGTTGGAACAATGGATTACATTAGGGTTATTTGCATTGTGGTTATAGTTTCCATTAGAAGTATATTTTCTTTGTCTTTGGTCCTTAAACTATAATAATATGGGCATTTTCATATTGTTTGAAATTTAAAAAAAAAAAGAACCAAAAGGGGCATCTGGGTGGCTTAGTGGGTTAAAAGTCCAACTCTTAATCTCAGTTCAGGTCTTGATCTCAGAGTCATGAGTTTAAGCCCCAGTTGGACTACATACTGGGTGTGGAGCCCATTTTAAAAAATAACAATAAATAAATAAAAATGAGAAAAGAAACCAAAATGGCCCTTCTCTCCCATTAGAGCATTTCCAATCCAGAAAACAAAATGGTGTGTACCTTCGGTGTTAAATACCAATGTGCCAAGTATCACCTTGGAGCATGCAGGTTGTGGGCTCTGTGGCTAACATAGTTAATTGTGATGAAACTGGTTATGATGATGAAAGGCAGTCATTTGACAGAAAAATAACATACTGGGGACAGTCCCAGTGCTGCAATAGATTTGGTGTATTTCAGCAGAGGGGTGAGAGGCCACAGGGTCTCTGCAAAGTAAATGCCGCATGTGCGTTTCTTTCAGTTAGAATGTAAAAGAATCTATGTAAGTTGTGGTGAGAATAACCGAGCACGATAAAAAGTAATTGAAAACATTCAGTTGTAGATTATGCACTTTCTCCTTTGCTCTGGGTCCCTGGTTCAAAAACAAATAATCCAGCCACGGAGAGTCCCCTTGCTCTACAGTCAGGTATTTTATGATGTCATTTCATCTGCATAGGCATATCTATATGTTCTCTTTTCCTTTCCAGCAACTCCAAGGAATTTAGAAGTATAAAACCACATCTGCCAATAACATTAGGATGAACCATTTAGGATTTGGTTTTTTACAAGGTGGCAGCACTAAATGCCATTGATTCCCAGCATGCACTGGTACATTTTTAGTGCTAACAGTCAAGATTTTAAAATATTTCATGTCAAGTCGTTGAAAAATATCTAAAGATCAGCAAAAGATTTCACAGAGCTTCCGCACTGAGGCCAGCCTGGAAAGGGTTTGTCCAGGGGTGGGGCTGCTAAAAGGTAACAAGTTGGAATATTCTAGAAAGGTAGGGGAAAATCATTTAGCTCACAGGGTTTTCCGTAAGATACAGCCATGGGGCTCCCTGTGGGCTGCAGCATTTAGACCATCTGCACGGAGGGAGAAGGATTTTTTTGCCATCACTTGCATGCAAACTACCCCAGTGCTTTAGAAGTATGTTTTAACATGTTATGCTTCCTTATTTGTGACTATCATGAAATCTCTATAGCCCAATAGTTCCCATAACCCTGAGAGGCTAAATATTCATTGAAAATGCCTTCTGCTCACCCTCACATTGAGAAATGTAAATGACAGCCCAGTGGCAGATCCAGTAACCCCAAAGCAGAACCATCAGTTTCCTTTGCCTAAGCTTGTCCCAAGCAACAGAAAGGGGGCAATTTTTGCTTAAAAGGCACTGCCACTTTATTGACCTTGGGTATTTCTTAAGTCTTCAAAAAGTACTTTTGTACCATTAATATTTCATTAAAGAACTTCAGTTAATGAATTTCTATTTGTAGAAAGTTTGGGGAGTTGGCAGGTGTGATAGCAATAGAAGATATCCTATTTTAATGGCCATTAAGTTGAAACTTCCTGAGATACTATTAGACCCCAATTAGTTAGCCGAGTATCACCAGTGGTTCATCATTGTCATTAGGTATTAATTAGCAGCTACAGAGTGCTAGATGGGCTGCGGAACTCACCAAATCAACTGTCCCTGTTTGGGAGAAACATATACTTCTGGGGGTGGTGATTTCTGTTGTTGCTACATTAGCATTTGTAATGCGCATTCACAGAAGGAAGTACTCAGTATTTTGAAAGGGCTTTACCTTCTCTAATTATAGCCTCCATAGCTCGTGGTGTGCCATGTTACATTCCCAGGAAAGGGAACCGACACCGGAAGAGGTCATGTGGTTGCAGTGGCAACTGCGGTCGCGGCTTTCTGACACCCTTTTAAATGTTATGTCACCTTTGACACAATATATCCCAACAGCCCAAAGCAGTGTAAGAACGGGAGACTTAAGGGAGAGAGACCCTCGTGGGATTCATCAGAGAGCAGCACGCGTGGAGGCGTGAGGGTTTTGTTTCTCCTTCCCTATCCTTTCCCACGCAGGACAGTATTCTTCTCATAATGGCACTCAACTTTCTGGATTGTTAAAAAGAAGCTTATAAGAGCAATTGAAAGTAATGTGGGCATTTTAATATCGTGACACTTAATGCTACATAAAACCTTTGTTTCCTACAGGTTTATTGAGCTGCTGTATTAGATTTCCTGCTGTATGAGCAGGAAGATTATGGTGGCTTAGGTCTAAGTATACGTTGGGGAGGCATTTTGTATTTTCCCTATAAATAGTCTTTCTAAAACAACACAATTGTGTAACTATTAATGTTTATACTGCATTATACATCTCCCGAAGTTTACTATGCGTGGTGTAGAGTGTGATAACCAAAGGAAATGTCTTTGTCTATGAAATAGGCTAGGAGTTGTCATTATCAAAGTAAGTCTATTTTACTTATTATTTCATCAGTAGGATTTTCATGCTTGGGTTTTACATTATGGTATTATGTCATTACGTCTCTAAGCTTCGAGGGGTTAGTATTTATCGACATACCGACACACACAGCCACTGCATACATGCATACACCATGCTTTGAAATAAAAGCCACAGCAGAACCGAAAGCCTGACTTTAAAATAGGGGTAATGACATTTGGGTGAATCCAAAATGGGCAGAAAACGAAAAGCGCTGGTTTCAAGTATATGGTTTTTACAGATGAAACATTTAATCACGCGGACTTTTGTTTAGAGCACGCACTCAAGCTTATTTTTCATCCTGGAACAGGCTTAATGAAACCAAACAGATCATTAACTCCTTATTATATGTGCCTTTTTTGAAGAGCTCATGCCGGGTACCTCTCACAAGTACAGGGTCAGTGGCTGCCCTGCAACGGTACGGCCCAGACTTCAACATGGGTTACACTTCTGTCCCTTTTCCTAGCGAAACGTCACCGGCGGTGAAATTGCCTTTCTTTCTGTGAGTAATTTAATGAGCAATTTCTTCAGAATTTATAATAGGGAAGGGCCCCAGTCCTGGCAGCCCAGGTCCCCCCAGAGCCGCTTTTCCTTCCATACATGAATAGCCAGTTTCATTATGACGGTCAAAAACAGAGCACGAGAGAAACAAATGGGAGGGCCGCTCCATCCAAAGCAATGAAAGATTATCTTCTCCGAGCAGCAGAAATTAGATGTATCAGGCCTACCTTGGAATCACTCTCAGCTTCAGATAGAACATGACGTGTGGGTAATCTGCAATTTGCTAGGGGCATTGTTAGCATGCTTTCGCCTCCGGGGTAGGATTTTAACCAGGCCTCCAGCAGCTGTGTGTTTGGCGTCTTGGCCACATTAGCGATACAGAACCCCCCCTGCTATTACCCTGGTGAAACCCGTGCCAAAGCCCCTGGTGACACGATGGAGGTATTAGGTCAGATGAGTTACATTAAGTGGCAAGTGATAAATTCAAGATGACAATTCAAAACAGCAGTGTTTCTTCTCGTAATTAATTCCAGTGGTGCCTGGGGCTGTGTTTGGTGGCTGCTGCTGGTGTGGCTATGCTGCGTAGCTAATGAGAAAACATTACAGCGAGGATTAGGGGCCTGAGCATTCTGGCAGGCTGAGGTCACTATGATTAGGAAATATTAACACAGACTCACTGTGATAAACCGTGGACGCCCAGGAAACTTAATTTTTATTTTATCGGTGTAAAAACTGTTAGAGCCCTTTACAGCTCGGTGATTCACTGAGTGGGCTCAGGAACAGGGGTGAGGCATTCCACTGTGGCTCTGGGGCAGCGCCTCCAGGGACACTGGGATGGCAACAAAGGGCCTGCCAGAGCCACCGGCCCTTTTCCTTCTGTCTGTGGACACCGTGTCTTTGGCACCTAGAGACACTGCAAAATGGCAGGTCTGTTTCATTTTCCCATTTGAGACTTAATCAAGAACTTTTCTTATATGACTCATCCTCCTTGCCTAAGGAGTCACTCTGAATTGGTTTTATGGTGATCTTGTCAAGCAACAGACAAGGAGTTGACTTCCTCTTGCTAAGTGTGTGCTTGATAAGGGTGCCTCCGAGGTCATCACGCTATCCAGTCTCCAGAGGGCTTGCTCCCCGTTTTTCTTCCTGCCAAACAATCCGGAGCGCTGTGTGTAGAAGTGTTGCCATCCCAGGTTGATCGACGAGAGACATGAGGCAGAGAGTGATGGGAATGAGTCAGGATCACATAGTCAGGCAGCGACCTCCTGGATGGGCCTCGAATTCAGCACTCAAGGCACCTACATGTTTCTCTGCTGAGTGTCTCCTAGAGAAGGATGCAGAGCCAACCAGCCTCACTGTCGCCTGTAGAATTCCCAAAGAATATTCCACTGGACATCGTTTTGTGCACAAACACATATGTGTGCATGAATGCACACACATTTACACACACGCACACACACACACACAGGATGTGAACTCATCCCTGGCAAAAGACTTTTAGTATGAGCAACTACAGATGTCCTGTGGTGTATTGGAGATATGACCTATAAAATACCTACTAAATACTTTGCCTTTGGCACTGAAAAATGAACTGCTTCTAGAGGTAAGACTGTTTCCTTATCACCTGCTATAAATTGGCTCTGGTGTCTGATACTCAAGTTCAATATGCACTCGTCCCACAGGTATGTGTGAGAGTGAAGGGAGATGAGTGGAAAGGCCATTAGCAACATGTGTTCTCTGAAATGTTGAAGTGTTGCCACCACTTATATCTCTGTGCTCCAACTTCTTAGCTTATTAAGTTGCATATATTTTAGAGAAAATAAGAAAAACTCTAAGTACAGTGTATTTTCTGGTTTTTCTGAATTCCGTAGAACACATGATATTGATCTTACATTAGTGACAATGAAGTTTAGCCAGTCCCATTTTCTAGAATTGTAGAAATAACAGAGAGCTTTTTCTCCATGATAATGGAAGAGGGAGGCTCCATTTCAACAAAGTCACAATTTGAAAAGACTTCTAATAAGGTATATGTAACTCTTGTCATCTTTGTGCATGGGAAAGAAACTTAGGAAAAGTCAGGGTTTAGCAAAGAAGTCTATCATTTCTTTACATATTTTGAGCTGATGGTATGAAAAGGTATCAAAGAGTTTCTGCAAAACCTTTCTCAACTCTGTTTGAAGTGGGCAAGTGGCAGGCAGATGAGAGACGTCCAAGTTAATAAAGGAGTGGGTGGAATGGCCAAGTCCAGCCAGTGAGCCGTGCAGAGTAGGCAGCGGGGAGTCATGTGATGAAGGCATTGAATCAAAGTGTACTCAAATTATTTTTGCCTTAACTTCTATATTTTAACCTTGAAAGAGTCTATCTTTTTGCTTACTTAAGTTTCCACAGTTGAGCAAAAAAAGCATTATGCAAATCATTTTCTAGGAGGCTAAAATCTACTGAGAACAAAACATAACTTCAGAAATGTGTAGGAAATCACAGTGCAAAATTATGATCCTAAGCTGCCTGCCATTTTAGGAAATGAAAGAAGACTGTATTTCCTTCTGTAAGTGCTTAAGATTACATTCTTTTCAATTTATGTCATACTGTTTGATCATCTAATCTTACTTGTAATTTCACACTTGAGAATTTTAAAGATTCCTCTAGTATGGAGGGAAGGAAGTGCCCATTTCAGGCCTTGGATGAGATGTTCTTTTTTCTCTGTGACGAGTCAGAAAATAAAAGGTTTTGATGTTTGGAAGCTTGTCACATGTCTAAATCATAGGAAGGTTTTAGCTACTAAAACAATGTCAAGTCTTACATAAGAAGGCTCTACAACAGAACCATTAATTTATCTAGATTCAAACCTGATTCTCATCTTGTATCTAATCACCATTTTTTAAAATTAACCACCTGGATACCCCATGTGGAAACCAGACCATTGCTACTTCGTTTCTGCCAAACGTCAGGTTTCTCAGGGCCTCATATTTTAAAATACTTTCTGTTATGCTATGAAAGGAAGAGCACTGGACTGGGAGTCCAAAGTCTGGGCTCTAGTTCTAGTCCCACTGCTGATTCACTGTATAAACTCCAGGCCTCAGTTTTTTCATCTAGGAAAGGAGAGAGCAGGTTCCCAATCTTCACATCCAATACCTCATATGTACTTGGAAGGTGTTCTTTTTTTCTTCTGTTAAAACTTGTGTAGATAGTCTTTTTTTAATTTTTTGATTTTTTAAGAGGGAGAGCACATGCGAATGCATGTGTGCACTCACACCCTGTGAACCAGGGGAAGGAGCTGAGGGAGAGGGAACAAGAGAGAATCTTTTTTTGAATTTTTTATTTTTTATTAACATATATTGTATTATTAGCCTCAGGGTACAAGTCTGTGAATTGCCAGGTTTACATATTTCACAGCACTCACAATGGCACATACCCTCCCCAATGTCCATAACCCCACCACCCTCTCCTATCCCCCTACCCCCAGCAACCCTCAGTTTGTTTTGTGAGATTAAGAGTCTCTTGTGGTTTGCCTCCCTCCTGATCCCATCTTGTTTCATTTTTTTTCTTTCCCTACCCCCTAAAGCCCCCACATTGCCTCTCAACTTCCTCGTATCAGGGAGATCTAATGATAATTGTCTTTCTCTGATTGACTTATTTCGCTCAGCATAATACTCTCTAGTTCCATCCATGTCATTGCAAATGGCAAGATTTCATTTCTTTTGATGGCTGCATAGTATTCCATTGTGAGTGTGTGTGTGTGTGTGTGTGTGTGTGTGTGTATACACCACATCTTCTTTATCCATTCGTCTGTTGATGGACACCTATGTTCTTTCCATAGTTTGGCTATTTGTGGGCATTGCTGCTATAAACATTCGGGTGCAGGTGCCCCTACATTTGTATGTTTACCACTACATTTGTATCTTTAGGGTAAATACCCAGTAGTGCGATTGCTGGGTCCTAGGGTGGCTCTATTTTCAACTTTTTGAGGAACCTCTGTGCTGTTTTCCAGAGTGGTTACACCAGATTGCATTCCCACCAGCAGTGTAGGAGGGTTCCCCTCTTGCGAAAGAGAATCTTAAGTAGGCTCCACACTCAGCCCACCATGGAGTGGAGCTGTGGCAGGGCTCAATCTCATGACACTGAGATCATGATCTTAGCCAAAATTAAGAGTTAGATGCTTAACCAACTGAGCCACCCAGGCCTCTATAGAGTCTTTAATTTAAATTATACATGGAATCTGTTCTCATTTTAAGGTGTCAAATAATACGAAATATAAAGAAAAAATTTGATAATGAATCATCCTCTTTTGTCACACTTGCTTCCAATTTCACTCCCTTGAGATAACCCACTGTTAAATTTGGCATGGGTATCACTTAATTATGCTTAGTTGTGTATAGTTGAGATATACCAGAGGGAAGTGACTTCAATAAAATAGAAGTTCCCATCTATCCCACCTAAACCATATCCCAGAAGTAGGGTGTCCAGGATCGGTGTAGTGGCTCCACGGTGTCATCAGGGACCTTGGCTTCTGTCTTTCCATTCCACTATCCTAGCTCATGGCTGCCATGCTCAAAGTCACCTCATGATCCAAAATGGTTATTGGAGCTCCAGCCAACAGAGACACACTGCAGGCAGAAGGAGGAAAGGCAGAGGAGATGAAAAGGGGTGGGAAATCTCTCCCATCGTAGTTACCTCCCTTTAAGCATACAATTTTGTTTACATCTTACTGGCTGAAATTACATGGTCACACTCATTGCAGAGGCAGCTGGGAAATGTAGCCTCACATTCTGGGTGGTAATACACCTGGATACAAATTCATTACTATTCTAAAGAGAAAGGAGAAAAATGTGTCTTTTGCCATTCTCTAGCTTGCCACACTTATTTTTCATGCTTGTACAAACATATATAAACATAGAGTTTCATTGGACAGTCCTATTGTGCTGTTTATTAAAATGAGATTATATCTGATATGTTTTTCTGTAAATTGATTTTTTTTCTCTCAATGTATTATGGCCATTCCTCCAGATCAACATATAGCAATTGGAATTGTTCCTTTTAATGGCTATAGAATATAATATGAATTTATCATAACATATTTATTCAGTACCCTACTGATTAAAATTCAAATTTCCCTTATTTGCCTACCAAAAAAATGTTGAAGTAAATATCCTTACATGTATATATTTAGCCATGTTTTCTTACATTTTTAAAATTATTAATTCCATCATACATACAAGTGAGTATATGTAATAAAAATGTCCAACTATCTTTAAAGTCCCCATATACTTATATCCCCCAACTGTAACCAATATCCTGAACTTCATCATTCCTTTCCTTTTCTTTATAATTCTACCACATGTGGATATATTGTTAAACGTATCATTTGGTTTTGTTTATTTTTGAACAGTGAAGTCATATTGTATGTATATTTCTATGACTCGCTCTTTCCGTTGTACACTATGTGAAGAGATTTATCCCTGCTGAATGTGGCTCACTATGTTTTACTAATGCTTGTTCCTGTGCATTGATAGCCTACTGCATGAATACACCACGATTTCTTTATCTGTTCCCTTGTTGATGAACATTTGTTTCCATTTTTATTGCTAAAACAAAAAAATGCTGTCTTATGCATTCTTGTTTGTCCTTATTTTCTTATCCATATGTGCACGAGTTTCTTTTGCTTATATTCTCCGGAATGTATTTACTAAGACATAGGGTCTATGCCTTTCTCCCAAAGTATTTATCCCAAATTGCACTGCACCTGTTGTTACACATCTTCATCAAAAGTTAGTCATTGCAGACTTTTTTCCTTTTTATTAAATTGAAGTATAATTAACAAAAATATTATATTAGGTTCAGGTGTACAACATATTGATTGAACAATCTTATACATTACTCAATGCTTGGTAGTGTCAGGCTCTTAAAGTTTTGCCAGACTAGCTATTGAATTGTCTGCAGGGCCCTGTTAAAAGTGCCTTAGCTCTCGAGAACTGATTGGGTAGGTCTGCTTTGGTCATCTTATAAAGGGTCCTAGGAATCTGTATTTAATAAATCTCTGGTTGGTTTTGATACTTAACCAGGTCTGAAACCACGAAGCTAGACTGACCTCTAAGACCCCGTAGAGCATGACTACTTCCAGATCCTCTGTTGTCTTTCATTGCCCACACTGATGCTGCCATCTTGGTCTGGGGAGTCTTTTTCCACAGAGTGCTTTGTATTTCCATTTCTACTTTCCACTTCTCTAGCCAGCACACGAGCCCTGAATCAGGCCCTTATTACTCTCTGCCAAGATTAGAAATGACATAGAAAGTGGTTACATACACACTCTGGAGGGAGTCTGGATTCAAAAACTGGCTCTGCCACTTACAAGCTGTTTAGCCTTCAGAAGGTTGCCTTCTCTGTAAAATGAGGATGATAATAAACATATCTATCACGTGGGATATGTGAAGATTAAAAGAGTTAACATATATAGAGATCTTAAAATGGTGCCTGGCACAAGGTAAGCATTGAAGCAATGTTATCTGTGACTCTGACTGTCCTTGAGGCTGTCAGCTTTGTTCCCACAACAGCCTCCTGCAGGAGTGTGAGGAATTGGAAAGAAAGAAGGCCTCCCTGACAATTCAATTCAACTTTTCTTCAACTTAATTCTCTTTACGCCAGAGCACTAAAATAATCCCCTACCAATAGCATTTCATCATATTTTCTACTCTTTAAGAATGTACAATGTGAGGGGGGACACATATGGGTGACTCAGTTGGTTAAGCATCAACTCTTGATTTGGGCTCAGGTCCTGATCTCAGGGTCACAAGATCAAGCCCTGTGTGGGGCTCTGCACTTGACGGGCGTGGAATCTGCTTGAGATTCTCTCTCCCTCTGCCCCTCCACACTCCCTTCCTCTCTCTAAAAAAAAAAAAGAAGAAGAAGAAGAGGAAGAAGAACAAAAGAAAAGAAAAGAGTGTGCAGTGGTCCCTTTTGCATGTCTTGGGGAAATAACCCATTAAACAATCATGGTAATGTCAGCAGTATGAAGGGTTCACGACACTTGAAAGAAACAGCTTTTTTTTTTTAATTAATTAATTTATTTTCAGAAAAACAGTATTCATTATTTTTTCACCACACCCAGTGCTCCATGCAATCCATGCCCTCTATAATACCCACCACCTGGTACCCCAACCTCCCACCCCCCCCACTCATAGTCTCTCATGATTCACCTCCCCTTCCAATTTACCCCAACTCCCTTCTCCTCTCTAACACCCCTTGTCCTCCATGATATTTGTTATGCTCCACAAATAAGTGTAACCATATGATAATTGACTCTCTCTGCTTGGCTTATTTCACTCAGCATAATCTCTTCCAGTCCTGTCCATGTTGCTACAAAAGTTGGGTATTCATCCTTTCTGATGGAGGCATAATACTCCATAGTGTATATGGACCACATCTTCCTTATCCATTCATCCATTGAAGGGCATCTTGGTTCTTTCCATAGTTTGGCGACCGTGGCCATTGCTGCTATAAACATTGGGGTACAGATGGCCCTTCTTTTCACGACATCTGTATCTTTGGGGTAAATACCCAGGAGTGCAATGGCAGGGTCATAGGGAAGTTCTATTTTTAATTTCTTGAGGAATCTCCACACTGTTCTCCAAAGAAACTGCACCAACTTGCATTCCCACCAACAGTGTAAGAGGGTTCCCCTTTCTCCACATCCTCTCCAACACATGTTGTTTCCTATTTTGTTAATTTTGGCCATTCTAACTGGTGTAAGGTGATATCTCAATGTGGTTTTAATTTGAATCTCCCTGAGGGCTAGTGATGATGAATATTTTTTCATGTGTCTGATAGCCATTTGTATGTCTTGATTGGAAAAGTGTCTGTTCATATCTTCTTCCCATTTTTTGATATGTTTGCCTGTTTCGTGTGTGTTGAGTTTGAGGAGTTCATTATAGATCCTGGATATCAACCTTTTGTCTGTACTGTCATTTGCAAATATCTTCTCCCATTCCGTGGGTTGCCTCTTTGTTTTTTTGACTATTTCCTTTGCTGTGCAGAAGCTTTTGATTTTGATGAAGAAAAAGCATTTGACAAAATCCAGCATCCGTTCCTGATCAAAACGCTTCAAAGTATAGGGATAGAGGGAACATTTCTGAACCTCATCAAATCTATCTATGAAAGACCCACAGCAAATATCATCCTCAATGGGAAAAAGCTTGCAGCCTTCCCGTTGAGATCAGGAACACGACAAAGATGCCCACTTTCACCACTCTTGCTCAACATAGTATTAGAAGTCCTAGCAACAGCAATCAGACAACAAAGAGAAATAAAAGGTATCCAAATTGGCAATGAAGAAGTCAAACTCTCTCTCTTCGCAGATGACATGATTCTTTATATGAAAAATCCAAAAGACTCCACCCCCAAACTACTAGAACTCATACAGCAATTCAGCAACATGGCAGATACAAAGTCAATGTGCAGAAATCAGTGGCTTTCTTATACACTAACAATGAAAATACAGAAAGGGAAATTAGAGAATCGATTCCATTTACTATAGCACCAAGAACCATAAGATACCTGGGAATAAACCTAACCAAATAGGTAAAGGATCTGTACTCGAGGAATTACAGAACACTCATGAAAGAAATTGAAGAAGACACAAAAAGATGGAAGACCATTCTATGCTGTTAGATTGGAAGAATAAACATTGTTAAAATGTCTATACTGCCTAGAGCAATCTATACTTTTAATGCCATTCCGATCAAAATTCCACCGGTATTCTTCAAAAAGCTGGAGCAAATAATCCAAAAATTTGTATGGAATCAGAAGAGACCCTGAATCACTAAGGAAATGTTGAAAAACAAAAATAAAGCTGGGGACATCACGTTACCTGATTTCAAGCTTTATTACAAAGCTGTGATCACCAAGACAGCATGGTACTGGCATAAAAACAGACACATAGACCAGTGGAACAGAGTAGAGAGCCCAGATCTGGATCCTCAACTCTATGGTCAATTAATCTTCAACAAAACAGGAAAAAATATACAGTGGAAAAAAGACAGTCTCTTCAATAAATGGTGCTGGGAAAACTGGACAGCTATATGTAGAAGAATGAAACTCGACCATTCTCTTACACCATACACAAAGTTCAACTCAAAATGGATAAAAGACCTCAACGTGAGACAGGAATCCATCAGACTCCTAGAGGAGAACATAGGCAGTAATCTCTTCGATATCAGTCACAGCAACTTCTTCCAAGATATGTCTCCAAAGACAAAGGAAACAAAAGCGAAAATAAACTTTTGGGACTTCATCAAAATTGAAAGAAACAGTTTTGCCTTTTCTTGTCATTCAACTGTAGCTTGTCTCCAACCATACTTAAAAAGTGGCTTATGGTCATTGTAGTTGCCAAGACTGTGGTTTAACTGCTTTAACACAGACCAAATAATGGTGTTTTAAACAAACTAGAAGTTTATTTCACTCTACCTAATGCCAAGCTTCTGGGAAACATGGCAGGTCAAGGGGCTGCATTTCATGAAGTCAGACCCTCATACCATCCCTGTTGTTACACCACTCTCTGGAGCAGAGGTCACCAAACTTGTTTTGTAAAGGGCCAGACAGTAAATATTTTAGGCTTCTGTGGGCCATATGGTGTCTGTGACAAATACTCAACCCCACTGTAGGAACACAAAAGCAGCCACAGGGAGGACATACATGAATGAACATCGTCTCTAACTGGGGTGCCATGTCCCTAGCTAAACCTTGAGGCCTTTTACTACTAAGAAGGAAAGTAATGGCTATTGAGGGTCCATTAGCAACCTCTGCCATGGTCCCTGGGAATCAAATTGGAATAATGACAGAAAGATCATCTCCCAAGGATCCTTTGGGTTCTGTGTTCTTGTCGTTGCCAAAAGTGAGATCCCGGATGCTCAGTGACTATAAGAGAAATGAATTCGCTGTCCAGTGAGACAGACATGAGAGTTGTTGAACCAAGGAGGCAAAGGTTGCTGATCACCCAACTGACAACTATCACTACAGAATGTAGTCGGTGTTGTCGAGCCACGTGGTGGATAATTGTCATTTAATACTAAAAGTAGGTGTTGGAAATCCTTGCAGAAGCAAAGTTCTTTTGGCTCTTGGTTTGAATCTTCTACTTGTGTCATTTTTTTTAAAATTTTAATAATTTGCTGCTATCTGGTAAATGTTAACATAAACCAACAATCTTTATCTAGATGTTAATATTGAGGCTGGCCCCCCACTCCCAGCCCCAAATTTCTAGTTCATGCTGGAAGAAGAAGCAAAGGTGAAGGGCAGGAGGTCAGATGCTCACCAAACCTGTTCTTCTAATCAGAAAAACAGGAGAAAAAAAAAAAACAGAAACAAAAAACCAAGAGCTTTCTAGATAGACTCAACTGTAAACTTTCCATCTGACAAGAAGCGAAGGTCTTTCTTTTTTTAACTAGGCACATTGCTACCCTGAAAAACCTCAGGTCCTGTTGGTAAGGGGAAGGACAGATGAGTTATCAGAAGGACAAATGACTGTATTTACCATGTGTAATTCGATTGTTGTGTTTGCAACAGATTTATTGAGCACTTGCTATGTGCAGGACATTGCCCTGAGCCCTAGGAAAGCAAAACTTAACAATATAAAACCTTTGTTCTTTTTTTTTTTTTTTTTTGGACAGACAGAGATCACAAGTAGGCAGAGAGGTGGGCAGAGAGAGAGGGAAGCAGGCTCCCCACTGAGCAGAGAGCCCGATGTGGGGCTCGATCCCAGGACCCTGGGATCATGACCTGAGCTGAAGGCAGAGGCTTTAACCCACTGAGCCACCCAGGCGCCAAAACCTTTGTTCTTGAGGAGTTCATAGTCTAGGAGGGGAAACAGATTAGCAAACACATAATCACCATATAGTATGATGATAGGTGTGTGTATAAAGGACAGAAAGAATTGAGCGGGTAGTAGTTGATCCTGACTTTGGGAGGATGAAAAAGAAGGTCAGAGAAGCATTAGTAGAATCACTGAAAGGAGAATCGCCACCTTCTTCCGAGAGAATAGACTCTGGGTGTGAACAGAGCAGCTTCCCATCCATCCATAACATGTAACTGATGTGAAAATTCTAGAATAGTCACACTGAATGTGTGCCAAGGTGCATGCACACACGTGTGTGCTTACACAGGAGCAAATCAGCACCAGGAGCAACACCATTTCCCGGTAGGAGTCCAAGGTTTACTGCCTGCAGTTGGTATCCTGCATTTTTCCTTTCCATGGGGCAAGGGCTTTCCCTGATCCCAAGACTGTCTTCACAAACCCTACCTTGTTGAAAAATACAACTTGTATATTAAAATATGTTTGGGATATGTGTGTTTATTTGTCTTATTTGGTGCTCATTTGGTAAGAAGTAAAACGAAATACATTTCTGAGGGTGTGAGAGAACATATGCCAGAAACCTCCCTTTTTTCTTTCTCAAATTAAAATGGTTTGCTTATTGTTCTATGGCATTATTTATTTTTTGTTTACCGAGAATGCTGCCCCTGTTTGCATCTGGGCTTAGACATCGTAGACCCCAACAAGCATTAAAAGCCAGACGCAGAAGGCTTGGAGAACATACAAACACGGGGAGATGACAGGTTTTTGCGGCCGTTGGAAGCTGGGGAATAGATAATTACATCATTGTCTCTCAATCTGTTCCCACGCGGACTGGCTTAAATGTCATTTCCACCGCGGGGTCTCACTCTTGCCTTCCTTGGAAACCTCCTTCAACCTGTGCTCAGACATCATGAGAGGCGCCCCTCGGCCCCGCCGCGCGCCCGGTGGGGCAGTCCTCCTCCTGCAGCGCGGGTCCTCGACCTGGCTATTGTTGTTTGTGATACTCCCCTGCAAAGTTTCTCAATCAATACGGCATCAGCCCCAGCTGCTCCTGGGAATGGAAGCCCGCAGCAGCATACTTCATCTTGGAGCCAGCCTGTGCTCTCTGCTCGGCTGCTAAACTGAGTAGTTGGCCTGCTTGATGTGGCATTATTGCTTCTGAGGTCAGGTGTGAGCGGCGCGACGAGGGCTGATGAATGGCTTTTGGGGAGGAAGCACCTCTCCCGCCCACCAAGAGACATTTAATAATGATAGACCATAACTGCGTGCACACAAAAATCTGTGTGGCTTGTTTCTGTGGCTTCCGGGCTGGAGGTGTGGAAGGATTGGCTTTATTATGGAAGGAAGCTTTGAAAGTGGTGCTTTGGGGTGTCCTCACAGAAAGGACAGGGGAGAAGCTGGAGGGACTGTTGTGGCATTTTCAATGATAGTAAATCAAGTTTTCTCCTCCTTCTCAGAGAAGGCAACTGCTCTAGGCTTGGTCCAGCCTTTGTTTTAGCCTGGCTTGGAGGCAGTATGGAAAAAAATGGGGGGGGGGATTATTTAAATTGTATTAAAATGGATCGTTAATTATAATGTTCATCATTGAAGGGGGGAGTAATTATTTCAGAATGAGAAGCACAGATTATGCAGGAAGAAGTTCATATCTATATAATAAGTGAGCACAGAATGAGCGCTCCCTGCTATTGTTTGAAATGTACCACTATGAAGCCTGAATCATTCTAAAAATGGTCGTCCTGGAAGAGGTTTCAGTGCATTATTTATCTAGCTATTTCCTGTTCCCTGTGATCCTTTTTTTAGTAATCAGACAAAGAAAAAAAAAATAAAAATGCTTGGAATGACCTAAATATTGTCTGTTATAAATGAAGGCAGGTTTCTCTGTAAATAAATAGACCACAAAATATTGTCAAGAAAATCATCAAAAGTGTAAATGTTGGGTTCAGAGAGAATCTCCACAGAATTGGAGGGCTTCATTAAATATTTGATTACACAACAATTATCTAATGAAGAGGAGAGTGATAACTGGCTTTTCAGAGGTGTGGCAAGCTTAACGAATCTTTGGACTGTGCATGTCGGGAAGGGCTGTGGATGATAATTGCATGCTCTGGACAGAGATCTTGATGTATTCATCTTCTATCCCAGGACAGCATCTCCTATAAAGGTCTGCTGTGAGCTTGGATAGTGAATGGAATGAAACAGAAATGAAATGAAGCACAGGTTAGTTTGGGAACATACCTTCTGCGGGGGGAGAGAATTGATGCTCTTCTAGCTCAGCAAGGTTATATTTTCCCATCTCCCTCGTGGTAAGGATGGGCCTATGCTCATGATCTTAAATGACTGATGTTTGCTCTGAAGTCTGCAAAATAATTTTTTCAAATATTCAAGGTAATTTCCACTTGTTTTTATGATTGTAGTTGATCGCTTGGCAACCAGTTCTCACAAAGGGGCAAAGGAAATTTAGCTTTCCCATTTTTTTTATGACAAGTGCAATCTTCTTTATGTACTCCAAACCTTGGATCATCTAAGTCCAAACTGTTAAGTTCAATCCCAAGCAACAATTTCAATAGATGGTTTACATATTGTACCTTTTCTGGTTTTCTGTTCTTCTTCCTGTGCTTCTCTGGTAGAGTTTTGTGGATGTCTGGAGAGAAGACTTTGCCCAACCACTGGTGGTGGGGAGGAAGGGGTCTTGGAGTGAGAGGCTCAGGTCATTGTTCTGTCCTCTAGTTCCTGAGACATAGCAATCCCATGTCCCTGGGCGCCCTGCTGGCATAGGTCCTGACTTCTGTGGCTGATGAACTTGTAGTCTGTGGGCTTGGCTCCATCTCTGTCTGGTGAGTTGGGGTGCACCTTGATCTTATAAGTTCTGTGCATGCCCTGAATTCTGGCTGCTGCCCCCATTTATTCCCAGCCTCGGCAGGTTGCCCTAGAGACTGGGACTTCAGGGCTCCTCTGCCTCCACTGGGGTGGCCCCTCAGGGAGGATCCGTGTCTTGGCACATGCCCTCTGGTGTGGGAGAGATTGTGTGAGGCTCTTCCACACATCTGACAGCCAGGAAGGACTACTCAGGTGCCTCCTTTGCTTGGCCTTGCCCTGGGTATGGAGAAGGCATTCTGTGAGGTGGTTTTCTTCCCCATCCTCACATGAGAAGTGGAGAAGCCTCTGCCTTTGGCTTCCCTAGACCTCTTGAACACACTTCTCCTCTGGAGGACTTGGGCCCAGAATTGGGAAGACAGAAGATATGCATCTCTTCCTTCCCCATAGGAGGCCCTAGAGGCCTGAAAGGTGAAGGCCATTTGCTTCCTATCTCAGCCTGTCCTCCTTCTTCACAGGATGTCATGCCCTGTGTTTCCCGAAGCCTGTACTCGAGTTGTCATGGGTGAGACTACCACGTAAGGGAGGACGGAAGCCCAAACATAATCGTTTTTGAAATATTATCCCCCTTATACATACCACTTCATTTCACTTCTCTTCTCTCTCATTGTAGTAGTTTTTCTCTACACCTCAGTGAAACACAACCCAGTCAATGTCTGAGCCCGAGCTTCACATTCCTTATAAAGTTTGTCCTCCATGAGGGGTATTGGATTGAACGACAACTCCCCAAAAGATATGTTGTATCCCAGAAACTGTGAGTATAACCATATTTGGAAAAAAGATCTATATCACTCTAATGAAGCTAAGGAGGTCAAGATAAGATCATTCTGGATGATCCAGGGGGACAGAGCAGAGAAAACATGGAGAAGACAAGGCCATGGGTGGACGGAGGCTCAATTGGAATGAGCCTAGGACTGTCCTTAGCTGCCAGAAGCTGGAAAGGCAAGGAATGAGTCTCCTTGAGAGCCTCCAGAAATCAACACCTTGATTTCAGACTTTTGTAAAAGAAAAATTCCTCTTGTGTTAGGCCACCCAGTTGACGGCAGTTTGGCCCAGCAGCCACAGGAAGCTGTTGCATAAGGTTGTGTCAAATGCATTTCCCCAGCCAGGCGCCTTTGATTCTGGATTTGGTGAGTGTTCAGTAAGTAGTAAAGACCATGTGACTGATTTCTGTACAGTATTTCTCAATTGCTTTCCAATGCTAGTTATCCTTTTTTCAGAAGTACCTCATTTAATTTTCATATTTACTGAGCACCTACTAGATGCCAAACACTATGCTGGGTGTGCTGGGGGCCAAGGATAAATAAGACCCAGTACTTTCCCTTTAGGAAATTAAATGCCCATGCCTATTAGCACAAGAACATAGTGATGTATATTTTGGTTTACTCTGGAACTGGGATTCCAAATGGACCTCTTTTTATGCCTCTCTCCGTGGATCTCCAAAAGAATAATTTCTGTATGAATTTGAACCAAGGAATTTCAATGGTTTTCATGCGAGCCCAGTTCTCAATCTTTCTTCCCAGGATTGTCAAATTAGTCCCTGTTTTCTGACACAGACTCCCCATAATAACAATAATAAGGACAAATATCTCTAGATAATAAGATAACCTGGGAATTAAAGCATGTACCAGCATTCATTTTGCAGTGATTAGGCTGTGTTGGCTGGACAAGGCCAGATAAGAAGTACTAATCAGTGTTCCCATATGCAGATTAGAGGGACATGGGGACTGTCCATGGGAACCTTCAGAGATCACCAAGATCATTATGTTCAAACACAGATTTAGTTTCCTTAGCCACATCGTTAATTTGCTGAGGGCACAGTGAGGGCTAGGTTTACATGATCAATGGTACCTTGCTGGATCTCCAGGGTGCACTTGGGATCATGAGACAAGAATTATAGGCATGGGTATTGGGTACTTTATATTAACAAAAGAAAAGGAAGCCAAAAAAGCTGAAGACTTAAAAGTATGTCAATGATTCTACAGATATTTTTTAAAAAAGCAAGAAGCTGAGAATCTAGAACTGAGTCATTGATTCAGGCTTCCCACTCTTGCTTCCAAGAAAGGAAAGATAGCATAGAAAAACAAGCTTTGGAATAAAGGAGACCTTGTTTTTAAATCGGGCCTCTGGCACCTCTGACATTGCCTGCATACAATTTGGAGCCAATGATCTCTATGGCTCTGTTTCACCTGAAAAACTGAGATCCTATTACTTGTCTTTTAGGTTTATTAAAAGATTAAACCATGTTTGTAAAATGCTTCACGTGGTGCTTGTCAGTGGTCAGAAAATGAATGAACACTGTTATTATTTCCCTTTAATTCCTGTTCATCATTTTAGCTAAAGCAGCAGGAAGTGAGAAGTGTCAGAGGAACATCTTACTGGTACAAATAGTATGGGCCCATGGAGCAGTATGTTCTGAAAAGAAAAAGAGGATAACAAGGAGAGACAAGGGCCATTCAGTCAAGAGGCAGCGGAGAGACCAGCGGCCTGGTCTGGGAGTCAGGGGAGCTATGGTTTAGCCCAGCTTCTGCTGATGAGCTGCTGGGTGACCTGGGCGGGGGAGAGAAGAAACCTCCTCTGTCTCAGTTTCCTCTTCAGTAAAGTGTAGAATTGAACTTAATTAATATTCCTAAATACCCATCTGAGAACTAATGCTAGTCCATAACTAAGTTCTCACAGGTATGAATTGAGCTAAGACCAAAAAGAAAGGACAGTCTTGGTAGTTTTTCACAACACTAAATGGATTGCCTTCAAAGGATTGCCTTTAATATGAAATTATGTCTGCCCTGATTTTTTGATGTTATAGTGCCCTTTCTTTTGAGAAACGATGGTGGTAGTAGATGGCAATTACATCTTGGCAAAATATAAAACATGGGCAACCTCATAAGTGCCCCAAAGTTACTGGTGTGTGTGTGTGTGTGTGTGTGTGTGTGTGTGTGCGTGCTGTTTTTGTTTTTTGTTTTTTTGTTTTTTTTTTAACTTATTGGACCATGAAATCCCCAGACTTGGGAGCCACTGAGCTAGATGATCTCAAGTGCCTCTTAGCTGTAAAACCTCTGGCCCTACCAAGTATCACTAATAATATTTTTCTCTTGGGTCCCTTGCTGGAATGAGAACTTGATCCAGAACAACTGATAGGAGGGATTGTGGGCAATTCGGGCAGTCATGATTTGAGAAGGGAGTGTGTCTGACAAGGGCCACAGTGCTTGGTAAGTAGTAGGATGGGCCATGCAGAGAGAGAGGTCTTAAGATCCAGGACCCAGCCATGTCCATCATGGTTGAACCACCATTTGGAGGTAGCGAAAAACTGAGATTGTCTAACTCAATGGTTCCCTAGTCTGGAATGTTTTTTTTCCCCCCCAATAAGTTAAAAGAAAAACAAAAGCCAAAGAAAGATGAGCAGTTTTAAGTTTGCCCTTTTCAAAACAATTTTTGCCAAGATCTATTGTCCATCTACTATCAACATTGTTCCTTAAAAGAAAGGGCATTGTAACACCAAAAAGTGAAAAAGGATGTGACCTCAGAGTAAAAGATAATCCTTTGGATGTAATCAGGTTAGTGATGTGAATACTTGTAGCTGATCCAAGGAACCCCATCTAGTCCAGAACCAGCATGGTCTCCAGATGACATGTGGACAAGTTGATGAAGGAGAGTCTAACCAGAAAGAGGGATGCTGGCTGCTAGGTCAGTTGTGGGGGGGAGCAGGCATCTCAAAGGAGACAGCTAGGGCTGTGTCAGCAGGTAGGCCTTGAGTCAGCAGCAGGGTTTTTGGCAGTAGAAGTGATCTTTTCATTAAGAATGAGGTTCAGGGCACCTGGGTAGCTCAGTGGGTTAAGCCTCTGCCTTCAGCTCAGGTCATGATCCCAGGGCCCTGGGATCGAGCCCCGAGTTGGGCTCTCTGCTCAGTGGGGAGCCTGCTTCCTGTCCTCTCTCTCTGCCTGACTCTCTCCCTGTTTGTGATCTCTATCTGTCAAGTAAATAAATAAAAATCTTTAAAAAATAAAAAAATACATAAAAAATATATTAAAATAAAAGAATGAGGTTCAGAGCCGCACTCCTAGTCCTGGAGAGGGGATGATGGATCGATGGATGGATGGATGGATGGATGGATGGATGGATAGATGGAAAGAATGAGGCAGGGCATCACCATTGGAGAACTTTGTGTAGAAACGTGGTCATAGGGCAAATAAACCAGACAGAGAGATGTAAGACCAAGAACAAGTTTATTCAAACTGGGAGACAAGGTGAAGTTACAGAGCTGGACAGAATACAAGATTCAGGTGGAGCTGAGCTTACCAACTAGGGCTGCTTACCCTGCGGGTCTCAGATCTGCTCACATATTCAAACCATTACTATCCATGTTCCATCCCAGATTCTGATATAATTCTAATGGGGTTGGTCCTAGCCTTGGGCCTTTTTTTAGAAGCTTCCTCAGGGGACTTGCAGCAAGGGCGGGGAGCCCCTGGGTGATTCAAAGCCTCTATGGGGAGGACAGGATCTAAGCTGATAGGAGAGGGCTGAGATGTGGTTAGGCCTGGTGGTGGACAGGTAGTCTCGACCGTGGGGGAAGTAACATAAAGAAGAGAGGTGTTGAGCACATATGCAGGCGCTTCTTTGTGGCTGTCTGGACAGGAGCTCAGGGAGAAACTAGTTTGCTGAAAAATTCAGAGCTCTTTGCTATTCACTGGTATAAGCTAACACCCCCATTGGGGAGCACTGGCTTAGCAAATATAGCTTTGTGTGTGTTAATTGCTTCAGTAGATGTAAGAAGCATGACAGGTATTCACTCAAGCAGAAAGATCAGAAATTTCTCAGATATCTTCCACTCATTTTATTCAAAATTGAAAGGATATTCTGCCGTCAGCTGGGACATTCTGCTCTGCACAGGAAACACAAAACCTTCATCACCTGCCTGATGGTCTCAAGCTGGAAACCTGAAGAAATGGGCATAGCACCGCTCATTTCTACTGTTTGAAGTCCAATGTTAAATTCTGCTTAGAAACCAAAGCAGTAAAAAAGGTTGGGTGGCCTTCCCTCCCCCCACCCTTCGGTAGTTTACCAAGCAAAAGAAAACACCCATTAAAAGAGCTTGAGAACCTTTTGGTGGGGGACTTACAATATCAAATAATAAAAATAATAACAATAGTAGCCAACATTTACTAAGGGCTCACTGTCTTAGTCTGCTTAGGCTGCAATAATCAAATACTACAGATTGGTTGTTTAAGTTAACCAACAGAAATGTATTGCTCATAGTTCTGGAGGGTAGAAAAGTCCAAGATCATGCTAGCCCATTTGGTTTCAGGCAAGAGCTATCTCCCTTGCTTATAGATGGCTGCCTTCACTGTGTCCTTGTATGAGGAGAGAGAGAGAGAGAACTGAGAATTCTCTTGTGTCTCTTCTTATATGGAAACTAATCCCATCACATCAGCACACACACCCCCACCTCATTTAACCTATTCCTTCTCTGCCTTTTGGCTAAGATCAAGTACAGTTTGACTCATTTAACTTTAACTCCTTATAGGCCGTGTCTCCAAATACAGTCACAATGGCGATTCAGGCTTCAACATAGGAAGCCTAGGAGTTTGGGGGGGGGGGGGGGACACAATCCAGTCTATGGTACTTACTACTTTCCAGCATTGTCTTGAGAACTTTGTGCATTTTATATAATTTAATTCTCACAGTCCTATGAGAAAAATACTCTAGTCATCCCCATTGTTCAGGAGAGGAAACTGATGCTCAGAGAAGTTAAGAAATCTGCCCAAGGTCACATGGCTATAAGTAATATCTTTGAAATATGAAGTACACAAAGAAATGAAGAGACAGAAGCACTATTAGTGCATTCCCTGATTCTTATAGAATAAGTCCTCTTGGTTATGCCAAGTTCCCCCAAGGACTCCATACAGCTAATGAGCTCTGATACCCATTATCAGGAGGGCTATATTGGAAATATTTGGTGCTTATATCCTCTCCCTTTGCAGTGAACCAAAAGTTCAATTCAAATGCACAATCTCATGCTTGTTGGTAATACCATTAGGTCAGTAGTACTTCTTTATGAATTAAACCAATATCTTTAAGAAACAACACTTAACTATCAGGCACTCAGACCTTTTTCTCTTCTCAAAGAATTTAAGTGAGGAAGCCAGACATATTTATAAATAACTACAATATGAAGTAAAGACTGCTTTAAAAAGTTGTCCAGGAGCTGGGAAAAGGATGGAAGAGACAGGTCACAAAGACCATCAGAGAAGAGATGGTATCAGCTGGAGTCGAAAAGAATAGATGCCAGTTGTCCGGCAATCCTTGCAGGAATGGCCTTCGAGGCATGCGCAGAGAGGGGCAGGTTAGGGAGCCATGACAAGACAGAACTGAAGCTCCTATTTAGGAAAGAAGCTAAATCCCAAACTGTGCAGTACTTTTTCTATATTTCTCAGAAATGCTCCTTCTGGAGCTGTTGGCAAGCCATACAGGACCTTGAGTCTCAGAACAACATGACCAGATTTGTGTTTCTGAAGGATGATAGCAAGGACACCAGAGAGTTGAACCATCAAATTGAAGACAGGGGTCGATTGCTTTAGATGTTACCAGAGATTCTGAGAGCCTGAACTCAAGAGCCAAGTGTGGAGATGGAGAAGCTAGAGTGGTCTTGATATGTACGATCAATATTTAGGAAGTAAATCCAGTGGTACTCCATGCCAGAAAATAAAAGCCGAATTTGCTCCCTGATCTGATTATGCAGAACTATAACTTCTTGGAAAACATGAAGTGATTTGTTTCCTTACTAACTCATGATTCTCTTTAGCTACTTTTGACCACCAGAAAGTATACGATTAGATTGCTGTCCACATGTACAGAGCTCTCCCAACTGCCAATATGAATTGACCCTAACTGCTATATTGTTGAAATAGTTTACATTCTACTATACTTGTGGCCCCTTTATGTCTTTCTTCAGACCTTTCTTCATTCCGTTGCTGTGAAAAGCAATAGGTCAAGTGGGAAGAGGTCCACAACCAGAGTTCTCCTCAACTCTGTCAACACTGAGTCTATCTTCATCAGCTCCCTATTCTTCACCTCCCAGACTTCGCTAGCTGCTTCTAGGAACATGCCCTCCTATACTTTTCTGAACTTGGGATTAATAGTTCTCCTTAGTTTGGCTGAAATAACACTGGAAATTTTTTAAAAGAATCTTTACATAGGACACATTTCTTATCATTTATCAATGAAAACATAGCTCCTCTAGATATCCTTATACATGACATAGCTTCCAGAATTTTATGTCGAAGTACCTTGGCTTCCCGCAAGAATTGTTATGCCACATACTTTCTTAAAAAGCAAACGGCCTTAATTTTTGCTTCGGTTACCAGGAAGCTCAAAGCCAAACTGTGCACTCAGCTGTCACAAATGTTAGAGTTTACTCTGGTTTCCTCCACTTCCATTCCCTCTTTGCTTCAGTCCTTTTTTTTTTCTTTTCTTCTAAAGCTTATAGTACATCATCTTAAATCTTTTCAGAGAAGTGAGCCATACATAAATGCTCATTAATAAATTCTCATCAACTGAGCTTGAGGCGCATATAGATTTGCCTGGAATAAGTTCTCCAGTGTCAGTTCCTTGCCCTCCTGTCTGATTCAGTCAGAGGTGATGACAACATTACATCTGCCTTATGGCCCAGTCACTGGAAAATTCTGAAGATGTGTGGACTCTGGAGTAGAAAGCTGGCCATTGCCAGGGCAAGGAGGTCTTCAGAGTGGGCAGCCTTTCCCTGTTGACCTCTCCTCAGTGACCTTCCCGCCTCAGAGAAGGCACCTCTGCCTCCTGTTCTAAGCCCACAACACTGCTTCATATCCTAGCTCTCACTTCTGTCCTAAAAGGTCTCTCTAGTTCTTTGCTTGTCTTTTAGAGCAGAGGTTATTGCTTTGTTCCAGCCCAAGACATCCTCAAACCTTTTCCAGTCTGGTCAGCTAGGCCTCATAATTCCCCCAGTAAGTGTTCTTACTAATAACAGTTATATTAGTAAACAACACACATTATGAATTTCTCATATGCCTAGAATTGTGTCAAGTGCTTCCAATGCATTATGGTATTTAATTCCCACTGAACTCCCAGAAGTTCAGAAATATTATCATCCCCATTTTTGAAGAGTATTCTGAGATTTAGAGAGATTCAGAAGCCTATTTCAGGACACACAGCTAAGTTCAAATCAAAGCCAGAAATCGAACCAGGCTTAGACCAAGACGGTCTGATCCTTAGTGCCTACTTGTGAGCCTTGCAGCGTCCCTCAGGGGAGCTCTGTGCCATGGAATGATCACAGCAGATTCTCATCATCACAGTTTAGTAATGGCAGTACTGTCAACTTCCTGGGGCAATTACAGGTAAGAGGTAGGTGGTGGTCTCACCCACCTATGTCTTAATTTACTTTTAGTTGTTTTACCACTTTTGGCTTGAGTACAGATGGGAATTTTTATGATGTAAATTATCTCATACATACCATTTCTGATCATTCTCATGCTTATCATGAAACCCCATTTTAAATTTTTTTTTGTATTTTCAGATTACAAAAAGAGTAATTGATTACGAATGCAAATTCATTCCTTCAAGGAATGATGAACAGGACTTGATATTTGCCTGGAAGAGCTAACAGCTACTCTTCTCCATGTCCTGCAGACTTTCTCACTAGAAACCCATATACAAAATGTTCAGAAATAAATAATAAAGGACAATATTTATTACAGAGAAAAAAATACCTCGATGTCAATAACTATCACATTTAGAACATCTGAAATGTTATTGTTGTCTATCTGGTCTAGCACACCAGGACTGGGTCTCCGTATCCTCTGAGAACAATCTTTAATGTTAATAAAAAGAAGCATACCTCACTTTGGCAATAAGAAGAAGCTATCTAGGACAGAATCTGTATCAGGTTATGTTGTCCTGAGAATATACTTCTCTCTCTCTCTTTCTCTCTCTCTCACATACACACAGAAATCCTTAGCTCACAATAGGCAGATACCTCTGAATGGGTTAAAAATAAACATAAGCCCTCAAAATAAAGGCAGAAACAGTAATGACAGTTTTGAAGTATCCAGTACCTGTTGTGACAGGAATAACAAATTAATTGGGACTATAACGGATTCTTTGTAAAGGTGAAGTAAACACACTTGACTGTATATTTTTCACCATCAGTTAAGTCTCAATTGGTTCTAAAAATAAACAGAAGACATTGAACAGTTTTAATGGATTCTGACACCTAGGTATTATGCTGTCACTCCAGTATAAATGAATCATAACTTTAGACTGCACCTAGGAATTACTACACATTTGGAGAAAATTTATGGTGCACCAAGCTTTGAATCATGATGTGATATCAAAACTAAAGTCAAAAGAGGAAAAAAGCTGGGCATAAATTATTATCCTCAATCCCATATGTATCTTCCAGTGCAACAGGTAAAGGTTTGAGGATTTAGGAATACTGCCAATAATTATCATGGGTGCTGAAACAAATTTATCCTTCTGAAAGTGGTTTATAGCTTAAAAAAAAAAAAATCTAGCCGAAGGCCAGTCTTGTTCACATGACAGCAATGTCTAATGACTACTTTGTAAAAGTGGGTCCTTCTGTCCAGTTAGAATGACCCCTCCTGAGGGCATGAGTATTTCTGCAATCTTAGGGTATCTCTCAGGAGCCACGTATTTCTATTTTCAATAGAAAGACCATTCACTGAATGGACGACTTTAGTAACTATAATCAGTCAAGTTCATTGTTTCCAGGGACATAGACAAAAATCAGTACTTCTTGCTCTTCAGATGAACATTTGGTGTGGTCTGACGTTGTCTCGAAGGCTGTGACTCATCCTAGAAGGAAGGTCACCAGAGGATATATCATTTTGAGATGAGAAATCTGTGAATGAATACCTTGATATTTTGAGACTCAAGATATCATCAGGAGACTGCTAAAGGTTCATGTATTTATGTGGTTGAAATATCAGGTTTTAAAGAGAACAATGCCTAAAGATATCAGATTCCAACATCAGGAGAAAATTTTTATGAAGTGCTTCTGTTGCATAGTAGGAATTACGCTACCGCACATTTGTATGGCATTTCGCATTTTTCAAAGCATTTTAACCAATAATACTTTATTCTGTTTTCTGTAGCAATGGGACTGGCCTGTGACTCTTATTTTATGGATAATGAAATGGAGATAAACAGGTTAACTCAATCAGGGAAGAAGCAGATATTAGAATGCTGGTCTTTGCTTTTGGAACCAGTATTCTTTCAAGAAGTTTACTGATTTTGCTTTTGGATAAAGAGAACAATACTGAATATTTGCATAGTGCTGTACACAGTGTTGACGGGGCAGGGAGGCTTATCCCCATTTTACAGAGGAGGAGGCTAACGATCTGAGAGAGAAATGAAATTGTGCATGCTTGCCCAGCTAGTCAATTATAGAATTGAGGAAGAGAAACTCCCACTCTTCTCAAAAACCTTCTTCACATGCATTGGCTATAGACATCTGGCACATTAAACAAGGCTACTCTCCTTTCACTTATTCAGCTCACTATATTCTTATGGTTCCAAACAACCCTGTTAGTTAACTCTTCGGGTTTGTTGATTTTCCCAGAGACCCTAAACTTGCAACAAATGAAGCCCTACATTCCGAAATAGGGGTTGAAAGCTAACCAGAGATAACTCTTTGCAGCTGGTTTAGAAGCTGATTCTCTCTGATGTTTGATGAAAATTGTAATGAATGTCCTCATCTTTTTATGGTGAATCTATCCATTATCACACATGTACCGAACTAGAGGAGACTCAGGGTAGATGTCTCCAAGTAAAATTCCATGTGTCTTAAGAGTGGTTGCTAGTCCGGGTCCTGGGAGGACCGCAGGACCAGACAAAGACCATGTGTGGAAGGGAGGGTGACAGCAGGGTAACTGGGAGGACTTGGGAGCTGGGGAGTAGAAATGGATTCGAAAGAAGCAGAATGGCAGCCCCCCGAGGTCAGCAGCACAGGGCCGGGGAACCTGACCCCACTACCCTGGCCTTGCACACAGGTTAGCCCAACGACCCCTTTCCTGTCCATTGGCTCCGCTCTCCTCGGCTGCCATTTTGTGACAAGCGTCCGGAAATGGCGTCCACCCGTTCGCGATGCTCACTCCGACTTCCAGGTTTAATCCATCCCTTGTGGCTGCTTGTGCCGGTTCAGTGTCGATGCAAGCCTTTCTGCATTGACCTTGTACAGTTATAAATGTTTTAACATCCATAAAAAAATAAAAACGTGCACTCCCATAAAGAGCAGCAAACAGCAAACACAGTACGTCGCGGGAAGATTTGAGGCCGCGCGGCGCGGGCTCCGGAAGGCCGGCGTCCCCGCCAGCTTGCGCCGCATCCCTGACGTTTAATGGCTGAGAGCACGGTTATCGCGGGCTTTTTAGAGGGCATTATATTAGTGTGACCGCCGGTAAGTGCCAACCTCACACTTTTATTTCCACCGCGGAGCAGATCATTTCCCAGGCTCCTTGAGCAAGGGGAGCGGGGCTTTGCAGCGCGTTTAACCCCCAGGAAAACAGACTGCAGCGGCGCTACTCACAGCCCACCCGCTCCCGGGGCTTTGGGAGCTTTGCCTGGGTTAGGGAGATGTGCTGTTTATGCTCCAACGCAAGGTTCCCAGTGCTTTTGTTTTTAAGATTAAAAAACATCGGAGAGGGAGCACAAAGCTTTTAAAGCTCCATAAAAGGTTGCGAGTTCACTCCTTCCTGTTCCTCGGGGTTATAAACATGGTTCCAGGAAAAGCTCCATCTCGGAGCCGGGAGACCCAGCAGCTATTTAAAGGGGTAGCCCCTAAACTTGTCAATTTCGAGAATACCAAATGATCCCGAGGTTTTTTTATTCCTTTAATCAGCTGTAATTTTCAGCTCTGATGCTGTCTGACAGGCTTCATCTCAACCTCCGTGGAACATTGCTCCTCTGGCTTCTTCGCTGTAAGATACAAATAAGGGGGGGGGGGGGTCTGAAAAATGAAATGACAGCATCAATTGGATGGGACTCACCAACCGATGGGGGGGTGCCACAGTTGAAGGGTGTGAAGGGGAAGGGTGGAGAGGATGCCCGCTTTGCGGAAAAAGGGCAGATGCCAAGACGGTTTGCATTTCTTCTTTTTTTACTTTCTTTCTCACCTTTCTTACTCCCTCCTCTCTCTCTCTCTCTCTCTCCCAGTTGTTCTTATCCTTCTTTGGATGGTAGGCGTGCACACCTATGCGTACATGGGCACACCCACCCATATACGCATTGAGAGACAAACACATGCACATGTACCCTTCACAGGGGCATTCATATCTTGGGCATTGAACAACAACAACAGTAGCTGTCACCTTTCAAGGACTTTCTCCATGCCAGCTCTGTGGTCCATGCTTTACAATGCATTACTTCCGTTAATCCTCAAGTCCTCTCTATGAGGCTCATTTTACAAATGAGGAAGCTGATAGAAGCTTTGGGTGTGGGGGGAAAAGAGTCCAACTCTAGAAGCTCATGGCCGCCAGGTCAGAAATACCCCTGCTTTAAATGAAACTCTCGGTTTTATCTATAATGGATAATCCCCTATATACACCACGGTACTTGGAGTTCGCTAGGGGTCATCTATGGGGACGGGTGACCTCTACAGGGTTGTGGCTCGAGGGGAAGGACCACTTAGGTCCAAAAAGCACTTCTCTTTTACTGCACCCTCATCTAAGTGGGCTTTGGTGGGGAGCCATGAGATCAAAATGTGGCCTTGAGCTCAGAATGTGGGGGCATAAGGAGAATTTTCCCACTTGAAATGCCAGAACGAGGGAGGAGAGGTGATTCTGGGCAAACTTTCTGATCTTGCACCCTGGGAAGGATCATGCCAGTGCTTTCTGGATGACCTGCCAGGGAGGGGGGACCCTTCCTCAAGGGGGGGACCCTAGCGCCAGGTTCCATACACATAATGCAAGGCAGTCTCTTCTTCCTGTCTCACCTCTTAAGCAAGGTTTCAGGTCTTTCCCAGGGAAGGTATCCTAGCCTTAAATGCGTAGATTCGTATGCCCTAAATTACTTCAGAGTCATTTTTAGGAATTCTCTTTTGTGTATATAATTCATTTCGGAAGTGTTCAATGCATTCCTACCTTAGCTTCCTTGTGAGTAAAATGAAAACCATAAATCTGTTCCTGTTCGGAAAAGATGATGCAAGAAAATACTAAGATAAATTTAATTTTAATAATTAAATGGTTTCAGGTGTAGATGAGTAGTATGTTCCTAGCTGATGTAATTTGGTCATTGTATAGCTACAGTGCACATTGTATTCCCTAGGTAGGTCCATGGGTATCCCAGGCAGCATGGAATGAGGATTCGAACATCATACTTCCCATTTCTGTCCAGTGATGCTTTCTCTTGCCTTCATTCGCCTCCACCTCCTCCATCTCTCCACCACAAAACATAACCAAAACAACAACAGTGAGATCATACCTAGACAACTTGAATACAAGGTCATTTAATTCCATGTATCCTGGTTTTTTTTTTCTGTTTTTTAAAAAACATGTGAAAAGTCCCACAAGTCTACATAATTTACTACTTCCTCCAGGAGTAATTTCTTATTGAGGAATCTCCTTCTTAAATTACAGTTCAAGGTCATTATTGACTTACTAGTCTGATCAAACCTAATACAATCATTGGCACTGGAGACTCAAATTCTTTTGCCCTTTGCTTACTCTTGCTAGTTTTAAATCATACAGCATCTTCTAGCTACCAAACAATGTCAAAGATACAAAATATTACCTTGAAGAAGTAAAATAATTAAGTGGCTCTTCAGAGTCTTAAACTTATAAAACACCTGTGCAATCACGTAGGTGAGGCTATCACACATCATGAAGAGAATTATGCTCTGGAATTATGGTAATTAACTACCTCCCCAAATAGCTGGTAGTACTTGTAACCCTCAGGTCAGGAGGAGAATCCTTGAAATAACTACTGTGTTTATGGTTCTAGTTTGGTTTGCAATTGATTTGCCTAAAAACCAGAAGCCAAAAAAGTATTTATTTGACAGACCACACTATAGTGTTCGTGGAAGCTGTTTTCAAATTACTGTGGTATCCTACAAACTTCTAGATCTTTTGTTTTCACAAATGATGAAAGGGAAATGTCACAAGTGTGCGTTGGTGTAGGGCCCCGGCTCTGTTGACAGCTGTATGAAGCACACTCAGTACAGCTGGTTGGGGGCTGAGAGTTTCATCAATAAATATGACTCTGATCGCTTCATGTTGACGGTCAAGGTAATGGCGTTTAGTATCTTGGAAACATATCCCACTACCAGTCACACGTGGACTTGAGAGTTGAAATCCACAGTGTGGAGCTCATCTCATTCTTCCCTCTTGACAGAAATTTCACTTTTTATCTTTCTCACAATTCTTGATGATAATCTGTTTCTAATACAGTCATATTTCTTACTTGTACTATACTACCACGTAAGGCTGCTCATATACTGTATACAGCATGTGAGACTAAGAGTTGAAGCTAATGTTGTCTATTCCAGTAGAAGGAGAATTTCGCCTCCCATCCAGTTTAAGCCTGGGTGTGACCACTGCTTCTCTGGATCCCTAAAGGCAATTAGATCAGTGTTTTAAAGTATAAGAAAAACAGAAGGCCAGGGAAATTAAACCCACATATAGGAAGAATCGTGTGAAATAAATCTTTAGGGCATTTTTTTTTTTTTTTAGAAATCAATATTAAAACATTTTTGTGTGAATTAATTTAAAAATAAACTGTAGCTCTCCTTAGAACCCACGCTGCCCTACTTTATCAGTTTTTTCCATTTACCTTTTATTCTTTAGCTGCTAATATCTCTATCATAAAGAACGTTTTGCATGGATGTTAAACCCAGATATGTGCATAACTAGCCTTTAAATTCATTAGTTTCATTTATTTCAAAATTCCATTAAAAATAAATGAATGAATAAATAAAAATAAAAATTACATTTGTCTACATTTTGCTTCTCTCACGATTTTGTAATATACCTCAATATGGAAAGTTGATGGATGAAAAGGTATTTTTGATAAAAAGGGTTTTAAAAAAAAACAGATTAAAGATACTATAGTAAAATATGGAAAACTGCATATATTTAGTAACTGAGTACTTTTTATTTTTTGGTGCTCTTCTTATTATGAAGCAATTCTTTTGAGGCAGTTCTTTGTCCATAAATGCTCTGCTTGGAAAATTTTTAAAGTTAACATGAAATACCTAGGTTTAAAATGTCACACAAATAATGAAGTTTTGCATCTCTATGCCACTAAATTTTTGCTTCATGATTTTCCAGTGTTGACTTCTAACATTTTTTATATACACAATCACCTTGACAGAATTTTCAGACTCTGAAATATAGTATATTATTTGACTGTAAATGTTTCCTTAACCACAGAAAGCCAGGAAATGGCGAAAATCCTTGCATCTGGGAAAAAGGGTGGTAAGTAGGTTAGATGTTATTGAAACTATAGGGGATAGAGTTTTTGACGTATGAATTTTAAGAACAAGGTCTTGTAGACACTTAAGCTGTGTTTTTTACCCCTTTGAATCTATTCTTACAGTGACCATAATTGAAATAATGTTAAAGTGTAACCAAAAGAATTCTCAGCAAAAATGTTGAAAGGGACCAATTTATGTATAAAAAGATCAAGAAAGACAAGCTAATTTTTAAAAAGCCCTGTGCTCCCAGCATTAATTCTCCATCTCTGCAAAATTCATTTTATAAGTATAATGACTTTCTGTTTTTGTAAAGAAAATACTTTTTCCTCTTTTATTGACCGAATCGTGATGAGAAAATAAGAAATTTAATGCCAATGGATTATTCCTACATTTTTTTTTTCTGAAGATCTGGGAAAGAATTGACTCCAATTAATGCCAGGACCACTCTATTTGTGTAAAAATATAACATGGTTAATAAAATGTTAGCCATGAATAAAAATGTAACTCTAGTGAAATGCAAATGTGGGCACTACTAATGTGCAGTGCTATCTACCCGTGTTGATTTCTTTAATGGAGAAAAATATCTATGATGCTCTCAGTAAATTAAATTACATCAGAATGTGTTCTTTAGGAGGTTTTGGAAGCCTGAGATTTTAGCCTGCACATAAACTGACTTTAAAAAGCAAAGATTTGAAACAGATAGAGCAACATTTTGCCTAAAGTTCATTCATCAAAGGGCTGCATATTTTGAAAAGGGTAAAAGTACTACTAAACCCATCAGGGATAAGTAAAGGCTATATACTATAGATTATTTTAATCCCCCAGCTAGATATAAAAGGGATAATTACATATTTGTGGTTGAAGCCATGTGGTGGAAAAATCAATACAACTTTTTTGTATGACACTTCATTAGTGTGAAAAATTTTAAAAGCTGAGAAGAACTGCCTTGCAATTAAATGCCTCTGCTACTCCAGCTCCAGTAATGGGTTTGTATTATTATCTAGTTTATTTGAAATAGTGGTTGCACTATAGAAGTAATTGGAAAACATTGATTATGCACTTGTATCTGGAAGGCCTGGCAAATCATTACAGGGCCTGGCAACAGTTAGTTAGCCTTACTAATGAAGCACTAATTGCTCTAAGTAGGTTAACATGTTAGTGAAACTATAGGGAGATAATAGTTTAGAAAATTCTGAGATAGCTGGCCAAACATGCATTTTCATTTAATATTGGAGAGATAGAAGCCATGTGGGGTTTTTTTTTCCCCCCTTTTGTTTGGTTTACGATGCTTTCTTGGAAAAAAAAAAAAAAGTTGCCTCAATGAAGTTTCCATATTCATTTGGCTTGAAATGACTTCATTTCCTTTCATGCTCTTTTCCTATTAACCCAACCACTTCTAGCAGAAGGAGCTAAACCATTATCAGCACAGTTGCCTTGAGCAGGTGTTTGGGTTCTTCTGTTCAGAAACCTCTGACCTATCTCTCTTGGTTCATTCTCCCAGCTCAAGGGCTTTGTGGTTCAATCCATGCAGAATCTTCCTGCTGTTGGCCATCATCCCGCTGCCCTACCTACATAAAAGCTATAATTTAAGAACTATATACCTTTTCACTTGAAATTAATTTCATTAGCAGAGCGTAATACAGTTTTAAGAGCAGGAGGGGAAGCAGTGCATTCCCCCACTGCCATTCTTGGGATTTTTCAGGAGGGAAGAAAACTCAGTGCTGGAGAAATTCTTGCATTTGTGCACAAGGAGACCAGGAATGCTCATAGCAGCAATGTCTGCAAAAATAGCAAACAAACAGAAACACTTGTAACCACTCAGTGATGGGAATCGTTAAATAATTGTGTTATATTTGTATGATGGAGTATTATGCAGCAGGGGAATATGGATGATGTACAGGCACACTCCTTATGAATGAATCTTTGAGATAAATGTTGAGTGAGAAAAGAAAGTTCCAATGGACTGCATATGATATGATAAGAAACCCCCAAATAAGGAGGGCTAAATAATTGCAGTTATATATAGCAAAATTATACTCTTAAGAATCTATTAACTGATATAACTATAAAGTTCAGGATAGAGGTTGTCTCAGGAAATGGGGTAGGGCCACACAGGAGTTCCTGAAAGTTTCAGCAGTGGTGTAGTTTTGAATTGAGTGGTAAATTCATGGGTGTTCATTTCAGTGTGATTTGCAACTCAAATTTATATTCCAAATGTTCTTTTATATATCACAACAAAACTTTTTGAAAGCGTCAATATCTTCCTCTCCCTTAAAAAAATCACATCATTTTGTCATGTCAAATAAGCAATTCTACCCCTTCTGGTTCTTGAAGGAAATCAGAGGTAAAATGTTGCAATTTAAAAGTTGTATTTAAAAAAAAAAAAAAAGAAGAAGTTGTATTTTCTGGCTAATTATTGAGAATATAAATGTAGGAAACCAAAGGAGAAAAAATGATTTATTTAATTTAAAAAGTCTGCATTAAAATACCACATTTTTACAAATACAGTAATTCACTTTTGTATGATTACTTATTCATAGATGTATTTATTCATAAATCTCTTTTTGTTTGCAAGGCTTGGGTGGTGAGCCTCTCCACCAATGAGCAGGGAGTATATCAAAGTTTACATCTGAGGAGCAGATTTATCTTTTGGGGCAATTAAGGAGACAACAGTGGTATAGGGACTGGAAAGGGCAGGATTTTACCCTTTTTAAAGGAAAAAGAAAAAGAAACCGTTCTTCTTGTAGCATCATTTACCAGTATAGAAGGCAATTGAGTAGCATATCCCTATAAGATGGCAATAGAGTCTGAAGGTCAGTGTGAGAGGGAGAAGTCTATTTCATGTATCTTGCATTCCCTGCCTAGCCATTTCTTTCTTCCTTTATCTAACAGAGCTTGGCATGTAGCAAGTGGTCAGTACATACATTTGGGTCAAACTTTTTGTGAAGACAATGTCTGTGAAGATAGATACCTCAAAGTATGGAATTTTGTTTGAATGCTGGAAGTGATCATTTATAAATAATAAGACAACAGCTCAGAGAAGAAAAGTTTGGCTACCTGTATCCCTCAAATCAGTGAGGAAAACTCTTCTCTGAAACAAACCAGAGACTAGCCATGCTCTTGAATTTCTCTTCGTATTTCCAGCATGTGGTAGAATGGTACTATTTTGAGAAATGCAGCTCATGGGAAAACATGTCCACAAAAGTCTTAAAGGATGTGAGGCTCAAATATTTCCTTGACCTATTAAAAAAATACCAAGGGCTTCTTATCTTATAGAGATACCTGCTGGGATGTTTGCAGGTCTGATAAATGAAAAAAAAAATGCTTACGGTTTGCTTCAAAACAGTGCAGGGTGGGGAAGGGGTGGAAATGAGCATGAACCAGATTGGCCATGAGCATGAGAAGATATTGGTTGAAGCTGGGTGATGAGTACATGGGAGTTATTATATTACTCTGTCTCTTTTTGTATGTTTAATTGTTTCTACACTAAAAAGCTTAAAACGCATGGGGAAAGATTTATTGAATTTCTTACTTGAAGTTATTTTTGTTAAACAGTTAGTACCTAGCTAACTACTCATTCTCTCTCTTTGGGTTGGAGGGGGAAGGAGAGCCAGAGTCTCATTGTGGCCACTGTAAAGACTCATTTGTTTATTTGAAAGTGACAGTGGTTGGTCACAAACAGGTGCCATTAGGTGATGCCCGTTGAACTAGAACTCTCCACTCAATAGGGGCATGTGTTTCCCTCAATGTTGATTTTTTTTTTCTCTTGGAGTTATTGGAAGAATCTGGCTGGGGTGGGTGGTTGCAAAGAGAAGGGATTATTGTTTAAATGGAACCCTGCTTCTTAGCTTTAAGTCAGAGGAGAGCCATTCTGGTTGCATTCAGCGTTGCAAAGAAAAGTAACAATGCTCTCAGAGAGTCGCTCTCTACAAAGCAGCTCATTATTGTAAATGGTGCACGTTTAGGCTGCTAAAGCAAATCATAAAAGTACGGCCTTGACCGCAAGCTCCTTTGGCAGTAAACATTGTCCTCAGGCCAGATCTACTTGTGGTGAGCCCCCACACCACCAGCCTGCCTGGAAGGCTCACCCAGTGATTCCGTAACTCAGAGAGTGGAGTTACATATAAGTGTGCATGGTGAACATTATCTTCAAGGTCTTTTATGTTAAGGAAATCATGACACCTGCCAATCTTTCAAGTTCCAAAGGGTAAAGCATGCGGCCTAGTAGGCTGTCATTGAACATGACAGGCTTAATGCCAAGTTTATAACAGAGAAAGGGCAATCTTATTGTGGTTTATTCAGTTTTATGTGGCCGGGCCGGTAGGAAGGCTCCCCCACTCTCTCTCGCTCTCTTTTAAAAATCTAATTTATAACATTGAAAATACCAAACAGGTTCTTTACATATCTCCGGAGCCCCTGCTCCTCTTCACTACCTCCAGCCTCTTCTTCAGGGAGCAGCCCTAAATCCTTCCAATTTAGCATCTTTGTGAGGCCAGACAATGGCATCAGTTGAGCATTTCCTTCCGTTGTTATAGAGCTGTTTCGAACGGCAAACATAGCCGTTTAATTACTGCTCCGACGGTTGCTGTGTTTTCACCCAACCTGCCCCTCGCTTGAGCCCATTGGGCTGAAGAAAGAATTACTCCCCGCGCTGGTCCTTAGCCCTGCTTGTGCGGATCTGTAATTGGCCCTGTGTTTTTGACTTTTTGCTAATAAGCAGCTTACTTTCTCTCCCCCTAGACTCAACCCACCACTTTTGTTTCATGAATTTTACAAAGGATTTTAATAGATGCTTTAGGCTATGCAAAATGTTATATGAAGGGAAGCATTAATGCAACAGCCTTGACACAGAGGACGTGTGAATGGCTGCTTATCATTACAGTCAGGTCTCAAATTTTCATTAGGAGTTCTGGAGGACAAAAGAAGAAAAAAGTGCAGCTATATGAAGGAATATTAACCTATACTGTGTAACCAACTGTAATTGCTTAGCATTTTACATTAACTCTCTTCAGACACGGCCTCTCATTATTTTTACACATACATAATGCCTGCTTATTACAGCGGCATAGTTCATGTCCATACGTTGCGGATAGGTGGTGTCAGCACTTCTCATATAAGACCCGCTTTTCATGGGTTTAAAACAGCTGTAAAATTTACCTCCAGACTCAAGATTGGTAATCAACTTTCCACCTGGAGAGGGAATTTTGTTTAAAGTTTTAAAAAAAAAAAACCAAAACCCGTGCACACGCATGTTTTCATTAAGAGGAAAAAGTTTGCTTGTTTTAAATTATGGACGTAAACAAAATGAACGAACATGCCAAAGACATTTTTTGAATTTCTAAATGGGGAGGTTTCTTTAAAGCCATTCTGAAATGTGCTTTTGAGGGTAAATGTGAATAAATAAGTTTTAAACAGCACCCAAATTCAATGTCACATCCATAATAGACTTTATTGAAAATATTTATATTCCCAGTAGACTGCATTTTATGCTATGGTGCCAGAAACTCCACACATATTTTCAAGATGTATAATCCGTGGTTTTCATCGGAGAATGAATAAAAATATTTATCAGTTTCAAGTGTGAAGAGCCCAGGAACACTCCCCCACTTATATAACAACATGCAGGCTTTTAGAATTGTGCTGAAATTCTGTTTTCAGAAAGTTTCCGAACAAACTGGTTCTAAGGGAAGGAGAATAGGAATTCAGCAAAAACGCTGATCTTATTCTGACCTAAAATGGGGATTGTTAAGAGGAAGTGGTAGATTTGCCATATGAAAAAATGAATCCATTCATAGGGGTTTGAGCTTCTGACAGAGTAATTCAAAGACTGATATTGCTAATTTTCATTAACTTGGCAAAATATTCCAGCTTTCTACTCCCCCCACATTTGTTATGAGTTAGATCACTTGTTTCTAAAGGAAATGAAAGCTACAGAATAGCATATAATTTCTTAAAGTTCTCGGAGAAACCCTTCTAATGGGCAAACGAGAACGTACATGGAAATTTTCACTCATGTTGAAAAAAAAGCTTAGAAAAATATTTTAAGAGTACTTCCAACTGTACTGGTTCTCTAGCAACAATTGGAAATATAGCCTTACATGCATTATGTTTCGGAACAATAGATCGACTTTATCCAACACCCATGGGATAAGCTAGATCTTGTGTCCTTAATATCCATTAAACTTCTAGGTTTTTTTTATCTGCTTCTTTCACCTTTTAGCTCAAATGAGAAGGCCAGTCACAGCTACATTTCTCAGACTTAGCTGATGCCCTGACCTAGCCCGAGAACTGCAAAAAAACAAAAGGAAGAGATGTTCACTTAAAAGAACAAACCCACTTCAAATAATATCCGATGGTATAAAGCAGTTTATTCTACTACTAAGTCTGGAAGTGACAGCTTATGGGGAGGTGGAGACACAGACACAAAGCGGCTCCCAGCACAGACATTCACGTTTCATGGTTTCAGTGTACCAGGGAAGGAGCCGCTCTGTCCCTAAACTGTTGGAGCGAAGGGTTCCTGGTTGGCAGATGTGCGACGACTCGTCTGCATTGCAAAAGCTGCAACTTGTTAGTACAGTTCCAGTAAACAGAGAGCTGGCCTCACATGGCTAATTAGCTGTGGCCCCGGCTTGCCTGTGCGGTGTAGTGACAGTCTAATCAGAGATGATTGTCATCAGATATCACAGATGTCTCTCTCTCTCACTGCTCAGCCCGGGCAGGCGCTCGCACAGTTTGGGGAAGGCAGCGCAAGGTGCTGTTCGGAGACACGGGGTGTCTGGATGCCCCAGCTGCTGGCTCCAGGCAGCTCGTCCCTCCTGCCTGCTGCGAACAAGAAAGTAGGGTGAGGCAAGGGGGCAAGGGGCAGGTAGCATACCTGTCGGGTTCTCCAGGAGGCAGTGATGCAATCAGTTTGGAAGGAGGTTTCGGAACACAAGTATGTAAAGGAAGCTCTCCGGGACTTTCTGGAGCCACCTGGGATACTGGGAGATGACAAATTGTGAATTCTTTCCATTTATTATGAGGGAAGAAACGGGCTTAAAGATTTACAAGCCATGAGCAGGTCTGTGGGTAGAGAGATGAAGTCTGATGCAAAGAGGTGAGATTGTAAGCCTCAAGCAAGAACCTGACGGCCCCATGATCCTCTGCCTCTTGTTCTCAGCTTGTCCTGCTCATTCCGCCCTCGCAAGTTTCTGACCCCTCCACACAGCATCCTGTCGCCCCTCAGAAATAGGGAACTTCCTCTCCCTGGGGTTGCTGGCAATCTTTCACTCTGAAGACCCTCAGCGTCTGGAACTTCTCATAGAAATACAAATTGCCACCCTTCTGCCCTATCTTCACCACTATCCACGTGGCCTCCCCAGCACTCTCTGCTTTCCCAGCACTTCTTGGGCTCTGCCCAGGTCCTCCTTCCTTGTGTTCTCCCTGATGTTGGCCTCTCAGAAGCTCCATCCCCGTCCTTGGCTAGTGCCCTTCTCAGCTGCCGTCTCCTGCCAGCCTCCTCCACAACAATGGCTTCGACCACCAAGCCCGCTCTAGAGACACCCACATTCTCCTCTCAAGCTCTCACTTAAGTGTCACATGTTTTTGAGCATATTCACTAAATTCCCATGGACACGTTTTGTTTAACCGGCCCCAGACTATAAACTCATCTAACCGGGGCCCTGCCCCTCCTCACCCTTCCATTCTCCCTCTAAACTAGGTCCCCCCGCCCCCCACCCCCCGCCATCATATCTGCCATCCTGGTGAAGATGCCACTCTCTCTCGGGTCACCTGAGTCAGAATCCTGAAACCACCGTGAGCCCCTGCTTCCTTTCGCTCCCAAGGCCTGTCTCTCCAAAAGCCGCGTTGTATCCTCCTCCTCTTCCTCCACATCTCTGGATTCATTCCCTCCTCTCCATTTTCCCTGTCTCTGGCCTTTGGGATCTCCCTGTCGGTCTTATTCTTATTATAAATAAACAGACCCTTCACTCCGCATTCAGCATGGCATTTCTGAAATATACTGATCCTATCATCCCCTTGCTCAAAATTGTCAACAGATCCCTAACCTTTGAGGAAAACCCTGGGTTCAGGGCTTTGTTAGCTGACCTGCCTTTTGCTGTCCGCCACAGCATGGATAGCTGTGGTGTTCCCACTATTCCAAGCCCCCCACCCCAGCCCCGGTTACAGTCTGGTCATGTCTTTGCATATGCATAAAACACCTTTCCCTGTTAGACTCAACAGAGTAATTCCCAGATTCGCTTCAGAGGTGTCTTTCCTTGGAAGCCTTTTCTGACATTTCTAGTAGAAGAAATGTGATTTCCTAAATGCTCTTTGCACCACGTTTTCATATCCCTGTTATAGCTCTGATGACATTCCTGTAGCAATGTTAACATCTCTGCCTACTCCACTCAGCCAGGAATCCCTGAAGGGCAAGTAAGTTTCATCTTTGTAACTTTTCATCTAGCCTTATGCCTGGCACACAGCAGACCTTGAAATATTTGTTAAACACATGAATTAAATAAATGCAAGGATGAATGAATGAATGATTAGAAATGTATCATTGTGCAGAGTCAAGTAGGCATAAGACTAACATCTTGAAGGTGTCTTCAGCTTTTCATAGTCTTAGGGAACTCAAAGCCTATGTCAGATGAGAAAACAAAAAGCAGTTGTAATAAATGGTAATAATAGCCAGCATTCATTAGGCACTGACTCCGTCCCAGCCACTAGACCAGATTTACAGGAATATCTCATTTAACCCGGTTTAATCTTGTAACTCATTCTCTCTTACAGACAAGGAAACTGAGGTTCGAGGTCATATAGCTGGTAAATGAATAGAGTCAGGATGGGAACTCAGGGATACCTGAGTGTGTAGTAGAAAACACTAGGCCTACACCACCTACTTTGCCCACAAATATGGTGTTGAGAGTTTTGAACTTTGGAATTGAGGCTGTAGTTGAGATGAGAAGGGGATGTGAAGAACACACTCAGAGCTGCTGGGTGAGAAATGAGGTGGAGGTTTTTACTGAGAGCCAATCTTGTCCCTCACTAATCATGGCGCCATGCTATGTGGAGGTTCTGTTTCTCCACCAGCCAGCTGTCTTTCTCAGCTTTAGGGCCACAGGGGAATCCTTATCTGAGACAGTCGCCTTGCACATTGCAGGCCTCCATTCACGAGTGCCACTCAGGAAGGAACTGGGTCTGAAAAAGCATTTAAATTACTGATACAGAATGGAATCCTTGCCTGGGAAGTTCAGCAAAAATGTGGCCAGAACACTTGGTTTGCAAATGAAATGTTTTCACAGACCACTTCTTATGTGTTGGATGTGATGGTTTTCACTGCATGAGTTGAAGAATGGAAGTCATGGTCATTGTGGCACCACATAGACAACCTCAACGGCACCCAGTATAAAGAATGTGTGTCAGAGCAAAGCGAGAATGTGGGAGAGTTGTTGAATTTTAAACTTCTGGATGCTTGTAAATAATATTGAAAGGCTGTTTTCCAACATTTAATTGGGTGAAATATAAGGGTCTTTTTATTTAAAAAAAATTTTTTTTGGAATGAGGAGGAAGTGCTGAAAAAAATATGTCTTTGGCTTTGGCACTGAAAACATAAAGTTCTTGTACCGCCTCTTCCACCCCCTGCCTTTCTCATATATTTACTACATTTTTTAGTCTCTGGTTTGAACTTTATTCTGTCAAGTTTCTAGACCTGTAAGGAGTATGAAATTTCCTAGCAATGGAAGTAGATATGGACTCAATTTAATTTGAACCATTTTTGGTAGGGTCATTGAAAACGACAATGGTCTTAAAAAGCCACAACACTCTATAGAGCATAGTCAAGACCAGAAAGGACCAACGATGATGTGAGTGTGAGTTCATAAGTTTAAAAATACATAATCTATTATTTTTATAGAGGAGCATATTTTTAGCCCTGAGGTTATATGCTAGAAAAATAAAAGCAAAATATATGTGGCCAAGGAAATAAGAATAAGTAAAATAATCTAAATAAGCCAGGGCCGATTTCAATCTGTTATATAACCATATAGAGTAACGTTACTATGATCACCATTTGCACTTGTGGTACCTTGCAGTCTGAAGTGCTTTCATGTGTATGGTCAGTCACATAGGGACTACAGACCAAACTTAGGAGATTGGCAGATAATATCACTATCCCTAATTGTAAGAAAAGATAGCTGAATGAGGTTCAACAAGATAAAGTAACTTTCCCAGTACAATTGGGTCCTCTGAAGCCTAGTGCTTTCTTGCCCCATAACCACACAGCATCCAACCGAGGACATAAGTTTAATCCTTGTGGCCAGTTTAAACAGTAAGTAAATATGAGATTGTGCAAAAGTTGCATTTCTGGTCCCAAATCCTGGTTTAATAAAAGCCCATCAGCCTTGATTATTGCCTAAGTAAATGAAAGTGTTAATTAATCTCTCATCCCTGGTCAGAAAGAAAAGCCTGTGAAACTCATATGTACCTGAGCAACATGACCAGGCAGTTGTGAACTTGGGACAGAAGTGTAGACACATTTGCTGTTTTGTGCCTGGTGTCCAGCATGGAGACTGCAAGATGGTAAACACTGACCAAGTGTGCAAGGAAGGAAAGGGGGGGGGGGGAAGAGAGGGAGGAAGAAAAAGAGGGGATGAAAACTGGAAAGACTGGAAAGAGGGAGAAAGGGAAGGAGGGAGAGACACTTCGTTCACTAATTGGCTGCATTCAAGGTGAATATTAACTAAGGCACGGTTTGGAGAGTTGCCAATTTGTTCTCCCTGTCTCAGCCGTTAGCTGTCTTTCATTAGGTATGAATATATATCCGCATTCATGGAGAAGTCAACACTTAAGCATACACCCCCCCACCAACATGCTCAAACAGAGCTTCTCGTCAAGCACAAAGGGTCGAAGGAAGGTATGAGGAAGAGGATGGAAACATTGTAGATGCGGAAGAGTTAAGAGGGGGCATTTCAGTCGAGATGATGTATCTCTGACCAACTAGGACAATAAAATTGAAACACACACACGCACGCACGCACGCAGGCACACCCACAGAGTTTCCATGAACTTGGAAAGTATAAAGAAATGACATCTTCTGCTGAAATGGGTTTAAAAATATTCATGAGCTCGAAATGCTGCTCAAAATAAAGATGCTTTCCACAAATCATAACGGCAGAAAAGAGCCCAACTTCACAAGATGCTCGCCAAATTATGATCTGTTTCTAGCGGAGGGATCCACCTTAAGAAAGGTCTAGAGAGCTCGACGGAAACCAAATACAGTCAGAGGAAGTTGGAAGTGTGGGTGTCAGGCTGTCAGTAATCTGACAGCTCTGGTAACTACCCTCTAATCCAGCCGGCTCCAGCCACGCTCTCCGCTGACACCACCAGGACTGACTGACAGTTGAGGAGCAGACATTTTTTACGGGCTCAAGTGACATCCAGTCTATTAAGGCTGACAAGCACAAAGCAGAGATTTGCCCTGAATGGTTTGGTACTGAAGCCTAGTAAAGGGGTTATTTGAAAGGTCTTAGAGAAAGTGTCAGACTCCAGCTCAGATGATAACAATATTGTAATGATGCTACTGGACAATGAAGTGCTATGATTGCCCATACGGGCCGCTTAGACTGGGGGCGAATGGGGAACGTGGAACGCTCAGGAGCCCACAGTAGCGGATTGCTTCTCGGAGGCCAGCGCGCCACCGGTCAAGGAATTTTTCTTTCTTTCCGAGGGTGTGTGTTTGTTTGGGCCTGGGGGAATTTCCCAAAGTTGCATATTAATGGTGTCCTTTTGCACAGGGTGGGGGTGAACAGTAGGCAGTGAGGGAGCGCTGGGTATAAACCAGGCAACACCTGAAAGGGATGTTTGCCTGCCTTCGGTTCACTCTTCCGTTCATCCAGAGGCATGGAAAATATTTTCCAGAAGAACATGAATGGTAATATTCAGATGACTGCTTTGCTTGTTAACTCTGGCTGAAAAATGTATTTAGCAAGTGCAGCGAAAATGCCGTGATTATCCTCACTGCTGTTCTTTTTTTTTTTTTTTTTTAAGATTTTATTTATTTATTTATTTGACAGACAGCGATCACAAGTAGGTAGAGAGGCAGGCAGAGAGAGAGAGAGGAGGAAGCAGGCTCCCTGCTGAGCAGAGAGCCTGATGGGGAACTCGATCCCAGGACCCTGAGATCATGACCTGAGCTGAAGGCAGAGGCTTAACCCACTGAGCCACCCAGGCGCCCCCTCACTGCTGTTCTTGACAGTACTGGCTCCCACAGGTGCTAGGCGCTGTGTCAACCACCACACCCAGAGTTTATTCAGTGGGCTTTTCTCCTGAGGACAGTAACTGAATTGGGTTTCCTAAGTGTATTTTCAGAGTTCTTTCTGTGAAAGTAAAAAAGAGGGGGGCGCATATTTTATTGATAGGACAATCTCTGCCACTGTCCCTATAAACTTTCATTTGGGTGAGGAACATACTTATGTGTGTATTTATTTGGTTCCTTTTTGCTTATTTATCCCATACATATTATTTCCTTATCATAAAACAGGTGCTGAAGGAGGATCTGAGGATAACACAGTGAGCAAGAGGGTGTGGTCCCTGTCCACACAGTGTTTAGAATCCAGGGCTGGGGCTGAGGTTTAGCTTCTGTGTACCACTCCCAGCACGCCAGCTGTTACCATATTGAAATACTTCTATACTGGAAAATAGTCACTGGTCTGCACCTCAAGAAGTGGACCCTCACTCCCTCCCTCATCTGCATCTCTGGCCCCTCCCTCATGACTCCTTCAACTCCCTCATGATCCAACAACAAAAGAATAAATACCTGACCTTTCAGGGCCCCAAGGCCCTGTCCAGGCATTCAGCCCAGTGTCCATTCCGATTACTCATTCTGACATTCATGTCTACCAGTCATGAAAGAGTTTAAACATCCCAGCTGGTGAAGCTCATCATTTTAAAATTCATGACAAATTTTCAAACTTTATTTTTAAACTCCCAAATTCACTTTTCCAAGTTCTTCTCAAAAAGGTAGCATCTAAAGTTTTTCCCACATAAAACACCCTTGGGAGTCCTATAGAGAAGAGAGTTGAAGCCTAAGTGTGTTTAGATCATAAGAATCTTGAAAATCTGAGAACACAGCAAAACTCCAGGACCACCACCAAGAAATCAGAATTGGCTCTTAGAAATTTGGATTTGTTTGTATGACTTTAATTTAAAATGGCTTTGGTTCTGATCTGTCTTCTCCCAACTCTCTAAGATGATTCATGAAGAGACTGAAAAAAAAAAAACCTAAAATTTATATTTCCCAAATATTAAGAAAGTTAATGATGATTTTTTTTCTAGCATGTGGGAATAATATCCTCAAACGTGCCCCCCCACCACCACCAATGATGCTACAGTGAAAAACAAAACTGAGGACCTGGCAGAGCTATGCAGCTGAAAACCAATGACACCTGCCATCAAAAAGGTAAATAGGGAAATAATATATTCCTCTCCATCTGTCTGCCCTGTGGCTGAGAAACTAAAAAACTACACCAATCAAAACACTCAGCAGCCAACCCTTCATTAAATGGATGCCACTTTTTAAGTTAACTGGTGTGCTGTACTCCTGTCCTTCTGTCCACTTTCCCTGATGCATATTTTGAGACTTCAACTTCTAGAAAATGATTAGTGAAAATTAAGACTGGAAGTGGTGCTTTGCACGTTTGAAGGCACAGTACAAGAAAAAAATGTTAAAGGTTATAGATCAAAGCAAGATAAATACTGGAAGCCATGTGAAGGTTTTTTTTTTTTTAATAGTTTTTAATGTGTTAAATATCTTAAAAGTATAAAAGAATCAGGAACTGGAAAAAGAAAAAGATCCTGTATATGCCCAGCAATGCCAGACAAAATGAATGCTTAAGGGTAGAAATTGGTCTAGTTGTGCACTTTCAGCTTCATGAGGGCTAACAAATGAGCCAAATGCTTTCTAAATAACCAACTGTTGACAAACACCAAACCTGGGAAATTTCTTCTTGTTTAAGGCTGAATGAACAGAAAAAGCTACATGAGGCCATTGAAAAGATTATTATAAAACAGTAAAAATTGCAATTTGTATGATCAAGGTAAAGATTAGACCTATGGAGAATATTTACACCCCTAGTCAGAAACGAACTCCTTTCTGCTAAAAAAAATTTTTTTTAAAGAAAGAGGAATGAGGGGGTGCCTGGGTGGCTCAGTGGTTTAAGCCTCTGCCTTCAGCTCAGGTCATGATCTCAGGGTCCTGGGATCGAGTCCCGCATCGGGCTCTCTGCTCAGCGGGGAGCCTGCTTCCCCCTCTCTCTCTGCCTGCCTCTCTGCCTACTTGTGATCTCTCTCTGTCTATCAAATAAATAGATAAAAATCTTAAAAAAAAAAAAGAAAAGAAAAGAAAGAGGAATGAAGAGGAAGAAGACAAGAAGATGAAAACAGGGCGCCTAGGTGGCTCAGTGGGTTAAAGCCTCTACCTTCAGCTCAGGTCATGATCTCAGGGTTCTGGGATGGAGCCCCGAGTCAGGCTCTCCACTCAGCAGGGAGCCTGCTTCCTCCCTCTCTCTCTGCCTGCCTTTCTGCCTACTTGTGATCTCTCTCTGTGTCAAATAAATAAATAAAATATTTTTTTAAGAAAAGAAGATGAAAACAAAGATTTAGAAGATAGGGATGAGGAAGGAAGAGAAGGAGAAAAAAGCTTCTATAAAATGGGAACAAAAATCTATGAGTAGAGAACATCTTAAATCACCAAGAAGATAATAAAATAGAATTAGCTTTCATGGACATGGAAAGAACAATGATAGAATTAAAATCCCCCTTGGGGAGTAAAGCACAATAACTTGCAGAAAATTAAGTCACTGATATGAGACAAACTTGAAAAATTCAGAGACTTTCTAGTCAATATGACATCATAATTTCTTGTTTATCCCTCTTCTTCCCTTGCCAACATCCCAAACATAGCAATAAAAGATAAAATATATTAAAAGATAAAAAAATATTTAAATGCATGACATTTAAAAAAGCACAACAAATATCTGCAGGCCAAAACCAAACAGAAACACATGCAGTCAGCCAAACTGATGGCACTAGTCTGCTAGGCATATTGTCCAGAAGAAGCCCAGAGAGCCAGTCCCACTATTACAAGTTGGGACTGAGGAGATAATGCTAAGCCATGAAAGTAAGATGAAGAAGAAAAGAGGGGCAAAGAGATAGTCAGGTGGCACCTGGTCCACCCCTCCATAATGGATGCTTAAAAGGGCAATGAAATGTCATAAGGGCTTTGAAAATCTCTAACATATTCCTAGGAGTCCTAGAAGCCCCTATATATGTATAAGTCTGTGCACGTGTTCAGGAACAACCTGAGAAGGCCCTAACCACTCATTTATGGCTAACCTTGAGGGTCTGCACAAGCAGGAACTGAAGGCTAAGGCAGAGTTGTCAACTGCCTGGTCCAGTGTTGAAGATATGCCCCCAAACACATGCAGAACCCTCAGCAAAGATGGACAGTCTTGTCATTCCAGACATTTTAGAAAATCTCTCTTCAATCATTAGCTGACCACTGAGAAAACTGAGCAGAGATTTCAATAGCCACGCATGACAAATAACATAAACTTTAAAGAATAATTCAGATGTCACTAAACAGATGACAACAATTATCTCAAGCAGCAACATCAACAAGCCCTGGGGAAAGGGAAAAATTTGGTTTCTAGAGAACAATATAGCATATAACATGTCCAGTTTTCAAGTAATGAAAATGAAATGAAATGAAAATACATACAAAGAAACAATGAAAATACATACAAAGAAACAAGAAAGTATGAACAATATACAGCAACAACAACAAAAAAGCAATCAACAGAAACTGTCTCTGCAAAAACTCAGATGTTGGACTTACTATACAAAGACTTTAAGTCAGACATTTTAAGTATATTCAAAAAACTAAAGTAAACCATGTCTTAAAAAATTAAAGAAAAGCATTAGAATGATGTCTTACTAAATAAATAACATTAATGAAGGGATAAAAATTATAAAAATTTTAAAAATAGAAATTCTGGGGTTGAAATGTATAATAAATGAAAAAGTCACAGAAGAGACTCAACACCATATTTGGGAAGACAGAAGAAAGAATCAGCAAACCTGAATACAGGTCAACTGAGATTGTTCAGTCTAAAGAGTGGAAACAAAAATGAATTTTAAAGAGTGACCAAAGCCTCAGAAACTTCTAGAACATCATGAAGCACAGAAACATACACATAATGGTAGTCTCAGAAGAAAACAGAGAAAGGGGTAGAAAGAATATGTGGATTAATAATAGGAAACTTTCCAAATTTGATGAAAAGTATTAACCTATAAATCCAAGAAGTTCAATGAATTCCAGCTAGAATAAACTCAAGAGATTCATGCCTAATAACAAATTCTTCAAAGACAAATATATCGGGGCACCTGGGTGGCTCAGTGGGTTAAGCCGCTGCCTTCGGCTCAGGTCATGATCTCAGGATCCTGGGATCGAGTCCCGCATCGGGCTCTCTGCTCAGCGGGGAGCCTGCTTCCTCCTCTCTCTCTCTGCCTGCCTCTCTGCCTACTTGTGATCTCTCTCTGTCAAATAAATAAATAAAATCTTTAAAAAAAAAAGACAAATATATCTAGAAAGCAGCAAGAGAGAAGTGACTTATCATGTATAAGTGGTCATTAACACAATTAGCAGCTGATTTCTCATCAGAAAGCAAGGAATCCAAAAGGCAGAGGGATAACATGCACACTGCTGAAGGAAAAAAACTGTCAATCAAGAATTTCATAGCCAATAAAACTATCCTATAAAAAGGAAGGAAAAATAAGATAAGAAAATAAAATAGACAAACCAAAACTAAGCATTTCTAAATAAACAAACAACTGAGTCTATTGTTATTGATAAAACTGAGAGTTTTTTGATAATAGGTCTGCCTTACAAGAAATACTAAAGGGAATTCTTCAGGTTGAAATTAAAGGACACTAGATGGTAACTCAACTCAACCTGAAGAAATAAAGGACACTAGTAAAGGTAACTGTATAGGCAAACTAAAAGACAGTAATAATGTACTTTATATTTCTCACTACTTTTTTCCCCCTCTATCTTATTTAAAAGACAACTTGTATGCACAACATGTATGAAGATGTAATTTGTGACAAAATCAGTATCAAGGAGAAGAGTAATGAACATATTTGCAGCAAAGTTTTTGTTCTTTAAGTTGGTATTAGAACTAGATTGTCATAAATTAAGGTATTCATTGTAATCCCCAGGGCAATCACTAAGAAAATAAATTTAAAAATACATAATAAGAAAAGGCAGTTAAAATGGTACAATAGAAAATAAATTTAAAAATACATAATAAGAAAAGGCAGTTAAAATGGTACAATAGAAAGTATCTATTTAACACAAAAGAAGACGGTAATGGAGGAATATAGAAACAAAAAAGATACAAGACATACAGAGAACAAACAATAAAATGACAAATCCTCTTTACCTCTTTACCAATAATTGCATTCAATGTAAATAATCAAACTCTCTAATTAAAAAGCAGATATTGGCAGAATGAATTAAAAATAATATGATCCAAATACATGCTGTCTAAAAGAGACACATTTTAGATTCAAAGACACAAGTGGGTGCAAAGTGAAATGTTGAAACAAGATATACTATGTAAACAATAATCAAAAGAAACCTAGAGTGGGTACACAATATCATACAAAATTAGACTTTAAGACAAGAATTATTACTAGAGACAAAAAATTACAATTTATAATGTAAAACAATCCATCAAGAAGATATAATTTTAAACATATATGAATCTAACAATAGAGCACTGAAATACATGAAGCAAAAACTGATGAAGGGAAAATAGACAATGCAACAGTAACAGTTGGAGACTATAATATCCCACTTTCATTAATGGGTAGAACAACAAGACAGAACATCCGCAAGGAAGTAGAAGACTTGCCCAAAACTATAAACCAGCTAGACCAAACATCTATCAAACACTCTGCCTAATGAATGCAGAACACACATTCTTTTCTCAAGTGTGCATGGAGCTTCCTCCAAGATAGATCACATATTAGGTCATAAAACAAGTTTCAATACACCTAAAAATATTTGAAATCATTCAAAGTGTATTCTGCAAACAAAATCCATAACAGAAGGAAATTTGAGTAATTCAGAAATATGTGAAAATTAACACATTTCTAAATAATCAATAGATCAAAGAGGAAATCATAAGGGAAATTATTAAACACTTCAAGATGAGTGAAAATGAAAACAGCCTATCAAAATTCATGATATGCAATGAAAACACTGTTTAGAGGGGAATTTACAACTGTAAAAACCTAATTTTAAAAAAGAAAGCTCTCAAATGAATAGCCTAACCTTCTACTTTAAAGAAACTAAAAAAGAAGAGCAAATTAAAATCCAGAGCAGGGGCCCCTCGATGGATCAGTCAGCTAATCATCTGCCTTCAGCTCAGGTCATGATATCAGGGTCCTGGGATTGAGCCCTACATTAGGCTCCCTGTGCAGCAGTGAGCCTTCTTCTCCTCTTCCTTTCCCTCTGTGATCTCTCTTGTTCTCACTCTCTCTCTCAAATAAATAAAATCTTTTGAAAAATGGAGTAAAGGAGGTAATAAAATTAGGGAAGAAAAATATAAATTAAGAATAGAAAACAAGAGAGAAAATCAACAAAACCAAATTGTTGGTTCTCTGAAGAGATCAATAAAATTCACAAACCATTAACTATATTTACCAAGAAAAATAGAGGACTCAAATTACTAAAAAAGGAAACATTACTACTGACTTTACAGAAATAAAAAGATAAGGGAATATTCCGAACACTTGTAGGCTAATAAATTACATATTCTAGATGGTTTGGACAGAGTCCTAGAAAAGCAAGAAACTAACAAAACTGATTCAAGAAGGAATAGAAAATCTGAACAGACCAAGAACAAGATAATTTAATTAGTAATCCAAAATTTTCCCACAAGGAAAAGTCCAGAACAAGATGTCTTCACTGATGAGTTCTAATAAACATTAAGGAATTAACACAAGTTCTTTACAAACTCTTCCAAAATACAGGCAAGGAAGAAACACTTCCCAACTTTTTCTGTAAGGCCAAACATATCACAAGAAACAGAAACTACAGATCAATGTCCTTTATGAAAATCCTCAAGGGAATACTAGTAAAGTGATTCAGAAACATACAAAAAGGAGAATATGCCATGACTAAGTGGGATTTATCCCAAGAATGTAAGGTTGGTTCAACATATGAAAGCCAATCAACATAATATACCATATTATCTCAACAGACACAGAAAAAGTATGGGACAGAATCTAATATTTTCTCATGATTTAAAAAAAAAAATACCTCAATAAATCAGAAATAGAAGGGAAATTCCTGAACCTGATAAATGACTTCTATGGGAAACTCACAGCTATCATCACACTTAAGATGGAAAGACTGAATGCTTTCTTTGTAATACCAGGATCAAGTCAATGATGCTCACTATTGCTTTTGCCACTTTTATTCAACACTGCAGTATATGTCCTAGCTAAAGCAATTAGGCAAGTAAAAGGAATTTAAAAGGCATCCCAATTGGAAAGGAAGAAGTAAAACTACCCCTATTTGCAGATGACATAATATTGCATTTAGAATATTCTAAGGAATAATAAAAAATATATAGCCAATTAACAAATTCAGCAGGTTGACAGAATACAAGACCACTCTGCAAAAATTAGTGTATTTCTATACCAATAATGAATAATCCAAAAAGGAAATTAAGAAAACTATTCCTTTAATAATAGCACCAAATAGAATAAAATATGTAGGAATAAACTTAATACTTTAAACATCACTGAAAGAAATTGAAGAAGACCTAAATAAATGGGAAAACATCCATGATACTAGATTAGAAGGCTCAACAGTTTTAAGAAAGCAACACTCTTCCATGTAATCTACAAATTAAATGCAATACCAATCAAAACTTACCTGTCACTTTTGCAAAAATTCACAAACTGATCCAAAATATGGGAAACATGCATGAGATTCAGAATAAGCTAAACAATATTGAAAAAGGACAAAATCGAACCATTGTAATTCCCAATTGCAAAATGTACTACAAAGCTACAGTAATCAAAACCATGTTTTACTGCCATTAGGATGGACTTACAAATCAATGTCCTAAAACTGAGTGTCCAGAAATAAGCCTATACATTTATGGTCAATTGATTTTTCACAATGGAGCCGGGACCATTCAGTAGGGAAAAAAGACATTTTCTTTCTTTCTTTCTCTCTTTCTTTCTTTCTTTCTTTCTTTCTTTCTTAAGATTTATTTATTTGAGAGGAAGAGAGAGAGAGAGAGAAAAAGAGTCAGATACTCAACCGACAGAACCATCCAGATGTCCCAGGGAAAGAAGTCATTTTAACAAATGATGCTAGAACAACTGAATATCTACAAGCAAAGAATGAAGTTGGACCTCTATCTCACACCTTAGGTAGAAATGTATCAACTTTGAATTTGAAATGTATCAAAGACCTCATTGGAAAACTATAAAACTCTTAGATGTAAAGATCTAATTCTGCATGACCATGGATTAAACAACATTTTCATAGACATTACCTAAAACACAAACAACTAAAGAAAAATGGATAAATTTGATGTCATCAAAGTCAAAAATTTTTTTCCTTCAAAGGCAAGAAGCAACATGAAAAGAAGCTCAACATCATTAGTCATTAGGAAAATACAAAACTTCAATAAGATACCACTTCACCTCTACCAAAATGACTATAATTAAAAAGGCAGACAATAACAAGTATTGACCGGATGTGGATAAATTGCCTTATATATTGCTAATAGGGATGAAATGGTGGGACTACTGTGAAAATTAGTCAGCAATTCCTTAAAAATTTAAACATAGAGTTACTACATGACCCACTGATTCCACTTCTAGGTATATACTCAAGAGATCTACAGCATATTTCCCCCCCCAAAAAATGTGTATGTAAATGTTCATACCAGCATTATTCATAACAGTTAAAATGTGAAAACAACCCAAATGTCCATCAACTAATAAATGCATAAACAAAATAATGGTATATCCATATAATGAAATATTATTCAGCCAATAAAATGAATAAACTATTTATCCATACTACAGTATAGATGAACATTGAAAATATGCTAAAGAAAGAAGCCTGACACAAAATGCTACATTTCTATGAATCCATTTTATTTAAAAAGAATTTGTTATGGCGGGAATAAAAAAAACTACTATAACTATATATGGCATTGTCAAATCACTATATTGTACACCTGAAACTAATATAACACTGTATGTTAGCTATACCGGCATTCAAATAAAAGGAAAAAAAAGGAACTTATATAACTTTATTTGTGAAAACCAGATTGCTTTTCTATGTACAATTTAATGCTACTACATTATGGTCAAGTAAAACTAAATTTATGGAAGTAACTTAATGCACTCTCTTCAAAGAGTTCCATGTTCTCACTTCCATTTGTTAAAAGCCAAGATTAATGCATAGCTGTCTTCCCATAATTAGAACATGGAAACAACCATTAGTCTGTCTCCCAGCAGGCAAGCCCCCAGAGTTTATCTATGACCCTTTGCCTGAAAAGGGCCCTGGCCCCCTCACCATCAAGTGAGCTTGATTTCCTGCTTTGCCTGTACCTTGAATCATTCAGTCAAGTGTCTTCCAGAGAGGCCATTTTATCAGTTCCAAGGGAAATTCAAGATTAGTAAGGCCCTAGCCTCAAGGAACCTGTAATGGTGGTAGAGATGCATATGGATTTCCTACTATATGATAAAGACCAATCATCAGAATTTCAGCAGATATTTTCTTTGAGACACTACAATAGGAATGTCAGGGAAACCATATATGCTTGGAAATTTTTCTCTCCATTTGAGGCTTAAAAGTGCATTTTATGGAAGGGGAGATGAACCATGAGAGATTATGGACTCTGAAAAACAACCTGAGGGTTTTGAAGGGGTGGGGGGTGGGAGGTTGTGGGACCCAGGTGGTGGGTATTATGGAGGGCACGTATTGCATGGAGCACTGGGTGTGGTGCATAAACGATGAATTCTGTTACGCTGAAAAGAAATAATTTTTTTTAAAAAGTTTAAAAAAAAAAGTGTGTTTTATGGATGATTCCTTAATCCTAATTGAGAACTATCTGAGGGGAGAGGAGGAAATGTGAAGATGGAGGATGGTAATAGGTACATACAACTTAACCAGGTACTTTGTCAGAGATGACCATAGTATAACCTTAATTTTGATTCTTATAGACGATGTGACATGGGGAAATCCATGAAATTCTTCCATGCCTATAAAGATAATAATAGCACCAATTTCATGTGATTGGGGAGATTAAATAAAGGAATATGAAGTGCTTAGCAGAGGGCCTGGTACAACTTCATAGCTGTTCAAACCCACTAGGTACCCCTTGCCCAGTTGATTCTGGAGGAGCTCTGATGAATTGAAGCTGGAGTGTATGTTTTTGGTGGGATCCCTGCTTGGAGTTGGCAACTTAAGGTCTTTTGGAGAATTTTAGGATGGTTATAGTTCAGTTCCTTCCTTACACAGCTGGGATAGATCTCTAAACTATAATTCTAAATCGGGTACTCTAAATCGGGAATTCTAAATGTTTACTATTACCAATATTATCAATAACGCCAAACACCAACTAAGTCATCTAACCTATCCTTGCTAGGCTTATCTGCCACTATCTTGTATCTGTAATTTACACTTTTAATATAACAGTGTTGTCTCTCCAATACTATGATTCAGAATGATCCAAGATTTCTGTATCTTGATAAAATAATGCAAAAGCCATTAGCTTTAGACCCAAAGCTTCCCTCCTACACATTCTAAGCTAATACTATTATTCTAGTCGACATGATTATTTATTGGCTTATAAAGTCATATTGAATAATATGGAATCAAAAACAATACAGAATACAGACTTTCCTAGTGACCCACTCCCTCTTTAGTATAATTCTTGATGATGGAGAATCTTGAACATTGGATGAAAAATTCAAATTAGAAAGAGTATTTGAAATACAAGTTAGCTGACTCATTATGCTTTGAATTCAAATAGATTTTTACACTACGCTAACAATGTCCAACCATTTAAGTACCTGTATTTTGGTCATCTCAGTTATAATATTTTCTTTTCTTTCCTTTTTTTTTTTTCTTTTAGAGAGAGAGAGAGAGAGTGCACACACAAGCAACAGCGGAGAAGGTAGACAGGGTCAGGCAGAGGAAGAGAGAATGTTAAGCAGGCTCACACTTGGTACAGAGTCAACAATCCATCTCACCACCCTTAGATCACAACCTGAGCCAAAATTAAGAGTCAGGTGCTTAATTGATTGAGCCACTGGGGTACCCCAGTTACAATATTTTCTTGATTTCTATCTATTAACTCTATTACTTGTGCAGCTGTTATGACCTTGTTCACCAGCTCAGAACACAAATTTGATCACATCTTGTAGTCTTCAAATTAAATTAGCTTGATCCCCCATTCATCAAAGTAACAAGAATCCAAGATCTTTCAGGGTCATACTTCCACATTGTCTAAGAAACCCAGATATTCTCCCATTCTAGAGAGGTCTAGCCTTGCTTCTGGATGCCTCTTGGAGAGCAGCTGGAGAATCAGACGGGCTTCCAGACAAGGCAGCTTGAAAATAACTCTCTGCTGTTGTTGGTCCTGTGCACTGATACGTCTTTGTGCAGTGTTTCTCTTGCTGGTTCAGATTGGTATACAGACATTATCAGTGCTTGGGATAATAAAAATTGGTTCACAGTGACATGTTCATCTCTTATTCTCAAAGCAGGTCTACATTGTGCCAGAACCAGCCCTTCTCTGAATCTAGGTGTTGCCCATTAACCAGGAGTCCTACTCTAGACTGCTTTCTCTCATGGGGATTTCCCTCTGGATGGTCTTCACTTTCTTCTTCTACAAGTAGACCTCAGTTGAGACTCTGAATCTGGCAGAAGCATCTAAAGATGTTGACTCTCAAAAGAGCTATGAACATGGTAGAGTTGGCAGTGCCAATTTCCTTTTTCGAGACTTCTTGATGTCTGTGGAAATGTCCTCATTTTTCCCACAATGATTAGATCTACACACCAGGTTGTTATTTGGAGGAACTGCCTTTATCAAGCAACAGAAAGGGCCTATTACTCTTCCCCTGGGGCAGCAAGACCCAATTTCTCAACAGTTACATCACTGAGAGTAATCTTTCCAGTGGCTCTCCCAGAACAAGTTACAGGGGAACTTGCCATAGCCACTAACTGGTGTAGCAGATTTTAGAAGTTATCTTCCCCTGAAGGAAAGAAGAAAATTATCATTCCAGCTAGACACTATGCAAGGAATTCACAGAAGAAAATTCAGTGAAGTTAAGTTTTTGAGTTAGCCTGATATCTACCAGATTTAATCATGGTTCTGCTATTTAGCAGCTGTGTGTGCCCAAGCCAAGTAACTTGATCACTCTGAGCCCGTGTAATAGCTCAGTTAGAAAGTATCCATGGCTTTAAGTAATAAAGAACTGAAAAACAATAGCTTAAACAAATTAGAATTGTAATTTTTCTTCTATAAGAAGTCCAAAAGTTGGCAATTACAGACAGTGGTTCATAGCTCAAGATGGCAGAGCCAACAGCTCTCCATTTCTCTGGGCATTTCTCTCATAACCACGAGACAGCATTTCCAGATCTAGCTGGCATATCACATTTCAGGCAGAAGCCAGGAGGAAAGAATGAGAAGGAAGTGTCCATACTTGTTTCAGGAAAGCAAGAGCATCCCAGAAATCCCTAGCCAACTTCAGCTTACACTTTATGGGCCAAATTGTGCCACATGAATCCTCCTAACTTCAAGAGAGTCTGGGAATAGGAATTTTAGCTTTCTAGACTCTAAAGTATAAGGAGATACTGAAAAATGGTTGTGGTAATAGGTGTGGGATAAATCAATCCACCGTGGTTGGCACACAAAGACCTGAACCAAGGGCCATAGCACCAAGTGTGAAGAAATGTAGACAAGATTGAAGCTGGAAGCAACAATGTTCTTTGAGTAACTGAGGGTGGGTGGTGATGGGGAGGGCGTAGGTCAGGAACCACATCTTATATTTTTAGTAGCCTCCATAAGGGTCTAATAAAGTTCTCAAGATAAAATGGACTGTCAAAGATTGGACCCCAAACCCCAAATGGTGTTCAGAGTTGTGATTCTTTGAGCATATAGCATGACCCCAAACTCCTCTTCAGGGAGACAGGCCTTACAGAGCAATGGCAACTACCTATTAGCCCTTACTTGATTTTTAGGCAAAATTACTGCCAAAATATTTTATTAGAGACCTTTTCCTGTTTTCACTGAGTGCCTTTATTTTAGTGACTGATTCAAACAAAAAATCAATCCCTCTGTATTAAAAGGCACTCTCGTGGCATAAACAGGAGATACATAGAGGGTCTGATAACCTCTGGAATCCTCTCAGAGGCATTGGGCAGTGAGCTCAGTTTCCATGAGAACTAGTGGGTCAGGCTCATGGAGCCCCTTTTACATGGGTATCCTATTATTTAACAGGCACTGTAAATTGAGACCAGCATCCTGATTCTCAAGCAGCCTGGCTTTTATTGGAAGTCTCTGCCACGTTTAAACATCTTTAATACATTTAAAAAATAGAATTGTAAAAGGCAGCAACCAGACTTCAAAGCATAGACATGTTGGCCAGAATTGTGAAGCTGGCGACAATTTTCACTGGTTATAAAGCTCATGGAGCCTCTTTCAATCCCCAGAACAACGGACGAGCAAGGGGCTCATTGAACGTTCCTCCTGAGTGTCTCCTCGATGGGCATGAGCAGACCAACTGTGGGGCACCGAGTTGCCAAGGAGGGGACTCATGTGCTTCAGGGTCTATGGCAAAAGTGCCAACCAGAGCCATCAGCCTCAGCAGAGCTGAAAGAAACTAGGTTGAACTGAAAAGAAGTGATATGTGAAGAGGGACTGGCCACCCTTTCCTGAGCTTTGGTTCCTTACATCCCTTATCTCCTGCCCAGGTCTTCCTTCCATGCAAAGACTTTGGACATCCTCAGCCCTCAGGCAAACTCTCTTTTTTTGCCCTCACTGAATTCTGTAAAGATGCTTACTATACATCATGTTCTGTCTCCTGCTGTCGGCTCTAGACTGTGAGCACTTTGAAAGAAAGTCCTGTATCTCATTCACCTCATGTACACAGCAAATTAAATATGTGTTTAAAGAAAGTTGAGCCTCTTGGGAGAACCTGGGCAATAAGATCTGGTTTGGAGGAATTATGAAGGAAGGTTGTTTGCCCTCCCTTAACCTAAGGCAGAGGTTGTCAAGTGTGGTCTCTGAAGCTGTAGGATCAGCATCAGTTGGGAACTTTAGAAATGCATGTTCCTAGGTCTGGCCCCAGATCTACTGACTCAGAAAATTTGTATTAGTCGGGGTTCTCCAGAGAAACAGAACCAATAGGATGTGTACAGTAAGCGAGAAGGAGATTTATTACAAGTAATTGACTCACATGACTATGGAGACTGACAAGGTTCCAAGATCTGTTGGGTGAATCAACAAACTGGAGCCCCAGGGGAACTGATGGTGTGTCCCCCCACACCTGGAGGCCAGGAGGCTAGGCACCCAGGAAGAATGGACGTTGTCGTTCAAGTCCCAGGGTGGGGAAACAGAGCCAATATTCCAATTCCGAGACAAGTCGGGCAGGGAGGAATCTCAGAAACCTGTGTTTTAACAAAGCTTCCAGGTGATTCTGATGCCCATGAAAGTTCAAGAAGAAGACAGACTTTCCAATCTCAGTTCCTTCATCCATAAAATGAATCTAATAGTAACAACCTCAAAGGTTGTTACAAATATAAAATTAGATGATGTATGTATAGTGCTCAGTCCAGAAACTCATGCATATTCATCGCTCGGCTCGGGAAAATTACTGAAGGGTGAATACATTTTGTTCTGTTGCCTTTGGCTGGAATTGACTTTTGGAAACTATTTCCAGTGTTGGCGTCCTCCCATGGTACATTTGTGTTACTCATTCAGGAGCTCTTTTAGTTTATCTAAGATTCCAAGTTCACCCAGCTAAGTCTTATCCTTGCAAAGTCCTTGTAACTTAGTCTAGAATCAAGCAAGAATCCTGTTTACCTCATGAGGTCCTGACCCTGTCCCTCAGGCACAAGAGAAAATGGATTTCAGGCAGCCACCCCGATTTGTGCTATTAAGGGAACAATCATATGGGTCCCCATTTAGACCAAGCAGAAAAGGAGCCATTCAGAGAATGGCTCCTCAGAAGAAAGTTGAAGCAGAGAAGGATTTGAGGAAGCGGCCTCCTTCCCAGAAGCTGCTACACATAACACTCCCCATGGGTTGTGTGGAACCACCACGGGGATGGTTGAAAGCAACCAAGCTTCATGAATTTCAGGCCAATGAAATCCCTGTCCTTTCATGCTCAAAGAAACAAAGCTTTGAAAATTATTATTATTACCATTCTTTTAATGAGCCCACACTGCCTTCCTGCTCCCTCCTTCTACAGGTTTCTATTTGTTTTCCTGTCAGAGTCTGGTCTTTGAAGCCAGCACCTCCTCGTTCAGGTGAAGATGTAGCCCCCTTCTCTGCTGGGCTGACCCTTATTGGAGAGGCCCAGTGGGGGAGAGTTACCCCTTAGTGGGACTTTCCTCATTAGCCCTACAGGCAGCATGCATTCCAGCCTGCTCAGCCCAAGGCTCTAAGCAAAGAACTTCAAATATTTTATTAGAAATTTGTTAGAGGTGCTCAGGGGGTGACAACTAGTTTATTACCCTGAATCTTCTTTGTCTAAAACTGGCAGAAATGAGAATGGGGAGACCACTCCACTCAGATGCCGGGGTAGAGGGAAATAGCCAGGGGAAAAGACATCAATCAGATCCTTGATATCACTATAACTTGATCTCCATTGGCCAACTGGTCACCTAACATAAGTACAGGAAACAAGTTTGAAAAGGCCACTTGCTGAACAAACAACGTGAAGGCAGTAAATGCCAGAATATCATTCTTGCAACAAACTATTTTTCAGTTGACTTAGTACTACAGGCTACACTAAGATGACTGAGGCATGGCCCCTGCCCTCAAGGAGCTTGTAATTCAATATGAGAAATAAGACACCTACACAAATGTTACAAAAACCTGAAGCACACAAAGATCAAGGAGAGACATTTTAAACAAAAATACCCAGGCATTCAGAGAGAAAAGACTTCTGTCTGGTCAGAAATTAGGAAAGGCTTTGTGGAGGAGACATTTGAATTGAATTTTGAAAGAAGTACTAATGTATTTTAAAAAGACAAAATATGGGAGACCCTGGTGTTTGTTCCCTTGTGTTTGTTGCCTCCCAATTCACTTCTTTCCCAGAAAAGCCAGCCTCATAGTATAGAGACTGACAATGCCTAAAAGATACTCACTTTCCCAGTCTTCCCTGAGGCAAGAACTTTTAACTCAATGTTGGTTAATGGCACTGAAGAAATGTCAGTTGGGGGCCCTTGAGGAAAATTTTATATTTTGATTTTTTAAAAAATAAACAGACTGTCTTCCTTCCTGGCTTGAACATTGTCTCCCAAGGATGTGATGCTTGGAGTTGTGGCCACCATCTTGGTATATGGGGAGAAAGCAAGGGAATCACAAATAAGCAAATTTTCATTGTAGACATAACCAATTACAGAACTTCCTATTTTTAAATGTTTTCTATATGCAGTAAGAATTTTTTATTCATTAGTTGGATATTCTGTAAACTGCTGCTGAAAGCGTCTGAAGTGATTAGGAAAAAAATTATGGAAATCCATTCAGAAAGGGAGAACATAATGAGCAAAGAAATGAGGTAAGGCCAAAGAGATCATGCTTTTGGCATATGCTTATAGAATATGGAGAGAACTAACATGAAACAAGGCTGGGAAGTACAGGCCAAGTTCTAGAAGAATGCCATGACTAGGATAAGGTACATGATTTTACTCTGAAGGCAATGGTGGGGAGGTATGAAAAGCATTTAAGCTAGTTACTACCCTTACAGATCGGGGCAATAGGAAAATTAATACTCAGGCAGAGATGTAGAGGAATAAAAAGACAGAAGGTGAGGAAAATGTGTACAAAGAATCTGACTCAAGGTTTATCAAGAATGTGTTCACATAATACTCTCCAGAGAAAGTTTTTAAAAATACTGAAATCTGGATTCCTCCCTCAGAGCTACTGATTCAGTTAGTCTGGTATGGGTTGCGGACCTGATGTTGTTGTGTTTGAAGCTCACTACATGATCTAAAGTGCAGCCACTGTTGAAAACCCCTGGCCTGACTCAGCTGTGACTGTGGTGAAGGGAAAGAAGACAGACTTGGGAGAGACCATGCAAGCAGAATGAGCAGTAGGTAGGAGCAAGGGAAAGGAGAGAGTCAAAGATCTTAAAGACCTCTTTCAAGAAGGAGTGACTGGGAGAATGACTGGGCCATTTATAGAAATGAAGAAGCCAGGAGAAGAAGGAAGTTAAGGAAGAAAAGTTCAATTCCGGCAATACTGAGTCTGAAATGCCAGGAGCAAGCTCTGTACCCTACAGAGAGAACTGAGCTAAAATTATAGAATTTTAAATCACCTACATTGGAGGATCACTGATGCTTTGACAGATGTTGATTCACCAAAGAGAGAATGTGGAAAGAAAGAGGAGGACCAAGGACAAAACCTTGAAGAACATTAAGGGGAAAGGTTAAGGAAAGAACACCCCTAAAGAGGAGCCACTTTGTGGACTTAAAATCGAATGCTCCTCATCGACTTGGACTAACGTATGGTACACAGATACCTGGGGCAGATTACACATCGAATGTTAGGTGTTGTTACTGAATAATTCAGTAGAGCGGCCCACCCTTATCCAACAATATGGCTGACTGGAACATAAAGTTATCTGCCCAGCCTCAACTTCCCAGTAGAAAAAAAAAAGATTACTACCCTAAGAATAAATTGGATATTAAACTGTTAAAAACCAGTGAGCAGAGTTTTCAAATGATATTCTTAAGTATGTTTCATGGCTTTAAAGAAAAAAAATGAATGAATGAAACTCATTCATCTGCCCCACCACTGAGGCCATGTGGTCTGATAAACAGCTGGTCAGGATTGGGAGGCTGAGATTTCCTCAGAAATCTCATAAGACTTAAAAATGCCTCAAACTCTCCCTTCATCTTTCACACCTATCTTCATGAAGAATTGGACAAACACAAATTCCAGACCTCTCCAGTTCATTGTGATAGTAAGTGTGATAATACTGAGGACCATTGAGCAATATTATTATTGTGTGAATTATTGTTATTTAATGGCATTCATATCAACCTATAAATTACTAATATACTAATATACTTAATACTAATTCTATTAATTATAATGCAATTATAATAAATATTAATTATAATTAATTATAATGTCTAATTAATGCTATTAAATATCACTGTCATGCAGGTAGCCCCCAATTTTTTTTCTTTTTTTTTTTTTGTCAGAGAGAGTGAGTACAGGCAGACAGAGTGGCAGGCAGAGGCAGAAGGAGAAGCAGGCTTCCTGTTGAGCAAGGACTCGATCCCAGGACGCTGGAATCATGACCTGAGCCAAAGGCAGCCGCTTAACCAACTGAGCCACCCAAGCGTCCCACCCCAACACTTTTTTAATCAAAACTCCCTTGGGCTTGTAGCTCTTTACATGAGACTGATTTCAAGGAGGTAGAATGAACCTGCTTCAGACTGTATGGAAATTGTTTCTATGACTTTGCTTTCTCTCAGGAAACCATATAATAAAAGGTATACAGGGTGGTGGTGAGGTTTGTAGGATAATAGGAAATTGTAGGCATGTTTGTGAAAGTAGAGTTTCAGGCAGTTTCTATCAGAGAAGGAAGTAACTGCTGAAGTTATGAGATACTTTTATAATTAAATTTTAGTATGAATTCAAATTTCTCAAACTTTGAAGGAAAGGTCTAATGAGAAATAACCCACGGTTTCTCTCTTACTGTTTGGTAGTAATTGCTTCGTTGTAAAATGTTCACAAACCTGAATTTCTTTAGGCAAAATTCCTAATTAGGATTTCTATCTGGGATAAGTGTACATTTGCTTAAAATCAGTCACCCATCAGGCAAGATACAAAAAAGATTTTGGTTACCCCCAGGGTTAATTACATTTAGTACTGAAACGAAGTTGGTTGCTATAATGGTTATACCACTGAGAAAGAGATAACTAAATTCACGCATTTCTCTGGAGCCTTCTCATGTTCATGCATGACCTTAGAGGTCCTTCCCAGCTCAAAGAGCCTAGGATTCCACAATGAATTGTACCTGGCGTACTTTCACCGCTGTCTTACGGAAAGAGACGTTTGGCTGAATTCCAGCTTATTTTTTACTTTCAAAAATACTTAAGTAGTTTCACAAAGTGAAATGTTTTTAGCCCTTAAAATAATGTTTCTTAAAGAAAACTTAAGGACAAAGAAAAAGACTACACACACACACACACACACACAAGTATGAACAAATTATGTACACTGCATTATTGCCATTTCATCTAAAAATCAATGAAATAAATTCTACCAAAAATTTTGAATCAATTATAGTGGTTAGCTCTGGGAGATGGAATAATAGATGATTTTCAAATTTTCTATATGTTGGTAATTTCATGGAGCAGGTAGAACCCATCATGATCAGAAAATGTGTTGAAATACTAATGTAGCTTACCCAACTCTTCTTTATAATCAATAACCACAGTTACCACAGAGAGCTATCACCATATAAAACACATACATATAACATGTTAAGATAGGGATAAAATCCCTAAAGAAACATCAATAGTGTGTTGAAAGAAGGCATACAGAAATGCTTAAGTCTACTTTCCCTGGGCTTGAGCTTCACAGAGCAAAACAATGATGACACTTGACTTGGGCTAGAAAATTATACAGATACTGCAACTTTGTTTGGGTCACTTGGAAGACAGATGGCAAAGTTCCCACTTGGCCGGAATTTTGTTCTCCTTCATTCATTCAGCCTGATTTCACGAGTTGATTTTAAACAGTCCTAGAGGATTTTTCATCTCCTGAATGGGGCGGGGGGGCAATTAGTTGTCAGACACTCCCATCTGTGAAGGACAGGCTTCCCCAGGTGGGTCATAACCAGCCATCTTCAAGTAGGAAGAACCATGTGAGACCACAGGCCTGCTCTTAGAGTGGTCTGCTCATCTTCCTGGTGCTGAGCAGAGACCTTGCAAAGCAATAAGGAGAGAGATCTCTCCTTCGGCTCTTATCCACCAAGAACAAAACAAAACAAACAATCAAATAAAACCAAACCAGTGGGTTAAAGCCTCTGCCTTTGGCTCAGGTCATGATCCCGGGGTCCGGGTCACGAGCCCCGCATCAGGCTCTGTGCTTAGTGGGGAGCCTGCTTCCCTTCCTCTCTCTCTGCCTGCCTCTCAGCTATTTGTGATCTCTATCTGTCAAATAAATAAATAAATTCTTTAAAAAAAAAATACAGATCAAAACAAAAACAAATATGCTTCTCATTTCTTAGACACAAAGACCATCCTTCCCTAATTTTTCCTTCCAGTACAGCCTGTTATGACTTTTTCCTATCAACATCTCCCTTACCCAGTCCCTAGATGCAGATAGGCCCAGCACATTCCAAGGAAAGCTTTGCCCAAAACATGTCATCCATTTACTGAGTCAAAATGGGTCTGGCTTTTTGTACTTAGGGAGGAAAGGCTTCCTAGACTCAGCTTCTGGGGTTTAGGAGAGTCAGGTGATGAAACTGACTTGAGTGGATTGTTACAAAGCTTCAGAGCCCAGTTGAGGAGAAGGGAGTTATGCAGGAAGGGAACATACAAATTAAACATTTGCTACCTTTGCCTCAGTATTGATCAAAGTTGAATTTCCTTAATTCATGAATATGTATTTAATGTCAGGCTCCTAGCTGCCCTCTGAGCTTCCTGAGGGCAGGGGCTAGATATGGTTTTGACCTAGCACAGTGTGTTGGGCACATGGCAGGAATTTAAAAATTTAAAAATTATGAATGAATAGATTCTGGTCTAAATGGGCATGGTGGCCAGAACAGTAATAGTAAGCAATTTCCGGTTTTAATAGCTTTCCAGTTATCTAAATTCCCAGAAACATAATACAAAAGTCTGTGCACGTGTGAAGTGCCCCATTAATGAAGACAATAGTAACCAAAATCTATGTTTTCTCTGAAATTCAGCATGTAAATTTGATTTATATACTAACCACTAATAATAATAATGATAATTTGTTTAGCATTTCTGTGATTCATTATGCTAAGTACTCCACCTGCATAATCTCCTTTAATCCTCCTAACGAACACTTCAGTTGTCCTCCATTTACAGATAAGGCACTTGTTACTCACAGTGGGTAAGTGATTTGCCCAACGTCCCACGGCTCGGATACCTGCCCAGGTCTGTCTGACCCCAAAATCTCATATGCTTAAGCACACAGTGCCGTACTTCCTCAACATTGTATTTGCATAAAATATCATGGGTTCTTAAAGATTTGAATTCATTTATTCAGGAAACTTTACTTTGTATCTAGTGTGTGCAAGGCATTGGGGATTTAAAAATTGAGATAAGACTCCTTAAGGAGCTCACAAGTCACAATGCAGAAAATCTACAACTGCAAAGAAATCATTGAAATCCTATGGTAGATCTGTAATGCTAGACAGGTAAACCACAGGTGGGTTCTAACTGGAGGTCAGAAGAGGTTCCTCAAAAGAGGTTACCCTAAAACAAGCCTGAAAGAATGAGTAGGATTTTGACACGCAGATAAAGAGGAGGAAGGCAATCAGACAGAAGGATCGTAGAGTATGGTGTTGCTTTTAGAAGCTGCAGATTTGTCGTGGCCAGATCAGGTGGTACAAAGAGGAGAGGACGGGGTGCCTGGGTGTCTCAGCTGGCTAAGCGACTGCCTTCGGCTCAGGTCATGATGACAAGGCCTTAGATTCGAGTCCTGCATTGGGGGTCCCTGCTCCAGTGGGATTCTGCTTCTCCCTCTCCCTCTGCCTCTCACCCTGCTTGTGCTCACTTTCTCAGGCCCTCTCAAATAAATAAATAAAATCTTAAAAAAAAAAGGGGGGGGGTGGGGCGGGGAGGAGAGAGGAACCTCTGAATCCGTGGTTTCCAAAGTTAGTCCCTGTACCAGTAGCATTAACACCACCAGGGAACATCGCAGAAATGTAATACTTGATCCCTACCAACACCACTGAGTCAGACACTCTGCAATGGGGCTCAGCCCTCTAGAGGTTAACCATCCCTCTGGAAGAGCCTGATTGAGAAACAGTGGTCTTGGGTCATAAGCAGTCAGGAGAGTCACAGAAGACTCTACAGGTTTCTGTAGTTTTGTTTTGTTTTGTTTTTTTCCCTACACTGTTGCCTAAGTAGAGCAAATGATCTTAGATTGTCAGGACAATGGAATCTTCTTAAAAGCAATTTCGTAAGTCTTTTACCAAATTGTTAGTCTTCCGCGTTTGTTTTTAAAGGTTGCAATTCGATGACCATTTATAAGGCACAGCAGAACAAATAGTTTCCAAAACCCTGTTTGTGACCTGCATGGGGCCCAAAAATGCGTGCTCATTGGAAGACATTATGGGAAGAAAACGAATTTGCACGATGCGTCAATGGTAGAACGGTTTTATTGCTCTTTATATGACAAGTTTGCGGAAAATGGCAAATAACACTTTTAGTTTATATTCAGCTATAACAACAACTTATTATTTCCGAAGATTAAATTACAGTCTAGCAAAATGAAATGGGCTACATGGTCACTTCTTCATGGCAGCCTCTTCGGTGGCAGTTTTTAAATGTGCAAGCTCAGCTCTTTGAAAACAGAAGCAGTTATATCCCTAGGAGACCTCTGAATTAGCATCTTATGGTTTATAATACCGGCTGTATGGAACAATCAGTCTATGAGTGTCTTCCTTTGGGCTTCTGACCTCTAAAGATGATCCAGTAAGAAACTTAAAGCCATGAACCCTGCGTGGTGGACTCGCCAAATAAAGATAAGCAAATGGCAGTGAAAACAAAGCAAACAAAATGCCTATTAAGCCCTAGACTAGCAAAGAGAGGATTGACTGATGACTGAGACTGATTACAGCCCGCGTCTGTGACCAGAATAACAAGTCCAGAATGGAAATCCGCCATCATGGTTTTTGTTGTCTTGCACACCAAACACCAGGTTAAGCAGAGATTTTTTTTCTGCTCAGCCTACTGTTTGACATGGGCACGCATCTGACGGCTCTTTCCAGACCCTCTCCATCCACCTGCTCACATTCTCACTGCATCTTGGCTTATCTACATCCATCCACATTAAGACTCACCTCAAGTCCCTGTCCTCTGCAGAGCTACTCTTCCTGGTCTGACCCAGCAGCCCTGCTTTAGCAATTTCTATTCCTTTCGTTGTTTATGCCAGTGTTTCCCAAATTTCATCCAACTTTATATTACCGCCTTTACGGACTTTGTTATGATAGATCACCTGTTCTATGTTTTACAGGAATATTCCAATATTTTCTTGAACTCGATTCCCTTTTTGCTAAAATGAATATATTTAAAGTTAACTTGATATTGATGCTGTAAATGGAAAAATCAGCATCTAACAAAAACACGTTAATACTCATTAACATAAACATATAACTATTAAAAGTTCAAAAAAGTTTTGTCCAGGAGCACTTTCAATGATTTTGCCTATTAGCAGTTGTCTTGCAACAGAGTTCAGGGCAAATTCTATAAGGTCATATGGCGTGGAGTCTCAAAAAGTGTGGGCCTTGAAGATGCATCATTGGAAATTTGTTAGAAATGCAAATCCTCGGGCCCACTCCAGGCATACTGAATCAGAAATTCTGGGGCAGAACCCTGCAGAGTATGTGTTAAGTCCCCCATTCTGATGCACGTGAAAGTTTGAAAACCACTGGGTTATGAGATAGATTCTGTTAGGGAAATTCACATCCAAGGGTCAGCGAGAAGAAACACAGTTATACACTTTGTCTCACACAGAGGTGGTGAGGCAGGTGCTGTGGGACATGCAGTGGGCCTGTGGCGAGCGGGGGACCCTCCCTCTTGTTGCTCTTGCTCCTTGAGAGGCAAGCATGAGAGCAAACCTACCAGGCTAAGACTGGGGGACCAGCTATTTCCAGGAGTGGTCCTGGCAAACCAGCCACCCAGCATACATGGGAAGTTGCATCTGTTCCCTCCAGGGAAAAGAAACCATCAATCCCACGAGAAGTTGAGATGTTCAGATATAGCCTCATCCTCAGGTAGAGAGAGGCACTCCACAGTCCCAGCTGGTGTACAGTGGTTGCCGTTCCAAGGCAGCTCCCAGGGCCTCCTTAGGTATTCCTGCCCAGGGCGCCATACCAGAGACACAGCTGCGCACTGTGGCCAATACCAGCCTCTATAAATTGATACAGATTTCTCTCTGGTATCACACTCAACTCTGAAGCAGTTCCTCTACTGGAACATAATTTCCAAAACTTCCTCGTGTTTTGTTCCCTGGCTCCTTCTTATTTTCCACCATCTTCTCCATGGCGCCAGATGGATGTTTTGTAGGTGCCCAGTAAGTATTTAGAACCACAGCATTTTAGAACCGGAAGGGAATGAAGAAAGGATTTACTTCAACCCCTCATTTCCGGAGGAGAAAACCGAGGCCCAGAGAAGTTAAATGACTTACTCAAGTTCACACATTTAGTTAGTGACAGATGAAGTAAAAATCCACATTTTGATTCTCAGTGAGGCATTCTTCTAACATGAAACCATAATCCATTGATATGGTCACTTTTTACCTGGGTACCTTATGCCAAACAGGTGTGGCACATGCCCTGTTCATCACTCCCTCACCAACGGTATAGAAGCATATTATGTAGGATATGCTTTAAATTTACTACAATGCTCCCTCCCCTAGAAGTATTTACTAAGTGTTTATATTGCCTATGGAGAAAAATTATTTATAAGTAACTTATAAAGAGGACTTACTTGACCGGCCAAGATGATTTTTCTTCTGAATTACATCCTAATATGTATAGCTTCTTGCTCTCAGCTTACTCCACTTGGAGCTATGCCCAGCACAATTTACGTCTATGAACTGCTGAACATTTAAGCAAATTAAGTGTCCAAAAAATCAAACACAAATTGTATCTTGGTGATTTATGCCTTCATAAAGCAAAACACATACAGTGTGCTGAGCACAGGCCAGATTTATAGCTCCACTAGTTAGGGAAAATGAATAGAGGACTCCTAGAGAACGTGTTGAGAACCATGCATATGTGTTTAATTCTTGACCGTGGGGATTTTTCCCCAATGATATTTATCTTACAAATCATCTTCAATGCTAATATGCAATGTAAATCGAGAATGAAAAAGATATACAAGAATCCTGGGTAGAGAGTGGGAAGCCAGTTAACTTTCACCAGGACCCCCCAAAAGGCAGGCATCTGAACAATCCTGGATCTTCCATCTAACACCCTTGGGTTACGCTACCCTCTCTTATTACTGTCAGCTAAGCAGTTTCACTTAAACATTGGAAGGGAGAAAACACACCAAGAGTTCCAGAGTAAAGCGAAGAGGCTGAGTTGTCTCAAATCTCTACTAACCTATCTAGGATCCTATGGCCTTCACAGATAAAGTGTCCTGCTGAGAGCATAGCGCAGGGAACAAACAGATGTACACAGACGTCAGATAAGAAGTTTGAATCCCAACCTCTTCACTTACTGGCTTCGAGTGCCTAGTTTCTTATCTATAAATGGAGATTAACAATATCTACTTCAAAGAGGCATTGTTTGAATTAATGAAATAATCATGTGATAGCTGCCTCTAAGATTGTTCCCAACCATCCCCACCTCTTGGGATTCATGGGCTCCTCCTGAGTATGGACTGAACCACGTGACTCTCTTCTAGTGTACAAAATATTGCAAAAGTAGAGGCACTTCCAAGATTTATTGGAAAGACTCTTACTACTGTCTTGCTTGCCCTTTCTTGCTCACTTTGATGAAAACCAGCTCTCCTATTGTGAATTCTGTATGAGACACCTAGGGGCAAGCCACTGAGGGGGCCCTCCAGCCAATGACCAGCAAGGAACTGAGGCTCTTGGTCCAATAGTTCAGGATGAATGGAGTTGGGCCAACAACCACATGAATAAGCTTAGTTGTATATACTCCCGGTTGATCCTTAAAGTAATAGAATGGTTATCCTGATTTTAGCCTATGAGAGGCACGTAGTCACACCAAAATTCCTGACCCACCAAAACTGAAACAATAAATGTTTTAAGCTGCTAAATCTAGGATCATTCTATATGCAACAATAGACAATTAGTACAGGTTTTAAAGTGCCCAGTACAGTACCTGGCACATAGTACATTCTCTATGAAGGATGGTTACTATTGTTTTTAATGACTTTGTGCACATGAAGATTACACACTGATAATTTAATTGTTCTCCTTCTCTCTGTGCTTCCAAAGAAGGTTCGGGACTACAAAGACATTTGCAAATTTGTGGCCAATACCTCAACCTAAATAATGAACATTAGGGCTTCTGGAAGAGTAGACTCTATGGAAGTGGCAGCCTAAGATAGAAAGTCACCTTTTGAGTTGAGAGTCACCATCCTGTCATATGTCCCTATCCTGAGATACTCTGGAGTAAATTTGTCCTAGGTGAGTTTTAGAATGCAGGCATTTTTTACTGGAATTCAGGCTGAATTTTCATGCTGTGGCTGAAATTTCAAGTAAGTGCAAGAGAGTCAATCTTGTGAAACCTGCTTATTAAACACCCGACATTCAGACCCAACCATGTGTTTTCGTTTGGAGAAAAGCCATAATATAATTGAGTACTGGACAAACAAAGATATTTCAATCCAAGGTCAGGTTGTTTATTGTTGCTATCAGAGTGAAACAAAATTTACCCTGAAAGAATAACCAGAGATGTAGGAACAGATTTATGTACAAGGATGTTCATTGCAGCATTACTTACAAACGTGAAAGAAGAGGGAGACAACCCAAATACCCAGCAACAGAGGACTCGCCGAATGATTTGTGATATGTTCACATTGGAATACTATGAGACTATTAAACATGTTTTATAGGAATATTTACTGAGCTGGGGAAATGCTTGTAAAGTATTTTTAACTTAAAAAATGGATATAGAACAATTTGGTAGGATCCAAGTTTTGAAGGAAAAAAGTATTATCATGTGCACACACATGAGTCTGCTGGGGTGTGTGTGCATATGGGAATGAGTTTTCTGGCCTTCCCTCTTTCCAGCCTTCCTGTCTCCCCAGCCCATGGTTTATTTCCATTTCGTGCCAAAGTGAAGTCTTGTTGCAACTGCTGTCGTTCCTGTTGTCAGAAAACAGAGAAGTACAGGAAAGAACAAGGGGGGGGGGGGATTAGCAAAAAGAGTGATTTCATTTACATGGTGGGCAAGGAGGGAGGGGAGAGAAACAATGACCGTGAAGTGGACTAAAGATAGACATGGAGATGTTGACATTGTGCTGCTTTATTACAAACCCTTGATAGACCCAAGCACCAAACATGGCATCTGTACAGAAGACAGTGAGCATGCAGGTCCTTTCGTTAGGCTCTAGGAGGTGCCCAAGACCCCTCATACCCTAGTGCCGTTCCTTCCCCTAAAGTAGTCTAACTTAGAGGCCAGAAGATGTATGCGGGGCCCTGGTGCCAAAGGGTTATTCTTCAAAGTAAGGAAGGAGGAGTTGAAACCAGTTTCTGTGGACCATGACTTAATCTTGAACTCATTTCTCGATGTTTTGGCATGCATTTGGTACAATAGAATGAGAAAGGCCTCCTACACAGACAGGCCCAGGGCAGAGCTACCTGGAGCCGCTCAGCTCGAGGCCTTGCCAAGAATTTCTCTTTTTTGGCATGTTCTTCCTTGTGCTTTTTGTTGCTTATTGTTTGTCTTCACTCACCAGCCAATCACTAAGCTCCAGCAAGGCTTCTCAACTGAGGGGCCGGACCAGTAAGTCCACATCTGGCCACACCTGGGGATGTTGATCAAACACAAATTCTGATTAGGTTTGGTCTGAGGTAGGGCCTGAGATTGTACAACTCTAGCAAGCTCCCAGAAGATGTCAGGGCCGCTGTTCTGTGGATGACACCAGGTCTTAGTCACAGGAGTGAGAGCAGGGTATGTGCCTAGCGGAGATGGGCCAAAGAGGATGTCTCACCTGCTTTTAGTGTAGACTTTGGCCTAAAGGCACCAAAGGAGTCTTTGCGTTTCCATGGGACTCCGTCTAGGTCATCAGGTTCTAAATGAGGGTGTAGCTTTTTTTTTTTTTTTTTTTTAAGATTTTATTTTATTTGAGAAAGAGAGAGAGCATGAGCAAGGGCAGAGGGGAGAAACAGCTCCCCACTGAGCAGGGAGCCCAACTTGGGACTCGATCCCAGGACTCTGAGATCATGACCACAGCCGAAGGCAGATGCTCAACCGACTGAGCCACTCTGTCCCCTCCAGTATTTTAAGCATTATAATAGGAAATAGAGTGGTCTTACCTAGAATGCCCGCCCTGCAGGGCCCCTCCAGTCACTGAGGGCTGCAGGAGAAGTCCGAGGATTCAGAGATCCACTGGTTACCGCCAGTTGCTGGAATCACAGGTGTTTTCAATTTTCTCCTTTGTGCTTCTTTAGTCTTATTTTTTCTATTGAAAGAAAAAAATTCAGGTAAGAAGTCTTCCCTGATTCCTTATTACAGAATCTTTTTGTTTTTGTTTTTTTGTAAAGTGCAGATTATTTTGTTTCTCAGAAAATGATACATTCCTCGTGGTTTTTAATGGTTTTTTTTTTTTTTATTTCTGGGAGCTGCTCATGATGGGCTAGGAAATAAGGCACACAAACAGAATGGTGCTGGTTCCACTTGAAAAAGAGACGAGTCAAGAGGAGTTTTCAGCATTATTGGAGTCAAGTCCACAGAGGACAGGGCCTGTTTATTCATTTTTCCCCATTGAGGAAAAGAAGGAAAGATCAGTTTGTATTTCAGCAGAAGGGTCAAGATTAGCATTGGAAAATCATTTCCCAATGGTAAGTGTTCTTAAATGGAGAAACGGGTTATCAGGGGAGATTTGTAATCTCCATTCTTGCAGACCTTTAAAAAAATCTATATATGTGAATTATTAAATTTGTAGATGATGTGTGGGATATATAAACTCCCCAAATGATCTATCTTTCTCACTTCTATTTGGGCCACTTCTGTTGGGCAAAAATTCACATGAAATCTAGGGGTGGGGGTGCAAATTAATGCTAGTAATCACAAAAGAAAAATGTAGTTAGGATCCCAACTGCTATAAATAGTTTAAATAATGCAGTCCGAAAGCAAATATAAATGATTTTTGGTTAACCACAGTTTGGGATTACCCATACCACTGCTCTATTAGTACAGGTAATTGAAAATTGACTCTGTAATCAGTCCCCATTTCTTTGATTTAGTTCAGGTGAGTTCCTCACCGGGGCCAAGGGAATAGACTCTATAGCCTCACAAAGCCCATGTGGCCTGAAACACCTTTGGTTATGATGTTGAAAGGTGACAGATGATTGACACAGCAAAATTATTCTAGGCAAAGCAGCTAAATATCCCCCTTTGATACCAATATACTTCCATTAAAATTCAAATAAACTTATAATTTTTGAATCGGTATGAAATCTGTTTATAAGTTGCTTTGGTCTTTCTGGGATTGTATGAAATACCATCTTCCTCTTTTCCTGAGGATCTGTGTCACCATGGCTGTGTCACAGTGATCTCATTCTACGTGTGGGCAATGGTGTATCACAGTAAACACTGACCCATCATCTTCCCCATCTCATCACAGACCTGATCTTCTCACGAGGGATCCCATCTCGGGGACACCATCTACCCACTGTCAAGGATGACTTGAGAACCATCTTATGCTGCTCACTCTCCCTCATGTAGCATGCCCCAAGCCCAGCCAATACTACCTTATCTCCATCTCTACAACCACCACCCTGGTCCAGGTTACCAGATTCTCTCATCTGAGCCCTTCTTCAACTCCCCAGTGCATCACCTTAGGCTCAACATCCTCTCCCCACATCTAATCCAGGCTACACGTCTTACCCGGATTGATTTTTCTATACAGCCAATCTGAGGGTGTCTCTGCCTGGCTTAAAGCATCTCAATGAAAGACCACATGTTGTGGGATTTTATTTATAGAGGCAGAACATGGACTAGTAGCTGCCTATAACTAGAAGGGTTGGAGGAAATGGGTAGTGACTACTAGTGGGTACAGGGTTCCTTTTGAGCATGATGAAAATATCCTAAAACTGATTGTGTTGGTAGCTGGACAGCACTGAATATACTAAAAACCATTAAGTATACACTCTGAGTCGGTGAATTGTATGGCATGTGAGTTATATCTTCAAAACACTGGTGGGGGGTTTTAGGGGTTTTTTGTTTTATGTTTTTTTAACTTGTAATGGCTCTCAGTTGCTCTTCATATGAAGTCTGAGATTTTTGGCATGGTCTGTGATGCTCTACATGATTTACCCTCACCCCCAGCCTTATTCAGGCCTTATGGCCATGTACTCTAACCATTTTGGTTAAAGATGGTTCCTTGGGCCTCTTAAACTTGGCGTCCTCATCTTGCCTCTGAGTGATTGCACATGTTTCCTCTGCCCTCCTCCCCAGACCAATCCCCCCCGCCCAACTTTCTACTGGATAATCCCATATATCTTCAATGCTCCGTGTAATTATTACTTACTATAGGAAGCTTCCGTAAATCTTACTATTTGGATGCTCACTATATGAGCTCCCCAAAGTCTGTACTTCTCATGTAGGTACTTATGCTTATTTGCTTTTTTTTTTTTTTTTTTCTAAATTCTCTCTAACTGTAAGTTCAGTGAAATGTCAGGGACAATGCTTATTGTGAACACTCAGAGTCTAACACAGGGCCTAGCACATATTCAGTACTAAATAAATGAATAAGTCGAACAAACACATGAGTGAATAAATGACATTTTCAAGTTTGGTTCCATAGATAACATTTTTTAAAATTTCGCATGTACCCAATTACATACCCAATGTGAAACTGATTTACTGAACAATAGTATATATGTGTTACTCTTTATTTCTTCACCCCCTCTGTACTGGAAGCTCTTTGTAATTTTCATAACCCTATTAAGTTCCATGTCAAAAGTTACAGACAGACAATTATTAAAGCCAATGAGTTGCTTTTTCTTATTTTTCATTTTACCTGACTTTTTGCAGCCATAAATGTTAACTCCTTTTTCTGCCTAAGCCAGTGCCTCTCAAAGTGTGATGCCAGAGCCCAGCAGCAGCAGCAGCACTGCCTTGTACCATGTTAGGAATGCAGATTCTTGGGCCTTACCTCACCCTTACTATGTCAGAAACTCTGGTGAGTGGGACTTAGCAATCTGTGTTTTAAGAAGCACTCCAGGTGTTTCTGATGCCCACTCAAGTTTGAGAACCACTGTCCTAAGCTAATTTGTTGTGGTAAACTTGACTTTCTCTGTCACAGCAAGAGGTAGAGAGAGCAATCCAGACAGCACACTCCCCTGCTGCTCTTAAGCCAAGCTAATTCACAAAAGCTCTATTATTTCCAGCTATGGTTTTCCTTTCACACAGCACTGACTGCCAGGTGGTACAGGTTAAACAATGTAGATTCTTGAAGGTAGTTATTTCCCTGGCCACAACCACAATGGTGGCAAAAATAACTGATACAAAATACTTAAGAAAATTTTAAGTTCATATATTTGGTATAATCCGCTTCTATTTATAACCCGTCAGTCTGTCTTTGATCTTATCCTTTATTCTCTGCACAAAACACTCTCAAACTCTTTCCCAGACCTTCAAAGAAGGTGGGGCTGTCTAGATCATCACAGGCTGTTCCATTCCTAGTGATACTTTACTTTATTCATATTTGCTTTTTCTCATTAAGGTACCATTAATATGAGGAGACCCTACAAGTGGCCACAACCAGGCATAGCAAGCAGCCTCTGAACTTGACTTCAGAAGGACTTGCCTCCATTTCACTGAACTCTAATAGAGGGAGATGGTAGAAGTGCCCATTTCTACCTTCCCCCAAATTTCTCTTCCCTTGACCTCTGTGATGGTGATTTTCTTCCTACAATGACCAGTTATATCCTTTGCTTCACGGTGGATCTTTCCCAAGGTTTTATTAGATTTCAGTCATTTACCCATATATACTCTGTTTTGGAGAAGTCAGCTCTTTGGCTATCATCTCTATTTAAATGATGCACAAAACTATATTTCTAGTTCTTAAGTTCTTCCAAACCTCAAATCCATATAGTCAATTATCTGATGACTGTTTCCAATGGAATGTTTTTGGATTTCTTCAAATTCAACAATTTGTAAAAACCTGTTACTCTCCTGCTTGAGCCCATCATGCCAGCATCAATTTTCAGTTACTAAACTTGGAAACCTTAGAGTTTTATCAATTTCCATTTTCACTTCCCTTGTCCATTGCAGCTTTGTTTGCAATGATATTCTAACAGACTCATTCACATTTGTTCTTTTTCCATGCCCCCAATCCAAATCTGTTTAGTGTTGCTGTTTCACTTCCTTACTCAAAAACCCTCGATGGTTGTCCATTGTCTAAAGCTAAAATCCAAATATCCAAATATCCAAATCCAAATCCAAATATCCAAATCCCGATATTAAAGAGACTTCATGAATTTGGCCAAAGTTCCATTTCCAACCTCAATCTCCACTATTGCCAACACAATCTCTCCCCATCTCTCCAAGTGGTCCTGTTACAATTACCACCACCATCATCACACCAAACAACAGCAGCTAACATTTAGTGAGGGTTTACTGTATGTTACACACTATGTTAAGTGCTTCAAATTCATCATCTCATTTAAGCCTCACAACAACCTCGTAGAGCTATTACCATCCTCATTCTGTAGATGAGGAATCTAAGAATCAGCAGAAATTAAGTGACTTGTTCATGTTCAAATATCTATCAACTGGTGGAGATACAGTTGTATGTAGATCTGTCTATGCCATTAGACATAGACCATAAATTCTACAAATGTTAAGGACTGTTTCTACTCTCCAGTGCTTAACTCAGTTAACTGACCCACATGGTCAGTAAATATTTTTAAAGGGTACTAGGCAAATTTCAAATTCCATCCTCTTAGCTGTTGTGATTTCTTACTCTTTACAGTCCTTTAAATATATTCCCGTTCATTTCTATTTTTATGAATGAATTTTTTCACCCTAGCTCCATTTTGAATATCCATACTATCATCTCTGTCTTTCCAAATCCTATCCTATTTTCAAGGTGCTCATAAAGTCTGGCTTGCTTCACAAATCTTTTTCCAGTAAACCAGTATTTCTCTTATATCATAGAAGAATTATTTTCTTTTCTACCCCTTTGATTTTCATAATACTTTGTTTTGCATGTTTCCTTAACTTTTCATGTTTTTCACCCAAAGGAAACTTCCTTTGGAAGAGAGACTTTGAGCTAACTTTTGATAATTAGCACAGAGTGAATGAATGGATCTACAAACAGGGCTTTGGTAGGTACCACAAATAGATGGGCAATCACAAACTTGTTTTAATGATATTACTCTTAAGGCAGTCTGCTTGTTCACTGCCTCTAAGTCATATGCTAAAGGCAGTTCCATGAGTCAATGATGCAATAGAACTTGCCTCTCTGATTTTTTAATGCATTTTATTTCTTTCCTCTAGGTCACTGGAGGCAAGCTGAAAATTTAACCAAATTATTGAACTTTAGAGCTTAGAAATAACCTTAGAGACCACTAAGACTCAATAGTTCCCAAACTTTTAATCCCTGAGGCTCTCCTTTATTGTTCTTTTATTACCTCCTCTAATATTGTGAGAGATGCTTGCCTTTCATATATCATTCAAGGAAGAAAAGGGCTTCTGTTTATTGACTGCTAACTATATGCCAAAAATGTACAAAGTGCTTTAGTCATTTGTGTTTCAGTCTCACAAGAACTCAGTAGATAGGTATTATGATTCCTATTTTTAAAATGAAGAAATTAAGGTGCAGAGAGGTGATGTTGACTTACCCAAGGTAAGTGTAAAATTGAGCATTTGGTAGGAAGGTCACAGGATTTGAACCCAAGTCTAACACTTGGACTCAAGTTTTTGTATCCTCCATTGTCTTTCTAATTAGGTGATGTCTCTTCTCCCCAACCCCCAGTTTTGAATAGCATCATTTGATAATCTTTTAAACAAAATCAAAGAAATTGAGTAGACATAACCCAAGTGTCCATCAGCAAATGAATCAGTAAACAAAATGTGATCTATACAAGTAATGGAATATATTAGGCCACAAAAAATGAATGAAGTTCTGACATACCCTACAACATAGGTGGATCTTTTTTTTTTTTTCAATTTTATTTATTTGACAGATAGAGATCACAAGCAGACAGAGAGGCAGGCAGAGAAAGAGGGGGAAGTAGGCTCCCCACTGAGCAGAGAGCCCGATATGGGCCTCAATCCCAGGACCCTGAGATCATGACCTAAGCTGAAGGCAGAGGCTTAACCAACTGAGCCATCAAGGTGCCCAACATAGGTGGATCTTGAAAACATTACACTGAGCAAAATAAACCAGATGCAAAAGGATGAATGTTGTAGAATTCCACTTACGTAAAACACTAAGAATGGGCACATTTATAGAGCCAGAAAGTAGATTAGAGGTTATCAGGGATTAAGGAGAGGGAATAATGGGGAGATCTTACTTAATGGATACAGAGTTTTTGTTTAAGGTGATGAAAGCTTCTAGAAATAGATAGCAATGATGGCAGCACAACACTGTGATTATAATTAATGCCGCTGAGTTATACACTTAAAAATGATATATTTTATATTATATATTTACCAGAGTAAAAAAGGAAAACTGGACTTTTTTTTGTTCATCTATATAACCTTATTGTGTGTGCCCATGATTTCAGTTTCTGTTTTCTGTAAGTTTTCTGAAATGTAAAAGTTTTCACAAGAATGCTCTATTAGTGGTTTTCCAAGCACCCAGGCAGTCCTATGGGAGGACAATGACCAGCCACTCACAGTTTGAGTGATGAACAAAATAGGTGATGAACAAAATAGGTCTCCCAACTCCTAGTCACTTATTATCCTCTGTATCAGGAATAACAAACAAAATAGTGCATTCTAGTAATCACTTTTGTAATCTTATGAGCGTCTTGGAATCCCACTGATCAAGGACTCTAATCCTTCCCCCTGGCTGGAAGAAGAGAGCCAAGGACACAACCACTCCTGCTGGCACCCATCCCACTCCTCCCCAACTCTTCAGAAAAGCATGGAGGTCACATCATGGAGGAAAATATGGATGGGAGATCAAGGGAAAGGTAAATGAATAAATATTAGAAAGGACTGAGGAGAGGTGAAAAGGTGTGTTTATGATGAGACAGAGAAGGGAGGAGCTTATCCCCTATGCCAGGCCTTCCCCCTATCCTGGTGAACCCAGCATAGGGCTGGCCAAGGAGCACAAAGCCACTGACTATTATTGTAAGGTAAGGGACTTTCCGATATTTAATTCAGAGGCTTTGAGGTTCCGAGGACTTGGCACTCCTCCAAGAGTTTCCCTCCCTCCTTATCTCTCTGTTGTTGTTGTCCTCCGTCTTCCCTCCCCTCCCCCTTCTTTTCTCCCTCCCTGCCTCCTTCCTTCTCTTGACATTGCATGCTAGAATACTTTTCTGTTTTGAAGACACTTTTTCCTTACTGGTGCTGAGAGGGAAGGGTATGAACAATAGGGAGAGAAAGTAGAGAGGTGATAAGTGGGATATGTGGGTCCTTGTCTACAAGAGGACAAAGGTTCAAGAGCACATAGATATTCTACCCATTCCACCCTCCCCTATATTCCTGTACTACCTCCAACAGTTCCCTCTTCTTTACTGTTTTGTTGTTACTTGTTTCTGCACAACAAAGCCTTGGAAATTCCCAACTTTGTCTTCCCCAATACCCTCATTTATTGATGTCTGCCCACCTTCACCCAAATCCCATATTCTGAAAAAACTACTACACGGTAAGTTCCTTAAAGGGCTGGAGTATCATGTTAGTCATCTTCATATCCTCAGTGTCTAGAAAAAATGCTGGATGCTCAATTCGTGTCTGTCAACTGAATGGGTAAACAAATAAATGTGAGTTGTCTGAACAAAGCACTAAGTCTTGAGGTTGGTTTCATGCAAGGCTGATTAAGGGCATGACAGGAAGGAATATTTTAAGTGAGGAGTATCCCAGGAAATCAGGAATGTTAGATCCCAAAAGAAAAAGGAGAATTTTGAGTTTCCCTCCAGTTTAGAAATGTGGGGTCCGAGTGTAGAGGCTTTGCTGTAGTGTTGTAGAGTGATATAAAGACTGAGCATCATCTGTGTTGAAACCATCATAAAGCTGCAAATGGAGAATGAGTGGTCACAAGAGGATGAAGAAGTTGATGACGAACATCACCAATTTTTTCTAAATAGGGGGGCCAAGAAAATTTAATTTGGGAGAGCTGCTGCTGAGGCAGCCGGCATTGGGGTTATTTTCAAATCAGCACTGAAAGTTGCTCTTTTTAAAAAGGTCTACATCCATAAATCAGAAAACTAGAATGGAGAGAGCACTTGGAAGGCTCACTGGTGAGTTTTATCTCACTTGTCATCCTTCAGAGGAAGTTCTGGTTCTGGCTTCCTCCTGTGGGAAGCAAAGAGGAACAAAGGGGTGCTGGTTTGGGCTCAACTCTAGGTCAGTTGGGGCCAACAGGTGTGTGAGCCGACCTTCAGATGGGTTTTTGGGGACCAACTGCATCATATCCAGGTTCTGCCATGCCTGCAAAGAGAGCCAACCAGCCACAAATAAACCAGTGTGCCCAAGCCACCTTTTGTGCCAAGTTGGAAAGCTTTCAATCAGCCTTCTACACCACCCCCAGCCCCCCCCCCCTTTGCTTGGTTTCCTTGGGTATGGGCCGGGAGAAATCTTCAGAATGGTGCTATGTTCTCTCAGCCTACTGATATGGGGGACAGCTGGGGTATGGGGCCTCAGTGAAGGGTGAAGGAAGACAATGGGAAAATGATGCTCTACACCTAAGTTATGCCAACATGCGATTTTTAGAAACTTATTTCTTTTAAAAAACAAGGTAGTAAAAGGAGACACAAGAGATAGGGAGATTTTTGAGAAAAATGTCCATTTCAATAACGTCGGTAAAATATGAACAACCGAAAATCAGCTAGTGAACCTCACTTACAAGATGTTTTCATTCCACTTAAGGACCAAGATTTCAACAGCACCGAATGTACTAGAAGGCTGCATTTTCCCCTCCATAACCCCTTCTAATTTTTATTATCTGAAGTCTGCTTATGCCAGTCTGTTTGAGGAGTTTTAACCTCTCTTTCCTACTAGCTGTGACTGAAAGTAAGGATTACAACCTTTCATTATTGCTCTGGTGATCATATCAAACGCTCCAAACGTGAGTAATTTCTCCTTTCCTATGATACCCAGACATAATGCATAAAAACAGCCTATTAAGCTGGAGAAGAATGGAGAATAAGAATGTTAAAATAACAAACCATAGTCTTCTGAGAATCCTAGACACTGGCTTTTTGGATCCATATTGTATTATTTTTTTCCCCTCCCCATTTAAATATAAACAGGCAAGCTCCATGCCTCCAGAAAGCTCTTTCCTTTTAAAGCACTCTTTACTATTTAAACAGATACAGGATAGATATTTCCACGCAGAGCCCACATAAAATCCCATATTAGGAATGATACCAAACTTAAAGAATGTTGTAAAATGAGAATGGAAAAAAAAATGTACAAAATGAATTCCTGCCCATTTACATGCTTTCCGTCAGGCTACTAGATACCAAGCCTCTGTCTTTGTGTTAACACTGCAGATTAGGTCAAGTTTTTACCCCTCTGAGCTCTTTTCCTGTAAATGACGGGTTTTGATGTGAAACAAGCAACATGTCAAAGCGAGTTGAAAGATGTAGGCATTTTATGCCATGTCACAATGACAGGCCGGTGAATATTTGGGCCATTAGGGGCTTATTAGTGAATAAATGACCAGATGGTTCAGTGATGCACGGAGATGGACAGAGCTGGGCGCTCCTAATCAGCACTGTCTGTACTTGATGTCAAATCACATGACACAGTAACCCATGGATACCAAGGAAGAGTTACCATTAGCAAGTCAATTTGATATCTGGGTGGTGTAAACAGACTTCTAACTGCACTTCAGGGCTGCCTCTGTTTGGGGGAAGGAAAATACAGTACAGCGTTGAAAGGCACACACACACACACACAAAACTCTAATTGTTATTTGATAATCAAAGAATTTCCATCTGAGTCTTCCCTCTTTATTCTGGAGAAAGGAGTGATGTCCAGAGGCATGAGAACAAGAGATCATCCAAAATAAAGAGGTTGAGTTGGGGATGCATTTTAAAATTTAAGTAATAGAGAGCGAAAATAATAACATCACAGAGAGTGGGCCATTAGTGGGAAAAATGAAAGGCCCTCTCCTCCTCACACTTCGCGTTGTGAGTGAATGACAAAATTTAGGTACCCAACACATGCGATAAAAGCACGCTATTTGCCATCACATGCCACATCCTCAGATCTTTCCTCTTTGTCTCTAAATAATGCGGATCGCCTTAACAGCCACCTTGGGTTTTTCCCCGTAGGAATGTAGAAAAGTGTTTTTGAAGAAGAGTGCATGTTTCTTCTTTCCTCGTCAGTTTCAGTATTTTCAGACTGACAAGTATTCCTTGCACCGCCAACACCCCCAACCAAGACTGAAGAAAACGTTCGCTCTATCTTAAAACCAAAGAGCAGAAACAGGTTGGGAATAAACTCCTACTTCGTTGTTCCATCGGAAACTAGTGGGTTGGAGGGCACCGATTCAATGAATTATGCATCTACAGTGGAAGTGTTGACAGGCATTTCCTCGCAAGATCATTAATTAAAACAATTCAGTCTTGAGGGAGTGGGAACAAAACGGTATTACCGTAAATTTTCTCTTTTAATCATACCTATTGTTTGTATCGTGTTCTTCATTTGCAAAGCATTTCATGAATATTATATCTTTTTAACTTCTTTTTAGGTAAGTATATTAATTTAAGATAAATCCTTTCTGGACATCTACTTTGGGTGTCTACTTTTAGACAAGATGCTAAGGACAAGGGGAACTGGAGGTAGAATTCCTCAAAAGACCTAGAGTTACACTCTATAGGGCTTTTTAATGGGTACCACATAACTTTTGATGTTGCCAAAAAGATTATGTGTAATATGTATGTTATGAAAAATAATTTTTAATAATTGACATCTGTGACCCCAGCATCTAGTAGAGGAACCAGAATATCATTCATAATGTTAAAGCTCTGAATGTGCTCATCTCAGAATACCATCCCCAACACACCCAGCTACACCCTGCCCCCCATAAGGGTCACTACAGTCTGAATTCTGAGTTTATCTTCCCCTTATTACTAAAAAATAATTTGACCTCACATGGCTCTATTTCTAAACAAGATGCTTTTTAATTTGCCTATTTTAGTCCTTTACAAAAATGGTATCACACTGTATGTATTCTTCTGAAAATTGCTTTTTCCCCTCAAGAGTGGATTTAAAAGTTAACCATGGGGCGCCTGGGTGGCTCAGTGGGTTAGGCCGCTGCCTTCGGCTCGGGTCGTGATCTCAGGGTCCTGGGATCGAGTCCCACGTCGGGCTCTCTGCTCAGCGGGGAGCCTGCTTCCTCCTCTCTCTCTCTCTCTGCCTGCCTCTCTGCCTACTTGTGATCTCTCTCTGTCAAATAAATAAATAAAATCTTAAAAAAAACAAAAAAGTTAACCATGTGTGTGTTTTTTTTTCCATATAGCTAAAGTTCATTCACTTTCACTATTTTCTTATGTTCCATAGTGTGACTCTTCCACAACGGATATATTCATTCTCCTGTTGGTAGACATTTGGCCTGTTTCCAAGCTGCAGCTATTACAAATAATGCTGCAAAAAACATTCTTATGTATATACGCTGGTGTACGTATGCGCAGGTTTCTGTGTATGTGGATTTTCTAAGTCATGGAGAGACGGTCCTATTCAGCTTGACAAGATAATGCCAAACTATTTCCCAAAGGTTTACCAGTTTACACTCCTACCCACAGCGTGTGGAGAGATGCCCATCATTCTGGATCTTCATCGACACTGTTTTCAGAGGTTTTCAGAGGGCACTAGATGTGCCAATCTAGTGGCCAACTGCAGCCTTCACAGCCACCCAGAGAAGCAGTAATGACTCATCTACGTGTTACAGCTAAGGCTCAAAATCACAGAATGAGCTAGTGATAAAATCAGAACTTGAACCCAGTTCCCTGGGCTACAAATGCAGAGTTCTTTCACTGTCCTGTGCTGTCCCCACCACCTTAGTCCCCACTGACTCCTGCCCCCCATGTGTACGGACACTGAGCAACCAGGAGCAGTATCGTGTTCAATTGAGGGCTTGGGCACTTATTAGTTACACAACTTGGGCAAATGACGTGACCTCTCTGAGCCTTGGTATCACATCTATAACCTATTTGGTAGGATTGATGGGCATTTATTGCATGTACTTGGAACTGTTAAACAAGTTATGCACACACACTATTAACTAGATGGTGAAATAAATACTCTGAATTTCAGCTGTGCCAATAGACTTTGGTATATTTGCGCTCCTTCTTTCTTTGGAGCAGACGGCATTCCTTTCCGCCCCTGGCACTTCCGTGTTGTGGGTCAGCACACGCATCTATTTCAAAGCGACAAAGCACCATGTCTGTACTCAAGCATGTTTACACTTTAGCTCCAGCACCATGGAAATTTGGCCCTCGCACGATCGGCTTAAAAGTTGTTTAAACATGTATTTTGTGTACTGGGTGATAGCAAAAGTCCTTTCGAGTCTTTAACTGAGTTTGTGTGTCCATAGTCCCATGTGTGACAATTAAATGTTTTGTCTTCATCTTAATTAGATTGTTTCTAGTTTTAGTATCCTCAGTCTTAAACTTCAATAATTACTTGTTAATTAAATCGGTGAAATGAATAAATAAATTTATTTATGTAAAGAGGGAGAGAGGGGGAGGACATAGAGGGAGAGGGAGAGAAAGAATCTTAAGCAGGCTCCACACCCGGTGTGCAGCCGCACTTGGGGCTCAATCTCACGACCCTGAGATCATGACCTGAGCTGAAATCAAGAGTTGGATGCTTAACTGACTGCCAGCCAGCCACCCCAATGATGGATGAATTTTGAAAAGCAGATGAAGTGCTATGTTTTGCTGAATTTATATGTCAGTCAAATGCTCCTTTTTAAAAAGTTCTATAATCTTGCCTCTAAAGTCCTTGGAGCCTGATTTTTTCAGAATTTAAAATTTTTCTACTAAAAGAAAAAAAATTAATACTGTGTATACACTTTTATGACATCTACAGCGGGACGCAGGCACTGCTCAATAATCAAACACATTAAAATTTCTAAAGTAAAGTATATGTATACACACTTGGGAAAGGGTTTTCAGGGACCACCAACAGCATCACGTTGGTTCGGGTCAAGCCTGCCACCAACAGAGTTATGGAAATGCTTCCTGTCTTCACAGATTGTTGTGCTATGGAACTGTGGGTTAAAATCATGGAAATTTAAATCCATAACTCCTTAGTCCCTAATATATTTTATTCACACTGTGGTGCATCTCACTCATACTTCATTCCTTGCCCTCCAAGAAAAACTACACTAGTTTATGATGCATTGACACTTATTTTAATGGACCAGTGATTATCCTATTGCCCTGAGGCCAGGGAAATGTACAACCTATTCCTAGGAGAGGCATAGCTGAATCTTTACAAATAATAAAAACTATTCCCAAAATTAAGAACTGGGATTCTTTATTCAAGAGACTTATAAAGTATTTATTCACAATTTGTTTTGGGTAAAATTACTAATACTTCCAGAATAGACTTGTTAAGTTGTTAGAGGCTTTTCATCTTTTCTTTAAAAAAAAAAAAAATTCTCTTTAAGAGGAAAGCAAATTTGAAAACTGACATTGGACAGTCATAAAAGGCAAGCTGACTATATTTTATGGAGACCTAAATAGACAAAATCAGTTGTTTTTAAGACCATAAGAATGTCTGGACTCTAGGGGCTTCCCCGTTAGGGCTCTCAGGCATGAGCAAGAATAGTGTTGTGGAAATCTGACAATCAAGGCATCCAAAGCCCAATCCTTGAGTACATTTAAATTTAAATATGCCACATGTGAAGTGTGCCCTTCCAAAGGCACACATGTGCTCACCACACAAGAGTCTTCCCCTCTGAGAGTGTTGGCACAGACAGCTGCCCAAGCCAAGGCAGTATCTGTCCTCTTTTTGTCTTTTTCCCTCATCTTTAGGTATGACATATGACTCAGATGGCCTCCTTTACCCGACTCTTGTGACCCACACGTAGTGACATGTGCTGAATGGTCACTTGCCTAATGAAAACCATAAGTTAGACACTCATGAGCTCTATGCTAGAAGAAAGCTATTTCACCTCTCTGTGTCTCAGTTTACCCATCTATAAAATGTGGGTAATAATAGAGACTAATCCACGGGGTTGTGGTGAAAATTCGATTTATTTAATATGTGTGTGGCTTCTTAGTAAGGGCTCGATGCTTGTATTCCAAACTTACGCTAATTCTGAGGTCCAGGACCCTCCCCGGGTCTTGGCAATCACCTCAACAGAAAGCTGTAGCTTATGCTAGAACACAATAATGCCACGCATTATGTTCCCAGTTGACCTTCTGAAACTTTCCAACACCTTGGCTTTATTGCTAGTATTATTTATCGCTTAAGGCTGAAACAATGGGTGAATTCATATTATGAGTTCTTTCCTTTGAATAAAATTTACTGTATTATAAGTGTCAGCTGTCTCCCACTTACAAACAGGTTGGATTCCAAAAGTTTATTTGCATGTGAGTTGTTTACAATTTGAAACACATTTTTTTCCACAGAGGCAATGTTTTAAAAGAAGTTGGTGCCCAGGCTTACATAATAAAGACAGTAAAGTGGGCATCCATCCCATAGGCTGGAGGGTCTCAGACAAGCCAAACAACTCACTTAGGACCAGGATTCACCCATCCATCCACTTGGCTGCTGAAGCAGTGGTGAGGGGCTGGGGGTGATCTTGGGATGTTCTGCATCTGAGAGGGAAAGAAACTGAAAGTCAGGGGAAAGGTTTGATAGGCCCCAGCTTCCAGTCACCATCTCAGAGGGAAAGGGCATGAGCTATAGAAGAGACTGCCACTATCCAGATGGTTAGAAATTCTGGAACCTCGGTCCCTTCCCTACGTTTCATTGCTCTATGCCAGTTCCCTCATAGTAATTAGTATGAAACCCCTTAAAAACCAAATGTTCTTGGCAGCCTGTGAGATGGAGGGATGAATGGGGGACTATGTTCCACCACTCTAAAGTTAGTAGAGGGCAGGGAGAAGGGGGCATGGGGTGGGCGATGGAGAAAACCCAAAGCACAAAATGGGAAGCATCCATTATAAGGAGGGAAAGAAAGCAGGCTCTGAGATGTCTGCCACCAATCCGCCAAATACGGTGTTCAGGAGAAACTGACTTCCAATGGAGGTTGGCACACATTTCGCTTTGTCAGGGACTTAAGAAAACAAATGGAGATGAAGTCACTAGAGACTCATCATCAGTAACATTAAGTATCCATATCTGCAGAAGAGAAGAGTCTTACTTTGGATGGTAACTTGTCTGCACGTTAGAATCATCTGGGAGAATTATAAAACCCTAATGCCCAAGTGGTACCTCAAACTAATTATGTTAGAATCCCAGGACTGAGACATCAGAAGTGTTAAAGCTCCCCAGATAATTCCAATGAGCAGCCACGTTTGAAAACCATTTTAAACATCAACCAATCCCAGATGTCCCAAACTGAAGACTAAGATGGCACGGCCTCCACGGAGGTCTGGAACTCTCCAGACCTGGGCCTCTGATCCAAATTCCCATTTATAATTGAACACCCCCTCCTCCGAAAACTCTGGGACCAGAACTTGAGAATGGATTCAATGCAGCTGATTATTCACATTATGATTTTCTTTGCTAAGAAAGTGAAATAATTCCAACCACACTATTCATTAAATATGATGGCAAACTACTTCAAACATTTTATGTGCAAACTCAGAGTATCCTAGAGATTCATTTGTCCCACCATGGGCCTGGCACTGTGCTGGGTGCTGGGGATAAAACAATTTCTTCTGTAAGTAGATATACCCCTTGCCAAAACGGTGTTTAGAATCAGGGGTGACTGCAAGAGTTAGCAGGGGGCGTTGCTAGACATAGGCTGAGCACCTCACCAGCCAAGGCCCACAAGAATCAAGGAATACACCTGTGGAGACTGAGTCACCTGTTTTAAATCATTATGTTTTGGGGGTCATTAACAGTGATCCCGTGAGTACAGAATTACTTGGTGTGTATGTGTATGAGACAGTGTCTTGACAGCTGAATTATATTTGCTAATGAATGTACCTCCATTTGAAACGGTTTCATCAGCTATTCCTCGGATGCGCACACCTTTTCTACGTAGAAGTGCCGGCCAAGAGAGGCGACTGGGTCCGCACTTGGCTGTGCATGTGGCCACTTACTCCGCCCCCGGGAAACTGCCACTGTTACCTGTTGTCTCATTAAAGGACTCAGAACAAGTCCTCTGCTGGTCCACCCTTTAAAGAGAGATGATTAATGGTTGTTGCTTTCAGCTAAATCTGACCATGGGGTAAGTGTGTCCGCATCAAATCTCTTGCTTCCCAGTTGCTTTAGGGGTTTAGGAATGGAGTGCCTCTCCATACCCTAAGTATGTCATCTCTTTCTGCTCTGACAAGGTTAGTGTCTGTGTCTACTGGCACAATCCCCAAGCTTCCTCCAACTTCTGTCATTACCCATGCAGTGGGGTCTGACTGCAGAAAATGCAGAGTACATTAGGCAGGAAAAACAGCCCAGGTCTCGAAAAAGTCTCTGCATAGAAAACAAGTGGCTCTAAATGATTCTGTTAACATGGCTGACATCCCATGTCTCTCTCACCTGTTCACGGCTGCAGAAGATTCTAGCCACGTGAAACGTGCATTCCCTCTTCCTCCAGGTCCACTCCCCACAAAGGGCTCCACTAGATGTTATGATCAATCCTGCTGCTGCTGAGGCCACAGATTCCTGCAAAAATCTGTCCCTCTCTTAAGGAACAGCAGTTGAAAGGAAAAACTGTGCAAGAGACAGGCAGCAAGTGAACCAAGCAATCGCCGGATAAGTCACGTTTTTACAGTTGCTGAGCTCTTTGCAAGCATTAGCTCATTTAGAGAACAATCCATCCCAGACAAAACGAGGAAGGCAACCATCTATCAGCACAAGGCGTAGGGCTTTTCTGATCTCTCCAAGCAAATGCCCCAGCATCCTGGCCTTAAACCAGGTCTCAACAACACAGGTATTTCTCCTTGGCAGCTGTTCGAGGAATTTAACTGGTGACACGAGAAGGCCCACAAAACCACGAGATGAGAACCATCATGTCCCACCAGGGAAGTAAACTCTGCGGTTACGTCAGAGTTCAGCTCTTTGCTCCCAGAACCATGCCTTGCCCTGCTCAATACTGTAGGTGGTTGAAGATGCTACATTTCGGAGGTTCTCGTGCCTTCCAGGCTTGGGGGAGGTCCAACAAGAGGTAGGCACTGGCAGGGCAGACAAGCTAAGACATTTCTCCTCCCCTCTGTCTCAGTTGGCATCATCACTTGCCAAACCAGACCTTCCGTCTGTCATCCCAGCTCCTCCCAGTCAGGCCCACCATGGGTCAGGTCCACGGGGGGGCCCCAATTCTCAAGCTGCTCCAGTGACACCAATCCTTGTGCCCCCCAACCCCAGGAGAACGAATATCTTCCTGAGCTTATTTATCCCTATGTTGTCTCTTTTGGGCCTCTTTTTTCTTTGGTCACCTACATAATCATTCTCTTGTCACAAATGTCTTGCTTTGAGGTACCTCAAGTGCTTTCTACCTCACAGGCTATGTTCACCCGTGGTAAATCTGTATATATATGGAAAAATAAAGAACTCTTGTTAGGGGCTGAGTTGTATCTGCCTAAAATTTTATATGATGAAGTCCTAAACCCTTGTCCCTCAGAATGTGACTGCATTTGGAGATAGGATCTTTAGAAAGGCTATTGAGGTAAGATGAGGTTATTAGGCGCCTAATCTCATCCTGAGGTGTCCTTGTAAGAAGAGATCAGGACATGGACACATAGAGAAAATGGCCATCTACATACCATTCAGAAGCTAAGGAGAGAGGCCTCAGAAGAAATCAAACTTGCCAACACGATGGTGGATTTCTAGCTTCTAGAACAGTGAGGAAAGCCTCTCAGTCTGTGGCTTACTAAAGCTAGCCAATAAGTGAATACGGTTGCTTATCTCTGAAATTTGGGGTGAACTAGTTAGCTCTAAGCCCCAGTGTCCTCCTTGGTAAAATGAGGATAATTATACCCAGGTTATTATGAAATTTAATTGAGACAAGCTTAATACAACATCCGCTGCAGTGTTCAGTCAATGTTGAGGAGCACTGAGAATATTTCCTTGCAAGGGTGACTCAAATGCACTCGGAGTATTAGCTCTGAAAGCCCACTTCCCAGGGCTTAGGGAGGTCTTTCGCTCGGGCTGCCTGGCTCATGGGCCCAGCTCAGGTATTCACCTGGATTCTCTTGTCTCTTCCTGGTTCTGGCTGCTGTACTAAGTAAGAGTTCCTCAGCTCCGTCCTCAAAGCTGCCCTCTTCAGGCATGCACGCTATGCCCCCGCTACAAATGCAGTAGCTTTGTTTGCTCTGGCTACCGCCCTTTCCATTTCTGTCCTCTGTGTATTCCTCAGAAATCCATTCAAGGAGGGAACAGCCGGTGTGACTTTTCCAGATCGCCTGTGACTACCCACTGGCTGTTTCCGGTCAGCCAGGAAAACCTTTCCCACTGTTTGCTGTCTAGGTCCTCTAGTGCTGTCGCCGTCAAATACTCACACCGTAGAGTTCAAAGGAACCACCCACCTGGAGCCACTTGCAGCTGAGCCTAGTCAAATCCCTGGGTGGCGGCTTATCTATGTTGGCAAGGGCAGTCTCCCTCTTCTGCTGCTTTTTAGCTCAGATCATACTCCTTCGGTAATCATGTGCCTAATAATTTGGGATACTCCATTTCCTTTCCTATGTTAGAAACGTGGGTTCCTGGATAGTGCAAAAAATGAATTGCTACCCCTTCCGTGCAGATATTTGTATTGTAGCAAGCCTTTAGCTAAAGGAATAAAACTCTAACAGCATAATTGGGGCACTAAGGGAGAAGGAGGATATTTGGGGCACCTTTAGGTAGAAACAGTAATTTTTAATACAATGATGATAACACAATAATACCAGTTAAAAGTTTAAAGAAAGAGCTTGGTTTTCCTTAGCTAAAGTTTCAGGAGAATGAGAAAAAAGTGAGGGATCCCTTACAAAGAAATGTTAAATCTGGATTTTCATTGAAGGCCTTCCCTTTCCACTAGGAAATCCAAGCTTGTATCTTACATATACGTGTAGTAACACCGCCAGTTCCTAAGTGTCTTCTAGGTGATTGATATTATATGGTGAACTTCTCAGGGAAAGAAAAGGGAAAGGGAAAATGGAGAGCTATAAAAACAAAGAGAAGCCCAAAGCATTTTAATCCACTTATATTTTAAAAGCAGAAATTTATCATCTTGTGATTTTTTTTTTTTTAACCTCCCAATGGTTAGTTGCCATATGGTACCAATTCTGTTCATGGAATGGGAAAAATAAAATAAATGTCAAATCTTGACTCACAATCACTAACCTTATAACTCCACAGAATATAATGGTTTTCTCTGTGCATCAGTCTCTGCTTTAAGGGCCAGGTGGTGTCTGCTAAATCCCTAGACCTCTATTAATTAATTTGCCTATTGCTGTGAATGAAAGATCCCAGAATTTTGTAGCCATATTGTTTGCTCCACCTCTCCACTGGTCCTGGGTAGAAGCTACACTGTGCCTTCCATCTTGGTATGACTTCAGAGTTGCCTATGGCGAGAAGTCCTTTAGAAGACTCCCAGGCTGGTGAGAATATTTTGCCATTGGATTCCAGTCTGTATCTGTTATTTATCCTTATTACTTTTTTCAAGATTTTTTTTTTATTTATTAGAGAGACAGAGCGCACATGAGAAAGCATGGGGGAGAGCATGCAGATGGGGGCAGGGGCAGAGGGAAAGAGACAAGCAGACTCTGCACTGAGCAGGGAGAGTGACGTGGGGCTCGATCTCATGACCTTGAGATTATGACCTGAGCCAAAATCAAGAGTCAGACGCCCAGCCAACTGAGCCACCCAGGTGGCCCATAGCCAGATTATTTTTTAAGTAATATTAGGAGTAATAGAGTTGCTACTGCATGGTTTTACTAAGTGAATTCACATGGTAAAATAATGAAGACAAAGATAATTCCACTTGTATAGTTCTGTGGAAAACCACACTCCCCAAGATGATTTCCGTTAAAATGTACCGGTGAAGCGTGCATATTGCTAATACGGTTTCAGCCATCAGTAGGTTTGTGTTCTGCGTCACTGTTTATTTTTGATTGGCATAAGGCTTTCTACAGCCTAAAGGGAGGTTTTATCCTCTATCACGTGCACCAAGACACAGTGTCAGTCTTCAGCTGTGGTGGCCTGGCCACCGCCTCCGCTGGCTCGCCCCCTCTCTCATCCCCACTTCCCACTTTCCCTCTCCCTCCCTTTCTCTCCACTCTACCAGGGATATGGTTTAGAAGGTAGCAAAAAGTGCGTAATCTTAAAAACATGATCTATGAACTTGAAAGAAAAGAGTAAATATGAAAAAGTAGCACATGTGCTTCGGTAAGAGGACAAAGGACCAAGGAAAAACATCCAAGGCTGTTGCTTCCAACAGTCACCGACCTATGGCTCAGCAGTTCTAATAACTTGTACAAGGACATTGACTGCCCTTTTGCTGATAGGCATGGTCATTCACTGATGGTCATACAGGCCTTGCTATAGTTAAAGGACCTTCTGGTGACTCAATACCAAGTCAATTATAAGCATGTTATAAAAGAAATCAGACATCAATACAAGCACAACAACCCAGTCTTGTGAGAGGTCAGGCCGTGTTAGTGGCCTCCTGATACATGCCAGACACCAATCTACCTTCTTTTTTTTTCCCCTAATATTCCATTTAAATCTCCTAGCAATCCTTGACATACGTGTTATTGTCCTCATTTCAAAGATGAGAAATTGAAGCTCAGAGAATCAAAATAAATCAATGCCTGAGCCTGGCCTCCTTGCCTCCAGGCTGGCAGACCACTTCCAATCTGCTCCTGGCTTAAAAGCTTTTAGTGGCTTCTTTGGACCTTTAGAACAAAGTCTAAACTGAGTTTCAAATTTTTCAAGGTCTTTCATGAGCTGGTCCCAGTTACCTTCTCAAACAGCAAGTGTTTCCCCTCCTCGCGTCCAGCACTGGCAGTATCCTGCCTTCTTTCAGTCCCCGAATAGACCATGCTTGCTCTTGCCCCTGGGATTGGGTTCCTGCAGTTCTGTGCTGAGAACACCTTCTTACACACCTTCCCTGCCCTCCCCCAGGAGAATGCTCATTCTCACTGGTTCCTCCAGTCTGGACTTTTAGGTATCACTTCCTCTAGGAAGCCTCCTCTGACCCCCAAGCACCTAGTAGGGAGCCCCTTTTGGATCCTCTGGCCCATCCTGGCATCACATACACTACCTTGTTAATGACTGTTCACTTGTCCAAATCCCTCTTTTGACAGTAAATTCTGGGAAGCCAGGAACTGCCATTGTCAGGCTCTCAAGGTCTCCCAAGGCCTTGTATAGAGTAGTGAACAAATGTTTATCAAAGATCTGGACGATTAAGAGAATAACATTGTACCTGGAGAACTTGAAGGACAACACGGCAACAATTGCTTGGCAACTGCTTCTGGAAACACACCATTTAGGATGCTACGGTGGCAGTGTGAGAGGGGACATTCCAAGCGATGGGTGCCGTGTGGTTTTTCTGACCATCCAGTTTTTTCTTGACGATTAGTAATTTAAACTATAAATTTTTAATAAAATCCAGGTGTGTTATGCATGCTAATACAAAATGCATAGGAAACTTTATGACTTTTAAGAAATTTCCCATTTTGAGTTAGAACCCCAAATATAGAGTGTCAAGCATTGTTCTCTGTGATAGCAAAACCTAATATAAAAGGTTGCAATCATTGGTAGCAGGTGGTAAACTTCTGAGCCTCCAAAGGCAACTGTGAGCTTTAGGGGAATACTTGAAAGTAACAGTTCGGCTTAATCTAGTGAAGACTGAGGAGAAGTGTCACCAAGAATAAGGAACAGATGGATTCTTAGAAATGCATCTTAGAAAAAAGAACCATTAGGTGGATTCAGCTCAACTTGAGAAAACCTGTAGTTCTCTTGACGGTGGGAATAAGGGATATCTTTGTCTTTTAATCCTCTCCTACGTGTCTCGAGCCTTCTACCATGAATTATACCAAGGTGTCAGATGGAATTATTCAAAATCAGTCCACATAACCATTCATTATGAGCACTACCGAAAGAATTCCCAATTTATGCAGAATAGTAGAATCTGTCTTTTCTTCTAGTGTAAAGATTGTACAGTTCTGCAACTCAAAAGCTGAATAAGCAAGATCTGTTTCTACCTGATCAGGTTAACACAGCTACAACCCCAGCAAAGCCTGTTTCTTACTCTCAAAATCGGGTTCTATTTGTTGTTTTAGATTTGCACTAATTCACATTTGGTGCAAAAAAAAATTAGTGCATTCCTGTGGAAAGTGAAATTTCCCCAGGCCCAACTCCATACAAAGATATTCAAATGTTTTACACAAATATATTAATGGAGTCATGCTATTCTGTGAATTCTTCTGCCTGTGCAGATACATACATGATATGCATACCTACTCACTGACATATAACTTAGAACATTAAGATTCTGGGTTATAAAAACCAGTCAGATGTGGTATACAGAGAGATACAACATGTATACAAAACTTCATGGCAAAAGAAATGCTTCAAAGACGTTTCCCATTTTGAGTTAGGACCCCAGACCCCCAAAGATAAATTGACTTTCTTCTGCCATTAGGGATCTTTCAGTGGAAAATTGGAAGGTACTTGTTTGAGATCTTTGGAATCTTTCAAATGCCTGAGAGGATTCCAGACAAACTGGGGACTAATTATAATGGCTGAACTAGGTTCTTAAAATAGAAACCAGACAAGAGCTCAAGATGGGTCCCTCAAAGTTAATGGGAGGACATACAGGGGAAGAGGGGCAGGGAGCAGAATGAACCTTTCCCAGTTACACTAATAGCTGGATCAAGTCCATGTACAAAAACTGGTTTGTGTAACAAGTCAGAATAGACTCATCTGCTATGCTCACAATGGGAAACGGAAGGTCATCTTTACTGTGGGCTTTTGTGGTTCTTTTTAAAGGAAGTCTCGTTTTTGGAGGCTAATAGACTTTTCAAATAGTGAATTCTTTTTTTTTTTTTAAGATTTTATTTATTTATCTGACAGACAGAGATCACAAGTAGGCAGAGAGGCAGACAGAGAGAGAGGAGGAAGCAGGCTTCCCGCTGAGCAGAGAGCCCGACGCGGGGCTCGACCCCAGGACCCTGAGATCATGACCTGAGCCGAAGGCAGAGGCTTAACCCACTGAGCCACCCAGGCGCCCCCGAATAGTGAATTCTTAACCAGAAAGTGAAAGTTCAATCATAGCCTGTTCGTTTATCTTATTTTACTTGAATAGAAAACTCAAAAGCTCTAATGAAAGAACATTTGAAAAGACAGGTAAACTCTCATTAATAATTCTAGCGGGTGAGAGGATTGACCCGAGCCTTATTTCTCTTGCTGGATTTCACCCGGTGCTTCTGAACCAACACTACAATGGGGAGGGGGGTTGGGGGGGCCTTCTACTTACACACCTTCAATTCTGCCTGTGCCAAAAATAGTTGTTTGTTACTTTGCGTAGATGTTTTTGTTCTCCACAATAAGCCTGCAGAGCAGAGGTGAATTATGTTTAAAAAGGAATCGTTTTGCCTGTCAGAACACTTTACATAAAACAGCCTTTGAGTTCTGAAGGATTTTGAAGCTGAGCTCTAAAATACTACAGTATGCATCTAAAATAATCTTCTAGCTAAAAGCCAAAGGACTGGTCAGCTGCCCTTAGCTCTTCCTACTTGGAAACATTCCTTCATGCTTAACAGTATTTAACTTATGTGCATTTAAACACTTAACAGTATTTTCCACTGTGTTTGTTTTAAAATCATCACTCTAGGCCAAGGTAAATGGATTCAGTAGAGAGGAACACATCATCCATCATACTGTGAGTGGACCTATGTAGCTGAACGCAATAATATTCAGTATAATTATGCTGTCTGATATTCACTTGAAACATGTGTCGTACATTATCATATGCTAATTGTGCATAATTAATGTTAACTATTTATGGACCCAAGATCAATTGATGGGTTGCAAAGTAAAACTTCCATACAAAAGAAAATAAGAGCCTCCCCATACTAACATAAGAACAGACTTTTTATTCTCTAAGGCATGTTAAAAAGATAATAAATGAATTGACCATTTTGATATGAGAACGTATACAGTAAATAACATGCGTAAAAATGCAGTCGTTTTAGGTCCCCTGGGGAAAACGGCAGTAATTCTTCCTCATGTGAGAAGCATGGAAAGAACGCCATCGAAAGAGGCTCAATCAATATATTATCCTCAGAACAACAAGGGAGCTATAGACGAGGGCTGTGGATGGGTATTATGGATGAGGGATTCTGTTGTCAGAACCACTTGGAAAACCCGGCAGGTTGTGCATCCAATTCATAAAATAAATAGTCAACTCGTTATTCAGGTTTAGCTCAAATTTTGGTGAGCTTGGCAAAATTTGTCATTGTGAAAATGTACTATGAACTCAAAAAAATGTTTGTTTTGTTGAAGAGGCAGCTCTCCCCAGAACTGAATAGAAAACAGGGAGTTAAGTACCTCCTCCCCCAACTTTCATTAACCCTCAGACTAACAGGAAGGCTGTATACATTACCATCACCATATCTCTTTTCCCCTTGGAGGTACTGAAGCGAAGCCAAAATAAGTATCTTAATGTGGAGAAAGCGCAGTGCCGTGCAAGAACTGCTCGGAGGACCCGAACCTTCTAGCTCGGGGCTGGTCCAGTGTATCTCCCCACTCGCTTTCCCCTGGTACCCAATTTCAGATCATCTCTGTGTTCCTTCATACTCTATCTATTAGCTCAACCACATATTGCCTGCTTTTGTTTTTAAGAATCTCGTATGGCTCCCTGTTCCCCACTGAAGTTGCCATTAGTATTCTTGACCTGATAAGTCTGGCTCTTGACCTTCCAGAATAGGAGTGTTCTTTCTCACCCTCTTTGAAACGACGTACGGTCGCGTGAATCACTTTGGTCTATCCACGTGGGTGGAAGTGACAAAGGGCAGACTCTTTAAGAAGCAGCGTGCAATTTGTCGCTCTGCTCTGGTGATCATTAGAAACACGCATCAAGGGGAAGTCTCCATCAGCCAGGATGTCCGAGCGATTACAAGGGGCAGAGCCGTCCTGCCAAAATTCAGTGAACATGCGGTAAGAGCAGGAAAGAAACTTGGTGTTCAATCGCTCAAACTTGGGAGTTGCTTATTACTGCAGTATAATCCAGCATATCCCGAATGATACGTGTGCAAACTAAAAGCAAAGCTTCTTCCACATGGCATGGGAGACACTCCACCATCTGGCCTCAGCCTGCCTTTTACACATTCACGTGACTTCTTCAAAGATGTGATATGCCAGCAACTCCGATAGTTCCTCGGAGTATAAAGGGCTCATGCCCTCGATGGGGCATACACACACACACTGGAATTGTCACAATACAGCATGATAATTGCAGAGTTAACATTCAGGTCTAATGAGGACAAGAGAGAGATCACTTTATTCTTCTCTGGGATGATGTTGGGAGTGGTGCCAAACATTCCGTTTCAGGAGTGGTCTGCGTATGAAAACGTACAAAAGTGAAAGAAAACAAAGCATGTTCACAAAGCCGCACATAGCTTGATAGGGCCGGTGGGTCTTCCCTGCAGAACACATCCGTGCCTCTGTTCATGCTATCTCCTTTGCCTGGATCCCTCCAAACCATAGTGGGGTTAACAAGCTCAGGGGTCAGGGGAAGGAAGGCAACAGATGCCAAGGGGGGTCTGATGGGGGGAAACTGGCAAGAAAATTCTTTCCAGAGGACAGACCCCATTCTCTTTTGCAACCGGGGCAAATTCTAGATCAAAATTTTGTGCGGCTAGATGAGATTGTACCGACAACAAATGGTGAGGTCAAACCCTGAAGAAAAATGTAATGGCATCCACCATAGGATGATTTTATAGGCTCAAAATCCCTCATCTAAAACCTTTTATAGGCTCAAAATACCTTATCCAAAATCAAGGTATGTTTCAAAATTTTAAATTATCTACAGCTTAGGAAGGTAACGTGGTGGATGAACTCATGTAATGTTCCCAACGGGATGTGAGGCAGACGCCATGATCAGCACATTAATATGTCTGTGGGGAAACCTAAAATATTCACAAAAAGCAGAATAAATCAAGAAATACGTAACCCTGGTTTGGTTTGGGTCATGTTTTGCCACCAGATAAGTTCCCCAAACTTTAAAGTTTTGGAGTTTCAGAATTGTAGCTGACAGATTGTTGTATAGTATTACTAATAGCTATTTATCTAACACACAAGAACTCCTCCTGCTTCTCTTGGAAGATAATTGTTATCAATCCATTTTTATCAAATTTGGATTTCAAATCTTTATTGCCAAAATACTTCACAGTTTTTTTTAACAAGAGATGAGATTTCAGATGAGCTCTTGCTTGTCAGATCCAGATAAAGACTTTTTTTTAATTAGAAGTTTAAATGCTCCTTTTGAAAGAAGTCTCATTAACAAAATGTTGATATACAAACTAGAACCGAATAAGGACATCTTTTGTGGAATGTCACACTCCATTTTTCAGACGAGTGTGAATTTCAAGCCCTGAAAGATACTGGTTTAAGGGTTTAGGTCCTGTAAAAACAAATCCTTGGAGTAATATAAAATGTGGTGGGCATATTCTCACAAAGACAATAAAGGGCTTCCCTGGGTCATTGGGGGAATGCATGTGGCTTCGATGTCACACACACACACACACACACACACACACACACAACTTTGCAAGCGCTTTGCTATAAACATAAATTCCGTAAGAAAATATCTGATTGCTACCACTGATGTGCTCTCTTTATGTTCAATTTCAAAGACACACCATCCCAACTATGTTCTCTTCAGTTTAGCTCAGCCATGGCAACCTGTATTGGTTTCATGGTGTTCCTACAGGCCAAGAGCATGCATAGAGCCAAGCAGAATCCCCAAGAAACTGCAAAAACCTAAAAACATTTCATGTCTCTTCACATTCCTGAAAAACCAGATTCTTCTATATCTGAGGCTTGGGCAGCCAGGCTAATTAGTAGGACTTCTTTATAAAAGTCCTAATCTGTGAAATGTGGCTTTTCAGAGTTCTCAAGGGAACCCATATGTGTGGCCCGGGTTTGAAGCAAACGGGGGAATAACAGGGCCGTCCTCTTGATGAAATCTGCAAGTGGCCAAATCAGCTCCGGGGGAAGATGTATCAAGTGTTCGGAAGGCAACACTTCCTGATGTGTGATTTCTAAAAGTGATATACACATCTGTACTTTACAACTGTAACCAAAAGGTAAGGGAATGTGTAATTAATTTTCTATCCGGGAGTTCTCAGCACCTTGAAGATAAAGAATCCAGATCTCTGCAGAAGCTCAATAAATATTTGCTAATGGGACTTTATGCTAGAAAACTCAGGGCAGTCTTCCTGGGATGAGAGTCAGTCTCATTTAAGTCCTAAAAGTAAAAAACCTGGGGTGGATTTGGATGGGCGGAGAGATCCCAGAAGCAAGGCCGGGCGTGGACGCGTGCTTGCTCAGCGGCTGAACTTGGGAACTGTCGGGAGCTCTGTGCAGCTAACGACCCAGCGGGCAGGGACGCAGGTGGAGACTTGCGTGAACCAGGTAACATCCCCATTTGCTGTGGTCATGGCTGAAGGTCCAGGGAGCCCAGTGGCATGGTTGTGTGCGTGCGGCCTCCCACAGGCCGCAGAGCCACGGGCCAAGGGGGCACATGCCAGGGGCTGTTGCGGGGGACCAGCAACACCACGCTCCTTCCTGTCTGCTAAGAGTCAGAGCGGCTGAACTTGCGGAGTAGTTTTCCCAGTTGAGAACAGGCCGAGAATCCTGCGTCTTTGTCTTTGCTAACTTCTGGTTTCCAAGTTTTTGAGGGGAAAAGAAAGAATACAGGAAGCGTCAGGGAACCGGCCTGGCAGTGACGCAGGCTCCAGCCCCAAGCCTCAAGCTGGCCTGGGGCGTGAGTCTTTCAGGTTTGCTCTTGACTTTGTCCTTCAGGGTCCAGGCAGGTTTGGCCAGGTAAGGAGCTCAGGAGGCGCTCACAGCCAGGCCTCCTTTTTCCAGGTGGCTTGCGCCGTCCCCAAAACTCCCCAAACCCTGGGTGGTAACGGTCTGCTAGCGGTTACAGTTGTTGATCTTATAACTGAAATTTAAAAGGGGCTCGCAGCTGTCAGGAACGGATTTAACGGGGTGTCTCTGCGCCAATATTGCGTGCGGCTGCGACTCTGTAATTGTGCGGTGTGTTTACAGGCGTCGCAAAGAAGGGGAGAGGAAGGAAGCAAATAAAGAAACCCCTTGGAAGTGTTTGTAGGCTTTGGGCCCCGAGGGCAGGAGGATATGTTGGCCAAGGGTCTCAAATAATGTTGCTAAAGCAGCAGGATGCGTGGTTTGGGCGGTTGGGCCAGACTACATTATAGTCTGCTGTGTGCCTACTTGGTAAGTCAGGTCTTGAAGATGGCATTTTAATGTCCTTCCCTACTATTGTGTGTAAGCCTCGCCTCTATTATATCTTCACTGGAGACTCTAACCTTCATTTAAAAGCTGTCCTCTGCTTAATGCTTTGTTTTTCCTTTGATTTCTACATTTGCTGTTAATGATGCCGTGTCCTTGGCCGCCTTTACTTGCGTTTTTAAGATAACTCCTTGCTCTGCCTTTTACTTGTAACCTTTCTCTGTCACTTTGTCTAGATTTATACTTCCCAGGGAGAAGGGGAGCTCGGCCTCTCCCCACAGTCAAAACTGGAAGTTGGGGCCTACGGATTTCATCGTGTTTCAGGCTTTCTGGGTTTTATTCCTTCCTGCTGTTTTAATGGTCCTCTTTCTTTTGCTAATTTTCCTTTTTTTTTTTTTTCCCTTCACACTGGCCTTTTACATGCCATGGTTTTAACCTTGATAGCCAGAGTCACATTTTTAAAAATCAAAGTGTAGATTTTGAACTTCTTGCTTCCTGTGGCCATTACTTAAGAGTTAAGGGAATTTATTTCTGCCTCAGTCGTCCAGTTTCTTTACTCCTATTCCTTTGTGGACCATTCTTGGACTTTGAAACTGTTAATGTTTAGGGGAGCTGATAGGGCACTTAGGGTGAAAAAGAAGTGTTCAAAGCCTCGGGTGGTAGTAGCCAGCGGTCTGTCCTTGAACACATCCATCAGCACCCCTTTCAGCCTCAGTTTCCTCCTCCCGGAAGGGAAGAAAATGGTAGTGTATCTCCCGAAACTCCCGTACAGACTGAACAGATGACATACTAAGAACAGAGGAGGATCTCCTGCCTAATCACTCTTCACTGTTACTATTAAATACGGATATATTGATTCAGAAAACCAACCCCTGTTATGGAGTCTTTGCCTTTCCCACTGTGTTTTGGTTTTATTTGTTAAGCAGTGAGGACTTAGCTGTGACGAGGGTGCTTGGTTAACTGTTAAGCCATGGAGTTCATAGGAAACCTCTGTGCATTGAAGAAACGCGTCTTTCGGCTGGGTGCTTTCCTAGAACCACATGAGGAAAGAACAGGTCTTTGGCTGCTTTAGCTGACCAATTTAGGCCCCACTGAAATCTCTGCGTGCTATGAAAGAGCTGTCCCCTGCCCCCAAAGTCGGGTCCCCAGGGCAACCCGGGGCTCCCCTGAGTCCCGGCTTTGGCAAAGGTCTTCCGGCCTCGGGATGCTCCCTGTACGGACAGAAGCACTCACCGTCCTCCAACCCGAGACCGGAGCAGGGAGCCAGTTCTGCCTCTAAAGACCCCTGTGATCTTCTGGCCGCAACTATCTTCAGGACCTGTTTCCTCTTGATCAAGGAGCCACTTTAACAGATGATAGTGATTGTGTCCTTCACCATTGGCCTCAGCAGAAAGCCTTGATTAGCGCCCGCCCGCTCTACCGGCACCCCCTGCAACAGATCCAAATTCAGTTCAAACTAAAAACCATATGCAGGGCCCTTTTGCAGTGTGTCCAGACCTGGGGGTGGAGGGCACAGCAATGAGGAGTTACGCAATGGACATGTTCGCAGGAAGAGCTATGAGGGCACAGAGCCACCATGAAGGCGAACAAAAAGAGGTGTAGACGCTGACACCTACCCTCCAAGAGTGAGCCATTGAAAATCAACAGTGTGGAAGAGGACAGGGGACAAGGACCCACAGACATAACAGAAAGAACCGTGCAGCACGCATGAATACACTGGAGCGCACCCCCTGGGCGGCGGTGACAAGAAGGAGGGCTTGGATGGTGGCTCATCTCCCAACCCTGCTCTAAAGGCTTCCCATGCATTAACTCTGCGTGCCTCACCACAGCCTTATAGATGATACACTTTTCCCGTGTGAGGGGCACCCGGGTGGTTCAGTGGGTTAAAGCCTCTGACTTCAGCTCAGGTCATGATCTCAGGGTCCTGGGATGGAGCCCCGCATCAGGCTCTCTGTTCAGTGGGGAGCCTGCTTTCCCCCTCTCTGTCTGCCTGCTTCTCTGCCTGCTTGTGATCTTTCTCTCTGCCAAATAAATAAATAAATAAATAAAATCTTTTAAAAAAATGAGACAGTAGAGGCACTTGTTGCCCTCATGGGTCACAGCTCGCCAGCGGCCGGTCCAGATTCATGAATGCAAGAGGTCTGGCTCTAAATCTCCCCTTTTATTTTTTTGAAACCCAATTCTATCTGTCTTCCAACCTCACCAGGGTGGATAGAGGGTTCCGTTTCAGATGGCATAGAGGGTCCTTTCTCATGGCAGGGTCTTCCAGGAGTCTGGGGGGCCTACTTGGAAGATATGAGGAAAAGCTAGTTGCCAGGCTGCCATGATGACATTTGGGAAGAGATGGGCTTTGATAAGCTGGCTCTAGCATACGCCGGCCTTGGAGTTCCCGCCCCAAAACCTTGGTCAGCTTTCCTCAGTCCAGGGTCCCACCATGCCTTCCAAGGGACGGGAAGCGCTGTGTTCAGCCATTAACAGACCGAGCTGCCTGTATACACATCATCCTTCAGGTTCTTATTCTGCAGAAAGATGGAGCCATCCTCCCCATCTGTCTTCCCTTCAAGCCACTCCCCAGCCCCACCACCAAATAACCTTGGCCTAGGCTTTAGCAACCAAAGCCTTGCCTCTTAACCCTTGGGATGGACAAGAGGTAACACTTTTCTTCTTGACATCCCTGCCAGGTAAATTAGCAGAGTTAACTTCTCATTCAGGTTCAATTGCTTCCCGAATATTCTTGAATGTGAGGAGAATATCACCTTTGTTCTTGCAATGCCCCTGTGAAGCGAGTCTCCTTAAATACAGAAATCATCTTTAGGCTCTATTTCAAATTAAGGATTTCCTCCTGGTTCCCATCCCTGAAATGATGCAAGCCATTTCCTGAGCTAGCAGAGGAAGGGGGGATGTGGGGGAGACTGCCAGGAAGCCTTCAGCCACGGAGGTGAGTGCCTGACCCTGGGATGTTGCCTTGTCTATATAATTTGCTGCGCGTTGCATCATACAGAATATGCCAACCTTTTTCCGCTTGCTCAAAAAAAAGGTGATGCTAATTAGATCAGGCAAATAGCTGCTGTTGTTGATTCATTTGAAAATGATTATTCTGAGGCAGTGTGTTATTACCCAGCAAGTCACAGCTTCGCCTATTAATGCTCCGAGGTGGCTGCCAGACTTCAAAGTCGGAGGTGGAATTTGAGGCGAGCAGTGCCTGCTGGGTCACGACCAGAATCTTCAGCGGAGGACAAGGAACAATCTATTGACATTTAGGAATTTAATCCCTTCTGGTCAGCATGGACCGCACTATCAATTCAGTGCCAATAAATATCATTTGAGACACTTACCATGTGCAAAACATAATAGAGTGGGTTACACAAAAACAAATAGGCCATTAAAGTTCACTGTTAAGGTTCTTACATTCCAGGGAAAGGGCCAAATGCTGTGCCAAGTAATAACGCAGACTGTTCCATGAGCTATAATTAAGTGAAATAATTAAGTAAAATGTAGCTGACAAAGCGGCAACTTTTCCACAAGCCGGTTATTTATTTAGTGTCTTAGAAGTATAAATAACATTCTATGGGAACACCAAGGAGGCAAAGATTCAGTTTGCGGAGGGTAGATATAGAAATTGAGCTAGGGAAAAAGGTTCGTGAAGTAGGAAGCATTTGAGCTGCTTTTAAAAATAGGAGTCAAGTTTGGAACATCAGTAAATCGTAAACAAAAGCCCCAACCAACAGTAGTGAAGCTGTGTTCAGTGGTCCAATTTGGAAGCAAGGGGCAAAAAAAGAGAAAGAAAGAAAGAAATCCATGTCCTTGGAAATATTATCAGATAATGGAGAGTTTTAAATCTGAGCGTAAAGAGTTTGGATCTTTTTTCTACAGAAAGAAATAAGCAGTGATACAGAAAATAAATACTTCTCAGAAAAGACTATACCAAAAATATATATATAATAATGCAAATAAAAGAGCCGCGAATAGGTAGCTTCTCTGTGCCATTATTGAGGATAAACTAAAAAAGTCCATGAAAACAATTTTTATTCATCTTTAAAGGTTGTGTTTCCGGAGACATGGATTCTAGATAAAAATTGGGCCATTATAATCCAATAACATTGCAACAGATTTCATTGCCACCAAATAAAGAACATGATTTCCCTTTTTGTCTTCTGTTTAAATTCCCCTTCCTCCTTGTGAAACAGCTAATATGCTTAAACGGGGCGCTCAGCCCACCTCCAAACCCTGAAAATGCAGTTAATTACAAGATAGGCCAATTTAAACTTTACGACATTCTTGATACCAGAATGTATGGTGGGTTGTTTTTGTTAATCAGCAGAAGGGAACTGGTGTGGTGCAGCAGGTGACAGAAAAGCTTGGGCTGCTCCGTCTGGACACAGCACTGCCCCCTACTGGCCAGAGGACAGATCACGCCGCCTCTTTCGGAAGCGCTGAAAGGAGATTGGACTGCATAGCCCTCCCGCTTACTTTCTCCCTGAAACATTTTATGAACTAAAGAAGAAAGCATGTGAAACATGGGCAGTTTAAAAGCACGTACTTGAGAAGGCAGAAACGATCAGTTATGTAAACAATCTTACAAAGATCACTTCTTGTAATAAGCCCTATTGGAGCAATGGGTACGCTTAGAGCAGAAAGAAGACAAGCAGGCCAGCAAGCAGAGACTCAGATTCCCTGGAGCATGCAATGATTTTATTTTCAGACTAACAGAATTCCATATTCTTCTCCCCAATGCTCAACATACAAATGGCCTTTCAGGAAGTCAAAAATGGAATTCATCCTGTATACACAATTTCCCTTCTTTACATGTCCCAATTGTGTCCTAGCAAATAATGTAATTTTATCCTTGTAGCTAGATTATTTACTTCAGAGAGGCACAACCTGCAGCCTAAAATACTCGAAAAATATAAAGGAGATATTTTGACAGAGAACAAAAAGCTGCACATAATTTTTTCATATCTTTCAAAATTGATTGCTATTTTTATAAACCTGAAATTTATAAGTTCCTATCTCAAGAATCTTATCGAGATGGCAGGTGCCTGTGTGCTGCTTTATTTCATTTACCTTTCTGTGTCTTTGAGAAATGTCATAATTCAATAAAAAGAAACTTAAATATTTTAGTGCCCGGAAATTAATTTATCTCCTGAAGCTTGCAGGAGACAAAGTCAATTTCTCTCATAATGGAATTTCATATCATAAGAAGCCTTTCAGTAGTGGGAGGAGAAGGTGGCCCAGTTTGAAATAGAAGCTTCTCTGTCGGCCACCACCTCAGGAAGTGAATGCAGTGAAAAATTACCAATGTGATCTTTTCTGTAGCCTGCCTGGGCCCATGATCTTCTCTGCAACCAGGTGGGGATAGCCTTCCACCCAGCGAGGGAGAACAAGATGGAGACAGAAGGAATGCAAGGAAAAAGAAAATAAATATTGGACATTTGATAAAGGAACTTGTAGCAAAACAAAGCCTTGTAAACCAGGTTATTACCTTGAGTGGGTGCTTCCTACATCCCTCTAGTTCTGCTTTTCACATAACCAGAACCAAGACTGGAAAACGTAGGTCGCCGAGCCCTCCTTTAGCACCAAGAAAATATTCTCTCTACTATGGCAGCAAGCATGTATGTTATACTATGGGAGAAAGGATATGGTGTAGGGGATATAAAAGAGAAACCCACATCTTCTTGCCTGGAGAATTTGGTGAAGAGGATGAGAGATATGTGGGGAGAGAGATCTCACCAGGGGCCATAAAGGCTCCTGTCCTTCTCACACCCTACAGGACGGCCACCTCAGGGGAGAAATAGCATAGAAATATCTATAGATATATATCTATCTATCTATAGATAGATAGATAGATAGATAGCATAAGCCATAGAAATGGCATAGATGTTTAGCCAGAAAGGGCCCGGGTTCAGCTCCCCCAGGGAATCCCGGAATCTTTTGGGGACAAAAGGTAGCTAGATGTTAACCTGTGCCTTATGAAAGACACAGAAGGTTCCTGAAGCAGCTGCTGAGTTGGCCAAAAGGACTCCCTCATCAGGAGCCAGAGTCCTTGTGGCCGAGGATACTGGACCTGGGAGGAGATCAGCTGGATAAAGTACAGGATGTCCGGCTACATTTGAATATCAGATAAACATAATATTATGTGTAATATTTGGGATAGCCTTCATGTTGAAAAAAAATTAGTCCTTGTGTATCTGAAATTCCAGTTTAAGTAGATGCCCTATATTTTTCTTGACTCAGTCCAGGCCCCCAACCTGGGCCTGCCCAAGAGCTGGCACCAAGCTGCAGAGTCATGAAGGAAGCTAGACCCAGGAGGGGCGGAGTCTGTAGGCAGGGGTGCCCCCATACCCAAACCCTGAGCGTGACCACACCATAGGCTATACCCTCTGTACCTGGCAATAAGAGGCACATGACCAGGTGGGAGCAGCTATCCCTGTGGCCACCGTGTGAAACCCAGCGCCTGTCTTCCTCACTGCCCTGCTGTCACATACACTCATCTACAAGCCACATGGGGGAGAGAAGCAGATAGGACACTTGATGGGAAATTATTGTATCACACTAAGCATTGAGCTGGAGTGAGCTGAAAAATATTATTTTTCCTCCTATTCTGAGCTGGGGTTCATGGAGAAAAGAAATCAGTTGAAGAGCCAGATTTTAAAAGTGCGTTTTCCCCACATGTCTGAGTTGTGATGTGAGTCAACTGTGATTCCCTACCCAGGACGATCTGCAGCAACTGTTCAACGAGAGAGAGATGGGAGATGGTCAAGAGAACCCCTGGCTGTGCTCCTACTAGAACAGGACACCCTCCTGGCTCCTCAGACCCTAAGTTTCCTTAGACCCCCAGGGGAAGAAACCTTACAGATGTCAGGGGTTCTGGTTGGGCCCCAGCCTCCCCAATCGAAACCTCTGCAAACAGGTGTAGGGGGGCTTCAGAGCCCCCTACATTGTCATGGGACCCAAGCACGGACCACAAGGTCCCTCGCAGCTCCCCAGTCCTGTGGGGACTCAGAGGGTCCCCCGGCAGGCCAAACGTTCCCTTTTGCCAACACACAGCGTGAGCGGCTTGCCACCCCCGCCCCTTGGAGAGGGTCCAAGTCTCCTTTCCTTCCTCCAAATAATGAGAACATAATTAGCATAAGCTGGAACAGATTAACCTAGAGCTGGAGAAAGGGCTAAATATACATTCTTTGGAAACAGCCACAGACATCTGGGATATTTTTAACTTCTCTGAAAGTTGTAAGTCCTCCCCCAGGTAATGGATGCTCCATGTTTAAAGTACCCAAAGGCCTATCTGTCCAGCTTTTGCCCAACACGTGAGTCCTCTGCACAGCTCTGCATCAACTGGTCACTCACCCTCTGCTTCAGCTCTCTGGTAATGGCGGGGCGGGGAGGTCTCATTATCCCCAAGGGGCAGTCACCATTCCCATCCCCGTAATGGCCATATGGAGGATACAAAGCAGGAAACGAATTCCAGTACGCTTAAGAAGCCCTGATTATTATAACTCCTACTTTCCCAGCATTCTGTTTGACCCAGTTTATTTTTCAAGGCCCAAGTATGGGTCGATCTTCACAAAGAAAACTTATTGAAGACCAGATTTATGAAAACCGACACAGAGAATCAATGGGGTAGAAGCCATTAGTGACAGATGGATGCCGTTTACTGCGATGTGTGGAACCCGGTCTCAGCTGAGGCTACTCTGTACTTAAAATGTTAATGATAGCCCCTCCAGCTTTCTATCCCACATCCTGTAGAAGTTCTAGATGCTCCCCACAATTTCCAAAAATTCCCAAGAGCTTATGTTCCCATGGCCTCTTGTGACTCTTCCTGATTTCACTTCTTGCCTTGTGGGCATTTCTCTTCCCTCGGCTTCTTCTCCCCTCCTCCAGAGTCTGGGGACTAGAGCCCATTGCCTTAATGACTGAACTCAAGCAAGTAACTTCTGAAACTTTGGGGAGAAGAGCAAGGCAAAACACTTCAAGTTGAGCATGAGGTGTTCTTAAAAATCCTCTGGTCACCCTTTCATGGAAGACTTCTCAATGACTCTTTCTGAGTCAGCTCCAGCCTCCCCACTGTGTCTGGCTCTCCACCCTTCCTATCCGCTCCCCTCTTAGCCCTTTTCCACCCCCAGATTCCTCTTCATCTCTGGCATAGAGCTCTTTCCCTGTCTGTTTTCTGGCATCTTCTAATCCCTGTCCATAAAGCTTATCAAGTTTGTTCCCTAAACAAAGAGTGCCTATATATACATATATGTGCCTATATACATATATATATATAGGCACTCTTTGTTTTGTCTTATAATGTTTTTATACCCACTATCCCTCCATTGAGAGTGTTGGGCCTGATCTGGGTCTTTCATCTCTCACCAATGATCCTGTGTATAGAGGACCTGGGGACACTCAGTTTGAATTACCGTAGCAGAGAAACGGGGCCAGAGCCTGCCTGAGTCAGGCTGCAAGGAGAGCTTCTTGGCTGACTTTGCAGGATGCCCTCTTTGTGGCGGGCCTGTGTTCCCTCCACTGGAGCCAACTCAGCCCCTGCATAGGCGGTGTGAACCTAGGAAGGGGAGGGGTGTCGCCTTCACTGCAGAGGCTCCTGCCAGGGGTGGGGAGTGGGCAGGAGATAAGCAGGTGTCCCTGTGCAAAGTCCCCACATGCACCCTACATGGCAGAGGAGTGAGCTATGATCCGAGCCCTTTGAAGTGGACAGGGGGACGCTGACAGCCCTACTCAGCACCCGTTACCAAACAGGGACCAGACTAGGCTGGCAAAGGCATTGGGAGGCACAGAGAATCAAAACACAGACAGCCTCTAGGTATGGCACCTCCGAAATCAGCACCCTCTTATCTGTGGCTTGTCCTCAGGTGTTTGTGTTCTTCCAGGGAAACAATGGGCTCATTAGAGCACAAGTGAAGAAGTTACTTAATAGGTTCGTAAGTCACCCCGTTCTTACAAGACAACAGCCATGCCGGGCTGCAGATGAGTGAGAATCACTGATGAAGCTTTAAATTGATACACTCACTGAAGCGTGAGCTATCAATACTGACCTTGTTTGCAGCTTCGCAAGCAGGCGAGTGGAGTTCTCTGGAACCTTTGAGTAGTGAGCCGTGCATTTAAGCTCATTTCAAAGAACTGCGTTTAACGTAACCAAATAGCTCCATTTAATTGTTTCTGGGATTCTAAGGATGAAGCTCTTATTATAATAGGGGCTCTTAACTTTTATTTTAGTCATCTAGTTTTTGAAAAAATCCAGTTCCGGCAAAACAGCCTACGCCTGAGTCTTCTAAATGTATCTCTCTAGAATGAAAACATAGTTGGAAGGTTTAAGGAGGTCGCACCTGGAGCAAACGCAAAGCGCCAAAGCTCTCTAGTGATAATAGCCAACAGTAATCTACTACTTGCTGCTTACCAAGCCCCAGGACATGCAACTTCACATGTGTCATGCCATTAATCCCCACCATGACCTTGGGAGGTACAGCCGAGGAAATTAAGGATTAAAGAGGCAAAATGACCTACCCAAGATCTCAAAGCTAATTAAGAATTTAGAGTCAAATGCAGAGTCTAAGCTTTTGGCCACTACCCTATTTTGGCTCCCATGTGAGTCCACAAATATGTAAGTTCAGGACTTTTCTTAATTCAGAACATAGCCCAAGAAATAAAAGTTGACTGTAAGTATTCTCTCTCTTGCCGCCTATCATGTAAATGGTAGTTCACCTGCACGGGTGCAGATGAATAAATTCCCAAATATTAAATCCAGCCTCTTCAATACCCCTCTTAGCCTGTATCTACCAAGGTTGGTCACATCTTCCCCCTTCTTAACACCTGGCAGAGCTTGTATTTTCTACTCTCTGTCGAGCCCAGATTCCTCAGTATGGCTCACGTCGGTCGTGGTGCAGCCCCGGCCTCCTATATATATTCATGTTTTGCCCCGTATCCTTATGTGTCTATTCAGTGATCACATTACCCTTTATTCCCCAAAACCCAGATCCAGTAAACTTAAGTAGCTTACCTACCAGAAGCAAGAAGCCCTACTCACAGATGAACAAAATTTGGTACATTTTCTGGGAGAGACAGAAATTATAGTTTGGGGAATGGAAGAGACCTTAGTGACTATCTATTGTGCATTTTCCTTCTTTTTCAGTGACACATGAAAGTCCAAAGTCAGTGAGTGCCCTGCCTAAGATTGGATAGTCACCTAGGGTATCCTGGCCTACTTATACAAAGCTTTTCCAAGACCAAAACTTTCTGTTCTGTTGTTTCTCAATTTAGTGACTAGAAATCTCCCTGTGTCTCTTGTTTTAAGCCTCACAATTACTATTTTATTTATTTATTTATTTTAGAGAGAGCCCATGAGCAGGGAGAGAGGCAAAGGAAGGGAGAGAGAGAATCTTAAGCAGGCTTCCTGCCCAGCACAGAGTCTAACGTGGGACTTGATCCCATGACCCTGAGATCATGGCCTAAGCCAAAATCGAGTCTGACACTTAACCGACTGAGTCACCGAGGTGCCCCAAGGCTCAAAATTTCTAATTGCATCACAAGCTTGTACCTTAAAGGGATAAAGTAATGGCCACACTTAGAAGGCTTTCCTGCATTAAACAAACAAACAAACAAAAAACAAAGAAAAACTGAGAGACTTCTCAACCCTGCCGTGTTCTGGCCTTCTCTAATTTACCAAATATTTACTGATATTACTACATATTATATATTCCACATGCTGGACACTGTGGACCCAAAAGGAGAAATTTTTCCTTCCAGGAGCTCACCATCTGATACAAGCAAAAATATATACAAATTTTTTATTCAATATAAGCCTTAAAGAAGAGCTGTACAATGTTTTTTGGAAGCCGGACGAAGCGAACAGCTCAAAGAAAGTTTAGCAGGAAAGATGCAGACGTTCGTGTTGACCTGAGGAAGGAGTGGGTCGGTCCAGAGAGATAGTGAGGACAGGGGGACAGCAGACACATGGCCCACCGCTCTGAGGAAGGCATCCTTTTCTTGGCTTCCAAAGAGTCGTGAGATTTCAAAACTAACAGCGGTGAGTACTAGCACAATGCTGGTGATGTGCAAAGCATTCTTGGAGTTGCTCTCCATGTACAGATAAGTGATCAGTGATACAGGAAAAATTAAGTACCTTGACTCAGGTCATATAACTGGCAAGTCATGGAACTGGGGTTGGATCCAGGCAGCCTCGTTCCTGAGGTCGTGAGTTCCACCAGTCCACGGCTCTGCCTCTAATACATTAAAGAACATCTTGTTAAAACCTTACACAGGTTGTGGGAGGCGATTACAGTCTCCTCTCGGCCAGGGTGAGGCTTGGTGTTTAAACCTTGAGTTAGATCACTGAACCCCCTCACCCCTCTCAGCCAGACCCAGGCAGAATCCATCTTGGGTTCAGACCAGCGCACGACAAACATTTTCATAAAGGGCCAGACTGGAGACAGTTCAGTCTCTGTGGGCACGTGGTGTTTGTTACAATTCATCGTCTCTGCTGCTATCGCCCGAAAGCATGGAGAGAGGAGAGGCATGACTCGGTTACAACAAAACTTCATTTCAGAGATCGACAAGAATTTCATTTAATTTTCATGTGTCATAGAATATCCTTCTTTGGGATTGTTTTCAACCATTTAAAAATATAAAACCCAGCCTTAGTTCACAGACCATACAGAAAAAAGTAGTAGTCCAATGGGGCCTGTGGCCCGAGTTTGCCACACTTGGTTTAGAGCCTAGAGCAAGTCATGCTCTTTTCCAAGCTCTAGGAATCAGCCCAGGGCTGGACGCCCACTGGGTACTCACTAAGTAGTAGCTCACACTCCAGGGGGCCTTCTAGGTATGTGGTCGAGGGAAACGTGTGATCTAGAGAGAGCATGAGTCTAGGGATTAGGAGAGCAACCTGGAGTCCCAAATCATTACTAACTAACAGTCACCTGAAGACAGTCATTAATCTCCAACCGGGCTATGGTTTCCTGATCATTTGTCACTGCCAATGACTGGCCATGGTATCCGTATTATACTGCATTGTATTGTGCTCACAAGTGGGCACTTTGCATAGGATAACTTGTTTAATCCTTACAACAGTACTATGAGCAATGGAAGAATAATGTCCCCATTTTACAGATGAGGAAAGGAGAGATTATGTAACATGGCTAAGGTCATTCGGCTGAGCAAGCAGCAGGGGCAAAACCCGAACCCATCCTGGCTTCAGAATATGACTCTTAACCCTTAGGTTGTAAAACCTTCTCTTAGGCACAGAAGGAAGGTCCTTCTTGAACAACGAAATTCATGGGCATGCAGACACACACACACACACACACACACACAACTCTCATCATAGCACTGGAATGGGGCATGAGGAATGTTAGCAATGAATTTGAGAAACAGAAGCTCAAAAGTAAAATATCTGTGATCCCATTAGTCCTGCCTGGCATTTATTGAGCACTTACTAGGGATCAGGTCAGGTATTCTACTCTGTGTCTCCTCTCATGTAATCCCACTAACACAGTTTAATGAAGTAAGTACTATTATCAACCCCTTTCATGGAAGAGAAGATTGAGGCTGAGGGAGGTGAAGAAGCCTGTGCAGGGTCCCCAGATGGTAAATAGCAGATTGTTGGAGCCAAGCCACTGATCTCAGAGCCCAAATGTGGCCTTTAGTGCAAAGTCCTTTTTCAGCCATATTTGTATGTGTACTATTAATAGCACAGTCAGCTATGTTCTAGGTTAAATATGGCTTTAGCAGCTGGCCTGAGGGCCTAACCACCACTTAGAAGCCTGCTTCCAGTGGGAAAACGCATCGTGAGTTTGAAACCACCGATCTACCAGCCGATTTTGGAAAACAGCCAGTTGGTGAATTGGGGTCTGCCTATGTGTCTTGGCACAGTTGGAATGAGGTTCTTGCTTTTGGTTTGGTTTGTTTGCTTACACGCATCTCTGTCCTTTCTGCATTTGAGTGTGAGGCACTTTTGCCTGAGGGCGCGAACTTAACCTCATTCTTCTTAGCTCCCTGAAGAGCTGCTTTGCCGGCCACCTATAGCCAGTGATGTGCTGGTTAATTCCCAATCACCAGAGCACCAGACTAAACAATGACACTCTTAATCAGCCTCCCCCAGTTGTGCCTCCACACCTACTGGAGGAAGCAAAAATCATCTGTGACCGCGTCTTCAGGCACACGCGTGCTGTTCCTGAGTGAGACTGGATTGAAAGGCTATAGATCAAGGTCAGTGTGAGTGCTGAAGAGAAGCATAAAGACCGAAGAGTGGCTCTTGTAATCTCGGCAACGTGGCTCCTTGACAAGGACCTCTGTGTGAACCGTGCAGATGCTGGGTAGTAACAACAGTCCTTATTAAGCTTGTCTTGTTCATTTGCTTTTAAGGCATGTGCTGTGTTTATTAGCAATGCTTATGAAGGAGTCTCCTTAATGTTGGATTAGCAACACCTCTCCCTGGAGTATTTTCTGTGTCTGAAACTGTGGAGAGGGGTGAGAAGGAGTTCAAGGCAGAGCTCTGGGAACGCCTGGTAGTGTGACCTTGCCCGAGTCACTTTATCACCCCCCCCCTTCCCTTCCCACCTCCGTAAAAATAACATGCTAATGCCTGCCCTCTTTCTAACTCTCCAAGATAAATCAATGTCTGAAAAGTGCTTTGAGCTTTTCAATATAAAGGCAGGCACTCCTCACCATCATTAATTAACATGAATTAATAGAAAGAATAGTACAGAAAACCCAAAGGTGAGCCCAAATCGTGATGAACAAAGCTGTCATATTATATTAGCAACTGTCACAGAGTTGACCGTGGAAATGAACAGCTTCTCTCCCTAATAATGCAGACTTTTTCTTCCTACAAACTGACTCATGTGAAATTCAATTTAGAAAAAAAAAATCTTATATGCCAAGTTTCATTCGCTTGGAAATTTCTTAGCAAGTAATGTAGTTTTCTGAAAAGGGGTGTGGGTGGGAAATCTCACCTCTTTCTTCCTAATTTTAATGCCATGACCCTATAATAATAGGGCAGGGAACATCCACTAGCCACCATTATGAGTGTTTAAATATGAGAGCAGATGAGTGGTTGTTTTTTTTGTTTTTTTAACGCATTGCGTCTTTTCTCCTTTATATGGCTATTTTGGCTGAAATAAATTGACAGTCAAGCAACCTCTGGTCTTGTCCGAGAGGTTTTGCTGGCTCTCTCTATGCACCTGTGTCTGTCCACGCAGTAAACCCGACTGTAGGACTCCCGTCACCAGTGAACTGTCAGATCATTACCACAGTTGATACGGTATAATCTGTCTTGAAATGAGAATCAGTCTGGCCAGGCTAGGCACTCACTTGCCACAGAGGCTAATTCACTTCTTGAATATGCATTCATGGAGATGTGCCTCGATTTGGAATCCACGGGGAGTACACGTTAAGAGCAGATTTTCTGAATTAGCATGGCGAGAGGGAAGGGCCCTTCATTTGGACGGCTGCAGATGCCTCTCCCTCTTGTTCATTACAATTGCATTTCATCAGCTTTATGATGTCCACACGTCAATTGAGTGTGAGGATTTTTCACACAAAAGAGCCTCAGGGAAAACGACTCCACTAGCTAATCAGCTGATTATCATACCTCAAACGGGCTGCAGTGCTTGCGGCGCCCAGCTTGGACGGGCAGGAGCAGAATTGAAGATTAAGACTGAAAGAAAGAGGGCTCTTCAACCAGTTTAAGAAAATTAAAGAGGAATTTGTCAGTGCGAGGAGGAAAAAACTGCAGGCGCTGAAGTGAAAGCCTTTAAAATAGATGGGCGTTTGAAATAAAATGGCTAGTGCTTTTCCTTAAAAGGGGGTTGGTGGGAGAGGGTGAAAGGTTAATTAACTATATTATCTGCCCGTTTATGCCCAGCTGTGTAAAGCTCTGTCCGCCCCTACCCTGGATTTTTAAAACCTACCTTCGAGAACTCAGCCCAATCTCAAGAAGAGTGTCTTGGAGTAATTGAATTAGTTTCCGTCAAGTTGGCTATTCACAACTGCCCCTGGGCACCTCCTCACAGATTTCCTTGGACTGTTTGGGAATTAATTGAGTAATAACAAGAAAATGATCATAAGAGAAGAAAAGCACATCCACCCAACTCCGTAAAGATTGCTAGCTTAGGGAACTATTTACGGCAGTCGTTAATTGGGATTTTGCCATCGGAGGTCTATTTTTATGTTCTTGGAAGAGCAGAAATTAATAGGTGGTCTTTTTTCCCATTTTTGTATGAAATTTGCCAAAGTTTTTTCCCAGCTCCCTGGGGTCTTCCTCAAGTCTATCTAAAATGCAGTTAGAGCAGAGGCTGTCTTTTGCTTCATGGCGCGCCTGCCTTATGCTTTCATCAGAGGAGTCTAACTCACACAGATGCACTATTTAACAATGCCATCCCCTGCTTTCATCAGAAGGGGGAAGGTTGCAGAGCCGAGCCCTGCAGAATAAGGGGGGCAGGTCCCCTGTGATCGGCGAAAGCTGAACATCGGTGCCAGTTTCCATCTGTCATGATAGCCTATCTCCGAACCTTCAATCTGTCAAAAGCTCGCTGCCTGGCTGAAGGCTCCAGGAGATTTGGTGCACTAAACACATTTGACAACAGCATTATCACTGCAAGGAGCCAGCAAAATGCCATCAATGTGTTAATTGTAACTGGCTATGTAAAGTGTCACTTCCCATATCATTTAACACCAGCTTCGCCTCTTTTGCAGTTCCTAATTTTCTACACTTTATAAACATATGGATTGCTTGTGTAACAACAATGTGATCTTCTTAGCAGAGGTTTAATTTTGCCTGGATACCCTGCACCCAAGCATCTCCCTGGGAGACAGCGACATGGAGGGGGCTTGGGAGGAGAAGTGAAGAAGAGAAAAATAGAGGGGAGCGCTTGGGGGAGCAGAGCTGGCAGGGCAGGGCGGGGGAAGGGGGTGAGGAGAGATGGGAAAGGCCAGCAGGAATCAAAGCGCTTCCCACGCGGGCTGCTGTGGTATTTTTTTAGACGAGTGGAATAGTGGTGGTGGTTTTTTTTTTCAGGGTGTGTTCTTGCTAATGGGGAAATAATTCTGTTTCTCCCACAGAGGATGAAAAATGTATATCCAGAATTTTCATAGGCAGTGAGACTTTTTTCCCCATCATACTACGAACAGTTTTATAATGACAAACATGAGAGCAGCACATAAATAAATGAAAAATCCCCCTTGAAGATCTGAATGGGTTTTTAGCACCCAAGTACCTAATATTCAATTTCTGGTACAACCAGGGCCAGGTGTTAAATTTCTCTAGTTACTGTCACTAATGCAAATTAGATTCTTTTTCTGCTCATAAAAAATCAAATCCACATTAGAAATTAGCTATAAAATGTAATGACTTAAATGCTATAGTGTTTTACAAATCTCCCTGCATTTCTATGGTAGATAATGCTGTAAAACTGAGAGACGATAATAAAATATGGTAGGAAGTTGAGTTATTTAAAGGTCTTTTGTGACTGCTTACTTAGAAATGTGATGTATTCTTTTGCTCTTCTCTTTCCCTGTCCCCCTTCATTGTGGGAAATGAGCACATTTATGATTCCAGTTTTTTACAAGCTCAGAAGTAATCAAAATTCATTTTTAAATGATGTTACAAGAGCTGGAGAGATCATTTGCATTATTGAAAAAAATACCCCCCAGAGAAGTTTACAATACCTTTGCAACTTTTAATCATTGCTATTGTAACCATCCTGAGGAGCGTTTGGAGTGGTTAAATAAAGAGCTTAATTAGCATTTTTTTAAAACTCTCCATTAACAGTATCACCAGACTTGCCGGGTGGACTGCCTCATAGTCTGCACCCACAGCTCTCCCCCATTCCCCCTGGAAAAAAATATCCAAATGCAAAAGGGAAACTTTCCTTTAAAATGGAGCATTTAAAATAAGTCCTACAATATGCAACAGCAGAATTGAACTGGGAAGCGCTTAGAAAACTATGCGTTTATCACATTTAACCCCTTGCAGCCCTCCACTCACACACGTGCAGAAGGCAGAGCTCACTCCACCTCTGCCAAATACCAAATTTAGGTCCTGAAATAAAAATCATAATGAAACCTTGGGCCCCAGCTGAATTGGGGGCTCTTACAAACCAAATGAAGTTCTGATTAAGATGAACATTACTGAACTCAGCTCAAGACACTTCTATCACAGAAGAGGTTGATCTGAAGAATGAATTCAACAATTGAGGAAAGCAGAAGAGAACAACAATTTTCAGGCTTATACTGTGTTCCCAGAATGGTTGTAGTGTGTGAATATTTTCACTTTTTTTTTCCCCCCAGTGGAAACTCAGACAGGGTGAGTAACTTACCCAAAGCCACACAGCTAGTCTGCCCCTCACCCATGTTCTTTCCGTCACCCACCCTCCTTGGAGAGACTTGCAGAGACTACCAATCAAGAGATCTCCCCACCTCCAACCCTCCCCTCAGCGTCAGTCATGCCCCCTCCTCCTCTCCTGTAGCCCCAGGAGCCGTGGCACTGGCCCAGCTCAACTTACTAGGTGGAGATTTCCCACCCTGGCTGGCAGAGCTTCAGAGTAGGATAATTTCACGTTCTTATTTGACTTTCCAAGCACAATAAGTATGGTGTCTGACCTGCTAGTGAAGCAGACCCTCCAATGGGGGCCTGGCATTAGAATCGACAGATACAGGAAAACACACAGCATCGCCTAAGGAAACTCATGATTTTTTTTTAAAGACTCTCATCATCTTGCCTTAGGTCTTTAACTCTGTTGGACTCATTCCAAGTACTTCCTTGTTTTTTTCTGTAACATGTCAGAGGTCCTGCTTCTGCACTATCTCCTGGAAAGTGATGGGTCTTTGTGCCTATAATCAGAAGCCTCTGCCAGTAACAAACAGAAAGCTCTCTTTTTCCAGCTGCTTTTTTTTGTTCTAAGATTCTTGTCTCTGCTCCTTGCATGGATCCACCCAGACTTTCTGTATCTGGCAGCTCTGCCCCTCTTCTCCTTGTCCAGTGGCATTTCCCTACAACTTCCTACTTCCTTACCTTCATTTTTGTGCTTTTTTTTCTTTCTCTGTCATCCAGATTGGCGCTTGGAGAGAATTATTTAGAGTAAGCTATCACAGCTGATACAGTCTATCGTATTTCACCTTCCTAGGTGGTTGAAATTAAAAATCAAGCCTATGCCAGGAGTTTGGGGCTGTTGCTTGTTGTGGGATGGTGAGGCCCTTCCCAGCCTGGACCAGCGGTGCTTGGCCCTGCCTCCTCTTATGTGTGGCCCTGAAAGCATCAACATATTTTAAATTCCTAAACTATCAATGCTCCCCCAAATCTGCATCCACCTGGAATCTGCGAATGTGACTGTCTTTGGAAATAGGGTCTTTGCCATTGTGAGCAAGTGAAGATGAGGTCATCCTGGATTCGAGTTTGGCCCTGAACCCAATATGACTGGTATGCTTATCAAAAGGGGAATTTGGACAGGGACATATGCAGAGGGAAGATAGCTGTGGAAAGAGGGAGGCAGAGACTGGAACTATGCTGCCATAAGCCAAGGATTGTCAGCAACGCTGCTTGGCCTTGCTTGGATTGTGAAAGAGGCAAAGGAAAAGGTGAAGAAAACTCCTTCCCTAAAGCTTTCAGAGAGCGAGGGCCTTACCAAAAACTTGATTTCAAGATTTCTAAGCCTCCAGAACTGGGAAAGGATAAATTTCTGGGGCTTTTTTTGTTTTTTGTTTTTAAGATTCTATGTATTTATAGAGACAGAAAGGGAGAAAACACGAACGGGAGTAGGGACAGAGGGACCTGGAGAGGTTCCCAGGCCAACTCCATGCTGAGCGTGGAGCCTGATGCAGGGCTTGATCCCACGACCCTGAGATCACAACCAGAGCTGAAATCAAGAAATCAGACACCTAACGAGCTGAGCCACCCGGGTCCCCACACTTCTGTTGTTTTAAACCACCCAGATTATCGTAGCTGGTTACAGAAGTCTGAGGAAACAAATACAGTATCTGTCTACCAAAGAGCCCAAATGGCAGGCTAGTGTTATGTCCTCCACCCTTCTACCACTGCTTGCATAGTAGGACTGGACTCGTGCCGCTTGTGAGCACCGAGCTCCTACCACAGGCCAGCCCCGGGCCCCCTGAGAGGGATTCGGGATCCTTGGACAGAGATCAAAGGGGACTCATCTTACAGAACATATATCCCAGGGTCTGGGTTTCTTGGAGGACTTCTAAGGGGGTGTATATTCTCAATAATTTCCAGTTATTAATTTCTAATGAGAAAGGTTTTATAACAAGAGCTTGATAAAAATAATCATTATTAAAAATTTAAAAATTTAAAGAATCATTATTATTGTCGTTCATGCCAAAGCACTCTACCATTGCTGAGGCTAAGGGGATTCAGACTGGCTCTCTGTGTCTATCATTTATAACCTTACTAATGACTGTGCACCATGGGCAAAGTTGTTTAACCTCTTGGAGACTCTGTTTCTTCTTAAGAAAGGGAAACCAGAATCTCCACAGCGTTGGTTGCGAAGATTAAATGATTTGGAGCCCCACAAAGAGCACGCAGCCAGTAAACGCGCACCCTGCTCTACCCCAACTCAGCAACAACAAACTGCAAGTTTTGTGTGGTTCTTGCCGTTTTAAATTACTATGTCAAGATTCAGCACAAAACCATAAAAACTCCAGAGCAGCGTTTTAGAAAGTAACAAATGTTTACTTCCAACGTGTTTTCCTAAAAATGCTAAGAAAGGCTTAAGGGCCTCAAACAAAGGCAAGCTTACACATCTAATGGGTATGTTTTCTCTACATTAAAATGATACACTGCATAGTCCCCATATTTGCTTGGCTTCATTCTTTAGCCTTCAGGGGCTAGAAACTTTAACTGGATTTTTTTAATATAATAAGGATATTGTGTTCTAATGCCAGGACAGTAAGTTCTTTCATTTTCTCTGTACAAGATTTACCAGCAGCTTGACTCACCACCACCCACTCTCTTCTTCCTCCTTCCTCCCTGTCGGAGCTGTTGCTCACACTCTGGTGTTAATGAGACCTGGAGAGGGGCTGCTGGCAAAACAGCATTGAACTCTGTCCCTTCAGGTCACATTCCCTATCTCTAGGGGCTGCTCTCCCATGTTGAATGGCTTCTGCTTTTTTTTTTTTTTTAAGATTTTATTTATTTATTTGACAGAGATCACAAGTAGGCAGAGAGGCAGGCAGAGAGAGAGGGGGAAGCAGGCTCCCCGCTGAGCAGAGAGCCCGATATGGGGCTCGATCCCAGGACCCTGGGATCATGACCTGAGCCGAAGGCAGAGGCTTTAACCCACTGAGCCACCCAGGCATCCCTAAATGGCTTCTGCTTTATTGAAGCTAATAGTAATAATGTGTATGTGCGGGGGGAGGGGAGGAAGATTAATATTCAAATTTTCCAGTCTAGTCTTGTAGAAAAAGCACCACTACTCTGAAAAATAGCATCTCACTTAGTTTTCGCTACAAAACAAACCACCCCAAAACTCTGTGGTTTCAAACAGCAATTATTTATTAACGCATGGTTCTGTGCTCCAGGGACAGAGGCTGGGCTCACCTGGGTAACTGCAGTCAGATGACACGCCACGCGGAGACTGGCTAGTGTAAGATAACTGAACTCCAGCTACTGGCTGGAGTAATGGAGATGACTGGTCTGCCTGTCCTCAGCAGCCCAGCCTCTTTACATGATGTGGTCACAAGGTTTCCAAGAGCAGGAAGAGAATTTTTCCTAGAACCCAAGTCTCTGCTCACACCATATGAGAATCGTCACATTGGCCAGAACAAGTCACATTGCCAGTAGTTGTGTGAGGGAATCATCTAAGGGCAGGGATATATAGAGGGAGATAATCTGTGGCTATTTTTATAATCTACCACAATTAGTATTTCTCATCCTTTCTGTTGTCTGGACAAAGCAGAGACTTTCTTCAAAATGGCCATTTTGTGGAAGGCTCCATGATTTATACCTATCAGAAAAAGAGAAACGGGAACCCAGAAAAATGAAGGAGTCTCCAGCTCAACGGGGGAACTTCGGAAGTATGCTCAGAAATATAGTAACAAGTCTACCTAACAGGAGATAAAATATAATTCTCATTTAGACTCTCCAGGGAGGATTTTGAATGACAGGAATAATCTTTGGACACATAGGTAAATTTTGATATGACTCCTTGAAATGTTTCTTCTTCTGCAAACATGTATTATTTTAAATGCACACTGGACATTGAAGTGGATGCTGAGAATACAGATAAAGTTCTCTGTCTTCATGATGCTTAGAGTCTAGGCAGGAACAGCAACCATAAAAATTATGTATTCGTATTTGTGAGAGTGCTGCCAAGGAGAGGTCCAGGGGACATAAGACAAGGTCCAGCCCAGTTAGAGGCACAATGGAGGTTTTCTCAGAGCCCTGGAGAATGCGGTGGGTCTTCTAGATGAAACGGCTTAGGAAGGAAGGCCTAGGCAGAGGCTGCTGTGAGATGAGGAGCCTGTAAATGGCAGTGTAGAAAGACCTTCATCTCTTCAACCACGTGGATTAGATGATATAAGATAAGAGAAGTGCTATTAACTGAACGAAACCATACACACGTAAGCACCACACTCTCACCAACTGTGTATTACCCAACGTCAGACAATGTTCTACCCTCGAAGGTTCTATCTTTTGAATAGCTGGAATGCCATAGGTGCCTCAATCCAGCTCTCACCTGGTGCTCTGAAAACATGCGGGCGAAAAGCATGTGAGGCCACAGTAATCTCTAAATGTCTGGATTTTCAGGTTTTCCCAAAAAGGTAAGAGATCTGGCAAAATTAGGCTTGCATTCCCGCATGGCAGTAATTGGGGGAAGTACCCTCTTTAGTCTGGACACACTCCACCAGTTTGCCACATCTCTGTCAGCCCGTTACACTCCTGCCTGGGGCCTGGCCCCTGTAAGTATCTGGGTTTGAGGCTCCTCCTAGATTTTTCTGGGCCCGAGGTTTTTATTTGTAACGTAAATGATGAATAATCGCACCCAGGAAATGCTTTTGGATCTCGAATGGCAAATTGTTAGGTCATCCTACAGAACTGCTTTTTTCCTCTCTTCTTCCTTTTATGATGGTTTTCCTCCGCTCTTAGAATTCTGGTGCATCATTGTCACCGAGTGAGAGTTAGTGAGTAAAACACATGTGGCTTATGTCCACAGTAAGTAGTTTTAGGCCGACAATCATAAATATCCATGTTTACGATTTTAGTCATAAGATAGTACTCTTATTTCCTAAAAGTATATCAGAGTATTTTCTCTACTTTTGTTGGGTTTCAAATTTGAATTTTCAACTTTTCAGAGCAGTCGTTATAGTTTAAGGCATTTTTAAATATTACACTTTAAAGTTGTGTATCACATCTGTAAGGAGAAACAATTGTGTGGCTACAAGACATATTTTTAATATAGTTATTAAATAATTCAAAACCCAGCTTAACAGATAATTTCTATTACCAGTTTATAATAGATACACGTCTCTTCAATCTTAGGTTACCTGTTTTATCTTCAGACCCTCCTTTCATTTCTTGCCTCAGTCCTATTCATATAAGCAGGGGTTTGGGAGCCTGAAACCATTATTACCTTTTGAGAAGAAATTTTAACACACACTTCACATAATACCTAGAATTTGCCATTCTAGCCACTTTTGTCATGCTTTGTCTTAGGACAAACGACCCCTCTGTCTGAAAGATGAGCCAGGCTTTGTAGCCTTGAAATCTTCCCTTTCTTAGTGTGTTTTTAATGAATCATTCCTATTTATTTTCTATACTTTTGATTTAACAAAATGCTTTAATAAAAATCATCATTCTGATGCTTTGTAGAGCAGAGACAAGGTCCATCTTCTCCAAATAAAAGCCTAGATTAAATGTGATCAGTCCTTTTAGTGATATGAATACAAAGGACAGATAACTGCTCTTCAATGGCAATGGGCATAGAACTCAAGATTTATGTTTCTTTTTTCTCTGTTTGCTACACTGTATCATCATGGTATTACTCCAAAATTCTAATGAAAAGGGAAACATAAAAATATCATCTGAATGTTCTGGAAATGCAGCAGGCTTCTTTTTAAATGTAAAAACACTTCAGGGTGCCTCTGGGTGGCTCAATGGATTAAGCCTCTGCCTTCAGCTCAGGTGATGATCTCAGGGTCCTCGGATCTAGCCTCACTTCAGGCTCTGCTCAGCAGGGATCCTGCTTCCTTCTCTCTCTCTACCTGCCTCTCTGCCGGCTTGTGATCTTTCTGTCAAATAAATAAAATCTTTTAAAAATAAAAACAAAAACAAAAATAAACAAACAAACAAAAAGCACTTCAACTGACCAGAGCCCAGGACGCCTAAATTGCTCAATATGACTTCTTCTGAAGAAGGGCATGTTATGGGTACAAGAGGGTGAAGACTCGGTAGTCTGTATCAAAACTGTCACACACACACACACACACCCAGGCTGGTCACCATCACAGAGCCCAGGGTACTGGCAGCACAAACTCTTCTCAGCTTCCACACCTAAACCAGCACCATGCTCCTGAGGGAGAATTCTCGCGGTATCTCCACAACATTGAAGAATGACCCAAGAAACACCCCAAAGAGAGGCGTGGCATGTTTTTGAACTGATTTCAGCAATGGATTGAAATGAGACGTGCTTTCTGTTTTGGGGGGGGATTTTTGGGGGGGGGGGTTCTTCTTTTTTTTTAATCTTCAGTGAAAAGGACATTTCCATGAGTTAGAATTTCAGTAACCAAGGCTTTGTGGTCAGAGGGACCGTGTCTGAGGTGTTCCAGGTTACTTGGCATGAGGTTGACACGGAGTGCAAAGGTGAGACAGTCTTCCCTTGACCTCACCCAGAGGGCTTGTGGAGCACAAGTGCTGTGGTCCCAGACCCCCACACAAGCTGAAATATCCCGCTTTGCCAGTCTATGGGCTCCAAAAGCCGAGAGCAAGTGAGAGGAGAGTACTCCAGAGGACACATACTGCTGTTCCCCACCTTCTGCGGCACCACTGTTCCCACTCCCTCGGAAGCCTCCTGCCTCACCTACTCACTTAGTAATGATCCATGAGCAATTCTTCCCGATGGCTGTCTTGCCTTGCAGGGACTGTGGCGGAGATTCCAGAATAACAGAATAGCTTTGTTAGTCTGGTAATTAAGACAGGAGTGACATTCAAACACAGCCTGGACAGGACGTGGCAAATTACTGCATTCTTTGTGTGAAAAGCTGTTCCCAGTCTGCTTTGTCTGCCCTCCTGGGATCTCATCATCTCCACTAAAAGTCAAAATGGGATTTTGTACCCTCTATTCCCTTATCTTTTTTCCCCCTAATATATATCTGCTTTGTGGGAGCTATGTTTGTCAAAATGTGCTAATTTATGGCATTATGGGGAAGAAAATGAAACCTCAGCTTTCAATTCTTGTTTCTTCAGGCAGCTTTTACTAAGGATCTCCTCCTTTCTCCCTCCCTCTTATCTGTTTCTGGAGAGGTTATTTGCTAAACAGAACATGTCCTTTCCTCCCCTGCAACATATGAGGCAGGCAAATGGCCACTCGTCATTCCTTTTTCAAGTATGTTATACATACAATTCTCTCCCAGCTAATAGCTCCTTCTATTGTCCATAATTTATCACTGTCAGGGTCCTTTACATTTTATTTCCTCCTTATGTGTTTCACCAGAAATCTCTGCTCCCACTATTGTGGCCCTGGATTTCATTAGCATAAGCTGCACCATATCGAATAAATATATATTCTGCATCACACCAGAGTCCACATTCTTTGCAAAGAACGGGATGTTATTTTATCGGTATGGTTTTGGGTTTTTTTCCCTCATTTTCCTACAGTCTTTTTCTTTTTCCACTAAAGCATTATGAAGTGAGTACCAAAGGTATCCTGGGTAATTAGCCATTACAGTACTGTCACAGAGGGTTCCGCAGTCAATACAAAGATAATTTGGGCAATGGTGAATGACAGTGCTGTCCAGACTTTTGGGATAATCAAGGACACATCCAGCTGTACCAGACATCTGTCAGACCCATGAATCATCTCAACTGGCTCCACAATAGCCAGGCAGCCCCCACGAAGGTAAACACTGCAGCAGGCCCGGTCTCATGGAGAGCCATGCTTGCTCTAGGCAGAAAACCTGTTTCTGCGGCAAAGGCAGAGCCCTGCGCAGAATAGGAACATTTGTGAGATTTTCGTGTTAGTTTAAAAAAAGAGGAGGAAAGAAAGAAAATGTGAATCGAATGGTTAGGAGAAATAACATGTCTACGATGAGTACACTCATCTTTTTTTCTCCTGGCTGAAAATAAAGTGTACGCTCAAGAAATCGTTTGGGATATAGTGGTCATGATTGGGTTTGTGTAATTAACTCCATTTTCAAATCAGTCCAGACTTTTTTATGTGCCCAAATTCCACACTGTTCAGAGTTACTATTCTGTAAGTTAACATTTCTCTTAATGGCTTTCACGTTCAAAGCTGCTCAGCAGAGGTGGCTGGCCGTTTGTAGCACACAGTGGGATGGCCTTCTCTTAAGACCAACAGACTGGGCTACCAGGGAATGGCATGGCATTGAAACTCTCTAAAATAAGAACAGTAACATAACATTCCAATTTGAATTAGATGCAGCATATATGCCTACAATATACTTTTTTAAAAGACTGCCACTACGAGAATGTCTGACATGCACACATGGCAGCTAGAGCTTTTAGGACAAACTATACAGTTGCCATCTGATGGCAAATTGACCTCAGAGGGGTAGAGACATGACCTAATCTTGGTTGGGTTTGATGTGATACTGCCCAGCTTTCCCAGGCTACCCCCAAACTGCTAAGACCTTCTGGGCTGAAACTGGGAGCAAGAAACCTTGTCAATTTATCACTCTTCTGCAACAGGAGAAGCTATTCTTATACAAATCACTTTTATGAGTCACTTAATGGGTTATTCGTTCATAGTTCTTTATAAATCTTTTAAACACCAGACAAGGAAGGGCAGAGGAAGCTGGAATGGAGCAGCTCGGGTGGGGGCTGTGGTAGGGCAAGGGGAACAGGGCCCAATGGGATGCTGCACACTTGGGGTCCAAGGAAACTCACATGTCTATCAAGGACATCAGGGTCAAAGTCGTGTTTGTTTTCAGTGTTTCCTTATTCTACCAGCTTTTTAAAAATCACTTTTTAAAAGTGATTCTATTGAAGTATAATTGAGATACAGAAGACTGCACCATTTAAAGTACATAATGAGGTAAGTTTGACATACGTACCTCTCAACCCTCTTAACCTGTGAAGCCATCTTAACCACCAAGGTAGGGATCATATCCACCAACTTCCAAATTTCCTTATGCCCATTTGTCAGCACTTCCTCCCACACTTCCCTATTCCTTCTTCCCAGGCAACCCCTGAGACATTTTCTGTCACCATAGATTCATTTGCATTTTGTTGAGTTTTACACGAATAGATGCGTTCCATATGTACTCTTTTTGTGTGTATGTGGCTTCTTTCACTAAATATGATCTTAAGATTCAGCCACGTTTTTGCATTTATCATTAACTCATTCCGTTTTATGATCAAGTAACATTCCATTGTATGTATACACCACAGTTTACTTACCCAGTTCACCTGTTGATGGACCTTTGGCTTATTTTCAGGTTTCGGCAACTACAAATAAAACTGCTACAAGCATCCATCGATGTCTTGGAATGGATATATGTTTTCTTTCTACTAGTTAAATACTTAGGAATACAAAGGAATACAATGGCTACAGTACACTGCCACATTGTTTTCCAAAGCGGTCATATCCCTTTGTGCCCCTGCCAGCAGTGTATGAGAGTTCCAGTTCCTCCACCTCCTGACCAACACTTGATATGGTCAGTTGTTTTAATTTTAGCCATTTTAAAAGATGTACAGCAATATCTAACTTTGGTTTTAATTTTCATTTCCCTGATGACTAATGATATTAAGCATCTTTTAATTGCTTATTTGCCATCTATATCTCTTCTTCAGTGAGGTGTCTGTTCAAATACTCTGTCCATGGTCAAAAACCTGTTTTCTGGACTCTCCATTCTGTTCCATTGATCTGTTTGTCTATTTGACATCAACACAACACTGTTTGGATTCCTGTAGCTCTGTAATTGCTGGTCTTGGTGAGTGGCAGTGCTAGTGCTCCAACTCTGTTTTCTTTTTCTAACTTACTTGGCCTAATCTAGGCCATTCATGTTGCCATACAAATGATAGACTCTTTTTGTCACTATCGGTAAGAAAGCCAGCTGATATTTGTATTGGGGTTGTATTGAATCTATGGATCAATTTGGAAAAGAAGTAAGATTTTAACAATATTGAGTCTTCTAACTCATGAACAAGGCGGCTTTCTTCATTTATTTAAGTCTACCTTATTTCCTTTCAGTAATATTTTGTAGTTTTCAGTGTACAGATATTGCATCTTTTCATATTGATCCCTAAATATATCCACTATAAATTGTGTCCATTATAAATGCTATTATTTTTCTAACATCGATGAATTAAATTACTGTTATCACTTTAGATTTCTGAATATTGTTAGTATATAAAAATACAACTGATTTTTATATATTGATTTTATATCTTGCAATATTGCTAAATTCAGTTATTGGTTCTAATTGCTTTTTTTTGGTAAATTCTATTAGATTGTCTTCTTAAACAATTACATGGATTTTAAATGAGGAATTTTATTTCTTCTTTTTTCAATTGGGATAACTTTTTTTTTCTTGACTGATTGCACTGGCTAACCCTTTCACATCAGTGTTGAATATAAGTGGCAAAAGCAGACATTCCAGTCTTGTTCCTGACCTTAAGGGGAGAGGATTAAGTCTTTACCAATAAATATGATGTTAACTGTAGGTTTTTTATAGATACCTTTTATCAGGTTAAGGAAGTTCCCTTTCCTTCCTAGTTTGCTTAAAGTTTTTATGGGATATGAATGTTGAATTTGGTCAAAGGATTTTTTTATGTCCATTAAGATGATCATGTGGAGTTCTTTTTATGTTTATTATATGGCAATTGGTTTTCTAATGTTAAACCAACCCTGCAATCCTGGGATAAACCCAACTGATCATAGTATATTATATGTTATTGAATTGATTTGCTAATGTTTTGTTCAGAATTTTTACATCTATATTTATGAAGGATAACAGTCTCATGTAGTTTTCATTTCTTATACGGATCTGGTATTATTTCTTCCATAAGTATTTTTAAAATAGCTTCTTCATTGAGATATAATTCACATATCGTACAAGTCACTCATTTAAAGTGAGAATATTTTGTCATTGGCTGGTAAGAATATTTGGTCATTGGATTCCAGACTGCATCCCCTAGCCAGAGTTTTTTTAAGATTTTATTTATTTATATGAGAGAGAGAGAGAACATATAAGAGAGAGTGCAAGAGTGGGGGGAGGGGCAAAGGGAGAGTCTCACAACCCTGAGATCATGACCTGAGTCAAAATCAAAAGTCAGGTGTTAAACTGACTGAACCACCCAGGCTCCCCTCATTAACATCTCTTATTGTCTGTGGCTGATGAAGTGTTTCAGCTTTTGTATATCTAAAAGTTCTTTACTTCACTTTCATATTTTAAAGATTTTTCATTTGTTTAGTTTTAGCTGGGAGGTTTGATTTTTTTTTCAACACAACTTTATAGATGTTGCACTGTTGTCTTCCTGTTTGTATTGTTTCTGACAAGAAATCTACTGTAAGTTTTATATTTGTCCCTCTATCCATAAGGTGTCTTTTTTCTTTGGCTGCTTTTAAGATTTTCTCCTTATCACTAATTTTGAGAGATTTTATTATGGTATGTTTTGATGTCACTTTCTGAATGTTTCTTATGCTTCTTATTCATTGAGCTTCCTAGGTATGTGAGTCTTTTTCATCAAATTTGGATATTTTCCAGCCATTTTTTCTTCAAATATTTTTCTTTTTCTTTCTCTCCTCCTTTCTTCTCTCTCTTGGGTATTCCACTATTATATTTATCTTGCTGCTTGAAGTAGTCCCACAGCTCACTGTTGCCCTTTTAATTTTTCTGGATCCTTTTGGCTCTGCATGTTTCATTTGGGATAGTTTTTGTAGCTAGGCCTTCAAGTTCACTCATCTTTTCTTCAACAATGTCTAATCTGCTATTAATTGCTCCCAACATATTTTCCACTTCAAGTATTGTAGTTTTCATCTCTGGAAGTTCTATTTGCATCTTTTTCATACCTATCCTGTCTCTACTTACTTTTTGAACATATGAAATACAGTTATGACTGTGTTAATGTCTTCTTATGCTAATTCTAACATCTAGGTCAATTCTGGGTCAGTTTCAATGGGTTGATAATTCTTCTATTTATGTCATCCTCCTCCCTTATATTCCCGGTATTCATTGATCAGACATTACACACTGGATTGAGTTCTTTATAAGAAATCCCTAGTCCATGCTCTTACATGTTCAAGGCAGATGTCTGGTGGGGGAGACCTGTGAGTGAGGTGGGCCAAGATGAAACAAGCTTGTGCATATGTGGTGCTTCGGGGGCAGCTGGGGTTCATATTGGCATCAGGAGACAATAGGGCACAGTGGCAACTGGGAAAAATTGTAGGAATCCCCTTTTATCTCTAAACAACTCACTTTCACCTAAACACCTGATTTAAACTGGTAAACTAGTGGCCCCCAGTCCTGAATGCATGCCGTGGCCAGCTTAGGCATAGAAAGCTATTGTAGGTCTTAAAGGGGCATCTAAGTAAGATACTCCTTGTGATGACCTAAAGAAGATAGGCCTTGGGGGCCTGCTAGCATGTTCCTTCCCTGTCAGTCATCATTCCCTACTCCACCAGTTTGGGGAGTTTTTGTTTGTTTGGTTGGTTGGTTTTTTGCAGCTGGGACCCAAAGTGAGTCAAGACTAAGCTGACACATCTCAGAACTTTCTAACGACATCTTTTATGTCCAGCTTCCATAGTTCACACAACACGGATTATTCACACACACTTGTTTCCAGAGCAAACAAGCCTCCCAGAGAGAAAAGGGAAGGAACAGAGTGGTCCTGGGCTGGAAGGAATAAAGCTTCAATAGCCTGGGAAGTGCAAGTATGAGGACACCTGGTGAGAGCAGAGGGACTAGGTGGAGCAGAAGAGGGGGAAATAAGTCACCCGTGTCCTTTTAAAGGAACGAACTTGGGTCACATCCTCCAGTATTGGCTTTATTTTGATATTCATGTGTCCTTGGGAACCTCGAAACAAAGTGATAGTTATTTGTAGATCAGTTCCACATTCTCACTTGACCTTTTTTCAATGCCAGCAGCAATCTTTAAAACTAAAACAAGTCCATCTAGGAAAGGAATTGGGGTCATGCAGACCATGCTGCTGCTGAAAGCCAAGGCTGCACAGCTCTGAGGCGCTCGTCTCTCAATGACCTCCGAGAATGCCATCCCAAGGGCAAGGGTACATGGTAGCCTTTCAGCTTTCCTAAATCCACAGCAAACAGGTTATCCCAAGAGCTTTTTGGGGGGGTATGGGAGAGAGTCCATGAGTAGCCTCTAAAAGGACATCAGATCTAAAGTAACTGACTTGAAGCTTCCCTGTATCTATAAAGCCACAGCGGGTTCTGCCAAAATAAATTATTCATTTTGTGTGATATTCACTACAAATCATAGATGCTGGTATTACATTGTTTTAATGCACTTGGAGGAGTACACTGAAGGGACCTTTGGGAGTCGGGGGCAATAGCTGAGGCAAACTGAGCGAACAAACCATTTGGAGGGCTGGAGGAGTCGCTAGAAGTAGATACTAGAAGCCCGAAATGGGTAAAACTGAGATGAATTAGTAGAGTGGTTAAAAAGAGAGACAACAAAAAAGGGGGAAACCTGAGTTCTTAGCCCTGATTTTTCATCTTGGGTCTATTATTCAACCTCTCTAAGTTTCAGTTTCTTCATCTGACAAATGGGTATGATATTAGTCCTTCCCCCATTGAATTCCTGAGGAGACTCAATGAGATAACATAGTGCTTTGCACTGTGTCTTGTTCAGAGTGAGCACTCACTGGATAGCACCTGGAAGCACAGCAGAAGATGAAGATAGCCACAAGTACTAGAAGACCATAGCTGGGGTGGCGGATGGTCATCAGACGAGAAGTGGGCCAGAGGGAAGCCGGCAGCCAGGCCGGGGTTGAGGGCTGGAGAGCTTCACGTCCTTCACACAGCACCTGAGCCCAGGCTCCTCTACACTGACTGCACGTTAGAATCAGGTTTAAGAAGCTCTCATTCGTTTGTTTTGGGTTTTTTTTTTTTAGTACCCATGCCTGGACCTCACCCTCTGCCTCATATTGAATTGGTCTTGTGTGGGGGCAGAGCACTAGTATTTTTTTTTAACGTTTTTAATCTCTCAAGTGTTTCTATTGTACAGGCAGAGTTGAGAACCGCTCTTAAGATGATGCAGGTCTAGGTCTTGAACTCTGTGCCAGAGCACAAAAAGGAGGGAATCTAGAATGATTCCTGGGATCAACCATTTCCTGAAATAGGACTGACATGGGAGCATAGACTCAGCGGTGAAGCCCTGGGCATATGGAGTTGTATATGAGGTCACCCCTGCCTTTCTGGAAGTCACTCAGGGCTGGGGACAGCAGCTGTTTTCCCAGATCAGGGCAGAGCAGAGTGATAAAGTCTCAAGAGCCAGGACGCACTGCAATGCAAGAGACTAACTCTCCCTTGGGCAGATTTTCCAGAAAGATCATGTGCTCAGCAGTGTGTGGGATACCCTGAGAAGACAGAAAACTGTGGGGAGAAGAGAGATTGGGCTGGAGGCCACCGGCCAGCAAGCAAGGATGGAGAAGAGAAGTCTCAGAAGGAGGGATGGGGCCACATGAACCAAAACCAGATGGTGCCTTGGGCAAGCCCTGCTTGTTACCCAGCTGCTGAGTTAGGCTTTCCCTTCTTCCAGAGTCTCCCCATAAGCACCTTGCTTTGCCCCTTGCCCCAGTTCTGTGTAGACACCACACTGCCTCTCCTGGAAGTGGCAGTCATTCTCCCCTTCCCTGTGTGGCCTTAGGAGTCTCTGCTGCTGGGGGACAGAATGGCTGCATGGAATATTTCTCACCTTTCTCTCTGTAGCAGACTCCTCCAAAGGCTCAGCCCCTCTACCAGCAGCATCTGCTGCGTGGCTTTCCAAATCCTGTCCACACAGACACTGATTCACCAGGCCTTTTCTTTCTTTCCCCCTTGATGGCCTCCACTGAAAGGCTGGTTTTTCCACAGACATAGAAGTTACATAGTGTCACAAAATTGGGATTCACATAATCTTTGGGGAAAAGTCCTTACATCTTGCCAAGATATTAGGACAGGAATGCATCTTTATTCTGCTTAGACCCTGTTGCAAGGCATCAGCCCAGATAAGTAATTTTGTTTTGTTTGGTTTGGTGTTTTTGTTTTTTAGTTTCCCTGAGACTTTCTTGTGAGGACAGCGATCAGCTTTGAGTTCCAGCTCCAGAATTCTCTAAGAGTCCAGCAATAGCTATGACATGATGGGTGGACAGGAAAGGGCTTACCAGTATACCCCGAGAAACAACCCAACATTGATCATGTGGTGCTGATTTCTGGAATGTATATCCACACACACATTTCACAATCCTTATAGGCCAGAAGTACACACACACATAAACATACATGTAGGTACACACAGATGTGTATGTGCATGCTTATATAATTCATGACTACGAGAAAGTATTGGCTGTGCTTCCAAACCTTGACCCAATCAACAGCCTTGAATTATCCTCCCTGGCAAGCTTTGAACCCAGTCCATGGAGTAAATTTCTACGTGAGAGTGTTTAGCTCTGTTTAAATCAAGTCCAAAGATCTCACTATCCAGTATTGCCTTTTCATAATCTGCTTTAATTATTATTGATTTGTAGGTTTGGAAAGTGCCTGGTGATGGTAAAGGCCTCCCATCTGTTTTGCCACTAACCATTTGCTGGATGATCTCTCACATGTGTATTTAAAGTATTAAATATGAAAACATATATTAATATTTTCTAATATAGATAATATACTAACATACTAATACTAACATATATAATGCTCATATGTAATGTAAGGTATTAATATATGAATAGATATTATATATTAATATATATTCTAATACAAACACACCAAAATCAAAACAGAACAATCAGGGAGAAATTTCTGCCCCATGCTTGACCAGGGCAGGGTGCTGTGTAATAACCCTTTGCTGCCGATCTATGACAAATCCTATTGTCTCACATTGCCTAGGTGTAGGCTCTCAAGTTTTCAGTAGGGGTCTGAGAATTCTTAGTCATCTTCTGGTCTCTGGGGGACTGACAATGACAGAATAATAGCCAGTTGTAGTCATGCTGTAGGGAAAAGGCTGGGATTGTGGTGGAAGAAGTTAAAATGTTATAGAACTTTTGAAATCTACCAACTAGTTTATAATTACCATCAGTAACTTCTCCTCATAACATCATCATTTATACTTATCCATGTGGAGAAGCTAAAGTTTAAAGCTCATACCACTTCTTAGGGTTGAGAGATCTAGTTCAAGTCCTCCCCTCCACAAGAGGAAAAGAACTCAGCTGTTGTGTGACATAGAGAACAACAAGAACTTGAGTTTTGTAGATCACTATCAAGTTTTAAAAATAAAGAATAGCAGGACTTAGGAATATGTGCCAATAAAATCCCTCTTTTTCAGTAAATTGGGTAGAAACCATTCCATATCTGGGTTCTAAATCTGCTCTAGTTCATTTAAATATAATTAAAAATGGAAATTCAAGGGGGAGGAAAGAGAGGAGTAATTTCGCCTCTCAGAAATAAAGCAGCTGGGGAAATGTTTACATGGGACAGTGAAAATACTTAACAAATTAATGAGAATTAGCTTTCTATAGCTTAAGCTTTAAGGTCAGCAGGAGATCGGTATTAGAGTGAGTAGGCAGGGCTGTGTTCCAGGGAAACCTTCTGTTTTGGAAAGGGAGGTCCTGGAGCCAGTGGATGTGCAGACATTTTAGAAACATGAGATCGTGCAGATAAATGCAATTTATCAAACTGCATGTAGCAAAGAGCTTCCTTCAAGGCAAAGATGATTCATTGGGAGAAAGAGGTGGGAGGTTAGTGGTGCAAGGAGTGAGTCATTTAGGAGGAAATTCAAGTTGCCCTCAAACGAATAGAGCAAACAAACAAGAAGAAACAAACAAGTAAAAAAAAAAAAAAAAAAAAATGTGACTTCTTTCTTATAAGTGATAAGGAAGGGTCCTCTGCTCTGAATCCCTGAAGCCCTGAAATCATGCCTGGCTCTGCCCCAGAAATACTTTGATTCTAAAGGAAGTCCCATAATGAATCTCCATGTAAGTAGGAGAGAAACTTACAGCTGTTAACATTTTCTCTAAATCATATGTTTATTTTAGGTTTTTATATGAAGATTCCTTTTTGTTTCTCAATCTGGAAAAAGGGAAATATCTTAATTTTTTCCCCTTGATATTGAATAGTCATTCCCCACATAGGATTTTCTGTGTGTGTTTATTTATAGAACCCACAGATTTAAGATATGGGACTCAAAGTGATTAAAAATTGCTACATTATGGTGATTCAGCTACATTTGTGATGGCCTGGTAAAACAAAACTAATAGACAAACACCAACCAAACAGAAAAAAGGCAGCTTAAGTAACTTTTTGCATTACTTGTTGCTTTTGCCTCTGGGATTTGTTTGCCTTACCCTATTGGTTCCTAAAAATGAAAAAATATACTTTAGATCCAATAGAAGGACCCAAATCAACCTTTTCTTATACTCTTTTTCTTTTATCTCTGGTCTGTTTAATGACTATGTAACCATGCTTGGAAACATCTGACAAGAATATCAACATTCTCTGTTGCTATGCCTGGGCAGACATCACTAATGGATCATGGCTCTCTCCCCAGGGCGTTTGGACAAAGTCAGGCAGTTTTATGCCATGTTTTCAAGCAGCCATTGCAACTGGTTGGAACATGTGAAATCAATCCTATTTGATGCCCCAGGGCCAGTACCTCAGCTTTTGAAATTTTTAAATACTTAAGGCAGGGTGAGAACCATGCCAAAGCGGCACTTTTCTCATAACTTATATATACCAGAAACTAGAAGGAAACAATAAAGGAAGTAGCAGCATTCATAATCTATTATCTATTTTGTTGCTGTTCACCAAACGAACTTGTTATACATTGGTTGCTATTTAAATCCAACATAATTACATATTATGGAGTGTGTGTGTATACTACTTTATAGAGGTTATTATTTAGTCTTTGTCATAACTATTTTTGTTTCATTGGAATACATAAATACTTTAGGGAAGGGAGGCTTTTTTAAGATGAAAAGATGGTTTTTAATTGTTATGGCTTTCTTTGCTTGGAGCTGATTTTCATAATTAACACATATTAGAGTCAAAGGCAACCATGTATTTTATGCTCACTGGAGTATACAAAATTTAACTTCTCTCAATGGGCTGTTTGTGCAGTAGAATTTTCACAATGGCCTCTGTACACTCTGGTAATGGTAATATTATATTAATGTGCCGATCTTTACCATCCATACCATCACTAGCATTAGATCAAATTTTTGCAGAGTTTACACAATGTCACATTTGCTTGATGAAAATGTCCACAGTGAAATTTCATTTTAGCAATTCAAGACTCAGATCAGGCAGACTGATCAGCAGGTACAACTTGAAGGGCTAGAATCAGAATGAAAGGGGTATGGAACTGTGTCAGTGACTTTTTCAAACAATACAAATTGCAGACCTGAAGTTCTGTCCTTCTAAACACCTTAATTTGGCTACCGACGTTTATCGGAGATGGACTAGCCCTTCACCAGACCCATTTTCTCTTCTTCCCGCTCACACAGCTGGACTGCATCTTCCAGTCTTACTTGTACTTTAGTGCAGCCCCATGGCTCAGATCCAGCCCACGGAATGTGAACAGAAGCAGTGCAAACCACTCCCAAAGCTAGCTCGTGAAAACTTCTCCAATGCGTTCTCCATGCTCTTTCGCCTCCGCCTCCCACCAGCTTGACACACACAAGCACAGTGACCATGGAAGTCAAGACTGAGATGATAAAGCCACAAGCTGGAAGGAGCCTTAGTCTCTGAATGAACACCAGTTAGGATTACCCATTTGAGCTTTACAGGGACGAAAGGCAAACACGTACAACGTCTGAGCCATTATACACTATTGGATGTGCTGATTAGAGCTGCCAACGTTTCAATGAATATATAGTTTTTCCAAGCAATTCTTTGGATCAGTAGTTTTCTCTCCAGGCATAGGGTGGAGAGAAGAAAGTAGATGAGGAGAAGGTGTTATAGAAGAATATCATGTCGAAGAAGCTGAGACAAGGAAAGGTTGAGTAACTTGTTCAAAATCACACAACTGGGAACTGGCGAAGCCAGGATTCAGATGTGAATGGTCTAACTCAGGGGCCCACATTTGTAACCCCAATGTTAACCTGTTTCCTGACTCCAGCTTATCATGGTCAGAAGACTTGGTCTTTCCTGGATTTCTGTAATGTAGTGACCTCTGAATTGTCAATAAGTACACTTTCTACTTGGTAGTTTCTCTGGAATAATACCCTAATATTAATTTGCTATGCCACATTCAACCAACAATTCTACAAATATTTCCCCTCCATAAAAGTGAATGCTGTTGTCCGGGACAGATCTAAGGGCAGCATCTACTGGGGAGAGTATCACTGTAGACTCCAAAGCAGTATCCATGACCTTTGAGCTATCTAGCTATTATTTTCTTAAATTATCTGGTTTGATGAGAGTTCATTAATACATGAAGGAGAAATGGCTGGTTCCAGCACTGGAAGCATGTTGGTCCAAGAAAGCCTAGGGATAGCCAATTGGCATGTTTTGCAGAACAATTGGACCACCGGGAATACTCCGACACCCTTAATGGGTTCTGATAGAGTACAGTGGTTGAAAAATGTAGGCTTAGAGCCACACTATCCAGGTTCAAATCTGAGTTCCTCCACTGACAAGATTTTTCTGTGAACAAGTTATTTAACTTGCTCTAAGCCTCGATTCCCTCAGTTTTAAATGGGATGATGATGATGGTGGTGGTGGTGGTGATGACGATGATGATGGTGATGATGACAGTCATTTCACCGAGTTGTTGGAGGTTTAATAACATATGAACATGTGGGAAATTTTCTAGAAATATTAGCTATTGCTATTATTTTAAGGACTATAGAGCTAAGGAGCTAAAAATAATAAAGCCCCCCCAAACCAATTTCAATCTGGAAGGCCCTTGAGAATATATCTTCAAAATAATAATAATTAAATATAAAAGACAAATTGGGCAAAGCCACATAATAAGGGAACTTAGAAATTGGCAAAACAAGGTGCAACTCCTCTTTCTGACACTAGCTATCTGGTCTAGAGCAAATTATATAATCTCCACGAACCCCATTTTCTTCCCATAGAAAATGAATTAATAAATTCAGAGGTTTGCCTTCCTTGTCATCCCTTTATGCCTATTTTCTTCTATATGTTGCTCATTTACATGGAACACATTTTTCTATACTATTATGAGGCTAAGTCTAGCTCTTGGTAAGTTTAGCAACTCCACTAGCTAGGAAAGGAGAATAGAGAGTTGATGTGGAAATTATTGAATTGTTTCATCCTTCTTGACATCTTCAAAAGTTAAAGAGGCAACAAGATATTTAGATTTTCAATTTTTACCCTCCATCCACATCAAGCCTCCCTCACGTGGAGTTAACAGCCTGACTGACTCCATCTTGGAGGCATGTTTTTATGGCTATTGCCATAATCCCCCATAATCTTTTAATAAGCACGTCACTTTTAGGTAAGAAAAAAACATAATTATAGTCCTCTTTATTATTTGTTTTATTTATTTAAAATATTATGTATGCTAAGGTCTTGCTTACTAAATAATAACAGAAATTGGATCTCCTTCACAAAATAGGGTAAAGAAAATACAAGACATACAAGTCTAGAATAATTTGGGGGTTGGAAAATATGGAAGTGATTGAAATATAATGCAGACATGTCAAAAAAGATGCAGGAGCTAGCTTGCAGGGGTTCCAAATGGCCGAGTCTAGGACAATTTGAGCATCAAATTTATAAAGAATAATAAATAATGAAATCTGTGAGAATCTAGAGTTCATATTGATTTGAACAAATGAATGAATAAAAAGTAAATGAGGCAAAAGGAAAAGCTCATCTTTACAGTAGAATGAAAACTTATAAATGTAGGAAAATTGAGTTTAAAAATCACCATTTGTAACCATCATAGCAATAATAGGTTTGAGCAAGAATTATCAACAAATGCTAAAAGTAATGAGTAAAATTATGATGAAACATAAGATATTTCATCTCTAAGTATCCCTCTACAAACTATGTATAAATTACAAAGGGAAAATTAGCAGTTTCACAAGGGGAAACCTGGTAGGCACCACCTGAATTGTATTGACGTTTACATCACCAATACTGGGAGAAATTGGCATCTTGTGATTCTCGGTGTGATTTGCTAAGAAGAACACGATGTGCCTCGAGTGGTATCCCTGCCAAAAACACACAATCTGAATCTAATCGTGAGGGTACATTGGGTAAATCTGAATTTAGGGACATTCTGCAAAACAGCTGGCCTGTTCACTTCAAAACTCCAAGGCTGTGGAAGACAAATAAGGCTGAAGCACTGCTGCAGATGAAAAGAAACTAAGGTTAGAGGGCACCTGGGTAGCCCAGTCAGTTAAGTGACTGCCTTCTGCTCAGGTCATGCTTCTGGAGTCCTGGCATCAAGTCCCACATCAGGCTCCCTTCTCAGCGAGGAGTCTACTTCTCCCTCTGACCCTCTCCTCTCTTGTGCTCTCTATTTCTCATTCTCTCTCTCTCAAATAAAAAATAAACTTAAAAAAAAAGAAAAGAAACTAAGGTTAGAAATGGCAGCTAAATGCACTTGGTGACCCTGGTTTGGAACCCAGGGTAGAGCAAGAGGGAAATGGCAAAATTTCCATAGGACTATAAATTAGATAAATTTGCTGCTATTGTCTATTGTACTTTGGTTACATAAAGAAGGTCCTTGTTCTTAGGAAAGTCATGCCACATCCTGGGGATGGCACTCTTCCATATGCCCTCATACTCCAAACCTCCATGGACCCCACCGCGGAGCTCTGTCTCCCACAAATAACCCATAGAGACTTTGACATCATCTGAGTCCAGTTGCATGCTGCTGATTTTCAGATTCACTGAAGCCAGATTTCACCCGTTTGGAAGAAGGCTAGGTGTTGGGGAGAGGTTCTTATGCCAGAGCCGCCCAAGGATTGCAGCATGGAGATGCCTCTGGCTCTGTTTTAATCGGGGTGATCTTTCAGCAAGCTGTTAGCGTAGCTCTTGCCAGTGGCCACCATGTGTATTAACAGGAGTTCATGGGAAGGGAAAGACTGAGGAGGGAGATGCTGTGAACCGACAGAAAGGGCTGAGATTCTCATGTCGAAAGAGAGTATATACCATTGCTGCCTGGAACTCTGGGAGCTTCTGCAAAGTGGAATTCTGCCAAGGGAAACCAACCTCTTGGATGAGCAGACAGATGGCATCATGGCTTCTTCCTGGTGCACTGATGATAGGGAGACGATGCTTCTAATCTTGAAACAGCACCTGTGTTAGTGGGTGAATTTATGTGTGCTGTGGGGTTTGCAGAGCATCATGTTTCATAAGACAGCTCTGAGGGGAGGAACCCCTTCCTCTTATTTGCTGGCCGGCACATATTCATGACGACCCTCTCACCCCCACTCACTTAACTCTCCCAGCTTTCCCAGGAAAGGTGGCCTTGCTAAAAATTCCCAACACTGGTTTGGCATGGAGTTGAATACTGAAAGCACCTTAATGGGAAAAAAAAAAAAAAATGGCAAGAGCACCAGTGGACCAGCTGTAGACTGAAATCCAAACAAAGCCAGGTTTCTGAGCCCCAAATTTTCTTATGGCTAAACATGTTCCTACTCCTATCAGAGGGGAGTGCGTATCATAAATCCACCCAAAGCTGATCTGTGTCTGTATGATAGCACTCCTCTTTGAAACCACATCAAGAACTTGCCTCAAGGTTGGAGAGATCCCAGAAACATCTTCCAGAAAAGAACACAAGCACTTTTCATTTTGAATTTTCTTTTAATGAATGGAAACTGTACAGGCATTAAAGGAAACATAGCAACCTTAATTTGTATTGTCTTTTGCTTCTGTCAGTATAAATTAAGCTCATGATATCTGAGCACAATTTCCTATATTAAATAATACATAAAGCAAGATAATTAAAAGGTAAGTACACATGCTGGGAGAGAAACACTGTTGAGGAAAACACCAACTTTGATCTCTGCCTCTGTTGAAATGTAGTGGAACCAAGCAACTGAAAGCAAATAAACACAAAGGACACAGGCAAGGACTAAGCTTCACACTGGCTCTTCTTCCTGAGCCGCAGACTCCCATCTCCAACTGTTTACCAGACATGGCACTTGGAAGTCCTTCAAGTAGATTCCACGACCAACATTCAAGACAAATTCATCACTAAGCTTCCCCCACCGCAGCCTTACGCGTTCCTTATATTAGGAATAGGAACACCTTGACGCCAGTAACCTGGGGAGTCTTCCTTCCCTTTTTTCTCTTCTTCAACACGACCAATCACAAGCTCGCACTCATGCGCGCGCGCGATTCCTATCCAATCAAGCCCCACCTCCCCGGCTAGCACGCCACCCGAGTCAGGCAGACGCTGCGGTAGAATCCTGCCTGCTCTCTCTGGCTTCAGTTTTGCCCCTTTCCTATTCATTCTCTGGACAAATCTAAAGTGTTCTTTTTAAAACACAGACTTGATCATGCGGTTCCCTGTTTTAAAACATCAATAGAGGATGGGTGGCTCAGTTGATGAAGCATTAGCCTTTGGCTCAGGTCATGATCCCAGGGTCCTGGGATAGAGCCTCACACCAGGTTCCATGCTCAGTGGGGAGCCTGCTTCTCCCTCTGCCGTTCTCCCTGCTTGTGATCGCTCTCTCTCTCTCTCTCTCTCTGACAAATAAAATCCTTTATTAAAAAAATTAAAAATAAAAAATAAAACATTAGTACCTTACCTTAGGAAATACTTAGGATAAATCTTAAATTCTTAAACTTATTACTATTATTTACAAGTCTTACTTCTCCAGCATTCATTGCTCCCACATCCTTACCTTCTCTAAATTAGTCCTACCGAAATTTGCTGGGTTCTTACAATATGCCATACTGCACCCCCCATTCCCCATGCCCAAAGTACCCCATTCACTGCTCGTTTTCCCTTATTTCCCAGTCAATGTGGCTTTTCAAGTCTGCGAGTCCTTCTGCGTTCTCATTGCATGCCAAAGGTATTTCTACCAGAAAGTTTTAGTGCCTTTCTACTTATCTATGTTCCCCACCAGCTTGCAAGTTCCGTGCAGAATCACATATATCATGTTCCTTTTCAAATCCCCAGGAGCTGGCACATAGCGAACATTGAATAAATAGAAGGACAGAAGGAATGTATGGCCGTGGATGCGTCTTAATTAGTCCTTAGGAGAGAGTGTCCTACCTGTGAACTTAGGGCAGGGATTCCTCGGGTACTGACCTAACCACACGCAGGGGCTGGAGCAAGTCCTCCGAGGTGTTCCAGTTAGAGGAGGACTGCCTGGATCATCCAAAACCTCCCATTCTGCCCCCTGGGACCAGAGGCTTACATTGATAGGCTGATCGTTTCTTACTAAGCTGTGAGCCCTTAGATGGCGAGATCCATGTCTCATTCATCTTTGTGTTCCCACAGCACCCAGTACAACGCTTTCTGCAAGGAAGGGATTTAATACATAGTGGTTGAATGAGAAGCCAGAACTGAGGGCCCTACACGGGGCTCCTCGAAGGCCCGCAGCTAGGACATTCCTCCCGTAGTATCACTAATGAAGAAGATTGCCTGCCAAGCCCGCGAGTGTGCTGGTCACCTGCGTTCTCACCATCCGGGCACTGTGGTGATCCCAATTATTGGCAGCCACAGGGTGGACAGCAAACTTTCTGGGCAAGGAAGGAAGTCAGGTCAGCAGCTACCAGAAGCTTTGACCTCTAAATTCTCAAATGATTCCTCCCTTATGCAAATCAAGTAAAATGTACAAATACTCTTTCCCTGTTTAGCAGAGTTCCCGGGGCGACCAAGACGGTGGGGTGGAAGATTTGGGGCACACTGCGGCAGGCAGCTAGAGTCTATATGTTTAACTTAGCATTGCAGAACATTTTATTTTAAGCCAGTGTATAATTAGGGAGGTTTTGTTTATTTATTATGAAAATGAGCAGTTTTGTTTATTTATTATGTAAGTATGCCTTTTATTAAAACGACTTTGTGAAAATCTAATTGCCACTACAGTAATATAGCATAGCAGTCCCTTACATAAATACATGATTATTATGTACAGTCACTTATCTGTGAACGAGTTCTGCTACTACTTTCCTTAATTAAGGATACAAAAGGGCTCCTTCATCTTTGCATATTCCCTTGCTAGGACATTGATACTCATTATTTCCTAAGTCCAAACACTGAAACTGTGTCAAGAATGCATCCATCACTGCATGGGTACTTAGAGTCAGCGGAATTTTCAACCCCGTCAGCAATTTCTGCAATTTGCAATTTCTGTATGTCTGACATGTGTTTTTATTGGTGAAGATCACTTTCAAATACCAAGATCATGAGAATGATTCTTCCGGTAGTCTCTGCTGCAGCCTAATGTAATGACAGTAATTAACAGCCTGTGATTAGCAGCCACTCCAGAAAGTGTTTGAATGTTAATTTGCTTCAACTAATATGCAGCACTTCTGTGTAATGAGATCTAAGCTATAGGTTCATGGGGAAAGCAAATTATTTTCCAGCATTTAATCATACAAATGATTCTTAGTTAATCACTTGAACAGTAAACCTCAATGTTCTAATAAGTGACATTTGTTTTTCTGTCATTCAGTTTATTATGGGATTGGCCAGGGCAAAGATACTATTTTTCTTAACGGTCAGGTTCCCACTTGCCAGCAACATCACTTTTAAATAAAGGCTTTGCAATGTAGGGAATGGAATGGGGTTGTGGGTAGGTACAAAATTCAGAGTGAACCTATGCCATTCCACATTTTGCCTTTCTGACTGCAAATGAGTGTCATCTTTACCTCAGTTTACATATCTGTGGAATGGCATGAATGACCCTTTTCTCCATAACACAAATATCCTGACACTTAATGTCTGCCAAGACATTGAGAACAGGGTGTTGTTCGTTAACCAAGCATTAATTGCTTGAATCCCTACAGTTATAAGGTTGAGTAGGAAAGCAAAAGTCACCAGAATATGAACATATTCACTAATGAATTGACTTCTTCAAAAATAAGTGCCCTCTCCACATTAGCCTGGAACGGCTCAAGTCACAAAGCGAAGCCATTGACAAGGGACGATTTGGCCAAGTTGTACGAGCTAAGAATTGACAACACAGTAGGCATTTTAAAGACAATGATTTAAGTATCCAAGAATAAGAAGAGGCCTTTGGAAAACTGGATGATACCCTAGACTATTTTTTTGTAAACGAACTGACTTCACATTTACACTGAAAAGGTCAAGCATGCCATAAAAGACACTGAGTCATGTTGTCACAGTGTCACCAGAAAAATTATACCAAAAATCAACTCTCCCTTGGTCCTTCATTTTTAGAATTGGCACATAGTTTGCGAGTATGATCTGAAGGTGGTCAATCATGAGAGAAAAGATGTTTGTTTTTATAATTTTGGTTTCATTTTTCAGTGAGAATTTCCTATATTCGACAAGTACTATGAAATTTGAGTCTTCGTTTTCTACAAATTTACCTCATGTAAACTCCTCCCATTAATTACTACCTTTGGTTGGTGTTAAAGCTCATTTTCAGGGGTCCTGATTATTAATGAGAATAATTCTTCTGTAAATTCTTAAGGACCAGAATTAAGTGAGATCCCTTTACTATATGAGTGGAGTATAGGTCTTATGAACTTACATGAAGATAATCATCAAGGCCTAGCACCTATCAGATCCATAATCTCAAGTAGGCACGGTTTCCTCACTGGGAGTCGGGATCTGCCTGTAAGGTTTGATGTAAAAGCACTCAGAAGGGTTTCCTGTTAACCTCTCCAACAGATGTCTGAACCCCAAGCTTAGATGTTCATTCTTCTGATTTACCAAAACAGAGGTTTCATCCCTAAAGTAATTATTAATAATGGCGTATCAGTCATTTAGATCTTAACTAATGGACTCACTGGATCCTTTCCTAGATTAAGTTTCATAACTTAAATACACTGCTTTGGAAAAGGAGAAAGTGGGTTTTTGAAGAGAGGAAAGAAACAAAAAAGGAGCTTGAAAACAATGGGAGAAAAAAACCTTTACCTCTCACATCTCTATTTTGCCCAGAACTATCCCAGGCCTGCATGGCATTTTGGGTGGAAGGAACACCAGAAAATCCTGACATTTCCCAAATGTCTCTCCCAACATTTGGCATTGTGCTTGAAGTCTGCCACTTAAGATTCATCCTATCCTCTGACTCACTTTTATATAAATTATTTTAAGGAAAGGATTATGGATGTGGCAAAGATTTAGCCAAAAAAAAAAAAAATGCTCATGGTAGCGTAGTCTGTAACAAAACACTGAAAAAAATTTGAAGGCCCAGCAACTGTGGTTTATCTCTACAATGGAATCTCTATAGAGCCACTAAAACATCACTGCAGAGGAACGTCTGATATGTGAAAATATGCCTCTGATATTTTGTCAATTGAAAATCCATTTACCTATGATCCCATTTTGTAGAGAAGTAGAACTAGAGATACTGTAAGAGAAGAAAAATAAACATCCCAGAATGATTAGCCAGACAAAAGCAGCTCACAACTCACAAAAGCCAAATGTAAGCTGGTGGCAAACCAAGAATGGGAGGAAGGAGTGCTGGGTCCTCTCTTGAGACACAGAAGTGGGCAGAGTGGCTCTCCTACCAGTCAACTCTGAGACTCAATATTTGCTCCGCAAAACATAGAGCATCTGTTTCCCCAAAGGCACACAAGGAAGTACATAGGATCTCTGTGTAAGAGGATTCTTTTGACAGTGCTGTAGTAGGTAACAAGTGCTCAAGAATGACTTTTCTAGAACCTCTTGTCATTTCATTTATCCATTGATTAACCTATTCAAGTGGCTATGAAGCACTAAGCTCCACGAAATGCTATGCCAGCACCTTCCATTCACCCACTCTCCCCACCTCCACTGTTGCCACCCTAGAAAGAGCCCCCTTCCTTCCTTCCTTTCTGGCTGCCTTATTTCGTGGCTTCCTTTTTGAATCATTTTCCCAGAAGAGCCCATGACCATAAACTAGCTGTGTTTAAAATGTTTCTGTGGCCCAGAAAAATGAAACGGCTGGGATTCCAATGCGATTACCCATGTATTAGAGTATATCTTTTCACTTAATGTTGCCTGGCCATTAGTAAGCTAAAAAGATATTCTCATCACTGCACTTACAGAAGACTTTACAGTCACTTATGACCCAAAAAACAAAGGTTCCAAGATCTACTGCTAAGAGTGTATTTACATGTCCCAAAGCATAGAGAGAGGGAACTTAAATCAGTATGAAAAAATGAACAGGATAAATCGGAAAAAAAATAGTTAAGCCAAGGGAGAAAGAGGCTTTTCCTTAGGGCACTTGGCTCTCCAGTGGCATCTCATTGTTGACAAGGCTGATTTGAAATTGGCCAGAATTTCTAGCCAAATGAGTAGCATTTCTTGTCAACAACATCCTTAGGTCATTCTTTTCCATTACTCACTATGGGTTTTGGGTTTTGATCTTGCTCATTCATTTGATCTTCTAATCAAGGTTTAGCTCCCTCCTCTGTTTTCTAAATTGTCCCTAACTTTAAAAAAGAAATAAACTTCTTTAAAAAACAAAAACAAAACACTGAGGGACTATGAAGTTGCTCTCAATGTTAAACAGCAAAATATGTTACCGGATACCTATTCGACCTAATTATCCAGCCCAACAAAACTATCCTCTCCAAGCAAATCTCACTAAAACCCTCTTTAGGTGATGCTTTTTAACTTCCTGACTGCTGTCTGGTTCCCTCACCCTCCTCCCCACAATGTTGTACACACCCGCAGTCCCCTCCACTTGTAGCAGTTCTGACACTATCTTGAGAATCACCAGTGATCGTCTGAAAATGCCAGCCAAAATCTATCTGCAAGAACATCTGCTCAACAGTGCAAAACTGATGTAATTACCAACCATCATCTTTTCTCCTCCTGCTGGGGTAACTGCTCCAAAGCATGACTTTTTGCCCTGAGCTAACAAGATCCAGAAACTCCCTGTTATGTACAAAACCTGCCGCTGAAAACCCATGTAGCTTCAACACAAATTATAACCCAGTCTCGCAACTACAAGAGTCGCTCACACCCCATGCCACCGGGTCTCAGAGAGTCTTGCTCAAAACCTTGTGAGTCCCAGACCTCATCCTCTACCCCCTACCTGGTTTTGTCTACTATAAATGGTCTTCTGAACAGTATCACAGGGGAAGAGAGGCTATATCTGCAGTTCCAATAACATTGTTTTAAATGTACAACTACTGAAAAGAGTAAATGCCAAATGTCTGAACTGGAACTGAGGCAGAAAGAGGAATAAAAAGAAAAAAAATCTTTTTTTTTTTTTTTTTTTTTAAGGAGGCTCCAAGCCCAGCATGGTCTTTGAATGCATGACCCTGAGATCAGGAGTCAGATGCTCTACTGACAGAGCCAGCCACGTGCCCCAAGGAGTAAAGAAATCTTTATTGAGCATCTACTATTTGCCAAATATTGTCCTGAATCCTTTTTATATGGGATCTCATTTAACTGAGGTTTTAAAAAAACACTCTGATAATCAAGAAATTCCTTTGGACCCATTAAGATTAAGAGAGACATTTAGGCTTCACCTCTGCTTCCTAATGATGCAGAAACATTTAACCAATAATGATGAGAAAGTCTAAATTCTAGTATTTATTTCCATTTATGTTAAGGGAATAAGGGTGAAGAGACCGTGTTAGTTCAGAGCATGACATAAACAAGTTTTGGAGCTTCCAACAGTTGTCAGTTTCCACAATTACAAAATGATGGAGTTGGATTTGCCAACAGCAAGGGCCACTGTAGTGCTAGAACATCAAGATTCATTGATCCTACAAATCAAATTTCATTTCCAAAAGCTTTTGAAGTACACACTTATTCCTCTCTTTTTTATTTCTCTTATTTTTTTAAAGATTTTATTTATATGAGAGAAAGAGACAGCATGGGAGAGGGAGGGCAGAGGGAGAGATGCAAGCAGGCTCCCCACGGGACTTGATCCCAGGACCCCGGGTTCATGACCTGAGCCAAAGGCAGACACTTAACCAACTGAGCCACTCAGGCACCCCATTTTTTTATTTCTCTTAAATTCATGATGAGGGTGAGAACAGATGAAACCTGGTATCAGAATGACTAAGAATAATGAGATTCTAATGAATTATTTTGTGGGATTATTTGATGGTTTTGTTTTTTAAGAGAAGATTGGCCATGTGACCTGTCAAAATAAATGCACTCAATCAGGCGGAACTGAGATAGAAAAGGGTACACCCATCCCGGAGTAGAATTGTGTCCACCGTGCATATAAAGTAATTGTAGATGGTGAACAAAACTACTGAGAACATAGCCTCTACCTGATCTTTTGAGAGGAAATTTTATTTTTACCTTGCTAAATGAAAATAATGTTGGGGCGTGTGTCTGTGCCAGGTAGACGAAGGTATTTGGTATCAATGGACGGAAAACTTGCCTTTTTTAGCATAAGTCATCATGAAAGAAATCTCTGTCACTCTGGCTTGGATGTATGAGGCCACTCTCTAGCTCTTAGACCATGAAAGCCTCTAAAAGTCAATGAATAATTCATGAACTATTTGCCACGTTTACCTTTTGTGTCTGCGTACTGTGTCAGGCACTTGAGTGACTGGCTGGACATCCCAAAGTAAGACAAATGGCTTGATCCATTAAGACAGAGATAGAGCAGATGGTGGAAATACAGAGTGGAAAAAACTAACTGCACACAGAGGGGAAGGAGAGGCACAAGGTGGAGGGTAGGCCCAGCACCCTGGCCTCGGGATCTCCTGAGGGTGACGGACAGTTTCCTCCACAGTGCAGTTCACCACGGTTCGTCAGAATCCCAAAGTACACCAGACCCCGTAGATCTTCGCCACATTGGCAAAAGTTGTCTGGCCCATGAAATGAGGCATGTGGTTTATTTAGCCAATTCCAACTTCCTATCATATGAATAGTTTGAGCTCACTAGCCTCCATGACTCTGTGCTTTTCTAAAATAATAATGAGCTTGGGATTTAAATTACTTACTAAATTCTAACATTTCTAATCACAGAAAGTCTCGCTACTCAAAAACCAAGTCATCCTCTGTACTAATGGTTCTAAATGCTTATCAGTGAAGGGAGGACATAGACCCACAAAGGAGCTTTCTCGGGGTTCAAAAAGAAAGCTGGGTAGAAAATCCATAGCTGAGGATTGTGGGCTTTTTTTTTTTCAGAGCCCTGGCCCTTAGGGGGCCAGTTCAGATATTATCTTGTATATCCTATTATAGACTTAAATGCTGAAGTGATTATGTTCTGCAGAACAGAGGTCCCTCGCTGGCCTGGCAATCTTCTCTGAAACAGAATATGTGATTGAAGGGCCCTCTTCCCAGTCACCCGGGGGATGGTCAGAATCACACAGAGAGATGGACACCAGAGGACTTCCCAGTGTTTCATGAAGGTAATTACCCACTTGCAGGCCCAGGATTAGGAGATCTTGAGTATTCCCTAACAAGTGAAGAGAAAGAAGAAATGCAGATGACCTCCTCTGTGCCAGGCACCTGTTGTGTGCCAGGGTTAAAGCCTGACTTTTTTTTTTTTTTTTTCCCCTCACAACATCCAGGTTTGAGATTCACTGACGGAGAACAAGGAAAGCAAATTGGTTTGACTCCATGCCAAATCCTTTCCCTTGGTTGTAGTGTATGGGAATAGGTACTGAGAAGGATTCGAGACCAGAGCAGGACTCGGTAGGAAGAAGTGTTGGCATAAACTACAGGTGTCTTTGACAGAGCAAGGGAGAAAGCTGCAGCACTCCTGTCTTATGCCTGCTGTTCCCGAGGGAGCACGTTCACATATGGCCACACGCAAAGCTGTGTCCTCAGAAATGAGTGGGATGTAGACAAAAAAATACTAATGGTTATCACTGGACTTAAGGATTTGTGTCAAACAGCGTTTCTCAAAGTAGAGACAGTGAACCAACAGCCTTGGAAACCTTGGGGGTGCAGCTCCCCAGATCATTTTTATGAACATAAAATTTTTTTGAAAGTCTTATTTATTTTTAGAGAAAGAGAGAGAGCAAGAGCAAAAGAAGGAGGAGGGGCAGAGGAAGAGGAGAGGGAGAAACTCCAGCAGATTCCCATCTGAGTGTGGACGCCCTCCTCAGGCTTGAACTCACAACCCCAAGATCATGACCTGAGCAGAAATCAACAACGGGTTGCTTAACCCTGACTGTACCGCCCAGGTGCCCTGAACATAAAGGTTTAGAATGACCACGAGTTTCCTTAGGATTGCTTGATTTCAAGGTATGTGGGCTTCCTGAGCAAAGAGTTTGCCTTGAGGTCAGCATTTTCAGGTTCAATTTCTTAAATGTAATTCTCTTACTTCATCTAAAGTTGATCTATCTACCAGTCTTCAATTTCTGCTGGTTCTAACCTTCACCCTAGCCTTCGGAGGGTATGTGCTGACGTGAGTGGGGCAGGCACAATGTAGGTGTTTTCCCCACCCTGGGGTCAACCACCATGTAGCTCCAATCAAAAAAAATCAATAAATTGATAAAAATCAAGAAAATAAAAAAAATTTTTTAAATAAAAATCAATAAATAAAGCAAAGGGAACTGAATGTCCTTGAGGGATATTTCTATCCTGTACTGAAACACATACCCTATCTCAGGCTCTAGAAGAGAATGTATCAGACCAAACACACATACCAGCCACATTGAGCATCTGGGACAGAATCGCTAACCATCTTTTCATTTAATGCCTTTCCAAGTTACCAATCTGTCACTGTGTTTTTTTGTATCTAAGATTGATTCTTACTTTAACTCTATTCCATTTTTAGACTGAGGTATTTAGGGGAGCTTCTCTCATCTTATCAGTAATATATTTGCAATTCTCCTTACAAGGTGAGTTGCTTAAGGGTGATTTCCAGAGGCCACTAAACATATTTTGTTATGTGGCTTCTTTATTCTAGTTATCATGATCCCTCATGATCTCACCTCCCAATTCTGGAAGTGCAACTTTTGGGGGACCACAGAAAATCTATGGTGACTAGAAATAATACCTCTGAATTAATTTTGAAGATGATGACATACTTAAACACTTAATTTACCCAAGGCTCTCTCAGAAAAGTGGTGTAATAAAAATGATGTTTGAGGTTGAGGTTGGGGCAAACAGAGACCTACAGTCCAGAAGAAGTTACCACTGACCAACTCAGTTACCACTGTAGTAATTTCTAGACAGGATAATTAGTATGGGGAAAGAGAACAGATAGGGCCAAATCAAAGAAATGGAAGTTTCAGTAGAAATGAGAGGAATTGGAATGGAAATATAAAGAAAACGGAGTTGAAAACGACTCAAAACTAGTTCATAGAGAATGGCGGCTCTCTTGACGTCAGCTGAGAATGTGAAAAGCAGAGGCCTTCTCTACCCTTAGGAAGTCACTTGTGCATTAAATCTCTTAAGAACTTCGAGTTTTTCACAACTTTTTTTTTTTTTTTTACTAAGAACTTAAAATTGAATTTAATACTTCCATAAGATCCTGTCCCAGTACCAAAGTAAGGAAGAGGGGAAGGAAGGAAGGGAGGAAAGAAGATTAATTAATAATACATGTATACGAATATCTTCCTCCCTCTCCCACTTCCTATCCTAATGAAATGATACACAATTAAATAAGAGTAAATCACTGCCTGACAACCCGTATCCATCCTGTAATTCTTCCTGCCCTCCAGCTTCAATTCTTCCACCTCTGTTTGCTCTCCTGTCCGTGACTTTCTATGGGACAGCAGTCCCTTGTATCCGTGCTTTGGAAGAAAGATGGACCCAGAAAGAACAAACTTGAACACTGTTAGGGAGATAATAGAGCAAGATGTGCTTCCGGAAGGGAAATTCCAAATCCCAGTGCTTCATGTGCATCATAACAATCGGGCCTGCTTAACATTTGGGCTAATTTACCTCAGGCTCTGATTCCTGGAGTCGGTTCCTTTTATACCGCACTGCACTGCTCTGCCAGCATTCATTAGATATAATCTGCTGGCTAATATCTTTGTGGTGACTGGAAGGTCTACTTAAGGGCTTCATGGTGAACATGGAGAAAGGAAGCTTTTTTTTTTTTTTTTTTTTTTTTTTCCTGTTAAGGAAGACTTTTCAAAAGGAAAACTTCCTTCCTGGAGCTCTTAGTGGTTTGGCCTAAAAGCTTTTCAAAAAGACAGCATCTTCCCCCTTTCACTCATGTATCATTCCAGTTTCAAAAAGCCATTTCTACAAATCAGCTTCTCTCACTTAGTGCAGTGAGGTTCCAGGAGGAAGCCTGGTGTTTATCACCATGAAGAGGGTTCTGGACTGCAGGGCAGCGGTGAAACAGGCTAAGCAAAGAGCTGAAGAGATGCTTAGCCAGAAACCAAAGAAGATCACTTTGGAAGACACTTTTTCTACTGAGACTCCTGACCTTTTATTAATAGTTAGAGACTCTCTCTTTATTCCAGAGTCTTCCCCCATCACAACTTCAGCTTCTGCTTTAAAATATAAAGCAGAAGCTTTAAAATTTCTCTTCTCTTCTTTTTCTTTTTCCTAACTTGAGTCTTGAGTGTCTTCCTGACTGAAGGCATGATTGCATGGGGCACACATGTTAGGGTTCTTCGTTGCTACTAATCCAGGTCTCTGTATCAATTCTAGATCACCACTGTCTAATTCATTCACCAGTTGCTGCATGACCTATGTGGCCAGAGTGACTCAAGGGCATTGGGGAGTGCTAACAAAATCATTTCCAAGTGACATAATAGTTCCTCAAGTGTTTTCCAGGGCACACCAAGTTTTTCCTCTAGAACACAGTATCTGATTCTCTTGCCACTCTCCACTACCTGACCGTTTATAAATCAGAGGGTTTGGTTAACAGTGCAAGCAAAGAACACGAAATATCTCAGAGATAATTAAATGGCTTTGTTCGTAGCAGGAGAGCTTCAAGCGAAGGACTTCAGATTTTCAGAACTTTGGGGCGAGGTCATTTCTATTGTAAGGTTATGCATCAAGTTATGTTGATCTGGCATAATTAAATTTTTAATTCTTTGGACTTTGTTTTGATTCAACATTTACTAAGTCACCTTCTGACCACAATTTGATTGTCTCAAGGGAAAAAGTAAGTCTATCTTCCAGACTTGGAATAGATTCATTCCAGGAGCAAATACATTTCCGCTACCAAGGAAGTAGAAAATTAGAAGTTATGGTTTTATATATCAGTCTCATGAGTTTGATTACTATGAGCATAGTCCTGAGAGATGAATCTATTCTTGGTGTGCCAATAAATTCAAGCTTTTATACTTATAAAAGAGAATTAGCCTCTGGGCCATGTAAATCCACCAAGGTAACAAATGCCATTCCATCTATGATGGATGCTGACACATGAACCATCTCCGAGGCAGAAACATACTCCCTCTGTACTAGGCTCCTTGCCCCCTTCTAGTTGCTTTCCTGAAACTCTGCTAACCAGTCAGGAACTTGACAACATTTGATATTCACAACTTGCTTGAATAAAATCTTCTTTCCAGAATTTACAGACCAATTGCCAGGTGAGCTTTCCTCAACTATTACCAATGCATCTTGGCTGTAGGAAGCATGTTTCACAACCCTAGACCAACGACAACAGCTTTCCACTCCCCATTTGTTCTGTGACTCTCATAAATGAATGACTTCTGTCATATCTCCTTGTCCTCCAGTAAGCCACCATTAAATTCCTGATGCCACTCCTTCAGTTCATTGACTAGGATAGGGTTGTCCATTTTTCAAAATAAATGATGCTGTGTAGTTCTCAATACTGTATATTTTTTGACATGATGGAGAAAAAAGCCTATAAAATCACACCTAAGTACTGCTACTGACACATGATCAACCATTTGACCAGTGACCCAACGTAACACATCTCATGTGGAAACGTTTACCTCTGGCTATCTCAAGGTCACACACGAAGCTGAAAGAATCTTTTCTACAAGAAAATGTTATTAGTTAAGATACTCAAAGCTGGTCATAATCAATTCTGTCTGCTTCAGATAACTATCGTTTTCCTTCAAGGAACTCAAGACAGTAGGAAACAGTTAATTTCCTGTCTCTTCATTTCTGGATGCCCAGGCCCTAATAATGCCTGGCATTTAACCCAACAAAAATTTGTTGATTGAATTCATTAATTGATTAATTATTTTAAATTTTAGCTTTCTGTCCCCAATTCTGTTTTTCTATCCGATATTCCTACTTCTTTTTATTCCCCTTTCATCTTGAAAGTGTACCTCATGTCACCTGCCTGTCGTAATTTTATGCCTTCATCTTTTTCAGGGGTAGATGATAAAAATAGTAATAATTAGAAATGCATAAACCATCAAAACCATAGGTAGGCTGAAAAGTTCCCACGGAGCACTGAAGGATCAGTCTAAGTTAGATCCTAAATGACGTGTAAGTGGAACACACTTCGTACACAGCACATGAGTTACAGAGTATTTTCTTTCTTATTTTAAAATATCATAGTAATATAAATAATCACATATTTGTATAATGCTTCATAGCATATGAGCACTTCCATAAACATTCTCTACTGATGCTTTTAAGAACCATATGGCTCTATCTGTATGCATTGAACATGTTTTTTGTAAAAATTCTGACGTCCTAAAGCCTATCATTTTATTCTTAAACCCATTTTATTTTGTCATCCCATTGTCTCCATTTCAAATAGCAAATCATAGTTTCATCTTTGCTTGTTCAGGTGTTACCCCCTTTTGTTTCTTGGCTTTGAGGTCTGCATTTCCATAAAGCCTCTATATTTACGATTGTGTCATTGGTTTATATTTCTTGAATAAAGAACAAATGGCTTAGCAAAGAGTGAAAATAGAACTCATCATAGTTTCATGTTATGAATAAATTTTGGAAGATATGTACACCAATGCTTCATTACACTTATGTATTTGCTTAAATATTAAACATATGTTTTCCAACCCAACACTGCACCATGATAGAACTCCGCTGTATCCAAAGGTTGTAAAATTCAGGAAAATCAGAGCATGCTGTAAATTTCTTTGTTCTTATTGGTATTCTGGGTGACCTTATAAACTCACATATACAAAAAGCATCTTAATTTCAAATTCATTGTCCCTGGAGGGGGACAGAAAATGTTCCCGACATGAAATCCAGGGTTCCTTGGATAAGTGAGCAAACCAAGGGTCACCTTTGCAAACCAGCTGCATCAATGTTCTTTCCTTTCCTGTCTTGGTGAAAGAAAACGCCACTCACCGTTGAGACCTGCCCAGATCCTATAGGTTAACTCCTGACATTTCAGGGATCTCCACATTTCAGACAACAAATTCTCTTTTCTGATAAGAATTGGAAATGGAGTGTGGGAATGTTGGAAGGTAAGACATTTCTACCATTGAAACAAGGTTAAAATTGCAAGGCACAGGCAGCGACAGCCTCTCCTTTCAGCCAGGCTCTCTGGCTACACCCAGTGCCATGCTGCATGGCTGGATGGGGGCAGCCGAAGTGCCACGGTTATGCTTACAGCAAGGTTGAGGTCTTGGGAAAGGCTTGTCTATATATAATGGGCTCCTCATCCAGGTGCTTTTTTACAGTGCAAGATTTTCTCAATAGCTGCACTTATACTACCTAACAGTGCGAAGGAATGAGAGAAAGTTTAATTCCCAAACACTTTAATATTATCAAACTTAATCACAGATGAGTGGGAGAAGATAGAGACTTGTCCACAGTAGCCATGGTGGCTTCTTGGCCATGTGGACAAGCTGAGCCTGAGGCTGTCTGGCCCAGAGTTCCCTTCTTCCCATCTGTGACCATAACTTTGACAAGGTTTCCTAGGAAGCTTTTGGTAAATTCTCAAACTATTGCATCTCAAATTACTATGAATGGCAAACCTCTGTCTTACAAATGTGTTAAAACTTTTGAATCCCCTGTGATTGCCCAGCAATCCCTTGTGCTCCCCCAACATTGAACCGTTGCAGCATCCCCGTGTCTGTGCTGTTGGATACGCCGCCTTCTCTGCCTGATCTCCGCCTGATCTCTACCACTTCCTTTAAGAGGAACATTTTCGCATTTCTGAGGTAGGAGGGAGTCTTAAGAAAACTGCCAGCTTCTAGGCAAGTAGCTTTATTCTATGGGCATATGTGAAATCAGGCTTGCTTAGGAAGTATTCATGTATCTAATTATCATCTCAATTAAGTGATTTACACTGATAGCACCACAAATGATGAATTCTACTCAAATGTGGCTCTTGAACTGTCCTGAAAATATCTTTTAAGAAGATTACATTGTGAAGCAGCATTGAAAGGAAGTTATCGGGAACACAGAAGGATGCTTGTCCTGTGCTGGGCAATATGACTTAAGATGATCAAACTCGCCAAATCACTCAGTGACATTTAAGAATGACCAAAACTAAGAGAGGTTGATGTGACTGATTCAAGCATCATAAGGGTGTCTCAAGAACCAGATATGTGTCTGTCAGGGCATTCCATCTGACTCTCAAGAAAAACTACTTAAAATTTCTTTCAGCTAAGCAGAAAATGCTGCATGTTTAACCAAACAGGACATGCAAATGAAAACACGGTTTTCTTCCATAACCCTCAATTCTTAGATTACGAGTCCTAAAGGTGATAACAAGACCCAGGTCATAAGTGTCAGCTATGGAAAGCCACCTGCCACTGTCTTACACAGAACCACTGACTACCAAAAGTAATTTAAAAGGCTCTTTATCTCAATATGGGCAAAGCTAGGTTGCAAACTTAAGAGTATGATAAGATAAAAATATATGTTTATAAAAAATAAAAAATTATATTAAAAAAAAGACTATGATAAGAAGGAAGTACATAAATACATGCCATTAGCAGGTTTCGTCTTAATGTTCGTATTTAATAGCATGTTTCTTCTCTTGCCTCCAAAGCCATTTTTCGATCAAAGGAACATTGTCCAACTGCTAACATCTTAGACTCAAGGAAATCCAGTGTTTACATCCTAGGACTTCCCATGAGCCATTCCTTTCATCCTTAGGGCAACACTGTGAACTAGATCCCTCACCCTACACATGAAAAAACTGTGGCTCAGGGTGTCTAGGTCACTTGCCAAAGCATATAGCTAGGAAAGTAGTGAAGCACTTGAACTTGTTTGTAGTCTAATTCCAGTCCCAAAGTCCTTGACCATTGGGCTCTATGCCCCCCCTCTCCTTCTTAGCACTAAAATCACAGTGACACTGTTGAGGGTATGTCAGCCATCTCTTCTGAATGCCGAACTGTCTGAGCTCATTGGCTTAATTATCAATAGAATGGGCCTGAATGGCCTAAGAACACAGAGACATCACTAGCTGAATGAGTTCCTATGGCATGACCAGCTTTAAAGGAAGGCTGCCATCTTTCCATCTCATTTTCCCCTGTGCCATAAGCTTCCCAAATAGATGAAAACTCCTTATGCACAGAACTCTGGCTTGTACTCCTCCATCTCACCTGCACATATTGGGCACCTAAGAAGCAATCCGTATATACTAATTAATGAACTAATCATCACCCTAAAGAAACCGAATTGTAATTTGTTTCTGAAAAAAAAAAAAATCTGGGCTTATTCACCTGCTCTTACTGTTGTTCAGTATATTGGGGGTTTGGAGTCAACAGTTAAGTATTCATCTTTGGTGGACACCTGGGTGGCTCAGTCAGTTAAGCGTCTACCTTTGGCGCAGTTCATGATCCCAGAGTGCTGGGATCAAGTCCCACATCAGGCTCCTTGCTCAGTGGGGAGCCTGCTTCTCTCTCTGCCTGCTCTGCCTGCCATTCTCCCTGCTTGTGCTCTCTCTCATTCTCTCTCTCACTCTCGCTCTTGTTTGCTCGGCAATAAATAATAAATAATCTTTTAAAAAAATCATCTTTGGATCCACCTAAAATTTGTTCTTTTAACTTCTTTCTCTCTTCTCTCTCAACACTAAAAGTCATCATGATTTAAACTCAGTAATTACAATATCCTTATTTTATACCTGGGACATTTGTAATACCCACTGATCTAGGACATGGCAGCTGGGTCTAGGATCTCCAAGAAGAGTGTCCCATCCTCTGCACCCAGACTATGAGCCCTCATACCTCAGTCACCCCAAAGAGGCCTGGTGGGCAGCTGTCAGTGATCTCTGGAGGAGCTCAGAACCCATTCCTCGAAGGCAGGAAGTGACACAGACAAAAACTATTTTAAGAGACTGAGCCTTTAGAGTTGAGCTATATGGAACCAAATGCCAAACTCCAAGAAAATACCATTTAACTTTGGCCTGTTTTCCCATTCAAAGGAGCAGTTGTGACAACTTCTGTTGCTACATCCAATGAGATTCTTCCTTCTTGGGTTGAGAATGGCAAAAAGTATCTGTGAAATTTTGTATCTGTTTGGATGTTAAAAGAAGGAACATAATAAATAACCCATTTTTGTGGCCAGGGAGCTCTGACCTTTATTGACTTCTGAAATTAAAAACTGCTTAACATCCCCATCTTTGTTTTTCTCGGGATTAGTATTTCTATTCAAAGTAGAAGCTGGAATAAAACACTCCTTTAGAAATCATTCAAATTAGCCTGCCATAAAAATCCTAAAGGACCTAGAACATGTTCTAAAATTATATTTCAAAATTTGATTTATCTAAATTTTAAACACCTAGATTTAACCTTGTATTCTCTCATTTTGAGCTTTAACCACTATTTGGTATTTATGGAAAACAGCTCTAAGTTAATGAAAGAATATATACCATTAAAAATCTATATGCCGATTAGATTTATAGAGCATAATTCAATAATTTTTTATAAAGCAATAAAAACACTTGCCAACTCTCATGAAAAACAACCATATGTTTTGGTTTTAATAATGAAAATGTTTTATAAATAAGCTCCAATTATGGTACATATTATTTAAAAAGCATTGAATCTTTTCCTCTTCCAAGTATATTTTTTCTCTATTTTTTGAGGCACCCGTAATAATTTACATGTAAATTTATAGTATTTCCAGATTTATTCATTTTTTTCACCACAAAAGTAACAGTCAATTTTTTCCCTTTTAGTTTTCAGTGTGCCTTAAAAGGACATTTATCGAGATAGATAACCAACGTATCAATTAAGAAAACATTTTAATCTTATAAGAACTACTTTTATTCATGGATTTCAAAGCAAATTAATTCATAAGCATAGATTCTTCTACCAAATTCAGGGACAGATTCATTCCATGAATTAATATGCACACTTAGATTATATGAAAATAAAACTTTTAATGACTTTTATAAATCCCCATATCATTTATGTGTAAGGGTAAAATACTGTCTGATTCTTTCTGGAAAGCAATTTGGCAATGTGTATTAAGAGCTTAAAAAATTCTTATCCTTGGACCCAAAGTCTATCATGAGGAAATAATCACCAAGGCACACTACAATTTCTATATAAGTGTGTTTATTACAGTGCTATTTAGACTAGTGACAAACTGGAAATATCATCAGTGTCCAACAATATAGGCCTGGTTAAACAACTTACGGTCAATCTATTTGATGGAAACTGAACAGCTATTAAAATTTAAGTTTTTAAAGAATATTTATTATATGGAGAAATGCCTAAGAGAAAATATTAAGTTTAAAAAAAGGCAAAACTGTACATGCTTCTTTTTAACATTTCCAAAATTAGACTTATAGTCTGTATACTGTAAGTGTACAAACACACAAGAAGGGAAGAAAACACACACAAAAATATTGGTCTTGATTTTCTTTCTGAGTATAGAATTATGAGCAATTTAAAATTTCCTTTCTATTTTTTATATTTTCTATAATGCATATGTACTATTTTTACACTCAGAAAGAAATATGTTACTTAAAATATTACCAAAAAATCTAACAAAATAGGGTAATAGTTAAATAAATGATATTGAAGAAAATGATTTGCTAGACTGAAAAGTTGTTTACATGTAAGTAAAAAGAGGCAGCTCCAAAATATTTTGTGTGATATGATTGGATATGATTGCATAATATGATTATCTAAGTATTAATACTATTTGTGTTTTACTACACTACTAACCTATGTACATTGTAAATTATACACAAAATGAAAATATTAAGAGGATGAGATTGAAAATACAAATGGAAATTCTTATGCAACTTATAAAACTATATAAATTTATTCTCCCTGTTTGTTCCCCAGAGGAACCACTATCCGGAAGATATAAAGGAGCCTTTATAACTTTATCATTTTACTTTGTAACATATCTACATACCCACAACAAAACAGAAGTATCTAGTGAATTTTAAAAATTGTTATTAATAGTTTCAAAGTGTATATATAGATCTATTCCTCTCAAATTGCTTTTATTCATTAACTATGTGTTTTGGGGATGTAGCCACGGAGATAGATCTATTCTAATTGATTCATTTTAACCACTGTACACTGTTACTCCATTTTATGATTTTACCATTTCTTTTTCTCTTTCATCACTGATAGACATTTCTGGTGTTTCCAATTCTTTACCATTTCATTCTGCACCAAATAATCTTGTATGAGACCCCTTATATACACAAACAAAAGTTCTTCACTGTACATAGTTAGACGAGGGATTGTTGGAATATGCTTAACTTGAACTGTAATGGATCTTGCCAGATTCTTTCCAGAGGGAGAGATTTACAGAACCAACACTTAAAAATTAATGTTTGTACACACACACACACACACAAACACACACAGGATCTAATCTTTTTTTAGTTAGATGTATTGCAAATATCTAGTCCACAGCTCATTTCTAAGTTTACATTTTTAATTTAGTCTAATTCATCAATCTCTTCCACCACAGTCTGCACTTTTAACAAATCCTTAGCCCATTTTATGTAGATATTTTCCATTTTTAATCCTAAGAGCTTATTTTTTTTCCTTGTCACACATTTTACATGTATTTTTGTATATGCTATAAGATAAGAAACCCACATCTCTACCTGTATATCCATTTGTCCAAGCAACATCTTTTAAGTTGTTATGCCACTGAGATCTCATGTTATGTTTGCCAACTGCTCAATGCCCATATGTCTTTGGGGGCTTTTTGCTCTATTTCATGGTCCATTTATCTGTCTTTTAGACAATAGCCCCCAACGTCTTAATTACTGTAACTTTATAAGAAGGATTGATGTCTTCTAGGATGAATCTCCCTTCTAATCTTCTTAAAATGTGCCTTGACTATTTTTTGATTCTGTATCTTCTGTGAAAACTATAAGAAAATCAGCCTGTCAAGTTCTGTCCGCCATCTTTGTGAGTAAACTATTTCCATTGCAGGTGGATGAGTCCACCGTTGCGCCATTGCTACAGTGCCTTTCTCAGTACTTCGTTACAAGTCCAATTAGCTAAGTGCTAGAAAGCTGACTAGTCTTGTTAGCATTTATTTCACTCAAGGATATCTTCCTTAGAATGCCTTTTCCATCAGGCAAATACAATTGCATAAATAATTGCAAGGGCTTGCTTTGAGTGTCTCTCTCTCCAACGTTCCAACACCCCCACGCCCCAAGAAGCGATTGTCTACTTTTTGAACAGCTTGTTGGACTAAGGAAAGAATGATCATATATTTTCCAAACCCCAAAACAGTGTACATGGTCTAACCCATGGTCTAACACTTAGCAAAACATCTGTAATCAAAATGGACCTGGCGAAATCCAAGATGAAGAGTTTGCAGAATTATATTCTCCAAAATCTTAGTAAGACTAATCATTGGGTCATACTAGAAGTAGCTCTCTCACAGAAGAAAAGAAAGAGAAAAAACAGCCATTTGCTGATCCAATTTTTGCCAATCAAATTTATGACTCTTCTCTGCAAGATTTTTCTCCTATGAAATGTCCTATTTATAAATGTCCATAAGTACTATGTAATTTATTTTTATTATTGATTTATAATTAATACATAATTTATTTTTAAAATCATATTGGAACTCATGTTAGCTGAATGTAAGCACCCTAACTGCTTCACCATGCTCCTCACCTAAACAAAAAAGAGGAAAAAAATGTGTGTTTGCCATCACTTTTAGGATTATTTTAAGGAGGTAATTTCCATCGGAGATATTTGCTGTCATCTTATACTATATCCCCTGAAAATGGCTAAGGAGTACTTTCTGGATCAAAAATACTATGCCACGGGATGGAATACTAGGAAAAAGACATGGTGGTTGTCACAGTTTCAATAGACGTTCTCTAAGTTTTCCATGCGACCAGTGCTGTGGCTGGAGTCTTCAGCCAAAAGTCACCCAGGTTACAGCTCAGGATGACACTTCTGAGAACATCTAGTCTTTCAGACATTTTGTTGTCAGAGTCTTTTACTTTTGGGACATCACCTCTTGGACAATCACCGGTAGCTCTAGGAGCCATGGTCGGTGTGTTTCTTTAACCTCTTGAACATGGCAGAACACATCAGGCGACCAAAACCCATGGTGGGAGGAACTCAACCAATCAAAAGATGGAGAAAGAAGAGGGAAATCAAGGTCACAGTGGAGGAAGGGGGAAGCTCTTTCACAAGCGGTGGGCCTGGCTAATGGACTATCCCTTGTTTGCTGAAGCTGGTACTCTTACTTTTTTCTGAGGTGAGGAGAGCTTTACTGGCTTGAGTCCAGGCTCAAGCACCCTGGCTGAGGGATCTATCTTTTCACGAGGCTCTGTGACAGCAAGAGGAATCGGTTTTATCAGACCCGTACCCGCAACTAGAAGCACATGTCATCATTCCAGGCCAACAGAGGGCCTCGACAAGGCCAGTCAGGGTGGGGGCAGGGGACAGGCCAAAATGGGGAACCTGTGTGTGTGTGTGTGTGTGTGTGTGTGTGTGTGTGTAAAGCACTTCAGTGAGCCAGCCGGATGTTTCTCTGTCAACACTAGCACCAAACGCTTGAGCACAAATAAAAGTTGGCTTCATTGAAGGTGTTTAAATGAGTGCTAAAACGAATCCCTAGAAATCCAACGGTCCAGACCTGGGTAGGAGCTCAGTGTCTGCAAAGTAGGCTCTGCATGCCAGGGACTCCTCGATTATCAAAAAATATCCAAACAGCCCTATTTAACATTTAAATAAGTAAGAGGACCAATAAAGATTTCTCTTGCTTACAAGTGCTAGCATTTTACAACTGTAAAAGGCTCCACCATAGTCTATATGAAGCCCTGATTGCACATGAAATGCCCAGTTAAGCTTGGGGGTTTGGCCCACACTGTAATCTCGCCACAGTCCAGGCCACATATTACGGAATTCAGCTCTCAGGCTTTCAGACTAATTAGAGAGGCACCCAGTAGCACTATGCGGGTTCTGTCAGCGTTTCCACTATAAAACCCCTTTTCTGGGGTTTATAATGTGGCCAATAAAAGATAGCCCCAGGCTGGAATGCGCCACGCAAAAAAGGTTCAACACAGGAACACAATTTTTTGTTTTAAACTAAATTTCATTAAAAATCAGTTCTTGTAAGAACAGAGCAATAAAAATATGCTGCTTTCATTATTTCTGATGTTTTGAGCTCCTTGCTTTGTTTAAAAATAAAAAGGAAAAAAATAAATGCACTTTCCAGGCATCAAGTAAGTCTAGGGTGCTGTGTGTTTTAATGAAAATTTTTGAGTTATTGGAGCTTAGGAAAAACTATTGCTTGCCACACATTACTTTTGTTTCACAATGTGGGTCTCGGATTTAGCGTGGCTCAAATCAATGTGGAAATAAAGAGTGTACAATGCTTTCAATCATAAGGGTATTAATGGTTTTTCATGATTAGCGCATGTTAACCACCATCGGATTATGGAGTAAAACCTAAACATGAGCAGGGCTTACGAGAGCAAAGCTTTGCAACTATAACCGTGTTTTCCATTACCCGTTGATGCTTACAAATGACAATTGCGTTTTCTGTATCTTGGCAAGAAGTGGGGAATGCGCAAACTCCCTACTGACCATAGCACGCCCTACATACAGATAAAATTCAACATTATCTCCTTAGCTTTGGTTTCATTTTACTCGTGCTAATTATAGTTTCGTCTTGTTTATAGACATTGCATCTTAAAAGGTTAAAGCAGCATGAGTGTTTTAGTTTCTCAGAAAACCAAAAGGAAAGGAAAAGGATGGGGAAATCAATGTCTAGAGTGCTGATTCTCGTGCCCAGTCCTGTTTTAGGTGCTTTATATATGCGTTTTCAATAAAATTTCACAGCAATCTCATGAAAATAAGGCTCCAGGAGGTTAAATAGGTTTACCCAGAGTCACAAAGTTAAATGGCAAAGCAGATACTCCAACACAGCGTGTCAAGCCTCAAAGACTATACTCTGCTTGTTGTCATTTACTGTACCATTGACTTTCATTCCTCTCCTTAACTCGTTTTACTGTGGAAACTATGGCTTGGTCACTTCTTTGGTTTCTACCCAAATAATTCTCAAATTTGCCTTTCTTATTGTCAGAAGAAGTGTCTAATCCTCACAAAAATGAGGAGAGTTAGGTTTGGCTTCCAAAGCACCAGATTCCCCAGATGCCCTCCTCCCATGGAAACCCCAGTTGGTGAAGAGTCAGATGGCCTCCAGCAGAGAAATGCAAAGGGCCCTTTCCAACGGAACCGCTGAGACGGGTTTATGCAACTGAGAATGAAACGAGTTTCTGAATCATCTGCAGAAGAGGATCATCCAGAAGTCATGTGGGCACTCTTAAAGAGATCTGAAACTGGGTCTCAGTCTACTGTACACTGTGGAGGTACTGTCTGTTTAGCTTCAGGGGCTCTGCTTGAGAAAGATTAATTTTATGCTTTTTCGAAATTTACCACTAAGACATACCTATCTGTTACACAACCTGCGTTTGCTTCTTGGGAGACCATGTCCCTTGAGAAATCCCCTGTCCATTCATATTATGTATACTGGGAAGGATAACTGGGGAGCCACCAATCCGTCTGAGGACTTGACTCTTGGTCCTGTTGAGTCCTCCTCTTGGTGGGGGAGAGGCAGTGGGGAAGGGTCAAGGGGCCAAGGAATATCCTGCCTTGCAACCAACCTTCCTCTCCATTTCAACATCACCAGTCCTCCATCAAGCAGCACCTCTCACCATGGAGATGAAAATCTGTGCCATCCATACATAAATGAAAGAAGTCAGGAGCACCTCCATTAGGAACATCCGTGCTTCTGTCTATTTAAATTAGAGCCTTGAGGGAAAGACCACATGCTTTTAATGGCCTTTAATTGGTCAAAGGGAACAGTGAGTTCCCTCCCAGAAGCCTGAGAACAGAGCACCCTTCCTTCCGGATTCATTTCTTGGTTAACCAGACTAGGGTACAAAAGAGTTGTAAAAATATTTGTTAGGCTGCAAAGCTTAACAAAGAAATGTTAAACAACACTGATGACGATATTGATATCCTTCTCTCCATTCCTGCTTACTGCCTGCCGCTAACTCAGACTTAACTGCCCTTGGCTTGTGGCTGTTTGGTTGCATGGGGAATAAGCAAGCTCTGGGAGAAAGTGACCCTCACTGACCACTGGCTGCAGAATCAGTTCTGCCTAAAAATTCCTTGGCAGAGTCAATTTGCATTTCCTGCCTCTTTGGTCACTCAGACTCACTAAGAGGCTCCACACGTGTGGACACAGATCTGTGCATTCAGCCCTGTTTAGGAAACCCAACTGGCCAAAGTTCAGACTTAGAGGACAGGAAATTTGCAACAATTTATCCACACTAAAAAGATCCTCCTCTTCTTGCTAAAAGGAATCACAGCAGGATTCCTTTAAATCGTGCATTTCAAATGATTCTACTTACTACCAACAGTTCAACAAAACATGTATAATGTAAAATGAAGAAATGAGGTCTACATATATCTTATGTATATTGCATCGCTCTAATTGATTATAATTTTTCAGACATATATGTTCCCTCTTACATTCTTTTTTTTTTTTAAGATTTTATTTATTTATTTGCCAGAGAGAGCGAGCACAGGCAGACAGAGAGGCAGGCAGAGGCAGAGGGAGAAGCAGGCTCCCTGCCGAGCAAGAAGTCGGACGCAGGACTCGATCCCAGGATGCTGGGATCATGACCTGAGCCGAAGGCAGCCACTTAACCAACTGAGCCACCCAGGCTTCCCCCCTCTTATATTCTTGAGGGAGAAAGATAGAATTATAAAGTTTGAGAGCTGATTATCTTTAACATTCTTGACAATTATCCACAGTGTCTGACACAGTACTTTTTACAGAATGAGAGGGAGCGCAGAAAGACACCATTAACTTAGGCTTGCAGCGTGTGGCTCAATGTCTATTAGGGTCATAAATTACTTGAGTAATGCTAATTATTCTCTGCCTTCAGTGCTTCTGATCGATATATTTGTGTTGGATTTTGTTGGTTATTTATTTATTTATTTATTTTACTTTAAATGTATTTCTTTGTATATGTTAGATTCCCCAACAACGAGCATAGGACCAAGAGCAGAGACCATGCCTGTCTTACTTTTCATTATTTCTTGTGTACCTGGCATAGTAAGGAGTACATAGTAAACACTCAATAAATATTTGTTGACTGAGTAATTGAATAATTGAAAGGGCTTGCCTTTATTAAGGCAGGGTTAATATATTTGTGTATATTCTGTAGCATTGCTTTGAAACTCTGAAAAACCAATGAATCGCAGAGGAATCACTGGGGGTTCTTCTAAAACAAATGAGTTCATAGGAACATGATTCATTCTTGCCTGCTCCTAAGCTATCAGATCTTATCCAAGAGTTTACATTCCAGGAAGAAGACCCACATAAAAAAGCCCTTCGGCTTCAGAAAGTTTGAAAAGCATAATCAGATTGAGACTCTCATGAATACTAATTCACTTTATTTTAAAAGATCACATTTTATCATAAATTGCTACAATGCTGAATTAAGCACCAACCAAACAACAGATCTACCAAACCCAGGTTAAGGGCAAATTAAATTCGCCATCTCCCTCTTTAGATGTCCACAACTTTGATTTGTTTGCTGTATCATTTTTTCAGTACTGCTGCATGAGACCAGTGACTCCAAGAAAACGAACTTTCTGTGTTCTCACCCACTCGCTCTCCTCTGCATACCTTTCCCCACAACTTTGAATCCTCCAATCAGGAGCACAAGCTAAATTAGATAAAGTAAAATGGACTCCATGCATGCCTTGTGGAATGCAAGCTTCCACTCAGAGGAAAGAAATACACAAATGTCACTAATTCCCCAAGCAAGCACGTGGTCCTGGATCCAACAGAAGACATTTACATTTTCAGACCACTCTCTTTCATTCACCCACAAGCCTGTATTAGCTACTTTCCTCTCTGGCTGTCAGCCTTCACTCCTCTCTCTTATGTGAAAGAATAATAATAAAACAATGGGGAAAGAATCTGGAATTTTGCTTGAGAACACAGATAACATAGGGAGTATTATATAATTTTGAGGGTTTTTTTTTTTTAATTTCCCAGTGTTTTCTTCTTCCTTCCTCCCCTCTTCTTTTTCCCACAAACCCCCCACCCCGAAATTATTTTGAAGTTTCATTTTGCTGGCTGACTCTGCCCTGAGCTCTCACTTCCTAGTACTGATGTGACAATTACAACCCACATTCCCCGTAATAAAAGCAAATAAGGAAAAGGCTTTCCTACACCATGCCGACCTGGGAGAGAGAGACACCGTAATATATGTCTTAGCAATAACACAAACACACCCTCCTTTTTGCATACATATTTAGCCAATTTCTTCTGGAGGTCTCATGTGTTTCAACTGCTCATTTATTCTTCAACCTTGGATAAAGAGACCAGGAGATGAAGTGGGCAATGGGTAGCAGGGGGTGGGGGGGGGAGACAGACAGACCTATAGATGACAGATCTGTAGACAATGTTGTTAGCATGCCAGATCTTATTACAGAACCGTGGGAGGTCATGTACGCCACATCCCGACTCCATGGGGACCACCAGATTTAAAACAAGATGAAAAAAAAATGTGATGTGGGGGAAAAAAAAAAAAAACCCTCATGGGCAGCCTTCAAAGGCAGAGACAGGTTGTGACTGGATTAACATTTATTGACTGTTTAAGCCTGCTTTTTTGCTCCAGGACAGAGATACACGAGTTTAATTGCTGGGGCTGTTCTGCCAACTGATCACCGGAGTGGCAACCAAAGCTTAACTAATCGGTCCTTCATTAGTGAAAAGTCTCTATTACAAAACAAATTAAGTATGCTCTGATCCTAACCTACAGGTCCAATAGCATCACGGCAAAGTTGAAGCTGTTAGAGTGCCGAAAAACTTATTAAGGGTTAGCGCTGAGATAGCACTTTGCTATTGATTTTACAATACACAGGTATTATGATTTATGGAGTGCTGGTGTCACTCTAACGAGCTGAAGGACACACAATATCATCTCCAGCATCATTAAAATTCAGAAGCCTCTAGAACTCACTCATCAACCACTGTACATTGTCACTGACTCTGGGGCTTGGCTCCAGTTTCAAAATGTCCTCAGCTTTTGGAACAGTGGTCTCTCTGCTCCGTTGACAATCAGAAACATGCAGCCGCCCATCGCGTGCATCCCATGCCTTCAATTCATTATCAGAACCTGTTTCTGTTGCTGAGCTGGCAAATGCATTTTGTTATTTATTTATTTTTAAAGATTTAATTTATTTATTTGACAGAGAGATCACAAGTAGGCATAGAGACAGGCAGAGAGAGAGAGGAAGGAAAGCAAGCTCCCTGCTGAGCAGAGAGCCGGATGCGGGCCTCAATCCCAGGACCCTGAGATCATGACCTGAGCTGAAGGCAGAGGCTTAACCCACTGAGCCACCCAGGTGCCCTGGCATTTTGTTATTTAATTTAATTTTGCCTTATAACATCTAGGAGTATGTCGTGCACACCTACTGCCCGACTGTTAAAGAAAGGACAAGTCTTACCAAGATGGTACATAATTCCAGCACAGCTCTAAGCCATCGGGAAAAAAAAAAAAAAAAAAGATTGCCTTAGATTTTTAAAATACCGGCAGCCCTAGCCGTGGGTAATCCATCAATAGACATTCAATGAACACACCAATTATGCTCAAGTAATAGTAATAGGAGCTAATCGTTATTGAGCATTTATTATGCTTCGGAATTGTTGAGTCCTGCCATTTTGCTAATACGCTGAATCCTTACAACATCCTTTGAGATAAGAACTGTTCTTTTTCTCTATCTCACTGATAAAAACAGGGAGGCCCTGAGAAGTTAGGTCACTTTGCTTGGAGAAGTTAAGTACATAGCCCCTGAGTGGAAGAGTGAAAATTCAGTGAGTCAGTTTGACATCCAAGAATTGTCGGGGCCAATTCCTGTGCTTAATAATCATTTCTATTAACAAACTCAGCATTCTTTGAACTAACTTCGATGTCTATAATTCTGTAATTTGAGGATGTTGCAAGTTAAATCTAATCAGGTGAAGAGTTAAAATCGATTGCTCGTTTTATTAAGATCCCTTCTAGAGAGAGTAACTGAGACAGACTTTTTTTTGCTCTCCTTTTTCTAAGCTATATAATCCCAATGAGTATAATATCCTTTCAGGGGACCTATTTTCCATGCCTTTAATCATTTTTGATGCTTTCTTTTATTTCTACCTTCCTACTTTGCATAAACTGAAAGATAACCTAATGCACAGTACCTATTTCTTTCTTGTTTTATACCATTCCCTAATCTTACCCCCATTCCAGACTAAACACTGTGTTGAATTTTATAAGAGCCGTGGTATTTACAATCAATGTTGGCTTAAACAAGTTGAATTGCAAACTTATAACAGCTTTAGATTCATATTCCTCCATAACAATGTTTACCAAAGAGTAGAAATTGGTAAGGGCCATGTCTATCTTGTACCTCAAACTCAAGAATTTGGATGGCGTAGCGAAAGAATCTTCTTTCAAAGCTCCCTCACCTTTTAGGAGACCCTAATGCATGGCCGCCAGAATGTATACAACTATTTTATTGATTTATCTTCAGCTTTATAACCCCAGATCATTTCCTATCTGATGTCCACAAATCATTTTCTAAATTTCATTTGAGGTTTCTTTTCTTTTCCCACACACATTACATATATGTATATTTATTCCTGTTAAGTGTTGTCCCAAATATTACTTGAAAGGTTACTAAGTTGCAAATTCTTTTTGTCATTTTATCTCACCATCTTAGTGCTGTTCTATCATTTAAGACCCCAAGAATTTCACAGACGTTACAGTACGCTAACTGGCTCCTAAGGAAGACCATTTGCTTAGCCAATATTGAGTTAGAAAAATCTTTATTATCTATCCAGCCAAGTAGGTTTCCTCTGCTTCTGGAGGTAACTTGTCAAACCCAATAAGTCTCTATGGTTCTGGTTGTTTTCTGGTCCTGCTGGTCCTTTCACTCAAAGTGATCTTCCATCCACTTTCCACCTAGAGAATCACAGTTCATTACTAGTGCGAGGGCCCAAGAGTTCTCTCTTCTGGGAAGCCTTCTGTGACTTTTCAGGTTAGAACTGGTCACTCCACCTTCGTTCGTTTCCCTGTATTAGCAACTTAATTTTGACTGAATCAAAAGGCTCACTGACAGGAAGTGATATAAGCAGTTGGTTTTGCCCAAGTACAGTTCTGCTGCAGTTCCTCAGATGATCTCAGGGAGCTTAGAATCTTCCACAGTGTTCATCTCTAATGTCCGCATCTCATTTTCACATCTTGCAGTATTGTTTTCTGAACTGGGGCTCTTTGGTCATGCTGTTCCTCCATGGCTTCTCTCTCTCACGTGAGCAATGACAGCATTTCTTAAGTATCCTTAGTGGTATTTCCTTTAAAATACACAGCTCTTCTGAACTCCTTTGTCTTGTGGGATATGCCTAACTATGTGTTCAGACTTATTTTGATCCACAAGATCCTTAAGAGCTGTTGGGGACCTCAGCTCAGGTGGGTTTCTCCTGGAACTTGATATTCTATATTTACCTGGGTTCCTTTCTTCTCCATCACAACCTTGAACTTTAAATTCAGTTCACCTTCACCTAGGTTGTCTATCCTTTAGAGCTTCACCTCTTCTCCCTTCTCAGGAAGAACAACCGAACACATCTCATAAAGTTTACTTTCATTTCTGCCCATGACTTGTCATCCAATGAATAACCTCCAAGTCTTTGCACATGGAATCTTCTTTTCCTCAATACCGACCATCGCAATCCTAAACTTCATGCAAACTCATCTGGAAGGCCGGCTCATCTTTTGAGAACCCTCAACTCCTTCCCTCGGAATTAATTGCCTAGTCTTCTTCACTCTCACAATGCCATACTTTTGCCTCAATGCTAGCTCTATTCTTTTCTATTAAGATTGTTTCTTCTTTATCATTTACTAGACTGCATTCCCTGAAGAGAGATGTTTTCCTTTAGGTACTCAGTAACTTCACAAAGCATGACCTGGGCAAATGTTTGTTGAATGAATAAGTCATTGATCACAAAGGGATTTTGACTCTCTGTTGACTTCTACACAAATGGCACTAACCCCCAAATTCCAGAAATGCCTTAATTTGTTAGTCAAGGGTTTTAAAAACTAACTTCTTTTTTTTTTAAGATTTTATTTATTTATTTGACAGAGAGAGATCACAAGTAGTCGGAGAGGCAGGCAGAGAGAGAGAGGAGGAAGCAGGCTCCCTGCCGAGCAGAGAGCCCGACGCGGGACTCGATCCCAGGACCCCGAGATCATGACCCGAGCCGAAGGCAGCGGCTTAACCCACTGAGCCACCCAGGCGCCCCTAAAAACTAACTTCTCACAGAATGGATGGCACAAAGGAATTCTGTGATGCATAAAAAGAAAGTATGTTATGACATACTTTGTATATCATGAACCAGTATCCTTATTTCTAAATATGGCCTAAACTTTATATTCAATTATGGTTAAATCATAATTATGCTCCCTGGATTTCCTTACCTAATTATCTACTTTTAAAAGTGAGGGAAGACAAGTTTAAACACCTACAATCTCACTAAATACAAATAACTTTATAAAACATTGTTACAAACCAGTTTCAGAGTTGATATTTAAAGAGTGTCAGCTCATTTCCAAGAGGTTCCAGTGAGAATCGAGAAATTATTCGCTCTTTTGGGTGCTTCATCTGAACAAAGACCCATATTTAAACATTTGGAAACACCAATGTAGCTGCCTGAATGTTCTTTCCTCTCTTTGAGGACCAGTCAGCCTGGGTCTGCACACTTAGGTTAAAGGTGTTCGCACACCAAACCGAGACATGTCTGTGCTTCTCCTCCTCACTTAGAACTTGTGACGTCACCCTTTCACTCCTTGAATAAATCCCGTATCAGCCCCAGCCCTTATAAATCTGTTCTGCCCCTTTGCTTCTGTCTTCCTGTACAGCATACTGTAAATAATCATAATGGAGTGGCTGTAAATAGTTCTGTGGTACACTGGAGACCCCTATTGGTGAGACAGGGGCATGAACGAACAGAAACTGGGTTGGCTTCTGCTCTGCTCCTTTGGGTTCTAGCAGAGCCTAAAGCGACGACATTGACAATTTTTGCATACTGATGAATCAGTTTGTGAAAGTAAACGTGTGTGTTTACTGTACTTTCTGTTTGTATGGCGACATTCCTAAATAAGAAGGCAATACAGATGACAAGAAAAACAATATGTGACCTCCTATAATTTTAGGGCAATTCATTTTCGGTAGAGAATAGACACCAGGGATAAATGCAACATTGCCGTTTTAGAAGTAACCATTGATCAATGGTGAAGCCGCTACAACGTCCCAATCTCTCTGAGAGTTAGGCAGTACGGTATACACTTCATATGTCCAACTTCAAAAACAATATTGTATTGCTTCTTAATATTTCTGTGATAGAATTTAATTAATAACTAGGCTTTTGCAGGACCCTCAGAAGGTAATGCATTTAACTTAAATTGAAAGTTACTAGTTTGAAACCCCTGAATGCTTAAAGTAAAATTTTTGTTTCAAATCATAAAGGACAACTTTATTTATAATGAAAAAATTATTACCGCTCGACCATCTTAGATGAATTTTTCAATGTGTATATTGTAATTAGTTTGAAAGATGAAAAGATGAAATAGTTAGAGTTTCTAATATAACTATAATACAAAAGGTATTGTATGATGCTAAAGGTACCATAAATCTTCATTCATTTGGACTGGGGGATTATCTGAGAAGGCTGTTTTGTAAATGTTGCCTGGCATTTTTCCTCTTTATTTTCTATCTACTTTTAAAGCAAAATTTTTAAAGAACCATAGCAAGATGAATGTGATAGGTATTTATTTTAAACATTTGCTCTAAAAAATAATTCAAAACTTCTACCCTGTCCACAGCATCCTAAAAAAGCAAAGCTCATCGCTTGCCAGATGAAATATGTCTTTGAGCTGAGTCTTGGACTATCCACATCCTTTAACTGGCATATTAACATAATACATCTTGTTAAACAAAAATACTGCTAATAGGACAAAATACTTCGAAAAATTTACACAGTAAGTTCTTGACTACTTTGTTATTAGTCTTACTAACATTTTCGTACTTGTCTTCTCCATTATTTTTCTTTGCAAACTAAATTGCTCATTCTCCCACCATCTCTCCTCCCACTCTTCTGCCCCTCAAAACAGGCCCACACGTGCGCACATTCAGACCCTCCTCTTCAGAACACAAGCCTTTCCTCACCTTTAGCTGATTCACCTTGCACAGAAGAGAGCCTGGGTGCGGAGCATAAAAATCTGGGGTCTGTGAGCTCAATGGAAAATACAAATTCCTGTTCACACCTTGTGATCACTGATGCTCACTCCTTGCTATGCCACATGCAACAATCTGTCCCGCACGCGGGTGTAATTTATTCGTGACAAGATCCTGATCCTATTGGAAATGGAAGAAAATATTTTTACTCTGCCGCACACAAGTGCTGGCAAACTGCTCAAGATGGCTTATTTACACACTCAGACACAGCCCCTCAGACTGAAGCCTGGGAGGGGGCATGTTTGAGGAGGGAGCTCTCTTTTTAGGAAACACGCTTATCTCCCTCTCCCTGAAGTTCCCGAGGGAAGGCGGCCTGACGGCACCAGCACCAAAGAAGGCATCCCTGGCATAGAGTTCTGAGGGTGGGACTGCGGTGGGGTGGCTGGCTGGAATTTTTAGAAGGTCAGAAAGCTACAAAGCCTAGTAATGTAGACACTGGAGAAGAGAAACACCTGAGTTCTAATTCCAACACTGTTGTCTCTGTCACCCCCTTCCCTGAATGGGTTAAAAAAAGGGGGGGTGATTTTCTTGAAATGAGTGTGCTACCTGAACTGCTGGAATTAATAACTGATCGACAGTGTGTAATACAGAGTACATGAGGAGACACTCCGTGGCAACTTCGTAGGCTACTGGGCAATGCCCCACCAAGTACAGTTCTAGGATACGTACCTGTGGTTAGATAATGATCCCACAAAGAACAGACTTGAAGTCGAACATCTCTACCCACTCTCTGGGCTCTTGACAGCTGTTTTATCAAATTCTGAGAGATGCGGGATGAATGCCCTGTGGAGGCAGCACTTCTGCAAACTTTAATAATAAAAAAGAAATATTATTATAAAGAATGCCAACTTCTTTATTCAGAGAAAAGAACCGAGCGCAGAAGTCAGAAAGTTCAAAAATCAAACGTTCCCAGCTCTGCCTTAAGCTAGTTCTATAGCCTCCTTCCTTGTTTTCTTTCTCCCCACCTAGCAGAGGGCATTAGAATCCCCCCTCTGCCTGTATCAGACACGAAAATCAAGGAGTGTGATACGTGCAAAAGGGCTTTGAAAAGCTGTTAAGCCCTGTCTCCGTGGGTGGGGTCATTATCATCCTTACTACTGTCAAAAAATGCCAATGTTGCTGATTGTTATTAGCAAAATCCAATTCCTTTTGTTTGAGTTTTGCCTATAGAAAGCAATAAAGTGGAATAAATATCCATTAGTCAGTAGTCAACATCTATTGGAACAGCTGAAACACCAAATCTTTTCCCCCTAGAAGCAGAATGTGAAACTAATGTTATTTCAGGAGTTGTGGGGGACGAGAGGGGGAGACATGGCAGAGTCGAGCCAGGAGGTAGTTAGGGGGAGATGCAGCTGGCACAGGGCAAAAGACAAAACAAAACAAAAACTCTCTTCCTCATCCCAAGAAAATGTCTCCACTAAATGCCGCTCGATCTAATCACACCTAAGATAAAAGTCAGCTTGAATGGAGGCCTGTTATTGGTCAGCATTAAGATGGTATTGATAGAAAATGTAATGCAATACATTTTCCTCTGCCTCACATTTCTGAATAATAGCAATTTGCCAACTAGCTAACCACCTCAGCATAAACACTGAAACGCTCCTGCTGAGTTTCAGAAAGCCTGCTTGTCTGCAAGTGCACAATATACAAGGAAAATCACCAGAAAGCTCTGTGCCACCATTCAATGCAAACAGTCCTCAGGTCCTGCTGTGACTTGGCACACCCCGCTGGACAGCTGGAGACTGGAGAAGAGGGGACACTGCCAATAACATGTAACAAGGGATTTTCGAGCAATTTTCTGGAAACCAACAGTCCTGTGCTTTATTATTTCATGGGCAGATATTGCTATGAGCTACATATAGATCTATTATTGTGCAGTCTACTGTCTATTTATACCTGATATGATATACAATAAAACACTCCAACACTTTCCAATCCCATTTGTGAGCTCGAGCAGGAAAAAAATAGGGAGACAATTTGCCACAGCCTTATGTTATGCCTAATATAATTTTGGAAATCAGCTATTGCCCCAAACAACATTTTATTACTTGCATCAAAAAGATTTAACTTGCAAAGGGTCATGGAAGTGTACTCAGAATATGCTTCAAAGGCAAGAAACACTACGGATAGATGGTTTATTGTACATCTCCTTCCTTCCCCCACACCCCCCCAAGATCGTTGGCAATGAAGTGCTACCAGAGATCATTAAAAAAAGATTGTTCATTTTATGTAGCTTGAATGTATAAAGTGATAGGTATCTACATTCCAGCGGCAAGAATGTTTGGGAAGACAATGCCAAGAGATAAATGAAAGTGAGTTAAATCGGGAAGACAGGCTCTGTGGCAATTAGTCTAATGTAATACCATTTTTAATGTAAAGAAGCTACATTTTCTAATTTTCACTAAAAGCCCTAGGTGCTGAATGGGTGATAATAAATGCATGCAATGAAAAGCAGGTACACTCATCTTATAAAGCAGCCTATTAAGCAGACTGCTAGTGCTGCAAAATCCAGTACCCAGTAAACAATACTTTTTCTGTTAGAATAATGATGCATAGTTTACTCTTTTATACCATGCAGCACTTGGGGACCACATCCATTTACCAAAATAATACCAAATTAGTACTGTAAATATTGAAATCAGACCTTTCAGGCTAACCAGTGGCCTAATTTTCTCTTCAATCTGCTCTTAATCTCAATTCATCAATAACACTACCTTATTATCGGACTTTGACAGCAAGCTAAGGCTTTTGATAAATTATACATCTCGAGCCAGATTTAAAATTTGAAGCTCAAGTGCTAATTATCTGTACAGGCCTAGTTAATAACGAGATTTCTTGTTAAGTATCTGATCACAGCATGGGCATCATTTGTCAAGATCCTCAAGTCTACCTTAGAGACCAGCTCTTCGAATCCTCCCTTGCCTACCATATGTAAAATTGGGATCTTTGTTTCTATAATAACCTTTTATTAGGAAGCTGACATAATGATTAAGTTCGCTGTAGACACACACAATGAATTAGACAATTACCCTTGCTGCTTTAAACCACTCAGACTCCTAGCAAGACAAAATAATTAATATTGAATTTTAATTTGATGTGTTCCACATTTAAACCCCAATTTGCAAAGTACACCTGGAAAGCTGCCGCTGCTTCTTTGCAGTGTGTGCTGAGGAACCAAAGGCCCCCGCAGTTTGAATGTAAAAGCACAGAAGGCACGATGCACCACGATCACTTCTCAGTGGAGCACAGAATTTTCTAGCATTAATGGGAAAGGTAATTACCTAGGTCTAACTTTATAGCCTTTTCTCTAATGAAACTATAATCTCCAAGGCCTATACCCTTGAAGCATTTGCATGATTTTAATGATTTCGGTGCCATAACTGTTGGTATACCCAGTCATTTTGAAATGAAATGTCTTAAACACAAAGCTGTTAATTATATTTCCAGGCTATTCTTATTGGCACAGAGTAAGGCTGAGTCAGAGGCAAGCACTGTTGTAAAAACAACCAAGGGCAGCAGTTCTAACATGGCCCCCAGAAAGATGAGCCCCGAGCATATGGATCTGTTTTGACCACTTCATCCTCGCCCCCCAGACTTCTCCTGGAATGGCAATAGGGCATAAAAGCGTTAAGTCTTTTTTACTTTGTTCCCATTCCTAATACTTCCAGAGAGGGTGTAGAATGGGTGTAACATGGTAAGACCATGAAATATTTTCACCTTCTAATTGAATTTCCTCTTAGAAAATGATCAGCCATCCTGGCTGGGGACATTTCAGTCTCGTGAGAGGGGCTGGGAATTCATGTGGTTTTTCTTTCATGGAAAAGTTGGAGCTTGGGAGAGGAAGGGTGAAATGTTCTTCATAGCATCACACAGTGCCAAGACCAAGATGACAGATTAAACTGAATTGTCTTTCTTAAGCCCAGTTAAGGCAACTTACATAATTACAGAAAGGAATAAAGATCCAAAAAGCCCATATTCATCCAAATGGAGCAGCTTAGATGCTCCCGAGTGGGGTGGCCCAATCCAGGAACAATGGCTTCTCTTCTCTCCTCAGGTTTCCCGTTTACCCTCCATCTTGTCCAAGGATTCACTAGCCCTCAGGTCCCTCCCCAAGCTGAGTGGCAGCCAGAGGAGGATCCGATACTGCTGGATATGGAGGGGTACCACGAGAGGTTTGCAATTCTTGGGCTTCCTGGTCTACCCGGGGCAGGAACCGATCCCTACACTCTCCCTCCAGTGCTGCAGTGTAGCTAAGATCCTCAGACTTGCTTCTGCCATCCCTCCCACCAGTTCCCTGCAATACCCAGATGACCACAAAGTCGTGGGAAATGGCTTTTCGGCTTATGTTTGATTCTTTGTTAAGTTAGAAACTAGAACAATTGAACTGACAGCTTACAGTCACGTACACGCAAGTCTGCGAACTCCTGCGCTGACTCCCCAAACTGTAAGCCAGGTCTATGTAAAGAGAATGAAAGGATAATCACTTTCTGATTCTGATGCATATTCTGGGAAAGAGGCAAACGTCCAAGGCTCTCAAACCTGTGGATGAAATTAGCAACACTCCGTGTCTTTTAGAAGTTTCTTCTTTTGATTATTCCCATTAAACTGTTAAGCCAAAGTATTTAATAATACTCCCTTCCTGGTTCATCTCTTATTTTAAGAAAACTAGGTATCAGTAAATCTAGCCTCTTCAAGTTCTGGACCAGGAAAGCCTGGGGGACTTAGGTAACTTTTTTGAGCCTCAGTTTTATCAGGAGTAAAATTAGAATAACCAGGGCCTGTTTCCAGAGTTGTTACAGAAATCAAATGAGATTGTTTATATCATACTCTCAGGGCAGCTGTTGACACTTAATAAATACTGACCACTGCTAATTGTGTTGGTAGTCGTTATTTAGAAAGATGTTGCAGACTATTATTTAGTAACTCTTAAATGGATTATTTGCTTTTGGGGGTCTGGCCACCACACAATTTAAAGAGAATTACAAGAACCTCATTTCTAGGAATAACAGATCAACAATCAAAAACATTTGCCTTCCTCAGGCAGGATTTGCAAACAAAGCCACAAGTCCAAGTAAATATAATTGATGGTTATGAAAAGAAAGACTATATGCTAAGAAAAAGGCTAAAAGAATATTTTTTATTGTGGTAAAAAAAACACAAAACATAACAATTTATCATCTTAGCTGTTTTTAAGTGTACAGTACAGTAGTATTAACTAAACACACATTGTTGTGCAACAGATCTCCAGGAATTTTTCATCTTGCAAAACTGAAACTCTATACTCATGGAACAACTCCTCCCTTTCCCCCTCTGCCCAGCCCCTAGCAATCACTAGTCTACTTTCTAAGACTCTAATTTAGACATCTCATGTAAGTGGAATTATGCAGTATTTGTCCTTCTTTGACTGGCTTATTTCACTTAGCATCATAACCTCAGAGTTCATCCATGTTGTAACATATGACAGAATTTCCTTCTTTGGAAAGGCTGAATAATATTCCATTTTGGGCATACACCACATTTCTTAAAAATACTTGTTAGTCTACGCTCAGTGCTGAGTGCTGTCTCTGGCAATTCACTGACCTGTACCCGTGGGGCCAATAATACATTATATGTTAATAAAAAAATAAATTTTTTTTTAAAAAAACAAAGAACTTGTTATTTTCAGTGGGACTACAAGTGACCTACCTGATTTTTACAGGTTGTATTTCATAAGCAAACATTAGAAATGAATATGAGTATAACTAGGGAAGAGGAGGAAACATCCTTTATTTCTTAACTGTGTTATCTGGATTCCAAGTCTCTTTCCGCTAATTGTGGAAAACTTAACCCTGCTAATTTCAGATACAGCTGGTGCAATAAAATGATTTTTCACCTAAAAATGATGTTATCAGCCCAGTTTCAGAACAGCACCTAACACCGTCTCCAGCCAGTCTCTCTTCACCTCTCCTCCAGTCAGCAGATGTTGGAAGTGAGGAGAGGTGATGGGTGGCAGAGGGAACTGAGAGATCTCTTACCCAATGGTGTCCCTGGACAGTCACTGAGCTCCACCCCGGGGCTGGTCCCTGAAAGACAATACCTGATATTTGTTCTGACTGGTCCGTTGGAATCTCCTGGCTTCCAGCCCAGCTTTCATGGTGCATATTATCCCAGAGATGCAAGCAATTTTCTGTCCCATCTCCGGTAAAAAGTCCTCATGTATATTTTTAAATGACATCCTTTGGCTTTGCCAGGCAGCCTCAGGGACAGTCACATTAACTCGGGCTCCTATGTATAAGAGTCAATACCCACTGGGCTCACAGGACCAAACAAGGCAGAATACCCTCCAAAAACTGAGAGGGGGAGACCAGCTTTGCTTTTTTTAATTATTATTATTTTATTTAATTTTAAATTCCAGTATAGTTAACATACAGTGTTGTCTTAGCTTCCTGTGTACAATGCAGAGATTCAACAGTTTCATGTGTCACCTGGCGTTCATCACAAGTGCTCTCCTTAATCCCCACTACCTGTTTCACCCATCTCCCCCACCTCACCCCTGGTCACCATCAGTGTGTTCTCTATAATGAAGAATCTATTTCTTGGGGCGCCTAGGTGGCTCAGTGGATTAAAGTCTCTGCCTTCAGCTCAGGTCATGATCCCAGAGTTCTGGGATCAAGCCCCGAATCAGGCTCTCTGCTCATCAGGGAGCCTGCTTCCTCCTCTCTCTGTCTCTGCCTGCCTCTCTGCCTACTTGTCTGTCAAAGAAAAAAATAAGATCTTTTTTAAAAAGAGTCTGTTTCTTGGTTTGTCTTTCTCTCTCTCTTTTTTTTTTCCTTTGCTCATTTTTGTTGTTGTCTCTTAAATTCCATATAGGAGTGAAATCATGTGGTATTTGTCTTTCTCTGACTTATTTCACTTAGCATAATACTGTCTAGCTCCAACCGTGTCATTGCAAATGGCAAGAGTTCATTCTTTTTTATGACTCAGAAATAATCTGTTGTATATATGTACCATTTCTTCTTTATCCATTTATCTATCGATGGCCCCTTGAGCTGCATCCATAATTTGGCTATAAATAATGCTCCTATAAGCATAAGGGTACACATATCCCTTTGGATTAGTATTTTTATTATTTTTGGATAAGTACCTAGTAGTGCAATTACCGGATTGTAGGGTAGTTCTATTTTTTTTTTTTTAAGATTTTTATTTATTTATTTGACAGAGAGAGATCACAAGTAGGCAGAGAGGCAGGCAGAGAGAGAGGAAGGGAAGCAGGCTCCCAGCTGAGCAGAGAGTCCGACTCGGGGCTCGATCCCAAGACCCCGGGACCATGACCTGAGCGGAAGGCAGAGGCTTAACCCACTGAGCCATCCAGGCGCCCCTAGGGTAGTTCTATTTTTAACTTTCTGAGGAAATTCCACGCTCTTTTCCACAGTGACCACGCCAGTTTGCATTCTCATTAACAGTGCACAGGGGCTCCTTTTTCTCCACACCCTTGCCAACACTTGTTTCTTGTGGTTTTGATTTTAGTCATTCTGACAGATGTGAGATGATATCTCACTATAGTTTTGATTTGCATTTCCCTGAAGACGAGTGATGTTGAGCATCTTTCCACGTATCTATTAGCCATCTGGATGTCTTCTTTGGAAAAATGTCTGCTCATTTCTTCTGGCCATTTTTAATTAGATTATTTGTTTTGGGGGGTTGTATTTGAGTTGTATCAGTTCTTTATATATTTTGGATACTAAGCCTTTATCAGATATGTGATTTATAAATATCATCTCTCTTTCAGTAGATTGTCTTTTAGTTTTGTTGAGAGTTTCCTTCACTGTGCAAAAGCTTTTTATTTTGATGTAATCCCAATTGTTTACTTTTGCTTTTGTTTCCCTTGCCTTGGGAGATATATCTAGAAAAATTTTGCTGTGGCCAATGTCAAGGAAACTACTGTCTATTCACTTCTGGGAATTTTACAGTTTCAGGTCTCACATTTAGGTCTTTAATCCATTTTGAATATATTTTTGTGTATGGTATGAGAAAGTCATCCAGTTTCATTCTTTTCCATGCTTCTTTGAATCCTTTCTCTCTCTCTCTGTCTCTCTCTTTAATGAGTCTGGCTAGAAGTTTATCAATTGTGTTGATCTTTTCAAAGAACCAGCTCCTGGTTACATTGATCTGTTCTACTGTTTTTTAGGTTTGGTTTTTTTTTTTTTTTTCGTTTCTATATCATTTATTTCTGTTCTAATCTTTATTTTCTTCCTTCTGCTAGGTTTGGGTTTTATTTGTTCTTTTCCTAGATCCTTTAGGCATAATGTTAGGTTGTTTGAGATTTTTCTTGTTTCTCTCTCTTTTTTAAGACTAACTTATTTATTTTAAAGAGAGAGAGTAGGGGGAGGGGAACAGGGAAAGGGAGAGAGAAATTTAGCAGACTCTGCACTGAGTGCACAGCCCAGCACAGGGCTCAATCTTACAAGCCTGAGATCATGATCCCAGCTGAAACCAAGAGTTGGGTGCTTAAATGACTGCACAACCCAGGCGCCCCAAGATTTTTCTTGGTTCTTACAGTACTGTATAAACTTCCCTTTTAGAACTACTTTTGCCTCATCCCAAAGATTTTGGACAATTGTGTTTTCATTTTTGTTTGTTTCCATGTGCTTCTTTATTTCTTTAATTTCTTGATTGACCCATTCATCGCTTAGTAGCATGTGATTTAACCTCCATGTATTTGTGGACTTTCCAGGTTTCTTCTTTTTTTTTTTTTTAAGATTTTATTTATTTATTTATTTGATAGAGAGAGAGATCACAAGTAGGCAGAGAGGCAGGCAGAGAGGGAGGGAGAAGCAGGCTCCCCACCAAGCGGAGAGCCCCATGCGGGGCTCAATCTCAGGACCCTGAGATCATGACCTCATCGGAACGCAGAGGCTTTAACCCACTGAGCCACCCAGGCGCCCCTCCAGGTTTCTTCTTATGGTTGATTTATGTTTCATAATGTTGTGGTTAGAAGATGAATGGTATGACTTAAATCTTTTTTAATTTATTGAGGCTTGTTTTGCGGCCTAATATGTATTCTGTTCTAGAGAATAGAATGTCCTATGCGCACTTTAAAAGAATATGTGTCCTGCTTTATTATGATGGAGTGTTCTGAATATATCTGTTAAATCCATCCGGTCTAACGTGTCCCTCCAAGTCACTGTTTTCTTGTTTATTTTCTCTTTATTTTTCTTTCTTTTTTTTTAATTTTTTATTTCTTTTCAGCGTAACAGTATTCACTGTTTTTGCACCACACCCTGTGTTCCATGCAATCCGTGCCCTCTCCAATACGCACCACCTGGTTTCCCCAACCTCCCATCCCCCGCCCCTTCAAAACCTTCAGGTTGTTTTTCAGAGTCCATAGTCTCTCATGGTTCATTTTCTATTTGGATGATCTGTCCATCTCTGTAAGTGAGGTGTTAAAGTCCCTTACTGTTATTGTATGGGTATCGACTAGTTCTTTATGTTTGTTATCAACAGTTTCATGTATTTGGGTGCTCCCATGCTGGGTGCATATATTTTTACAATTACTGTATCTTCTGGTTGGACTATCCCCTTTATAATTATATAATGTCCTTCTTTGTCTTTTTCTACAGACTTTGTTTGAAAGTCTGTTTTGTCCCATAAAAATATTGCTATTCTGGCTTTCTTTTGACATCCATTTGCATGATAAATGTTTTTCCATCCCCTTGCTTTTAATCTGCAAATGTCTTTTGGTCTGAAATGAGTCTCATATAGACAGCATATAAATGAGTGTTGTTTTCTTATCCACTTTGTCACCCTATGTCTTTTGATTGGGACATTTAGTCCATATATATTCAAAGTATAGATATGTATTTATAGCCATTTTGTTACTTGTTCTGTGGTTGCTTTTGTAGTTTTTTTCTTATCCTTTCTTCTCTTTCTCTTTTTCATTTTGCTGGTTTTATTTAGTATTATACTTAGATTTCTTACTCTTTATTTTTTGCATATCTGTTACTGTGTTTTAATTTGTGTTTATATAGAACATCTTCTGCATAGAGCAATCTGTAATTAAGCTCACTTAATTTTGAACTCATTCTTTACTCCTTTCCCTTCCACGTTTCAGATATTTAGTATCATATTTTACATTCTTTCATTTTGCTCTTAACTGGTTTATACAGATATGGTTTTTGTTGTTGTTGTTTTGCTCTTGTGCTTCCTATTTTTCTTACTCTTACTTAATGGTTTTTGTTTTCCACACAGAATCCTCCTTAATGTCTCTGGTAGGGCTGGTCGAATGGTCATGAATTAATTCAGCTTTTATTTATCTGGGAAACTCTTTCTCTCTCCCTCTATTCTGAATGGTTGCCTTGCTGGATAGAGCATTCTTGGCTGCAGATCTTTCCCTTTCAGCACTTTGAATACATCATGCCACTCTCATCTAGCCTACAAAGTTTCCACTAAAAAATCAGCTAATAGCCTAATGGGGTTTCCTTTGTATGTAACTACCTTCTTTTCTCTTGCGACCTTTAAAATTCTTTATCTCTATTTTTTTGCCATTTTAATTACTATGTGTCTTGGTGTGGACCTACTTGGGTTTAATTTCTTGGATATTCTCTGTGCCTCCTGAATCTTGATCTGTTTCCCTCCCCAGATTTGGGAAGTTTTCAGTTATTACTTCTTCAAACACATTTTCTGCCCCCCCCCTTCTCTTTCTTCTCCTTCTGGGATCCCTACAATGCAAATATTATTATGCTTGATGGAGTCACTGAGTTCTCTAAGTCTCTTCTCATTATGTAGTATTTGTTTGTCTCTCACCTGTTCAGCTTGATTGCTTACCATTACTTTATCCCGCAGGTCACCAATACATGCCTCTTCTTCCTATAGCCTGCCATTTACTCTATATATATTTTTAATATCATTTTTTGGGTTCTCATCTCTGATATATTATTTTTTATCTCTGTCAGTGGTGTCACTGATGTCTTCCACCCTTACTGAAGTCCAGTGGATATCTTTATAATCATTACTCTAAGTTCTGCATCAGGCGTATTATTTATTTCTCTTTTGCTTAGATCTCTCTCCTGCTCTAATTTTTGTCTTGTTCTTTCATTTGAGACATATTTCTCTGTCTCCTCATTTTGTCTACCTCACTGTGTTTGCTTCTGTTTGATAGGAAAGTCAGCTACTTCTACTGCTCTTAAGAGTAGTGGCTTTATGAAGAAGAGGCCCTGTGGTGTCCTGCGTTACAGTGGTTCCTGTTCCCCAGAACCTGGCACTTCAAGGGAGTCTCCTATGTGTGTTGCTTGTAACCTCCTGTTGTGTTTCTGTATAGATGTCTACACTGACTCTGCCTGTCATGGGCTGTGCTTGCTCTTTGTAATGTTATTGAGACCCAAGCAGTCTGGCTCTGAGGAGGGGTGACTGTAGAAGAGCTCGGTGGTGGGAAATAAATCTGTGCTGAGCCACCAGTCCTAGGCCAGATCCCCAAAAAGGCAGTGGCCACTGAGGCAATGCTTCCAGAGGCAGTGGCTGGGTGGGGCGTGCACCACATTAACACAATTTTTGCTCAGCCCAGGGTCGAGGCCAGCAGGCTTGAAGTAGGCAAGTCCTCAGTAGAACTTGTGGGTGGGACACACTGCTAGCAGGTTAGGAAGCAACTGTCTGTGAGGCACAGTCTCCTGCAGGTGGCTCTGTATTGATGCTGGGGAGCAGGGGAGGAAAATGGCAACAGCCAGCTCCTCTGTTTATGGAGAAGTCCCCCAACATACTCCAAAATCAGTATAAACAGATCTCCTTCCCATTGTGCAAGCTGTCATTTCTATGTTGCCTCTCCTTGGGTTATTGTCTTTTAAAGGGCCTGGACACAGCTATCACTAGTCCTCCAGAGTCAGCTTCTAAAGCTCCAGGCTGGGGGAGGCCAACCTTTGATGCCCTGCCATCTCTCCCTTGTCCCATTTGGCAACAGATACATCTATATGAGCTAATGCTCAAAAACAAATCCCTCTGGAGAAGAAAACCCTAGACTTACGCCGTAACTACTCCCTGCTCCCTGTTGCAGATATTCCCAACCTCAAGAAGAATGTGATGGATTGAGCTGTGTGGGGGGTTGGTGGCAGGGAGGAAAATTACAATATAAAATTTAATATTTCTCATTACCAGTTGACAACAAATAAAGAATTCATTTACCATCCTGATAATATTAAAGAAAAACAATGACTTTTAGGATTCCAGTTAAGGGACACTTGGGTAGCTCAGTCAGTTAAGGGGCCAGCTCTTGGCTTTGGCTCAAATCATGATCTCAGGGTCATGAAATTGAGCCCCATGAGGGGTTCCATGCAGGAGTCTGCTTTAGATTCTCTTTCCCTCTCCCTTTGCCCTTCCCCCACCAAAATAAATAAATCTCTTTTTTTCTTTTTTTTTTTTTTTTTAAGATTCCAATGGACCTCTCTTCTGAGCAAAATCTGAGAGGGAGTAGTAGGATGAGGTACACTTCATTGCTGCAGCTAGTCTTTGGGCCATGGCTGATCTTCATCATTTCCCTCCTTCATTACCCATTCTAAATTTGCTTCACTCTAGCTACCACCTTTGCTAGTCTCTGTGACTTCCCTGGTGATGTGACCTAGAACCTCATCCCTGAAATACCTCAACAATGGTCACTATGCCCTTCTGAGGCCAAGGTTGCTGCACTAGTCCACTTACTATGAATTCTGATCTAGTGAATACCAGGAGGAACTCAAACGGATCACCTGATGCCAACATATTACTCTTACCCCCAATGTGTAATTGCAACCTGCCACCACCTGAGGTTAGGGGCCAATGACCCTCCCCCCTTCTTTTTCCTGGACATCAGAAGGCCAAAGGGCTCAAGTAGTAGCCATAGTTTATAGTTCAGTGAGACTTTTCCTTGTAGACCCTTCCTAGTAGACTTGTTCCCCCTTTAGGGACCACAATCTCTAACCCTGCAGAGTCCAGATTTGTGGAGATGAGAAGCACAAATTCTCCAAGTAGTTCATTGAAAATGAAGGTAAGTGGGGTCTGCTGCCATTCTGTAGTTCTCAGTCCAGTATATTCTTCCTATTTAGGATGCAGCCACATATAAAGTTCTTTGATTCCAAATAACACATCTTGTATTCTTTGATACACTGTGTCTTGGAAGATGACACCACCCTCTAAAGTATTACCTCCAAGCTGGCACTTTAACTGTGCCTTTAGTAGTTCATTGCATTGTTCTATCGGCCCACCACAGTAGTGCAATATGTAATAAGATCAGTGAATCTTATGGTCATGGATCCTCTCCCACCCTTTCTTTGCTGAAAAGCGGGTCCCTCGATGTCTTAGTATGTATGACCTCATACCAGTGAATCAAACTCTTAATAAGCCCCAAAATAGCAGTTCTAGTAGAGATCCAGGAGGTAGGAAAAGCAACTCCATACCCAGAATATGTGTCTATTCCTGTATGAATCACTGAATCACTATCCCACTATAGAAGGGATCCAATGTAGTCATTTTCCCAGAAAATGGCTTATTGGTCTCCAAATGGCACCATGCATAGACTCAGTTAGCCAAAGATTCCATGCAGGGTCATGACCAAGTGTGTCTTTCACAATTATACATTCAGGGACCAGGAAAATGACCACAAGATGGATCTGCAGACCCAGTTTGCCTACTGGGGAACGAGACCCAACCTACCCACTGTGGCAAGAACTTCGTGCATTTATTACCTGGCTCCAGTATGCCCACACTCTAACAGGACGCCCATGACAATGCTCAGGGGCTCCAGGTATATACGTCAACTAAGATTCTATGTCCAATAACTCTTGAAATGTTTAGGTGCCCAGTGCTTAGTTACCCAGGTAAATGATAATAGACCCCTCTAACAAAGGAATAGGAGGATCATTATTGTGTACACCTTCTGTGGTGTTACAGGATCATTCCTTCAACCAGTATATTCCAGACCCCAAAACTGGCTCAGGTCTAGAAAATGGGAAAGGGACTGTGACTTTTGTTATGAAAACTTTCCTCAGCCTTATGACCATCCTTCCTTGATTGAATACTATACCCCCAAAATTCATGCCCTCTTGGAACTTCAGAAAGTGACCTCATCTGGAAACAGGGTCTTTGTAGATGTAATCAAGTTACAATGAGATCATACTGTACCAGTGTGAGACCTTAATACAATGACTGCTGTCCTTATAAAGGGAGGGAAATTTGGACTCAGACACACATAGAGAATGCCATGTGAAAGTGGAAACATACATGGAGGAAGCCATGTGATGACAAAGGTAGATATCAAAGTGATGCATCAACAAGCCAAGGAACACCAGAGATTCTTGGAAACCACCAGTAGCTAAGAGAGAAGAATGAAAGAGCTTCTCCCTCAAAGCTTCCAGAAAGAATCAATAAACCTTGACAATATCTTGATTTCAAACTTTAAGCCTCTAGAACTTTTGAGAGAATAATTTTCTGTTGTTCTATTGTACCCAGTCTGTGGCTTAATACAGCAGTCCTAAGAAACTAACACACTATCCATCCTTGATTTATTTTGATGGTACAGATTTAGTACCCTTGTCACTGCTCATGCCCATGTCCCTAGTAATGCTGTGTTCTATTAACCATACAGAACTCTCCAGATTAGCAACCCCAATCCCTTCCGTACTTGCTATTCATTATAATAACTGTGTCCACCGGGCTACTGGAGCTTAATCACTGGCACCTGGGCTCTATTGTTTTATAGTCTAAGATTTTGCAACCAAGGTGCCCCAGTTCTGTAACAGCATCTCCTACCGTCAACCCTGGCCTCCAGAGGAGAGTCATCACCAAATTTCTTGGTGATGCTTACATCCCTCCTACCAGTGAATTCTTCATGGTCTTGTTAAATACTGCTTCCTTTGAGCCTTAACATAACCATAGGGTGAGTTTTCTAACCTTTCCCAGTATATCCACCTTAGCATGCTGAATTCTCTGAGCTCTTGAACCCCTTTTTCTATTCATTGTCATGACAATTCTGACACTGCATCTTACTTAGTGTAGGTCATTGCTCATTTCATGCTTTAGGAGCCATACTAGCAATGAGTTTGCAACATCTCGTGGAGTTTGCCAAGGTGGCAAATCCTGTATCAGTAACACTCCCTCTTCCAACCTTATGTTCTTGGATCAGACATTTAGGGTGAAACAGAACTCCCTGCCTCAGGATCATCACCATCTTAGCTCCCTTCTGATAATTCCCTTGTTAAAACCCATTTCTTCTGAGTTAGCCAGAGTACTTTCTATTGTCTGCTCTGATCATTTTGCTGTTGTTGTTTTGTTTGGGATTTTTTTTGGTTTATTTTTCTTTTTTTCTTTATTTTTTGATTGATACATCTTTAACAAAGTTATATTAGAAAGGGAAGAGAAAGGAGAGACAGTAGTTGGAAAAGGGTAAGGTCAAGGAAGGGCAGAGAGTAAGGGTGTGTTCACGGTATTTAAATACCATGGTAAGGTCCCTCACCCCACCATCAGAACAGGGGTGGGTAACTCCGTAGATGCCAGGCCACAGGAAGATCCATGTGCCTCCAGAGGAGGTCAGGGACACTCAGAGAGCATGGGAGGGGTGTGTACAAATGAGCTGAATTCTTTCCTATTTAAATACTGGTGTTAAAGTACTAGAAAGCCCAAGAAAAAGTACAAGAAAAACACCTGAGAACAAATATAGACTGGGGCAGGGGGGACTCACGTTTGGGGACTTGTTGAAAATGAAACTTTCCGAACCACTCCCCAAAGATTCTGATCCAGTAGGTCCAGAGTAAGACCCAGGAATCTCTTTTCACCAGTGCTTCAGGGGATTCTGAGAGAAGAGATCCCCAGAACATATTCTGAGAAAGACTAGTCAGAGGACAGAGAAAAAGAGGAAAGAGAACACTGTAGGAGGAGCAGAAGCAGGGTGCCAAGGCCAGAGAGTGGAGTTGGTGTGGCTCCATGACTTTCTTTCCAGGAGGAACCTGCAAACCAAGCAAAGACAAGCATGTCCTCAGTCATGGGAGTCCAGATTTGAGAATTTTCTGGAGCAGTCTCCTGAAAGGAGGCAAGTAATCAGGGATTATGGAGAAAGAAAAGTTCAAGCTTCAGTCAGCTGGAGTGTCTAGACTAGGTAGGAAGGAGGAAAAGCCAGAGGGAGTCAAAAGATTGGGAGGAAATTGAGGATTCCACTCACCAGAAGTCTCTATGAGGCCAGAGTGCAGGTGTGGGAGAAGCTGGGGTGAGACAGAGAAGGGAGGAGACTGTGGTCAGCCTTGTAATGTGGAGCAGTTCTGGCTTATGATGGTCCTCAGAGTATGTTGTCCAGGAACTGAGTAGCTGAACTGGAATAGACAGAGGAACGTGGAGATGCCAACATGCAGAAAATGCAATACTAGTGTGATGGGCTGGAAAATGGTGCCCCCGATTTATCTACGTCCTGTTCCCTAGAACCTGTCGAGGTCACCTAAAATAGCAAAAAGGAGGCGATGGAGTTTTAAAGGTGTGATTAAAGCTCTTGAGATGAAGAGATTATCCTAGGTTATATGAGTGAGTCCCAAGTGGCATCACGTGTGTCCTTGTCAGGGGAGGCAAAGATATTTTACATACTCAGGAGAGGAGAAGGCAGTATGACCACAAATGTAGAGATTGGAATTATGTGGCCACAAGCCTAGGGATGCTGGCAGCCACTGGCAGCTGGAAGAGGAAAAAAACACATTCTTCCCCAAAACTTCAGGGGAAGTGTGTCCCTACCAACACACCTGCCACCTTGATTTCAACCCAGTGATGCTGATTTCAGGCTTCTGGACTCCAGGGCTGTGAAAGAATAAATTTCTGTTATTTGAAGCCACAAAATTTGGGGTAGTATATTGCAGAGGCCACATTAATACAGCTAGGTTGCTGAGTATGTCATATGGCCATTGAAACATCATAGACTCACCATGGGTTGAAGTCTGACGATTCTGATGGAGTAAGTAGAAAGCTCTGTAATGACATGAAGGAGAGGACAGAGTAGGTAGAATGAACCTCAAAGAGGGGAGCTTTTAGAAGATGGTGGAAGGTAATTGTCTAGAAGTAGCAGGAGAAAGAGAGACGAATACCACCCTCTCTGGCTTCAGGATGCCAAGAAAGAGCACTGTCCCCTGCAGGCAGCTATAGGGAAAGACCAACCTAGAAACTGAACAAGTAGACTCTAGAGTTGACTTTTTTTAAGGTGTTAGGGATGTGGAGATAGGAGGATAATTTTTCTGCTGTTCTTCATTTCTAATTCTTTATAATACCAGGTGCATTAAACATAAAAAATTTCAACTTAGGATTTAAGAGATCGAATACTGCAAGCCACATATAACTGGGACAATTATACATCTTCCCACATTGCAAACAGTGGCAAATCCAGTTTTGAGGGAATTGAGATTTTTACTGTTTGAGGAGCCTTCAATAAAAAAATTAAAAGAGGATTATCTAACATCACAAACACCATAAAATCCAGAAAAATACATATATTTTCATACTTGACTTTGTGATATACCTCCATCTTTCCTGTATATTTGTCCACATATTCTGAAAAGTTATACAATATTCATCTTAAGGCATATGTAAGAAAATTAAATACATTTTTTAAATTGTCACTATATTATATTGAAGTATAATCACAAATCAATCAAATTATTCATATATCACATATATTAAATATATGTAGTTTTTTTTTTCTGGCTGTTTGTTGAACCAATCTTAATTTTGTGTGCCTTTTCATCTGGAACCATCAGATTTTAGTAGAGCCATGCACACTAACACCTTAAAGGTACAGTGCAACATTCCGGAATGTGCAAAGCATGCAACCTCACCTAAGATGTATGGACGGGTAGTAGTACTGCTACAGATTTTGCCCTACCATATGGTAATTCTCATAAATTTGAATCCCCATCAAAGGAGAAAATGTAATGTACAGTTTTAATTGTAACAGCATTATTAGAGAGCCACGCTGACAAGGAGAACTTCTGTTCTGACTAGGCTTTAATGAAGAGCAAACTCTCCCTTCAAAATATTTTCTCATCTAGCTTTTTATTTTTTTTTTAAGATTTTATTTGTTTATTTGAGAGATAGAGTCAGAGAATCTGAGCATGAGTTGGGGAGGGCGGTGGTGCAGCAGAGGGAGAAGCAGACTCCCCACTGAGGAGGGAGCCCAATGCGTGACTCAAACCCAAGACCCTGAGATCAAGATCTGAGCCAGTGACCTGAGCCAAAGCAGATGCTTAACTGACTGAGCCACCCAGGTGCCCCTCACATCTAACATCATTAAAGGCATTTCTAATCATGCTCCTTCTCCACCACCCACCTGCTATTTGTGTCAGACACTGCAGGGCACATCCACATCGTGATACTACTTCTAGCCCTGAAATGAATATTTCACAAAGTTGGGTGTGTGCCGCCCAGCGGGCAGCCAAAGTATTCCTAGAAGTCATTCTTTCACCAGACTACCTAAAAATAACTATACACAGAAGTGACTGCAAACCACACAACTCTATCCCTCTAAACCCAAAATAAATGCATCCCCAATTCACCTCCCCTTGCCAGAACCCCAAAATCCTGACAGTCATTTCAACACCCCCCAACTCAAGAGGAGGTGCAACAGGAACGAAGTCAGAGTGGAAATGGACCATGTTATTTTATATATTTATTTATTTTTGCAAATTTTTCAAAAACCACAACCAGGTAACCACATTGCTAAGTTTTAGTTGGCTTCAGAGGAAATCTGCCTCTGGTTGTAGGACTCAACATGCTCTATGAGGTCACCTTCTTGCCAGTAAAAGGGCATTTGCAAAAACCTACTGGCATTCAGATTTGAGATCTGATCTACTGTAACTAAAGGATTTCTGGTTAGTCACATCCCATCCCGGCAAACTTCACAGGACAACCGGTCTTTTTGGCTGTCCTGAAATCTGGCAGGCTTTGGGGTCACTGATATACATGGGTCCTAAAATGGAACCTAGAAATGTTTGTGATTGTGAAAGCCTTGTTAGTGGTATGTGCATTGTCCTTCCTGGGAAAACTCATTTTGCTCATTTTGCATCTTTGTTTGAAGTCAGTAAGTCATGAAAACAGGAAATGGATACTGACCAGAATGAGCACCAGCTCTTTCTTTGCATCGGGTTCTTAAAAGAGTCAACTTTTGTCAATAGAAATGAAATGAATTGTATGAGAATGCAGCATGGGTGGCCAGGTAGAGTGTAGACAGTTGGCAGGAACAGATCATAATGACCTCAAAAATCATTAACTTTTGTCAATTTTGTTTCATCATCTGTCAAATGAGAATGCCATCATGTCCTTATGGAATGCCTGTTCACAGCTGGGAGAGCAGAACCCAGAACTGCTGCTTTATAAGCCCGTAGGTGCACTTTGGGGTGAGTTAAAGTATCATATGCATCATGCGAGATTAAAAGACATGTTTCCAGTTATAAACCCAAGCCTTCTTCTTTAAAGAAAACTAAAACACTTGGGTTCTAAATGAGAAAAAAAACCTAGAGTTGAAATGAATGGTGAAAAAATGGGGCTGGAAATGCAGGGTTTCTGGAAATAAGGGTAAGGACTGCTCAATGTCAGATATCACTATATTATTCTTTCTAGGAGAAGAAGGGACATGCTTTTTAAAATAAAAAAAAAAATGCTAGTTCATATACCACAGAGCAGGATGGGACACAAATTTCAGATTCCAGTCTTTGCAAAGAGATTGCCTTAGCTTTAAAATCAGCCTGGAAATGGCAAATCTAAAAAGATCAAAGTTTCTTATTATCAGTTTCTGTTCCTTCCAGGGATGACACTTTGTCTCCCTGCCTAGAAGCAGGAATATATGTGGTTCATATTTTTATTTTTCCAGATTTCATTTTCTCATCCTTTTAATCCTCCAAACCCTTCATTCTTCTTTAATCAAAATTTCAATGATAATTTCACTAATTCACTTTTAATGTTTCCCAGTGACCTTTGAGACATGACATAGCAAATCAGTATCCAAATGAAAGGAAATGTCCTTACTTGTATTCCAAAAGCCATACTTTGGTCCCTGGCCTCCAGAAGCTCACACTAATGGTGGAGAAAGTGAATGTTCTGGGGCAGGTAGCGGGGGGTAAGATACCACAAGAAGAACATCTATCACAGCCTGATTTGTTATAATCAAGATTGCAAACAACTTCACTGTGGAAAGTAACTTCAGAAATATGAAAATAATTAGTAAGCCATGGCATTGCCATATGGTAAAGCATCCTATAGCCCTTTAGATTAAGGTTCATGAAGAGTTTAAATAAGCTAAGAAAATGCCTATGTTTTAATATTAAGTAAAAAATGAGGACAAAATTACATTTGCAACATGGTCACATTATGTCAAAGAAAACGTAGGGCAAAACAGAACGAAATTTGATATAAACAAAATTTATTGTCTTGGGTGGTGAAATTACGGGTGACTTTCTTTTCTTTCTATTTTTCTGTATTTCAATAATTGTTATTTTTAGAATAGCGACATCTAACTTGACACTATTTTCAGTGTTTTACATATTTAATTCATTTAACCTCTCAAAAACCCTATGAAATAGGTATATTGTTATGCCCTGTGTGTAAAAAAAGAGACAAAAAAGCAGAGTTGAAGTACATTTCCCATTATCACAGAGCTCTGAAGTAGTGGGATAGAGGTTTAGTATTTGAATTTGCCTGCAGAGCTGTATTGTCTCCCTGTAACAAATTTGTATTGCTTTCTATTGGAAGCAATTTAAAAAAATAAATAGTCACATATAATTTACTGTAGAAATTCAAAGGAAGAAGGCCATCCAGCCCGGAATCAGGGAAGTCTTAGAGAGGCCGAATGGGATTTAAATATGCACAACTTGGGGTGCCTGGGTGGGTCAGTTGGTTAAGCATCCCACTCTTGATTTTGGCTCAGGCCATGATCTCAGGGTCATATAGAGAGCCCTACATTGGGCTCTGTGCACAGCGTGGAGTCTGCTTGAGATTCTCTCTTTTCCTCTCCTTTTGCCCCTCCCCCCTCTACGTGATCGCGCTCTCTCAAAATAAATAAATAAAATCATTAAAAATAAATAAATAGGCACTACTTAAAGGAAGGGCCTGTGGGAGGATGGAACAGTAGGAGCTAAGGCAGTCAAACTTGCCATTAGTGGCCTGCACACTATGAAGATGCATTGTTTTTATACCTAGTGTTTACTAGTGTGTCTTAGGTCACGTTCCATCTCCTGGGAGAGTTTATTCTGCTCCTGTGTAGAACCTGCTTTTTCCCCAAAGTCAAATGCCCTTTCAGAAAATGTCAACACTAGAAGGTACCATTCAAGCAAGTGTCCCTTCTGCACTACTCTTAACAGGAAACTCACCTCTTTCCCTAAAAAACCCATTTCCCTTTCAGAAAACCATAATTAGTAGCAAGTTTTTCTTTATAGTTGGACTTAAGTTTAACTCTCTACAACTTTTCCCCATTGGTCTGGTTTCCCCCCAGAAAGTATTCAAAGTAACACTAAAGTATTCAAAGTAACACTAAAGGCACCTCTGTTCCAGGGTGCTATGTTATTGGACTCATCCTGATTTTTTCTTCTCCAAGATAAAAGTCTTCAGTTCATTCAGCAATGTGCCGTGTACTTGGTGCTCAGACTTTTCCCATCTTACCCATTCTTTTCAGAAATCACTGCACTTGGCAAATGGTCCTGTTAAAATAATTGCCCAGAACTGAGCAAGACTCTCCAATGACAGAATGATGAAATGATTCCTAACTGTCACCTGGGCTTCATCTATTACTGTAAGCCAGTTTAGGAACCTCTGCACACCTTGCCTCGTATGAGAAGTCATCAACCAAATTTCCTGGACTTTTTCCATATAAATCTGTGTGCAAATAGGTATTCCCAAGTCTGTACTAATACAATTAATTGTTTCTCACCTAAAGAGATAATAATATGCTGGTCAGCAAACTAGAAGTTGGTCCTGGTATTTGGGTTAAAAAAAATATCCAATAATGAAATTTTATAGTTTTACTTTTCAGAATAGAATCAACACTAAATCATTTGGCATGGATCTTGAGGAAAAGATAGAGGTTGTGTCATGATGGTGCAGATACAGAGGTTGTGTGTTGGGGTGCATGAAGAATATTCTGGAGCCATATGGGAAGATTCAAGCAGATCTGACTTTCTCTAGTAGGAGAGAGGAAAGATCTCTTCGATCAAGAGCCTCCTGAGCCCGCAGAGAGCACTAGACTATATCCCATTTGGTGAGGGGCAACATCTATCCCAATGTCACGGACACACGCTCACCCAAGATGACAATGCCACCAATTCAAGGCAAAAGTAGGGGGAAGATTAGAACAATGCAATGACTTTTCATGAAGTTAGATGTAGTCAGCTTACAGGATTAGTCTTCATTCTGAGATTCTGTCCTTCTGACATGTTTGGTATTAAGTGTTCTTTCTTTTGTGAAGTCAATGGCTGAAACTTTCTTTTTTAACAAATGTAAATATTTAGCAAATGAAAAGGAAGGTAGAGCAGAGAAATAGAAAGAAAATGAAATCTTTCTGACATCAGTGTTTAGCTTTTAAGATCAGCTCGGCTGAACACCACCCCATAACCCTGCATAATCATTTTGTAAGCCAATAACTTTCCTTATTGTTTAAACCAATCTGAGTTGTATTGTCACAAGGCAATTGCAAGACAGTTGCAAGACAACTGGTACAAGACGCAGAGAAAGGGAATTCAATGATTGGTTAAATTAATGAATGATCTCGGCCAAGTTCTCCATGTGGCCTTTGAACACAGGCACAGTTCCCTGGCTTGTTTGGTTGGCAAAGCCCTGCACTAGTTACTTCCTTCTGCTTCCTTTTCTATGCCATCTTCCACCACCCGAGTTCTAGCCGCATTTCCTTGATTTGTAACAAACATCAGGTCTCCTATTATTTGAATAGCTTAGCCAACGTTGAAGCTCCAAACATTCATTCAGAGTCATTCATTTCTATTTTACCTTACCTGCCATCCACAGGATTCTCTTCTAGCCACAGGCTTGGAGACCGTGGGACTCCTTGTGGGACTCTCCCACAAGGTAGCAGAGACTGGCTGAACATAGCTCTCATGTTCTTCTCTTTACTGGGCACACAGAGAACCTGTATTGTCTTGTTCCCCTTTTGTTAGGGGTAAGCCCATAGTCAAGGTCTCTCAAAATATGGCTAGAAGTCTAAGGCCTTCAAGAGGGAGGGGTGTGTGTGTCCTCCACCCTCTTGGTCTCCTTCCACTGGCTGGATGCAGAAGACAGTGAGGCCACAGATGGAAGGACGTTGGGTCTTTGAATCGGCTCATGGAAGAGAGCTACCTACCCACCTGAACCATGTGGCTTGGTTTGCTGTCTGGGTGAGAACTAAACTGTCCTACCTGAGCCAACAGCCAACAGCCAACAGCCAACAACATCCTAACTAATAAATCTAACGGGCTCACTATCCGTCTCTGCCCACAGGCTTAGTTTAAGCTGTTCTCTCTTGGTTCTGTGTTTCCTTGGAGAAGCAGCCTCTTTGATGGCCTGAGCATCCAGTTTTTCTCCCCATCAGTTCAATCAGCAGCCCCATCAATTCAATCAGTGCACCTCGCATACGAAACTTGCCCCAAGGCAGTCTCCAGTTAATGTGTCCTCTCCCTGCTCTGTGGGGCAGAGTGGAACCTCAGAGATCAGCCAGCAAACTTCCTGAGGCTCTCTCTTCACTTCTGTGCATTCCTTCCCAAAAGCAAATGGAGTTAAAAATCAGACAGGGCTGGGAGAATTAAGAGCACCACAGCGGAGACTCACAGAAGCCTGTCCACGGTCCTGGGCTGAGGTTTCCACAGCAGCCTCGCCTGGGAAGAATTCTGTGAGACAGAGATTCACACTCAGAGATTTTGATGTGATGTTTCTGAAATGGGTGGCAAAGGTCTATTTCTTAATGTATCTTTGTGACCCTGATGCATCAGCTCTGTGCCAGGCGATGGCGTGTCAGGGTGAGCAGCAGCGCTGGCCATACGAATAGCCAAGCATCCCATGATGGTCAGTAGGAGCACAGCAGGGAAGAGCTTGGGATTGGAAGTCACGTTTGGGTTTGAATCCAGGCTCTACCACTAACAAGTTACGTGACTGGTAAATTTCTTTAATGTCTGAACAGCCCTGAATTTTCAAGCAGGTTTTATAATGCCACAGTAATAAAACTTACATGAAATAATGACTATAAAATCCCTGGCATAAAGAACAAAATAAATAGTGGGGATGTAGGGCTGGGTGGCTATGCGTGTGTGTGAGAGAGAAACAAGTCTGTCTCTAGAGAGACGACAGGTGTGATGGCTTCCATGTCCAGGAAGAAGAACATCCCTCTCATGGATCTCCTGACCATGAACTATTTGGGGCGCTGGTTCTGTGCTGCTGCGGCTACTAGAAACAGACAGCAGAGAGAGCTATTTTGCCCCTGAGATTTTGAATCTAACCAGAATTTGGGTTTTTCCCTCTATCCTTCTTTATTTTTTTTTTAAGACTTTACTTATTCATGAGAGAAAGAGAGAGGGAGCAGCAAGCTCCCTGTTGAGCAGGGAGCCTGATGCCGCAGAACTCGATCCCAGGACCCCAAGATCATTACCTGAGCGAAGGCAGACATTCAACCATCTGAACCACCCAGGTGCCTATCTCCTTCTTTAAAGGAAAAGAAAGTGGAGCCCACCTCCTGCCCCAGTCTATTCCCTGATCCCGTAAAGCAGACAAGCCATAGGGAGGTCTCAGCACTCCCTGAGTACAAAGCAGGCCCCATTAAAGGCAGTTGGCCTCCTGCCCTCTGCTCTTCTCAGGGAGGGGTCCTCCGGCCTCCCTGCTTCTGGAAAAAGCTCTTCCCATCACCCAGGACCTCAGATACTTCTCCCTCTGGCCCATCCATTCTCACACTCAGCACCAGGCCCTGCTCAACTGCAGAACATTCCTGGGTGCCCCACTTAACATCTGAGCCTCCATCTCCTCACGTGCCCAGCATCAGTTAATTCCCAGGCTTCTCGGGAGGAATGACGAGATGACACACGTGAAAGTGCTTATAATCGGCAAGCGCCTCACAAGTGTCCCGCATTAACATTAACATCTAGCAGGAGCCCCTCCTTCTCTGCCATTCTTCGCCCATGTCCCTCCCCACCCAAAAGAGGGTGAAGAAAGCTGAAGCATTCTTCTGCTCAGTTTAACTCACTTACCCAAGTTTAAGTACAGGAAGCTTATGAACCCGCCTGAAAGCCCCCCAGCAGTCTGGTGAGTCCTCTCCAATGCTCAGGGAACTGGGGGAGCAGGGTTTTGCTACAAGAGGATTCATACTTATTGAAAGGGGTTAGAAAAGGGTTAGGAAAGTGATCCTAGAAGACCCTACTAGGAGTTTCCCAAAGAGCTATGAGATTATGGAGAAAATGTCACCTTGGTTCCTGACCAGAGAAAAAAGCCTGGGGCTGGGGGTTGGGGGGGGGGGGATGGGAGCATCAGACGTCACTGTGCCTCTGTTTCCTTGCCTGGAAAATACAAAGAATCCCAACCTGTCCTCCCCACTACTTCACAGGGGTTTTAGAGGGTGATACCAAATTATTACAGTCACAAAAACAACACTTAGCACTTACTATATATCAGACACTGTTTTCAATGTTTATGCTTAAATCCTCAGAACAGTTCCATGTGAGAGGTACTATGAGCCCCATCTTACAGATAAGGAAACTAAGCATAAGAGGGCTAACGTGATGACTGTACGGTATTTGTGTGACAGCCGTACAAGGTTCTCATGCCTCCCTGGGACTTGGGGCGGGTGGAGGGGGTGGGGACTCTCCCTTCCCAGACCAGGCAGCAGAATCTGGGAGCCCCCCTGAGTGCTGGGAGGCCTCCCTCCAAACCCCCACTGTGCTGGGCCAAGGGCCCCACCCCGCAGATGGCTAGGCTCGATGATTTCAGAAGGGAAGCACGTGTTTGTGACATTGGGAATTCTCCGAAATTATAATGAGGGCAAATCGCTTTGGATTCATTATGAGTCAGACGCTGTGCTAAGTGCGGAACAGGCAGGGCTGGCTTTTTAAACAGTCTTGTGAGGTGAGTGCTGTTGGTATCGCCATTTTACATTGAAGGCTTAAAAAGCGTTAAGACTCCAGAGCAGCGGTCAGCGAGCAAGAGACCATGTGCCAGGCACCTGTCTCTGTAATTAAAGTTTTACTGGAAGACGGCTGTGTCCATTCATTTAAGTATCGTTTATGTTTGATTTTGCACCAGGGCGGCAGAGTCGAGTAGTTACAACAGACGCCCAGCAAGGCCTGCCAGTCTAAAAGATCACTGAAGTATCACTAAATGATCACGTGGCCGGTTAAGAAAGTTACCAAATCCCCACTTTGGAACCAAACTGCCTGCCTTCCACTTCTGGCTTCGCCTCTTAGCAGCTGTGCAACCTGGAACAAGTTAGTTCACTTCTCTGAGCTCTGGCTTCCTCCATCATCTATAAATTGGGGAGAATAATAGAACCTACAGCAGAGGATTGTTGCAAGAATAGCCTTCATCGCTGGTTTGCAAACTACAGCCTCACACACAATGGCTTGTCATCTGGGAGCTAGAAATGCAAATTCTGCTTCACCCCACACTTGCTAAACCAGAAACTCTGGGGGCCAGCCTGTGCTTTAACAAGCTCCCGGGTGATTCTGATGCCAGCTAAAGTTCCAGAACCACTGACATTGTATTAGAAAGCCATTCCCCCAGTAAGTGCAAGGGTTTGCTATTATGATTTACTTTAGATTGGTATTTAATCCACCTCTGTGCGTTTTGTGAGTTTGTCTTGGAAATCAGCCTTAAATTCATAAGCTCTTAGGAAGAGAAATAACATCTGACTTTTCTTTTGTATTCACCTAGTATCAAGCACATTTTGAGTGCTTATTCAACATTATTTGATTGGTCGAACAATTTCTAAAAATGGGGTTGTTTTCTGGGATCTATGAAGCTGAGGTGGCCTGGAGTACATGGGTGGCCCTCAGCAAATCTTTGTGTCGGCAGATGTTATGCACAAATGTTTGCATGGACGGGCATTTTTCTTGGTAGATGCCCTGATATTTTCAGCACATTCTCAGAGACTCCCCAGCATTTTAAATAGCACAGCTCCAGAACACAAGCAGCCACAGGTTAAGGTAAAGGACTGTAAGTGCCCTCGAGGAGCCCAAGGAACGAACACACCCTTTCCATGTAGCATGGGAGGAGCCTGAATGCAAAGATGGCTGCTTCTGTTCTTTCTCTATTTCCCTTTCTCCGCCCCTGCCCCAGCCATCTCTGCCCTCCACCTCCTGGATTCTCTTTCTCCCTGGCATACTGCTTCTCTTCTTCCAGCTGCTAAAGAAAATGGGATAGACAGCTCTGCATCACATCATGGAGATGGCTGTTTAATTTGAGATGAGTGTTACGTTACTCATTGCTCAGGGCCCCCTTTGATCCGCCAACATTTCCTTCTTTTATCCCCATATACAGCATACATTAGTGCCCTGAATGCTTCCTGGTTTTGTTGTCTTTTAGAGGTCATCGGAGATTATTTATTTGGGAAAGCAGATGGATATCCTTTTTAATGTCAAAATAATTACTGTTTGGTTGGTCTGATAGTTTATTTACGCTTTCAATGTTTTTATGTTTACGTTGAAAGAGCATTGCGAAAATTATATTTTATCTGTTAAAGTAAACAGGATATGACAACCTTTTTAACCAATGTTTCTAGCCGAGGAGTTGGTTTATTAAAATGGTTAGAAGATAACGGAACCAATTGGGAACAGTCACTCGAGCTGAAATGCACAGCTGTATGCTTTCTATTTGTACAAAAGCAGGAAAAAGGCGGTAAACAGTGTTTTAAACAAGGGGCAGTATAACAGAGTGGTGAAGAGTAGACTTGCGCTCTGGTTTGAAATCCCAGCAAATAATCCCAGAGAGAACGTGCCCTCTGTTTCTCTTTTCAATGAGTCACCACAGTTCATCTACCTGGAAGAGTTTCTCCAGCCACACACCTTTATCATTTGCACTTAGCAACTTTTATTGGTAAACTAGTTCTGGGCTTTACCAAAGAAGTAAAAGGGAAGAGAGCTCTCCTGGCAGGTTGCTCTAGGGATTAACCAGCGGGGGCGGGCGGGACTCTTCTCGTTATTTGGACTTTACTCTTGTGCATTATATTAGTTCTTTATTTTTCATGGGACTGCAGCCTTCTGCCACAATTAACATGTATTACTACATGCTAATTCATTAATGTAGTCACTTCAGAGTGTTTCTAGCTGCTTTCCAGTTGTTTTGATAGAATACATGTGTTAGTTTAACCGCGGATCTTCTCTCTCAAATTCAAGTTATTTTCCCCTTTACTGTGGCTCATAGAGACAACTCTTTCTTCAAGATCTCATTTCTGAAAGGATTTCTCTAAACCCTTGGAGGAATGAATTTAGAAACGGTTGTATTTGTATGGTAGGTTGCCAGGTTTGGGGTTTGTTCTAAGTCTGTGAAGTCTTTGGATTTCCCTCTCTGCCATGGAGAGATGGGTAAGGTGATTAGAATCAGGCCAGGAAGAGAAGGCTGCCAGAGTCCATTATATTCCCAGAAAGTAAGACACAGTGGGGCTGCTTCTTCATTTCCCCCAAGTTCCCTGGCAGAAGCCCGGGGTCCCCAGAAAACACTTGCTGTCTTACACATATTCGATGGCATGCTTGGCCCACGTGGCAAGGGATACACATCCCTACTGTGGTATGAATTCCTTGCATGTATCTGACATTAAAGATCAGACAAAACTTATGTCTTACTATTATTACAACACCAGACATTTCAAAAATATCAACATTCAAAAGGCTGACTAAGCTGGGCACGATACTAGGCTATAATCTGTCCATCACTAATGAAATGGTAATGTAATTAGGGCAGAATAAGAGCATCCCAGTGAAATATAATCCTGTATGATAGAAATAGATACTTAGACCAAGAAAGGACCTTAAGAGGCCATTGAGGCCTCTTCTGATATTAAAAGCCTTAGAGAACTACATCAATTGAGAAAAAGGTTCACAAGTATAGGATATAGGGGTACCTGGGTGGCTCAGTCATTTAAGCATCTGCCTTTGGCTTGGGTCATGATCCCAGGATTCTGGGTTTGAGCTCTGCATTAGACTCCCAGGTCAGCAGTAAACCTGCTTCTCCCTCTCCTTCTGCCCCCTTCTCCCTCTGCCTGCTGCTCCCCCTATTTGTGCACATACACTGTGTGTGTGTGTGTGTGTGTGTGTGTAATAATATTTTTTTAAGTGTAGAATGTGGCAAAATAGAAGTACATGGCTGGTAGATATATAAGGCAGCCCAAACATGTTGGAGAGCAGCAAACTGGCAAAAGTCTAAAAAACGTCATGTTCCATATATTCCACTTCCAACAGATATATCTTAGGGGGGAAAAATCTCACAAAAAATCCCAAAGAGACCTGTAAGAAGATATTCATTGCCAATTGGTTTTACAGCCTAATACTGGAAACAACCTAATTTATCGAGAGAGACAAATCATGATACATGCATGCAGTATAATACTATAGAGCAGTTAAATAAACTGAGCAGTGTGAATCAATGTGAATAAATGTTGGAAACAATGCTGAGTCCAAAAAATAAGTTGCTGAAGGATGTGGGAACAGTGTGATGTCATTCTTATGGAAGTTAAGCTCTATACAGATATAGGCATACCCAGGAAAAGGATAAAGATACACAAGGGAAAAACAGACACCAACTTCACATAAATGCTTTATCTGAAGAGGGGAACCAAATCAAAGGGGGAACAAAAAGAGATTTCAACCTCATCTGTACAAACTTAACGGCTTAAAAAAAATAGATCTGAAGCAAATATAGCAAATGCTACTGGAACAGGCACATGGATATGTTGGTTTTTTTTTTTAATTACTTGTGTGTTTGAATTATTTTAATTTTCTGAACTTTTGTACATATACCCTCTTCTATGGCTCTCCTAAGACAGCCTTTCCCTTGCATTCCATTGCCGTAACATCTTTTATCCTCCAATCCTGGTGTAGCTTGGATTTCAGAAGAAATACTTTTTTTCCTAATAAATACTTCCTGTACTCACATCCACTTGTTAAGGGAACCAAAAGTTATTTCCAAGATGAATTAGATCATCAGTGTCCAGAAGGAACCACTCTTCCACCAATAGGTCTCTTTCCTCTCACGAATTTTCACCGTCACAAGGACGACCTGACATCTCTCCATCTAATTTCATTAGTGAATTTATGGAGGGGCTGTTGGTCCCTCCATCTAAATCATTAATAAATCTGTCAAGTGTTTCCATCTCTTGGTTCCACCTGAGCTTAAGGAGGGAGAACTCCCTCTCTGTACAGACACTAAAGTTGCCAAAATAGTTGTGTAGGATTGTCCCCCTGTTCACCCAACCTGTGCTTTCTCGAGATTAAAATGAAAACATAAAGAATATATTGCACAGGGCACCTGGGTGGCTCAGTGGGTTAAAGCCTCTGCCTTCAGCTCAGGTCATGATCCCAGGGTCCTGGGATCAAGCCCCACATCGGGCTCTCTGCTCTGCAGGGAGCCTGCTTCCTCCTCTTTCTCTCTCTCTGCCTGCCTCTCTGCCTACTTGTGATCTCTGCCTGTCAAGTAAATAAAAAATAAAATCTTTTTTAAAAAATTATATATTGCACAATGAAAATGCAACTTACCCTGGCTTACTCCAACCATGCCCTCACATCTTCTCTACAGCCAACCCCAACTCAAGAAACTTTACCTCTAATTCAAAACATCAATTCAAGGTTAGCTGGATTTTTTTTAAAAAACCAACATTCAAATTTTCTGCATAAAACCTTTAAGGACACTAAATGGGAGAGAAAGGAAATAGATAATTGGGTACAGTGCTGCTAAATGGACAGAAATGAGGAAGTTTAGTGTTTGAGATGTTTACAAGTACCCATCCTTTTCTTTTTTTTTTTTTTTAACTTTATTTATTTATTTGATAGAGATCACAAGTAGGCAGAGAGCAGGCAGAGAGAGGGAGGAGGAAGCAGACTCCCTGCCAAGCAGAGATCCCAGGACCCTGGGATTATGACCTGAGCCGAAGGCAGAGGCTTTAACCCACTGAGCCACCCAAGCGCCCCTATCCATCCTTTTCTATTTTCTAGTCCCTCCAAGAAGAATTGATGAGAGTGTTGAAAATTCTATGTGGGGGCAATCTGGAGTATAATGAATAATCTTAAAGATAAAAGCATAGGTCAGTTAAAAGAGGGTAAGGTCAAAATTTTTGAATTAAGAAAATAAACCCCATTTCTGTTATATGCCTCCATAATTTTATAAGCACTCTCTCATTCATGATAAATTATTATTATTGTGGAGCAGATGGATGAATCTCAATCATTATACTATAATGGAAGATTAAACATTTTCTTAACTTCTATTCATCAAATTAAGTCTTTATACTCACAACAAAGGACAATGCATCAATGTTATCATTAGGGCTTTTTTAATATAACTTTAGCGTGAAGCATAAGAAGACATGATTAATGTACTGACAGAAGTAAATACTAAACAACATACATTAGTCTAGATTAGAATCGCTTTTTTAGTTCTCTTATTTAGTGGCTTCTCAGTCCTCTGAATCTTGTCAAGGAGAAACAGTCATCAAAATCATTCCACCCTTTTTTGCTAGTTGTCCTTTTTCAGCCGCATCTTTACTTGTGAAATGTTACCTATTCCCTAAATCTTTGGGGGGGTCAGGGGGAGAGGGTTTCTGGGGAGGGAAAAGGAGATAGTATTTGTTCAGCCCCCAATAAGACAGGTTTCCCACCTGGTTGAGTTTCAGGTCACATTTAACAGACAGCAAGATCTGGGGGGGATGGAGAGAAATCTCATGATCTATAGTCCCTCTGGTCTACCACACCCAATGTGCAAGATTGCCCAAACTACTCCTGATCCCAAAACGTATCTAGTCTTTACAACATCATCGGAAGCCGTTTCACAGTCTCCCACAAGCATGTATTTCAACAGTTTGCATTTTATGAAGCACTCATTTGTAGAGATGGAGTTAAAGCATGGACAGCAGTAGTGCGGCAAAGAGCACCGACCTTGGATGGATAGGACCCAAGGTCAAAACCCTAATCTTCCACTCTGTGGACCACAGGGCTTCCCACATGTAGTTTAGTCCTTTTCTTTTTTTCCTTTTACTGATAACACTTATTGTTTTCTCTAACCAGATGTGCATTAAACATCTTGCCTCTAACACCTCATTTACTCATTAGGAAACTCCCCACTACATGGGTCTTATTATCCTCTCTTATACCTAGTGTTATTATCCTTGTTAATTTACAAAGAATTGGAATGCAATAAAATGGGAAGGCTTCAAGGAAAAAAATTGGAAGACTAGTTAACAAGCTCCATAATAGTTCAATAAAATATCAAGAATTAAATATTTGATAACACAATAAACAGCATCAACTGTCAATTAGTGTATTGTCAGCACATTGTTTATTCAGCATGGTGATCCCCAGTTGGGGTATATGCTATACTTTAAACATGAAAGTAAATTTCCGTAGGAAATTGTCCCATGAGCCCCACAACAATTTTGGAGGTAGTTTTTTCAATCAATAAAGCATAACAAAGCAGGGTGCTAAGTTTGAGGGAGAAAAACAATGTTCCAAAGAGGCTGCACAAAATAGAATACCCTGCAATAACTCTGTGCTTACTTCACCATCCAGAGAGAACTTTGTCCCACACCGCAAGACACATTTCAGCCTTTCAAGAGCTGATGTAAGAAAGTTAGTAGAATGTTGTCTTTCAAGTACATGCGATACTGAAATCATTACTCCAACCTCTGACACCCAAATAACCCTAATATACATGAGTCTCTTTTTGATAATGATCCAGAAGCCATTTTGGATCTTGGGGAACCCTGAGTCCTCATTTCCCACATTAATTATCACTGAGCGGAACTGTGACTTCAGAAGCTATATAACCAGAGACAGAATTTTTTTTCTTGAATATTTATTTACTTATAGAGATAGAGTGAGTGGGGGGAAGGGCAGAAGGAGAGAATCTCAAGCAGACTCCCTGCTGACTGTGGAGCCCAAAGTGGGGCTCAGTCTCATGAGATCATGATCCAAGCTGAAACCAAGAGTCAGCCACTTAACCGACTAAACCACCCAGGTGCCCGCCTTTTAACTTTACCTAAAAGATGAAAAATTTTGCTCAGAGATAAGATGTTATTGTGAAAAAAAAAAAAAAAAAAAAAAAAAACAGCCAGATCCTAGAATAAAGCAGGCAAGGAAACAGGGCACCAGGTAGAGGTGGGAATCATCGCACACAACAAGTAGTTTAGTGGGGAGGACAGTGAGAAAATTGTTGTGAAAGAAATATAGAGGTTGTTAACTGAAAGAATATGGTTATAAAACAATATTTATAATATGATCTCTTTCTGTTAAAAACACACACATATATATACACATACATGTGTTGACCTGGAAGTACATCTGATTAAGGTGGAAACCAGGGTCACCCCTGGGTAGTGAGAACATGCTTCCATTTTCTGATTTTTTTAGCCTGTATTTTCTAATTTTCTTCAATGCACAAGCACTGATTTTATAATAATTAAAAATTATGCTAAATTGATTATTTACTTGAAATGGATTGCTTTCTCTACACCTTTCATAGTCTTAGTTCACTGCTTCCCCTTCTTTCCAACATGGTCTCAACCACAGAGGAACACTGGCATTTTCCCTTTAGTTTGGCTATTGAAAGGGATCCCTGTGTTCTGTCTCTTCCCTGGCACACAAACACCCACTTCTAACTCGGACCTGAGATTGATTTTAAGCTTCGCTCTTAATGAGCTCTGTGGCCCAGACAAATGAATGAACTTCTCTTGGCCGCAGATCCTTCAACTGTGAAAGGTAGCGATCATACTTGAGGTGAATTAAGTAAGAAAATACGTGTAAAAACATGGTACCCAATACTACAGTGTTTATGTAATTTCATTTTTAGCAGACACTTCTCTGCTATATTATTTAAGTACTTTAATGTGGCAGTTACATGAGGAAATTATTGCCTGTGGCTGCTGACAGGTTGAACTGCAAGTCTCCAGGACTATAGGAGCTAAAGCCTAAATATGATTTTTCACCGACAAAAACCACTGAAGCAGTTAGAGAAAAGGAAGCTGCAGTTATCCTCTTTCTTATTGTCAGGAAACAGAAATTTTTTTTCCTGATAATCTGACAAGAATAGAGATAGGGAAGGAGATGAGAATAAAATGCCATTACCTTGGTTCACAAGTGGAGAGAGAAATAGAGAAAGGTCCCAGCATTACCCTCACATATTATGGATGCTAGAAGAGATGATTGGAGAGCTCATTTGAATCTGATGTCAGGAATCTACTGCTGTCATATACTGCCCCAGCCCTTTTCTATTGCCTCCAACGGTGTTCGCCATATCTGTGGTAGACTTGCCAAGTATATGACTTGCATAGAGAAAGTGAGAGAGAAGACACTTTTCTAGCTACTGGCCAAATGAAAGACTTGGGAAAAGAGATAAAAGTCTAAATGGATTTTCTTGTGAAATACTTTAGCATTGGCAATGTAAATCAAATCTTCAGTCTCTCCTATGAAACCTTTAGTAAAATTTTCACAGGATGCTTTGGTGAAAATGGATCGTTTATATCAATTTAAGGAAATGCTGATTCCTACCTTGAGTTGTCATGGGGTCATTATGGAGACCTCCTTTGGGGCCAGCCAGCATATAGCTCATTCTGCTGTGGGTGATTTTGAGGCCCTCCTTAGGGCTTCAGTCAAACCCACCTTGGCAAATCCACACTGGTAACGATAGGATGGGAACACTTCCGTCACATGACTTTCATCATTGATTCAAGTCAGCGGGTAACCTGTTCAGTGCTGTTCAGTGATGCTACGTAGAAACTTTCAAATTCTACCACTCATTCAGTCTGATGTGCCCCCCAGACCACACCCCTTGAACCTGAGACCTCCTGGTTCCATTCTTGCCCTTCTGCAACTGATCCATCATTACCTCCAGAACATAAATTTTTGTTGTTTGTTTGTTTGTTTGTTTTTTAAAGATTTTATTTATTTATTTGACAGAGAGAGATCACAAGTAGGCAGAGAGGCAGGCAGAGAGAGAGGAAGGGAAGCAGGCTCCCTGCTGAGCAGAGAGCCCGATGCGGGACTCGATCCCAGGACCCTGAGATCATGACCTGAGCCGAAGGCAGCGGCTTAACCCACTGAGCCACCCAGGTGCCCAGCACATAATGTTTTATTAAACAATACTGCCTAATCATTTGGAAATTAATTCTCCAATTGCCCTTTTTTTTTAATTTCAAGACTAACTATCACTTATGGTTCCAAACAATGCTTCTTGGGTTTCAACAAGCTACCATCTTTTTTCACAAAACTTCTTAGAGTTCACATCATTCTTCAGAACTGAATTATGTTCTATGAGTGGACTGAGCTAGCATGAGGATCAGGATTTGGTGCAATGAACTGAAACTCTCCCAAGTTTTTCAAAGAGACTTAATACAGGGACTTAGGATGTTACGAACACTGGAAAGGTTCAAGGGGTAAAAGCCAGGGGGCCTCCACTAGACTGAGTCACAAGTTCCTGACACCATCAACATGATACAAAGATGTTTCAGCTACTGGGGCTGCCATGCTAAGTCCTCACTCTCAGAAAATGACTCCTAACTCCCAGGAAATGAATCCACATTCCCAGGAAATGAGCATCTCCACAGCAGAACATGGAGTCTAACTATTGCCTACGCTTGGCACTGGTAGAACTTTTGTCCTCCATATAGGAAGATAGCTGCCACCTAATGTCTTGTCTTCCAAATTGCATGGAAGTCCACTTTGAAGACTGGACATAAATCACATGCAGAATCCTAGCTACAATGCAACCCGCAAGACAATAGCTCTTAGCTTTCCAACTTCTTCAAATAGGAGGATAGCTAGTATAGAACATGGCTTTCAATAAGATACAATCCAACAAATTGCTATGTTTTTCACTCAGTAAGAGATTTAATATAGGGAATTAGATTCTTTCAAACAAAAGAACATAAAGTATATTTCATTCTACCAAATATAAAATATTCATAATTATTGAAGTGAGGTTATGGGTAGACGGGGAGTTATTCTATTCTGGACTTGCACATGTGTTTGGAGGTTGATTTTCTTCTTTGTGTGTACTGGTGATTCTCCATTTGTCCCTAGTTCAGATCCACTCTCTTCCCTTCTCCACCCAGGTCTCTGCTTCAGGAAGTTGGCTTTTCTGGATGACATCACTTGGGTTCCCTTGCTGGTTATGGTTGGATTTGACCAATTTGAGTTTCCTACAAGAGGTCAGAGGGTATAAGAGGGAGTCCAGGTATTTCTTCTTTTCTCCCTCCTTCCTCTGAGTCACTTGGTGGACAGTGCCTGGGCCCTCTACTAAAATAGCTCCTATTGAGGGACTTTTAGAGGACTCTTGTAACACCCTGTCCTCCCTGTGATCATAGGGAACAATGGCTTCCTGCTGGTGCTGATGTCTGGGGCCTCAACATCCTCTGTTGCTTCCCTTATTCCTATCCCCATATTTGGAAGTTGACCTTTCATTAAAAACCATTTGAACTATCTAACTGGAGCTTTTCTGCCCCTCCATTCCCCTTAACAGTCTCCTGTCCTCTCATCTCAGATACAGCTCACCATACCCACAGGGCTCCATATCTTCCATATCCTCCTGCTCTTCACCTTTCCCTCCTCTGTCAATCCCCACACTACCAAGTGTTTGTGCATTCTGCTCAGGATCTTGCATTACACAAAATAATTGATAAATTAGTTGGTAGCATAACATTTTTTCCAAGATAACCTTTCTCAATTTTAAGAGAAGGCAAATGGTATAATGCAGAAATACCAGTATTATGATAAACATTTCAGGCAAAGTTGGGAACATACTTGGAGGAAATCAGTCTATAGTGCCTAGAACCTATAAAGAGGCATGTCTATTTGTCCAGAAGCCTGGTCCTAAATAAATGATGAAATCTGATTTGGTATTAGATAAACAAAAATTCGGTGTTGTGTTTTCTTTTTCTTTTTTTTTTTTTTTTAATTTTTCAGGGTTTTTTTTTTTTTAGATTTTATTTATTTATTTGACAGAGAGAGAGAGAGATCACAAGCAGACAGAGAGGTAGGCAGAGAGAGAGGGGGACGCAGACTCCCCTCTGGGCAGAGAGCCCGACATGGGGCTCGATCCCAGGACCCTGAGATCATGACCTGGGCTGAAGGCAGTGGCTTAACTCACTGAGCCACCCAGGTGCACCATGGTGTTGTATTTTCTCATACCAAACAGATTTGGTATTAGAAAAACATTAAGATCCTTAATGGCAGAGGGTTTTTTTCTTGTTCTCCAGCACCTGCCACAGCATCTGACTCTTGGTAAAAATTGCATGTGTGAGGCATCTGGGTGGCTCAGTGGGTTAAAGCCTCTACCTTCGGCTCAGGTCATGATCCCAGGGTCCTGAGATCAAGTCCCACATCAGACTCTGTACTTGGCAGGGAGCCTGCTTCCTCTCCTCTCTCTCTGCCTGCCTCTCTGACTACTTGTGATCTCTGTCAAATAAAATTTTTTTAAAAATTGCATGTGTGGGGGCGCCCGGGTGGCTCAGTTGGTTAAGCAGCTGCCTTCGGCTCAGGTCATGATTCCAGGGTCCTGGGATCGAGCCCCACATCGGGCTCCCTGCTCGGCAGAGAGCCTGCTTCTCTCTCTCCCCCTCTCCGACGCTCTGCTTACTTGTGCTCTCTCTCTAACTCTGTCAAATAAATAAAATATTTTTTTAAAAAAAATTGCATGTGTGTTTAAGTGAAGCAATCAATGAGTAACCATATAGGAGGCTGCTTGATTTCTTTGTCTTTCAGCCTTCTCATCTCCCCCACACCTGGGATTTTCTAGGGCACCATTTTATCATTGTTCAACAACACAGAACCTACATTTGGCCCTTGAAATTCTCATTGTGCTCTTGGATGTGTCTCTGCCCCATCTGGGTCTTAGTGTCCTCACTGGCAGAAAGCAGGGTCAGAGACCATCCACATTAATGACTAAAACAATATTAAAAATGCTTTTACCACACTTTTTATTTGGTGGGTGCTTTTGCTTTGATTTTTATCAGGTTGATTGCTTTGGTAAACTGTGCGTTTGCTTTTTGGCATAAATATGGCATTTTGAGAAAGCATATGTTCCTAAGATAATGTCTCACTCATGTTGACATTAACCACTTTACAGGAATTGCCTGAGGCAACCTGCCCATGCACAAGTTTATCTTTCAGAGATATTTACCCAAAATGCACAGAAGAGTACACAAGGAAAGGCCAGCCTAAATTAGAAGCCATTTTTTTTAAGTGGGGAGCAAAATGCTCAGTGACAAAATACCCTAACCAGAATCCTGGACTAGAATAGCAATTCTCGAAAACTGAGAGGCAGAGTACACTCCAGAACCATAAACAACTGCCAAGACGGAACAAAAATCTAAAACCTGAGCTTGTCAGAGTACACTGCAGTTTCTGAAAAGATAAAACAAATGTGGGAAACTATTAAAACCTCGATTAGAATATTTGTCTTTTACCATCAACTTTGTCAGAAGTAATGAAAATCCTCAAGCATCTTTAACTAGCAGTCAACAATACATTCTCAAATAATAGAAATATTGATGTGCAAACCAATGCTATTAAAAACTAGGTTAATGCTATTAAAGACTGCCTTGGCTCAAAAAAATATAGGCATAGTAAAACTGAAAGAATAAAGTCCATATCCCCATAATAACTTTCTTTCTAAACCAGAAATAATTTGTGACCCCAAGCTAATGTATTGCATTTGAATAATTACGGCTTCTTCTAAACTTTTTAAATACTGCCCATTAAGTTGGGCAAGAAACTTAATAATAACCTCAGCTGAGCAGAGTTCTTACCTTCCTAATTCAAAGAGTTACCTCAGAAGTTATTGCTGAGTTGTGGCAAAATTAACATGAGAATATGAATGTAAGTCAAAGGTAAAATGCCATTCTTTTATTAAGAATTATGAGAATTCCTTTTGAGGAGGGAGCCATCTTGATTGGGAAAGTTTCTGCTTTGAGTAGGAGGCAGAAACGGTAATGCTTACCAACTCTGCTATGGTTTCCCTGTATTTCCTACCTCCTTACAGCTGGTGGAACCAAGTGGGGAATATTCTGACCAATGGGCTTTGGAGGTGACATCATGTGTTGTTTTGAAGTAGAAGCATATAAGAGTGCTTACGTGTTGAAATGGAGTCTCTCTCACCCTGAGTCCCCGAGAGGCTCTATGGAATAGAGTTCTTTGATGACCCATACTGAACATCAACCAAAAATGGGAAAGAAAAGTTTTGAGGTAGAAGCCTGTAATATTTTAGAGTTAATGTCTCCTATCCTGACTAATACAGATTGGAAAACCAAATCTCAAAAAACTTAAGTGTTCACAGAACTGATCTGCATGAAGAATTTCCTTGTTAGGAAAGGAAAAAGAAAGAGTAATACAGGCAGGAAATGAAGAAAAGATGTGAATTATACATAAAATTTCCACCCTGTAACTTCCAAATCTTAAGAAAATACTACAAAAACTCACAAAATATTTGTTGTGAATGGATTACCAGTAAAGCAACTCATCTTTTCTCCAGACTGATGCAGCAATAGAATAGAGGCAAGGTACTTACTTTCAGAAACAGGATCACATCACTGGGCACACTTGTTTAATTTTCATCCTATGAAATAGGGGAATTGAGGTCCTCCTATGTCAAACTCAAGGGTGAAGGAAGCTTAAGCTTTCTTGTTTTGTTTGGACTATTGGACTAATTTCTACAGTCATAGGAAAAGATTTTTTACTCTAAAAAGAATACTTTTACTAGATTCATAAAATCCAGGTGGTCTAGTTTATGAACACAGAATCTCAGAACCCCAAGTTTGGAAAGAACTTAAAAGTCAGCTACTCTCACCCTTCCCATTCCCTCTTTCTAGGATAATCCCACCAGGTGGCTTCTGATCTCTGCTTAGACATCTCCAGTGGCAAAGATTTCACTCTCTTCTAAAGCAGCCCATTCCACCTCTGCATTGCTTTGACAGTCTCTAATTCTCCCTCACATTGATTTAGCTAACATCTCCATCCCTATAACTTTTACTCAATGGCCCAAGTTCTACCTCTTGAGGCATACAAAATAAGTATGATGTGTCTTTCATAAAATGGATAATAATGCTTCAAATGCTTGAAGGCAACAACAATCTTGTCCTCCTCCCTTTGGAAGTTATTTTTAGAAAAGCATTACCCCTACTTCTATCACCAAGCCTGGATGGAGCCTGTCCCTTTTCTTTTACTAATTACTCTGCCCTTCAGAAATGGGTTAGATGGCAGGAAGGGGGATTAAAGGGAATACAGATCATGTTAATATCATGTTAATATCAACTGAAGACCTAATTAAGCAAGATTTCTTGTCTGCTCATTACCTCCTCATGAATCTCACCTCAAGAGACCCATTAAATGGGTGAGAACCAGAGTTGCCTTTTGAGTAAATCAAATAAGAGCTGCCCTCGTGGTATAATTTGAGACTATGCCAGATTCCTCTGCCTCAAAATCCCAAACCCAATACAAAGCATTTGGTCATTATTTCGTCTTTGGATAACTGGGGTTTCCCTGATTCATCACCACATAACAGTTATGAAACAGTTTTCTCCCTGGAGCCCATTGACCAAGATTGGGCCTCCCCTTCTCTTTTGCTAATGACACTCCAAAGAGTCAAAGTCCAAACTGATATGGGTGATGCTGTACATTTGGATGGGGCTGAGATGAAGAAACATTTCTCCTCATTTAATACCTTTCTGACCTCGTTTATAACGTGAGACCCCAGTAGAGAGGGCTCCACATGTCTTACTGAGTTTTCAAATGCTGCTTTCAGATTCTATTTTTAGTCCCTAATTTTCATCACTCTGGCAGAGCTGGATGATCCTAAGACACAGAAATCTTGCTAACTCCTCCCCTCCAATCTCTAGGCATGTCTTTGTCCAGATTCAGGCTCCTCCTCCTCATGCAAATCAACTCTTAAAGATTAACTGACCAGGTCCTCTAGAGATGCCCGCACAAGTCTGAATTCTAGTGTAAAAAGAGCTTAGGTTCAAGTTGAGAGTTAGGACTGTGTGTTTCTGGCTCTTAAAGGTTTTTAATTTGAAGAAGATGAAATGCATACATCATACTAAGGCAGAGGATCCACAACAGGGTTGTTCTGCTGACAAAGCGCTTGTTCTACATAGCCCAAGGGTAAATGCCAATGCACCTTTAAAATGGAGTGGGGGAATTAGAAATAAATTTGAACATCCCTGACATAAAGCTTTTATCTCATATCCTGGCTCTTACCAGCTGAGTGACCAGGGGCAAGTTACTTAATCTCTTTGAGTCTTCATTTCCCTCATCTTAAATTGGAGACACTATCAATCCCATTCCTATCACCTCCAGCCCCCTCACTTAAGAATTTTATGAGATAGGGGCACCTGGGTGGCTCAGTGGGTTAAAGCCTCTGCCTTCAGCTCAGGTCACCATCCCAGGGTCCTGGGATGGAGCCATTGGGCTCTCTGCTCAGCAGGGAGCCTGCTTCCCTTCCTCTCTCTCTGCCTGCCTCTCTGCCTACGTGTGATCTCTGTCTGTCAAATAAATAAATAAAATCTTTTAAAAAAAAAAAGAATTTTGTGAGATAATATTTATAACTAGTACAGTGCCTGGTACAAGCTAAGGAATCAATGAATGTTAGCTCTTCTCCTTACCCTCCCCCTACCACATACACACTCATCTTCTTTCCTTTTCCTTAACCAAGAAATATAGAGACATATAGCCTAAGAGGCTGGACCTACAACTTCAGAGGCAACAGAGGAAACAGCCAGCCTCACCTGGAAACAACAAGGATGGAGCCGGAATGAGATGACAGAGAGTGAGTGCCAGGCTCCAAAAGGAGTGACCACAACCACAAACCATAGGTCAGTGCTCACAAGCGCTTGGTGGGGGAGGGAGGGTGGTTCACGATTTTTTTGTTCACCCAGATGGAATGAAACACTAATAAAACATTTTTCTCCCCAAAAATAAGTTTATATCTGCGCATATAGTATATTTACTTGCCTTTTTATTTAAAGAAATCCAGTATCTTTTACAAAATGTTAGAAAAATAATAAGAATATTCAATAGTGGGAGATACAATTAGGATCTTAGCATGGTATCATACAAAACAATGCAACCTTAAACCAGAAGCCCTTTATCTAAGTAGAAGCCAGCAAGTAATTAACCAGTAGGAATAGGAAAGGAGAAAGTTTTAATGCCATACCTTCCTTACTTGCCATTTTCCCCAGTGCGTCTTTAAAGCGGGGGGGGGGGGGGGGGCAATTTTTTGTTTGTTTTGTTGTTGTTGTTGTTGTTTTTAAATAAATAAAGCCAGAAGCTTCCCCCACCCACCCTGCTCTCTTGAGTGTCTTGCTAGGGAACAGAGAGGCTTTAACTCAGAGGGAAGGCTGCCACCTACTGGGCGACCACTAACATCCTCAGCATTTTCTGTGGGTTCTTTGAGGTCTCCCAACTCAAAATCCTCCCTTGGCCTGAAGCTGCTTTGTTAGTGACAGTGATAAAATCATAACCCGGGATACGACTATACAGAAACTTAAAAGCTACAGCATGAATTAATCATAGGACAACCTCCTACAAACTTCACAACAACACTTTTGCTTTAAGCATCAGAGAGCCTGCACTTTCAAAGGGGGAGGGAAAAAAGCCCTTTCTCTCTGAATTTCTGTTGTGTTTTCTAAGGACCAAGTGCTTTAATAGTTGGTAAGTGCTGCTAATTGCTCCCCGGACAGCCCTAATCTGGCCATTTCCTCCCTGCCTTTTACTCCATAAATCCTTCCAAAGACTAATATATTGGTTTAGTATTCCTCAAAAGTACCCCCTTTGATTGGACTGGTTTACATGTTTACAAATAGTTTCTCTACACCTACCATTTGAAAGAGCCTGTTGTTAGAAAATCTTTTATTATTGATGCCTAGACTTATTGCAGCCCCAAGATCAACCCCCAAACCCTCTCTTTTTTCTTTTTTCTTTTCCCTCTCTCTCTTGCTTGAGAACATACCACCTTGAACTCAAAACAAGCAAAAAATCTGAGTTTTCTGCCTCCAACCAGTTCTATGCCTTAGGACAAATCACTGTGCCTTGGATTGTTCATTCACGAGACAGGAAAAAGAAACCAACCAGTAGGAATGATAATGGCTACACTTAATAGGTACGCAGCTCACAGCTGTGTCACAATGGAGCACTTTCTCCTAGAACCCCCTCCAGGAAGTAAGAATCATCACCCTAAAGAAGAGCGCAACTACCAAGGTTAACCATAGAACTGCGGAGGTAGAATTTGCACTCAGAGCTTCCAGTCTGTGGGGACTCATCCTGCTCTCTCCTGCCACTGCTCTTGAGCAAGAGAAGGGCTCGGGTAAGTGAATGCACTCAATAAGGGCAAAGCTATATGCAAATTGACATTCCAGAAAGAACAAATACTATCCTTTGAGCTGATAACTTGGAAAACCTGGCCCCTGACAAATACTCTAAGATGGAAACATTTTTGCCCGTAAAACCCAGCAAGCCAGCTGGATGGAAGGATGGACAGGTAGATAGATGCACTGATCGATGAAAAAGAGCTCTTCCGTTTATGACTCCTCTTTTAGAAAGTTTGCCAGTTATTTCCAAAGGAACATGATTCTGGTTCTTTTTCATTTCCGGCTTTTTCCCCTGCATGTTTGCAGATTGCTTAATTACTTCATTGGGCTTTGGAACTCATACATTACAGATACATGATCATCTAAGTCATTACCTGCATATTTTCCCATTAAGAATAATTATAGCTCTTACCACCACTGCCCATGTACTTATGTCCTGCAGGCCTGGGCACACTGAAGTAATCATCTTTTGAAAATGATCTTGATGGGTGAGGGTTGTGTGTACAATCAGTAATAAGCAAGATGAGGTGGGAAGATTTCCATCTCCTCCATTATTGAGTGGCTCAAAAAATCACATTCCGCTTATGTCGTCACGGTGCCATGCAGGACGCTGGGGTGGTTTATGTTCTCCTGAAAAGTGAGTTAGCACTAAATGCAGAGACAAGACCCAGGGGATGCTGGATTGTATCTGCCTTTCCACGGATTAATTTTCTGAGCACGTACACATCACCCATTTCCTGGCTCAATTTCATTGTCTACAAAATGGGATTTATAAGATGCTTTAAAAACCTCCGATCATCAAATCTGAGATGGCACAGTCTTAGAGATGGGCGGGAGAGCTTTTTATACTGATTGAGAGCCTGCGTTGTGAAATAATGTCTCTTCCACTTTATCCACTCTGTAACTGTGGGCAGGTTCCTCAACCTCTTGGAGCCTCAGTTTCCACATCTGTAAGGAGAACACAGTTGTAGTCCGTGCCCCATTGAGATTCAGTGAGACCCCGCTAGTGAAACACTTTGCCCAGCTCAAAGGACAGGTGAAAGTCCTGTGAATGTTCGCTATGACTATTATCAGCAGGTCCACACTGAAAGAGTCTGGGGTCTGTTCAACAAAGCTCAGACAACACATCTAAATTAAAAACAATAATTGCCTGCCAGATAATACTCTGAAGACATTGTGAAGGGGTCACACACTATTTTAATCAGTGGTACATGAAGGGGTTGGATTTCAAAGGTCGGAGAGAGACAAGCTAGCAGATGTTTGAAAAACTATTAGATTATAACCAAGAAAAAGCTATTTAAACATCTGGTTAGTAAACAATCTACAACTGGTTTCTTGAAGAGCTCATTAATTATTCTTAAACTTTTTTTTTTAAGTCTTTTGGGGGTTTTTTTGGTACAGCTGCAACGTATTCATTGTTATGTTTTTTACATTTTAAAGAAGCAATGAAAAGCTTCATTAAAATTGCCTATTACCACCTAAAAAAGGCTAATATTTTTGTAAATCATCCCACTAGCTCCTGCCGGTGGTCTCTCTCATATTACACTCCCCATAGCCAGTAAATACAGTGGCTCTGCATACATCCTTCTCTACATGCTGCTCTTTCTACTTAACTATGTATGGTAAACAACTTTTTATATCACTTAATATTCTTTTCATTTTTTTAATGGTTCACTGACTCTTTATTCAGTTAATGTAATTTATTTAACCAAGCCCCAGCTTTTGATTATTTTGGTTTGTCCCCAAAAGGTTGTCATGAACAACCATGTAGCTAAGTCTTTAGATAAACTTCTAGAGGTGGGCTTGCTAAATCAATGAAAATACACTTTTAAAAAAAAAAAACAAACAGTTGTTTTTTTAAATTCCCATATTTTTACCTTGGTTTGTACCCATAGACACTTTTTTTTTTTTTTTTTGGAAGCATGGACAGAGTCCTCCACTCCAGATTATGCTGTAAGTTTCCCACAGTTGGGGAAACTGCAGAGGTCAGCATCCCCTTCGTGCAATGGATAAGCCTCGCCCTGGGAAAAGCACCATCGTGACGATGATATCTCCCCTGCCAGGTACGTATGACACATCCTCATTGAACTAGAGTTTGTGTCCCCACTGGAAAAAATGTCTGTGTTTCTTCTGGGACAGACTGTCTTGGAAGCAGGTTCTGCTGGCCCTCCTCGGTGGTGCTATCAGTAGCAAATGGCCAAGGGTTCTGAGCACAGTGTCTCCCTGGGTCCCAGTAGACTAAACATGTCACATTTATAACCTTCTTAGCTGTGCTTCCCATAAGCTAGGGACAGCAGAAACTTGAGTGTCCCAGCCAATATGCCCAACTGAATACGATTATCTAAGTGTCTGGGTCTCTTGGTTTTCAGGGACACATTTGGTGTCACTGAAGTGAATAGGCTGCTGTTTAAAACTGTTCAGAAACTTCAACCCCTTTTTTTAAAGTGATGTGAAATATAAGCTCCAATGTGCACAGAATATCTCTAGAAGGATACTCAAGCAACTGGGGACAAGGGTGGCCTCCAGCTGGGGAAAGTCAAAGGAAAGCCAGTCAAACTGGCTGAGAGACTTCTTTTGCTCTGGATTCTTTGTCCAGTTTTAATTTCTTATCACGTGCATGGATTCAAAAGGGAAATTTTTAAGCAAGAAAGATTAAGCCCAAAAGGAAGAAACAAGTATGCATGTAAATGTTTGCTCTTGGTGAGCTACCAGATTAGTAAAACATAAGCAAAACGAGGTGCATGAATGATTTTACAAAAAGGGTTATGAAGAGTTGGGTATTTAAGAATGCAAAGTCTGGAGTCAGACTGCTTGTGTCCATAATACAGCTCTGTCCCTTATGCGCTATGTGATCTTAGACAATTACTAAACCCTTCTGTACCTCGGTGTCCTCATCCATAAGATGGGGCTAAGTAAACTACGTGCTTCACAGTTACTTATATTCAATGAGTAAATATGTAAAAGCCCTCAGAACAGTAATGAGCACACAGCACCTGATCATTATGTATTAACGATCATTACTGCTCTGATTGTTGCAATTCTTCACTGGGTTTTAACCTTATTGCAGTGTTATAACAGCAATAGCAAAGAGCCCTCCCTAAGATTTGTAGACTTTGAAAATTGAAAGAGCAATTTTACTGGGGCACCTGGGTGGCTCAGTCGGTTAAGAATCAGGCTTTTGATTTCAGCTCAGGTCACGATCTCAGGGGGGTGAGATCGAGCCCCATGACAGCTTTACACTGGGCATGGAGCCTGTTGGGGACTCTGTCTCTACCTCTCCCTCTGCCCCCTCCCCCCTCCCCCCTCCCCCCTGCCAAAAAAAAGATAAGCAATTTTACTGCAAGTGTCTGATTTTACGTTATTTATAACTAAGCAAATGGTCAGGGGTGGAGAGTGCACTTCTTCCTTTTCATTAGTAGTGATTCTAGATTTGAGAATCACCCCCAAGTCTTTGCAAGAGTTGGTGACCTAAACCATTTGGGGAGTTTGGTGTTTGTTTTCTTTGTGTGTCAACGTGATTTTGATTCTTTCTTCTTTTGGGCATGGGTGGGGGGCAGGGGAGGAAGAGACAATGGTTAAACAACAAAAACTAAAGTTGCAGCCCCCATTTTAACGCAATCGCCCCTCCAACAACTGTGTATTTAAGGAGTATATATTTTTTCATTTGCATTTCAGCATAATTAACATACAGTTATGTTAGTTTCAGGTGTACAATATGGTAATTCAAACATTCTGTCCCTTACTTGGTGCTTATCACAGTAAGCGTACTCTTAAGGAGGCACATGTTTTGAAATGAGTGTTTGCCTAAGGAAACCATTCACAAGATAGGAAGGCATTAAAGATTCCTGAAAACATTCTAATCCCACCCACTGTGCATAATGTGCTCAGTCATTGGAAATGTATTGCTGGCAAAGCAGATGATACGGTGACGGGGACAAGTGGACTCCGCTGTCACACAAGCCCAGATACATCCTTTTGCCCAATATCTTACTGAACATGACTCACAGAGTGCTGTTATTACGCCTGTTTTATGGGTGACCCCTGCCTCCTTATTTCAATGTGGTGCTCCCCAAGCTGCCAGCATCATGGGAGTGGGATCTCTCCTCCAGGATATAAGGTTCAGGCCATCCCAAACCCAGGTCAAATATTTAATGAGAATACAGCAGATGCTAGTTATAAGGATTCTCTTCTGAGGTCTTAGCAGATGCAGTACTGCGCCTCACGCATGAGAAGCCTTTGCTCAGCCAATCCCCAAATTCATCGTGAGGATATAAGACAGCATTGCCCCCAGAAACATAGGACTGCCTCAAGCCCCTGGATCCCCCAAACCTTCAGGCATAAGAAGCCTGTGTTTTTTGGCCCCGATTCCTCTCTTCTCTCCTTCTTTGACTGCCAAAGGTGATTCAAATAAGGCCAAGGGTCGGAATTGGATCCAAACAATCAAGTCTGGATAGAAAACATCTTCTTTGCGTAAATGCAGGTTGTGTTAAGCTTAGAATTATGACTCACAGTGCTGCCTACGATGATACCTTTAAAAACAAACTGCAAATTGGCTTGTTTAATTTTACTAAATTATTCAAAATCCAAGCAGTATGAAAAATGGGTCCCATGATGAATGATCTGATAGACAGCCTAAGAACGGAGACAAATGTTGACACTAATATAACATTGTATGTTATGATACTTCCATAAAGATTACAAGTAAAAACAGAGACAAATGTCTACCCTGCTCTCCTTGGAGGACACAGACAACATCCAGCTTCCTGGTCATTACAGTAGGAAGGAGCAAAGACTGTTCTGTATACCACAGAACCCGACCGTCCTCCTGCAGACTAGACATTTTCTTTGAACAGTATAATAGAACTGTACAACGTAATTTTAAAGAAAAAATGTTTCAAATATTATAGACTTTTTGGGTAAAAGTGGAGCAAACTATATTTAAACCTCCTAAATTATAATTTGTCAAGACACTGTATCCAGACATTTCCAAAGCAATATGGGAGTGAAACACAAAGACACTGATGGATACAGATTAACTGATGGGATAATGTGCTTGTCATCAGCCACAAATACATGGCGTTACATTTCTGTCATACACCGGGAACGGCTAGGTTCGTGGGATGCAGTCTGTCTCAATGATATTAAGGCTGTGATGGCCCTCTGGGGTTTGTAAGCATTTTAATTATAGTACTTTTTTTATAATTTTAACTGAGGTTATTATACAAACATTTTTAATGCATCCTCATTATTAGGCTAAGGAAAGAAATCTATTTCTGCCAACAGAGAGCAAATAAATCTTCACTATCTCTTTGGTCCACTAGTTTACATTTAGAATATCACACCTTTACAGAAAAGCTGTTGGAGACATATGCTTTCATTATTATCCTACAGTGATTTATCGCTGAACTCTGAACCAGGCGATATATCCAACTTACCCACTAACTGGTATCCTATTCCAATTACCATTCATTAACTCAAAATATGTTACTTCCACACAAACAACGCATTATTTTAAAAATCTTGTGCTCTGAACTGCCAATGAATATTTTAACATTTCTTTAGCTACTATTTATTGAAAACCTATCACGTACCCAACATTGTGTTGCTCAACGGTATCTTTTAAGCTTCCCAAATATATCTCAAACTACTAAAATGAAAACTTATCCTCAAGAAAAAAAAAAGAATTTGTGAGAAGTACCCCAGTGTCAGAATGTACAAATACAAGACTGTGGGTTTTGCTCCATGTGTGTGACCCAGAAGTCACGTGTCTCTCTGTGCCTCTGTTTCTTCACCTGCAAGAGTAGTAGTGGTTTTTCTTGACCTGATTCAGCTGTTAAGAGAAAGAGCTAATAAAAATTGTTACAAAGTACCATGAATATTGAAAAGTACATCATCACCATGATTAATAATAATGTATAAAGCTCAAATATTGAAATGACTCTCTGGCATCATTCCAAATCAAGAAATATAAGCTCTGGCCTTGCATAGTAATGAAGAGAAACAGTATGAGATAGTCTTATTGTACCAGTTCAAATGAACATAGTGATGAATATCTTTAATTACAGTGTATTCGGTAACAGTGTGTGTGTTCGTGCATGCGCATGCATAAGTGTATGTGTATGTGTGTGCGCGCACGCACGTGTGTGTGTGTGTGTTTTAAACTAAATGTCTTGCAGTCCTCTCCGTAATATATCTAGCATTCGAACAGAACCATTCCCAAACCAGGCAGACATTTATATATCTGTACCTAACCTTAGAATGGAATGCTCATTTTGATAGAGAAGATAAGCAGCTAGTGGTCCTCTGTTAAAGAAAGCTGGCTCTGATTTCGTAGGTCTCAAAATCTGTCATCTTCATGATAGCTGACTCCCCAGCACCTAATGAGAAAAACAAATTGCTTTTACTTTCCATGAAAGACATTTGCATTTAGAACTTCTTTTTTTTTTGACTCGTAGAAGGTTTATAAAGCATCCACTCAAACCGTTCTACCCAGCGTTTTTCACCTAAAAAGGTCTTTATGAAATCTTACAGTAAATTTAATAACCCTCTTCAATAAACATGAGCTTTTATGAGTATGACATATCTAAGTAGACTCAATGGTCTGGGCATAAAATCTGCATCAGTAATATTTTCAGGGCCGTAATATCGTACATATTAAGGGGGGAAGCCACATACAGAGCAGACTCCTGAGTAAGAAAAAAATTTAGTCTTCAAGTTTAAGAAGGCAACCGGTCAGTGAACATTTGGGTGACTCATTAAGTTAAATGTGAAATGTCCTGATGTGTACAATATCGAGCTTCATGATATTTGAACATTAGCATCCTTCATTTTCTTCCGTTTTCAGCAAATGCCCATTATAGAAATAACTTCAGAAATGGCCTTCAGTGATCACTCATACTGGGTTTTTCAGGAGAGGACTTCACGTGAGGTGCTTCCGCATCTCTATTTCCTCTGGGGTTGAGGGGGACGAAATCTTCTGCTTGGGTGAGCCCTGACACGAACCCCATTGCCACAGGCAACTCATAGTTTTTTCACCAGGTAAGCTACCAGATTAGGCATGAGGCTGGGGCCCTCATTTCTCCTCTTGCTGGTGTGGAGCAGTAAGGAAGACCGGAAAATGCAAGTGACTTTTTTATGGCAGCTATATAACAAGAGAATGAAATGTCAGAGCCCTGGAAACTGCATCTTTCTTAGTCCTATCAAAGCTCATCTAGCTCCTGCTGATATCAAGACTTGCCCCTCACCTTCAACTTTGCCTCGTCAGCAAGTAGCGATTTGAAATTCAGCAACACAGACCAGTCCAAAAAGTCAAGACATCCTGATTAGGATTTGGTAGTAACCGAACATCTACATGAGCGAAGGGGCTTGGGCAAACCTTCAGAGCAGCCCACCGCACATACTAGCCACACTGAGGCAGCACACTTCCCACGGTTAGAGGTACTCTTGAGAAGTTGTATGTAAATTGTTGCTTCCATAATTAATTCATACTTATAACACACCAAGGAATTGTGTTCTAAAATGCATGTTCTAAAGGGCTTGTGTTCTACGTGAATGTTTTGAACACACTTTTTTTTCAAATTCTTAAATTGTATCTTTTTCAAATCAATATTTGCAAATTTAAATTAAGGTTTCCTTAAAGTAGGATAGATGGAGATCGAGAGAACCCGAAGAAAACCACAGAATCTCAGTTTAGTCCTTATTTGTAGCTCCTCTTGTCCTCTCATTTTTTTTAACCAGAATTTCTAGACAGAACTAAATAGAGGAAAGAGGTCCAAGTGTCCGAAAAGCTCTCTTTTCTCTTTCCTCTGTGTTTTTGTGGTCAGACTTCCTTTTTTCAAATCATTGGGGAATAAAGAATAAGGAGCAGAAAGTTTGCAGGTGGAAGAACCAGAGGTCAAATTAGACCTCCTCTGCTTTCGCCCTTGAACCACCCTTAACCCTACCTTCTCACGGCCCTGGACTCCAGAACTCAGGACACAGGAGCACTCTGAAACCAAAGAGGGACCTTCTCCTCCATACTTATTTCTTCCATCAACAACCTCAGACCAGAACCCACAGAATTGCCTGCCAACCTGCTCCTGCTCAAGTTCCCCATCCTCACACGAACCTCCTCCCCAGCACTTGTCAGCCATAGTGATGACCCTTTAAGGGGCTTGGAAGGCAGGAGAACCTGGTTTGGTAGGACGCTCAGACAAAGCAGAGTTAGGCACCTTCAGAATGCGCCGGCCCTACCCCCAGAATCTGTCTAGAGTCCGCACCTGAACAGGTGAAAATAAATAAAGAAACCCCCATCAAAATGGAGTCGGGAAGCCCCGAAGGGGGCGCTCTCACGCACATGCCGCTCCTTACCGCAGGAATGACCTGCAGAAAGAACTGTCTTGACAAGGGAGGACGTTTATTATATAGAAATTTCATCTGCTTTTAAGAAAAAGAAGGAAGACCCCTCCCTGACCCCGCAACAATGGACTAAACACCGCTTGTAGCCAATGAGAAACTGCCACAGATTCAAACTCCTGTTCTCTTCAATGAACTTGTGTTCAAAGCCAGCCTCCCCAGTTTCCACTCCTCTTTAAAAGCAACTCCCTCTCCTTTGATCTCTGGGCCTGCCTATGGAGTACCTTCGTTTCCTTGCCCCAAGTTGCCCTTCCTTTGTTATTTCCGAAAAAAACTCATTTTGTTAGTAAAATAAGTATTTTCCTTTTAAAAGTGACAAGAGCAGCAACAATGTAACAATTGGCCCAAAGGCTGACAAAGAAAACAGAAATAAATGAAAAAAGGACTCCAGTTAATCAACAAAATTAATCAACAAAAATAGATCGCTATTCCTAAATAACCAAAAAATTAGCAAAGTGGTTCTTTTTATTAAAAAAAAAAAAAGATTTATTTATTTATTTGACAGAGATCACAAGTAGGCAGAGAGGCAGGCAGGCAGAGAGAGAGGGGGGTAAGCAGGCTCCCCAACAAGCAGAGAGCCTGATGTGGGGCTCATTCCCAGGCCCCAGAGATCATGACCCCAGCTGAAGGCAGAGGCCCAAACCACTGTGCCACCCAGGTGCCCCCAAATTAGTGAAGTAGTTCTTATACTTGATTTTGAAACTTGTTTGTTGGGCTTTCAGACATGCCTGCTGCCCACAGAGCACTGGAGGGTATCTGCTGGGATCCTTGCCAACCTGGACCAGGAACACAATCTTAGTGCCAGAGAGCTCCCAATGATCATAAAGACTTTTCCTAAGGCCTGCATAGCTGTGCCTACTAAATGTTCTATTCCCAAGAATCAGTGAAGCCTACTGCTCCAAATTACTGCATTTTTAAAAGTACCAAATAAAATGAATGGGGTGATGATACAGAGAAAAGAAAGCATTTAAGGATAATGAGCACAGAGCACTGAGCTTCATCCTAGATAGGGGATGGTGGGGGGAAAGGTCAGTAAGTTGAACCCACAAATAATAGTCCTTGCAAATCCTCTCCTAATTAATCCTCATCCAGCCGAAATATATGTTTAACTTTTTCATTCTGGGTTTCTCCCCATATTTACAAGCCAGTGCCTCTCAACAGGAATGGAAAATACACCCATTCTAGAAGCTTCGGGACTGATTGTGCTCCTCAATGTGCTCCTGCAGGACAGGATGTGAGGGTGCTTGGCACTATCCCTCTTCATGCTGAGAACAATGGTGTGTGCTCATAGCACCAGAAACCACAATCCTGAGATGCCTGGGTAGTTCAGTCGGTTAAGCATCTGCCTTTAGCTCAGGTCATAAATCCGGGGTCCTGGGATGGAGTTCCCCATCAGGCTTCCCACTCAGCAGGGAGTCTGCTTCTCCCTCTGACCCTCCCCCTTCTGTGTGCTCTCTCTCTCTCTCTGTCTCTGACAAATAAATAAATAAAATCTTAAAAAAAAAAAAAAAAGTCCTATCACTTAGGACTATTGTCTGCGTTTTTGGTGCCCGAGTTACATGTATTTCATGGCAAAGGTTTCAGATTTGGTTTTGTTTTCAAATAACAGGAGTAGAATTGATCCTTCTAAAACAGTGAGCTGACCTCAATTTTTAAAAAAAGTTCTTACTTAGATCCTCCCCAAGAGTGTAATTGGTGATTTATTAGTAAACTTTGTCAAAAAGGAATTTAACCCAGAAGGTAAGTCCACAGCAGGGAGACGCTGAAAATAAAGAACATTCCAGAAGGCTCTGAGGCAGAACTTCCAAAGCAATATTCCAAGTGCATAATTGCTCAAGATAAGTATATTGGTAGTCAACTCAAGGCTTGGAAAACCCCAATTTGGGAACACTGCGAGGAAGTGCAGCATATTGCCTACCTGACACCCCTGCAGCACTGAGCTGGCCCCACCATGAGCCAAATTTTCAGAAAATAAAGTAATACCTGAGCTTTTACATCACAACCCCATAATTCCAGGTCCACTCCAGCCAGCACACGCCACTCACAGGATCTTTCCCTTTCAAACATTATCACATGAAGAATCAAAGAACCATGGAAAATCAGAGTGTGGGTGGCGGGTCAGTAGGAGGAGGAAGGGTTTAGGCAGCAGCCAGATTATCATCACTGTGGTGTTGACCTGAAGAATTATAATAAATAACATTTATTACATGCTTTCTGTTAGTCATTCACTTTTAAGTGCATTACACTTTTAATCTATTTAACCTTCGTGTCAACCCCTCAAGGGACATGCTATTGCTAGAGCACTATTATAAATGAGGAAACTGAGGCACAAAATGTTTCAGTAATTCTCTTAAGGTCACAGCTGGGAATCCACAGCTAGGAAGACTGTGGATTCCTCAAGAGCAGAGTCGATATTTCATTCAACACTATATCCCATGTAAAATACGAGTTTGTTGAAAAGAATCTGACTGAATTGAATAATTCTAAGAAGGTAGAGGAGATTGCCTGGGGTTATAGACAGGAAAGGGCATCCTGGCCAACTGTGGCATGAATAAGAACTGTGGCTACCTAACCCTAGCCAGGATTTAGGGTGGCGCATTCATTAGATAGCTTTGTGTTTAGAGGTCCAGGCCATAGGAGGTGCACATAATCTCCATCTCTTCTTGACATTGCCCTTTCTTGAATGGTGAGTGATGATTACAAGTATTAAGTAGTATGTCCAGCCGCTGTGGGTTTATTTAAATTTAATTGAACAAATAGTTATTGAGCATGTGAGCAAGGTGCTGCACTAGAGGCCACAGGTGACAGAACACATGCTCCTGCCTGGCCAGAGTTTAAAATAGAAGGAATAATGAACAGTTCCCACATCCAGGTGAGACCCTGAACTTGACCCCCATGTGGTAGACTGGATTCCAACTGCACTTCCCTCACACCTTCCCCTGGAGAGGAAGGAAAGTCTCCGTGTGGCAAACCTCAGCAACGGAGAAGCCGTGCTGATTCATGACAGCTGGCAAGAAGCCTGGGGTAGGAATGAAAAATGGTCCTGGTCTCCAGTGTCCCTGCTGCTAGAGCTGAAGACAGGCCTGTGTGGACTCCACTTTCTACGGTGCAAGAGGGGCTGGGGATCATGTCAACTTTCTGGTCATGCAACAATGTGAAATAGAGAAAACACCTCCGTGCTGAAGGCCTTTTACAACAGCACAAGGCTACAGCCATGGTTTGGAGAATTAGGCCCTGTTAGAGCAAATTGTAGCTGAGGCAATATGGCCACCCATTACTGGAAAAGCTCATACTCTTGAAGTAACCCATGAGGGCACTGAATTCTCACTTGAGGGAAGCTAATTTGAGAGGAGGAAGAGAGGCAAGGTGATCAGCTGTCCTTGGGGAACAAATCAGAGCATCAAAGCTGGAATTGGAGAACAGTTCTGATTTGAGAGGTCTCTGCCTCCTGTAGTCAGATTCTCAAAAAGCAGAGCCCTAAGAGAAAGAAAGGAGGTTCACTCATCTCTGGTAAAGGCTCCACCCTATAGAAACCAGAGGCCAGACGTGGAGCCAAGACCCAGGATGTGTCTTTAGGATGGGGTCGGGCCCCACATAGGACAGATCAGGGTTCATGACACCCTGAAGGTTGCAGGTATCCAGTGCAAAACCAGATGCACACAGGACTTCTCGGGACGGTGTAATGCAAAAACCTGCATCAGTTTTGATGGAGATGTAGAAGTCTTGGTCCCTTATGCCTCTGTCTGGAAGCCAGGGACACGGTCCATGGCCCTCTGTGAACCACTGAAGGTGTCTTCTGATGAAGGGCAGCTCAGGCCTGCACATGGGGGTGGAGGACAGCTACTATGTGACCCCTGACAGTGGAAGGAAAGTGACAGCCTCTCCCAATACCTGAGATGACAAGGCAGAGCCAGGAAGAAATACCCTCAAAAAGGCTCTCTAATTTTTAAAAAATTCTTGCCCAGCCCCCTTAAAATAAAGAAAGACGAGTGAGATACGGATGCCACAAACAAATCTTGGCTTCTGTGGTACAATGGAGGAAAGATATCTGGTCTTTATCCCTGGTTTCTGGCAAAGAGTTTCTAAAATTTCTGGAATCTCTAGGGTGGGAAGAATTTCTTTTGGATGCTAAAGATTGAGTTAATCACCAGTGACCAATGATTTCATCCATCGTACCTTCCTAATGAATCCTCCGTAAAAACCGCTAACCCACAGATTGGGAGGAGCTTCTGGGTCGGTGAGCACATGGAGGTGCTGGGAGGGGGCACCTGCAGAGAGGGCATAGAAGCTTCGTGCCCCTCCCTATACAACTGTCCCTACATTCCTCTTCCATCTGAATGTTCCAGAGATGTATCTTTTGCAGGAAACCAGTAACAGTAAGCAAAGCACTGTCCTGAGTTCAGACCTGAAGAGGGAGTTGTGAGAATTCCCCAATATACAGCCAGAATTCACAAATTCAGGTGACAGCCTGGGACCAGCAACTGGCTGAGGGGGGGCAGACCGGACTGAGCCCTTAACCAGGGGGCTCTTTGCTAACTCTAGGCAGTTAGCATCAGAACTCAATCAAGTTGTAGGACCCCCAATTGGTGTCTCCAGAGACCTGGAGAATTGCTTGGTGGGGACCTCCCCCAACTTTTGTTGTCAGAAGTGATGTAAGTGCAAACTGCTCAGTTCAGTATCTCCTCTTACATATGCTTTAGGAAATTTGCATAAGAAATTAGCAAGAATGGAAATCTTTTTCTCATGGGAGAATGTAAGAGGAGAGTCAAAACGTTGTCCTCCTAGCAACAACTGAACAACTCAGAGAGAGAGGCCCCCGCGTTGCAAATTTCCTGATTAGATTGTTTGGGACAGAAGCTGCTGGGCCCCCTTTCCTCCATCCCTGAGGACTCTTCTAAAAACAGAGGACACAGGTGTTGCTCAAGAGAGGTGGAGGAATGATGAGAGAAGGAAGCACAGAGGCAGTAGGGCGCTGGATGGCAGGAGGTACATTTACCCAAGTCAAGTGCTTTGCAAGACCCACTGATTTGGGAGAAAATTAAAGCGGCCAAGGCACTGAACCAACCAATACACTCAAATGCAAGAGGCAGAGATAGAAGGATGGAGCTAGAAAGGGATGTTTGTGGGGAAGGGTGTTCTGTAAAACACAGAAGTCCGGGGTGGGCAAAGCGGAAGTAGGCGGAGCCACAGGTATGTGAGGCCCCCAGAGCCAGGGAAGCCTCAGGCTTTCTGGGCGACCCATGCCTTTGTCCCCTCCTTGCTCACAGGGATGCTGCTCACCCCTCATCTTCCCTCTTCCCCGGTACTTCCTCTCTTTCACACTCTCCCCTCCCATTGCCTATCTCATTCCCTCAGCCCAGTCAGCGCTAGTTCACAGACCTCTCATTCCCAAACATCCCTCTTTATATGGGAGGCCATTCACAGTGTCATCCAGATGTCCCACTCTTGTTGGAGAATTTCTTCATAGGCATCCAAACTGCCCATGAATGAAGTCACTCTGTTCTATTCCAACCAACTGACAATATCACACACCACACAAATAAGCTGGTCTACCATGCAACCTACCCACCTAGGGGGCTGTTCTGGGTTTCCAGTTAGTATCCATACTGCACAGAGTAATTTAAGGTAAAGAATTGGATCACTACCTATCATAATTTGTCATTGTTAAAGAAGGAAAGTGATTGGATAAGTAGACAGGACAAATGCAGGCAAGATAATATTGACAGCACGTTGACTAATCAAACACCCAATCATCTTACCTGCCACTAGTGAGAATTTGGTTAAACATTTGGATGATGTACAGGCTAGCTTGCGGAGGGATTTGTTTCCAGGTAATTGGCAGGAACGGAAGCTCATTAAATTAGCTCTCATCTGACATGCCAAATGATACTCACAGTTGATCCGTTAGATCATCAGCAAGCAATTGTTTATCTCTTCCACGAGCCAGGATGACAAATAAGCAATTTTAGCCAAAAGGGTTAAGGCCAGTGCCAATCATTATTCACCCAGCAATTTAACTGATTCTGTGGCAATCAATACCATGCCTTGAAAATGCAGCGTAGCAGTCTCTTCCACACTGTGGGACCCTTTCTGTGAATATTCTGCCAGAACATAAACAAACAAAATACTAAATAAAGACAGGTCTCAAATGCAGTATTTGTCATCTGATTTTAAGGGAGTGGAGAAATCAGTAAAGCTGGAGGCATTTACATTGGGCAGTTGCATAGGAGAGCAGGTACATGAAGAAAGCTCACGCCCAAATTATTGGGGTAACCGATAAGAAATCATGAAGGGTGGCGAGAGAGAGATGGCAGAGGCTGGTTTAATGCCAATGCCAAACTTATCAACCTAATCAGAAAGCCCAAGATAAGGATGGATAAAGCAGCTCTCAATGGCTACTTTCTGCTCTCCATTTCCATGCACTTAAGATCAAGGTGTCCACTGGAGATTAGCTTCTGGACCACACAATGTCATATTCACTTAGCTGATTGCCATGGTGGGCCCTTGTCCCATAATAGATGCTATTTCCTTTTTTGACCTTGCCTCCTCTTGCCTCAGGCTCCTGACGTTATGGCCAGAGCTGAAGCTGTTGAGACAGGACCACCCCTCATGGAACAAGTAACAAGTAACTCTTTCCTTTTAGAAAGAGTAAAAAGGAAAGCTACTACAAAGGAGGAGTTTAAAATCCCAGAACCACAACCCAGAAACTCAGTCACCAGCATGCCACTTAGTGAGCGAGATAAGCATTAAGTGGGATAAAGGCATTGAGATGGCTCTGGCCCAAGTCTTGATGTCCCTCTCAGTGGAACAGGGAAACACGTACCTAGTTTGTGCATTATCTGGGTTTTTTGCTGCTTCTTCTCACCTTGACTGAGAGTTGTGGTCACTCAAAATACTTCATTCCATCTGGTCTGGGGCGTTCAAGAAACAGAAATGCAAGCCAATAACAGCCTCCTCGAATGTTGCCTGTGCTGATGAAATATTCAGAGGAGAAGAGGATTGAAGCTGTTGCCCAACATGAGGTTTTAGGGGCATCTCACTCTCCCCATCCCCTGTGTTTTCCTTGGCCTCCCAATCAAGATAATCAAAACTTGATCATAAATCTCCTTGGTTAAGAGCCCTCCTTATGTATGATATGTTCCAGTAATCACTGTGCTAATCAAAATCCCTGAGGAAAAAGCAGTACGGTAGGTCTTTAAAGCAATATATGTAATTAATGTGGCCATAATATTTATAATCTATATTCATAATTAAAATAATAAATACTCTACACAAAGCTCTTTCTCTGGGATCTTGTCAGATACTCAATGACAAAGGCCTTCCCTGAGTCAGTGGTAATGGAGCAATAAGAAAAAGCATGGGGACTGGCCAGATTTTCCTCACAGAGAGAGAGAAGACAAAGGGAGTGAGAGGGGAAAGAGTCAGGAATCATCCCAAGTCTCTGACCTAAATAACAGTAGATGAGGCATAAGTTGGTTTGAGACATGGGGTGCCTGGAAGGCTCAGTTGGTTAAGCATCAGCTTTTGACTAAATTCATAATCCCAGGGTCCTGGGATTGAGCCCTGCACCGGGCTCCTAGCTCAGTGGAGAGCCTGCTTCTCCCTCTCCTCACTGCTCATGCTCTCTCTCTTTCTCTCAAATAAATAAATGGAATCTAAAAAAAAATAAAAAATAAAAAATCTGAGACAGGGGAGAGAGAGAAGTTTAGAGTATACTCAGTTTAAGATTCCAGTGGGACTTAGGTGAAGAGATCCAGTAATCAGTTAAGTATTTAGGCCTGGAGTTCAAGAGAGTTGTGAGCCAGAGGGATAGACTGGGAAGCTTACAGCACATGGTTATGCTGGAACAATTATGAGTGGATGAGGGGACATATAAAGATAGAACAGGGCAAAAAGCAGATCTCTACAGACACCACATTTGAGGAGCCAACCAAGGAAAATCAGTCATCCAAAGAAGGCTGAAATGGGACAAGAAACTAGTGTTGGGACAACCTCCAGAATCATCAAGAGGGGGTTCACAACTTTCTGGGGGGAAAAAAATCCCAGGCCCCCTACATTAATTAATAAACATATATCAATATCCAATATAATCAGGTCTCAACTCCCCCACCCCACCAATGGCCCCTCTTCTGCTCCTCTCTCTGTAAAAACCAAAGAAAGAGTTTCAAAAATGGATGATCACTGCATAATATTCCATTGTGTATATATACCACATCTTCTTGATCCATTCATCTGTTGATGCAGCCATCAAAAGAAATGAAATCTTGCCATTTGCGACAACATGGATGGAACTAGAGCGTATCATGCTTAGCGAAATAAGTCAAGCATAAATGAAACAAGATGGGATTGGGAGGGAGACAAACCATAAGTGACTCTTAATCTCACAAAACAAACTGAGGGTTGCTGGGGGGAGGGGGTTTGGGAGAAGGGGGTGGGATTATGGACATTGGGGAGGGTATGTGCTTTGGTGAGTGCTGTGAAGTGTGTAAACCTGGTGATTCACAGACCTGTACCCCTGGGGATAAAAATATATGTTTATAAAAAATATAAAATTAATTTTAAAAAAAGTAAACAGGAAAAAAATGGATGATCACAGTCTTACATTTCTGTGAGTCAGATGAGAAGACTAAAAAGAAAAAAATTCCACTGACTTTGGGAAAAAAGGAGATTATTGGAAAATTCAAAGAATCAGTTTCCAGAAAATAATGAAAGTGAGAGCCAATTGCAACAGGCTGGGCAGTCAGAACGAGAAGAGGAGGAGAAAGCAAGTAGAGGGAGAGGGTTTTGTTCTTTTTTCTGTTTTTCTGACTAAAGACTTAAACATGTTTACAGTCTGAGGAAGATTCAGGGGTGGGGAGGATTCTTTTAGAAATAAGTGACAGATAGATAGATGATAGAGCGAGAGGGAGAGATTGAGATTTAAAAATAAGCAATAGAGGGGGAGAAAAGCAATGGATTAGCCTTGGAAGGGAAAAGGGCTCCCTCTTCCTGAGTGGCTCCAGGCGAGTAAATATGATTGATGGAACCCTGCAGTAACAGGAGAGGGGTTGTCCGTGCTCTGAGGATTGGGAGAGAGAGAGTGGGCCTAGGAGGATACAAATATTGCCTTGTGTTTCAAAGGAGCCTGTTCATATGGGAAATCATACATTTACAGGGACACCCATGCAGGCATCTATGTCAATACAGAAGTCTGGGATGCAGAAGCAGAGATGACCCGTGGTCCAATGGAGCCACATTGGGGGTTCACAAAGAGTATTTTGAAAAAAAAAAAAAAACATGGCAGCGGGAACATGGAGAGTATTGGCAAGAGAGAAGTCAGCTAATATGCAGGGCTGCTGCTATCACTCTTGCTACTGCCGTTTCTACTTTGCCTGGCATGCATCCACGCAAGCTAGAACTTGCGTGAGTTCCCCTTCTCAGTAAGTTACTGCCAATGATGCTTGCCACCTGGTATGCCAACATGGTTCCCTTTTTCCACATTCCCTCTCCACATTCTATCAACTCTCCTTTGTGTTCCAGTAGGAAGGGAGATTCTATGAGCCACCCTGGTTTTCTGACAGGCTACCAGGCTACGTCCAACCAGGAAAAGGCTCCCCCAGTGTAGAAATCATTGACTAGGGCACTTCCTGTGTCACACCACCAAGCATCCCTCTGCTGCAGCCACCTGGGTTTTACTGTCCAACCGTTTCAATCCCACTCTGTGTGGGCCAGGCTTACAAACAGAAGCAGACTATCAGTTGAGCCCTTAACAAATGTCTAATGGGTTATCAGCCTTACGCTAACAGTGGGATTGGCAAGGGGTCCTATAGAGACTGATTATTTCCTCCTAGGCTTGGCCATGATCCAGCCTTTACCTGACTCTCTGCTCACCCAGCAACCTTTGAATACAAATTCGGTTTCTCCAGTATCTTAATAATAAGAAAAGAATGCACTGGATAAAGAACACAGAATCAATCACTTGAAGTGCATTATGAAATATTAAATATGAAATAATGTGAAATATTAAATTATGAAATAATAAATTGGCATTCTGGCTTATACATAATTTTTTATGCATAGCATCACAAACATTTTTATAGTTCCTATGTGACACTGCACATCTGCTTTTCTCCTCCTTTCTCCCACAGGTGGACACTTGGGGGCCCAGCATCCTAGGCATAAACTGGAGATGGATATTCCAAGAGCTCCAGTAAAGGAGAGAGAAACCCCTTGTCCAAAGTCTGCATGCTTGGAAATGGTTTGAGGAGGTAATAAGGGGAGGGCATGAATTCCAAAAAGGTATATCAAGAATGATATAGCAAATGAAAAATCCAAAGAGAATATCCAGTGAATTCTCTATAGTTTGGCAGAGAGAGAAAGTCAAGTATAAAGAAAAAGAGGCAGAATACAGGTAATCTAGACAGGAAAAGAGAATAAGAAACAAAACCTAATACATAGCCCAGAGCCAATGAAAGGACAGCTTCTGGACCTTTCCTTTCAATAAGTTACCTGTAGTTGGGGTCAGGGGATGTAAGGGTCCTGTAAAGCAAGGAGACAGCCTAGTTATCACAAACTTTATTTGTGTCTATTTTAACAACCCTAAAAGGTAAAAAAACAAAACAAAACAAAAACAACAAAAAGAAGAGAAAACAAAAGAAACAAACAAACGAACAAAACCCTTACCTATTTCCATTGTAGAAATGATAAAATTGAAGCTAAGTATTTTTTATAGACTTTTTATTTATTTATTTGTCAGAGAGAGAGAGACAGAGAGAAAACAGAAACAGGCGAAGAGGCAGGCAGAAGGAGAAACAGGCTCCCCACTGAGCAAGGAGCCCAATGCAAGGCTCGATCCTAGGACCCTGGGATCATGACCTGAGTCAAAGGCAGACACTTAACTGACTGAGCCACCCAGGCATCCCAAAGCTAAGTAAGTGGCAGAACCATAACTCATATTACCATTATCTATCTGCCTTCAGTATTATGCTCTTACCACAATGTCCAGCTGCCTAGGGCTTCCTTAAAGTACATCAACCCCCCCCCACCACCAGCCTGAAAAATTCTCCATACACTGAAACCTATCTGTCTATCTGTAAACCTGAAAAGTTTAGGGCCACACCCCCGATGGCTGTGATTCCATCCACACACCCTCTCCCTATGAGGCATAGCCACATGGGGACATCTGTGCCATCAAGCAAACTCTAGGGGCTTTTCTAGGTACATTGTCATGTTTTCACTGACTACTACAAGGTACAGAAAACCTGCCTGGCCTAGGACAACATATAAATGAATTAAAAGCCTGGAGATCTCATTTAAACTATTGACTTCAATTTGGTCCTTCATATAGCCTGCTTCCCTAATTCTTACTTCTTGTATACATGGTTGATAAGGTATGAATGAATCAATATCAACACATCCACCATAGTAGAAAATAAATCAAGAGAAATGTCAAATAAGCAGGGGTAGATATAATCACCTTTCTGTCAAGTAAAATACAGTACTATTATTATATATTATTATTACTGTTTTTAATATGTATTACTGCTTAATGCATTAGGGTAGAAAAGTAATCAGAGCTCATTGAAAAGTATACTGGCAAAAACCAATAACAAAGCCTTTGTCTTTCCCTGGAGTTAACTAACAACTAATTTTGTTAAAGATCCTGGCTTTTCAATGGAAAAAAATTGGTCTGTGAAAATTATTCTAATAAAAATTATCAAGTTAAGGAATAATTCTGCAATTCGAAACCAATAGTCAATGTTATATGTAATTGTGAAACAGTAGAGCATTTTCTGACAGCCAGTAGAGAACCACTAAAAGTTTTTTAAGAAATATGATGTGGGGATCAAAATTGATACCTTAATAATTTGAACTTTTGCGGTAGCATAAGTGTTAATAATGTGCAGTAGCATAAAAGAATGAATGAAAATGGAGAGAACAATGGAAGCAAGGATGCCAATTATGAACTTAAGTGTAGAGATTTCTGGGTAAAAAGGTGGAGCAGGTCCTACAAACACCTCTCAGCCCCATTTCACAACCTACCACTGTGACCTCAAAATATAAAACAACAGCAGATAAAATAAGAAGGGAAACTCTTTAAAAGATGTTGTTACATTCAAGATCGAGGTATATCTCTCCATGGATAAGAAACAGGAGGCAAACGAAACTCATGATGGGGTGTGAAGACAGAACAATTTCCCAGGTGCAGAAGAGGGCCAGGGCTAGAATGGGGCACAGCCTGAAGCCCCAGATCTGATGGGGTAGTATCTTCTCAGAGCAACACCATAAGCTGCTCCTTAATGTAAGATCTGGTTACATAAACAAACACAAATAAAACCCAGACATTTCCACCCCAAATGGGTTTGCAAATGAAAATTTCAAAGCACATAAAGAAAACTCACCCCATCAAGAACAGTCAACAAACTCAAAGCACAAAAGAATTCACTTTTATTTTGGAAATGGAAACAATGGAACAATTAAAAAACAACAACAACAACCGTGAAGATCCTCAGAAATGTTTTCTTCTAAAAACATCAGGATAGTACAAAATAAAAACAAGAAGATATCATTCAAGTACAAAAAATTTTTTTTAAAGATTTAGAAATCCTGGACAGGAACATATTTGCTCAATTCTATAAAACTCCTCAGCAGATGGGTAAATGTAACTAGTCAGAGTCAAAAACAAAATCAGTGCATTTGTTGATAAAACTATGTGCAACAGCAGCTGAGGGTAGAGGTTAATAATTGCCCGGAGTGAGGTAATGATGACAGGAATGTAAAAATGAAAAAACATTCTGAAAACAGAAATAACTGGATTGCTGTGAGGTAGTAGTCATTAAGATTTAGCTCTGTCTCACCACTGAAATAGCCAAAGGTCAACTGTGATGATGACTACTTGAAATTCTTCCATTTGTGGAGCTCCGTTAATGCGGTTGGAATGTGGAAGAGGGGTGTAAGGTTGAGGACTGGGTCCTCGGTTCTGTCCATCATCCACCATCTAAAGTAAAGTGAGTTTACAATAAAATTCTTCACCATTCAGGTCTGTAACAAAAAGAAACCTGTTATTGAAGTTTTATTTATTTAGCTAATCTCTACACCCAACATGGTGCTCAAACTCATGACTCTGATATCAAGAATCATCTGCTCTTCTAACGGAGTCACCCAGGCACCCCCAAGAAATCATAAGGATCAAGTAAGTTCATCAGAACTCTCCTAATTATCAGATTGTTTTCCATTTAAGTCTGATTAAATAAATCTACAAATACATAGTTTGCCATAAATTATTTATTATATATTTATATATTTATTATATCATATGTATTTATTACATAAATATCACTCTATTATTTCCTGTTATAAATTTTTTAAATACCCTCCATATGTCAATAGCTTGATTACAGAACAATGAGGGTCCAGACAATAAAAATTCCTAAAAAAAAAAAAAAAAAACTAACAAAATTACAGTTTATTTGAAAAGTGAAATTTTTCAGTAAGTATATGATAGAGAAAATAGATTCATAACATTTATGGTAAATTTTTAAAATAAAATTGAATTAATTACCTTGAAAAAACAATGTAACATATGATCTTTAAGAGAAACATTTTTCCAGCTCTACCACTGAAAGCATCCAGGAAAGAAAGCAGTATTTTTGCCCACCAAACTCATGCACACCTGGGGTACTCAGACTTCAGTCTCTAATATTATTGTTTACTACAAAGAACCAAAGTTCCTTTCACGGTGATGATTCTATATTCTGAGGCAGGAGAAAATCAAGACAGGCTTGGAACATCTTATTGCTATCAGTCGGTAATTAGGTATGTTCTCAAGGACATCGGACAGTGAGTGTGCTGAAAAGATAGAAGGAACAGTTTCCAAAGGCTTCCTGGCTGGTCCACCCCTGAAGGCCATCACTGGGGAGGACAGTCTGAGATGAAGGCAGAGAGAGAGCAGGAACCCAGAGGGCTCTCTGACTCTTAACAGGGAACTTTTTAGGGGGAGGTACCTGTCCGGCCTACTGAAGAACCCATCAAAGCATCCCACAGCACCCGCGCTACAGAACCAGCACTTGGATGGCTGATCCATCACAAAGATAGAGCAAGAACCAATGGAAAGGACGCCATCAGTCTTGAGATGGGGTTGGATGCAATTACAACAAAGACCGAGCACTGGAGTTAAAATGGCTTTGTACTCTTGTTCTTCCTTGCCCCTGCAACAGAGCAGTAAGAAACAAGGAAGGGAAAGGGGTGTGTGATGGAGCAAATGAGGCAACACAGACACAGTCGCACGCACGCGCATGCACACACGCGCTTGCTCGCTCGCGCTCTCTCTCTCTCTCTCTTTCTCCCCAAGCTGCTGGAGTCCCAAGGCTGATCTGTACTGAAGGAAGATGGATGCTTGAAATCAAATAGATTAAAGTTTTTAAATAAAATGGAGTAAATTTTAATAACCAAAATGAGACTCTTTTAATAATTAAAAGTGACTGAGAAGGCTGAGAATCAGTGAGAGCTGTTGTCAAGGCAGTTCACTATGCAGGAAATAGAAAGATAAAGCCCATGATAGCAGTGATTGGAGAGCAGAGCATTGTGATAGCAGTTTATAGCTCAACAAATTGAAATTCTTGAATCATACCACTTAAGTAAGATGTATAATTTGAACACTAGGAAAGTTTAAATACAAGAGATTCACCTCCAGAGACACACACACACACACACACAAATCTCTGGACAGCACATAAAATATAACTCATTATTTAATAGTCTTTTATATTTAATAGTCATTTTAGACAGGTTTTTTTTTAATTAAAGAGCTTAATTGTGTCTACATTCCTGTACTATTTGAGATAGGTTGTTTACTATGGAAACTGCAACTGCAACTTATTTTAAAAACATATACAAAGTATCTTTGTCTAAAGATAATAAAGAGAAATTAAAGAGATACACACATATTTAGATTTTGGAATAAAAGTAACAACCATTTTCTTATGTCCATGTGTCGTTATAAGCCATCTTTTTACCCCCAACCTCAAAGTGATGAGGGCCAATAAGTTATCTTAAATATTGTCTTAAAGAGGTGCAGTTCTACTCAGTGTTGTGCTGATGGTTTCCTTTGGAACAATGGACTGACTGACACTCCTTCACATGTCCTTCTTAACAATAGAGTATGGATAACGGGCCCCTAGCTCTATTTTAACATTGATTTCAATATTATGATTTTTCATTTGTTGCTTACTTCCAAGGCATTTTGAGCTTTGATAAGCCATAATTGACATAAATTAACCTCATAAAATTAATGCAGATTTGCTGTCAAAAGTAAACACATAATTAAAATTTTTATACTAAATACAGATTCACTTTGTAAGCTCTTTGGAAATATATTTTAAAATGCATATTGGCAGCAGGGTTTGACTTTTACAAGTACAAATGCATCCTTTAATTATGAGAAATTGTCATGGATTTTACATATTGGATATATAATTAATAGACACATTTAAAATACTCTATTTAGAAAAAGCTTAATGCCTTGAGGGAAAAGGCAATAAAGATGGAGCTGAGAGTTGGTAGGGAAATTTGAAAAAGAATGAAGACTCCTGATTTGAGTGGCTCCCTCTACTCTGATAGAATGGCTAGCCACAGAGCCACCAGAATCTGGTTTGATTTTTAAGTCCCTCATTTATAATGTGCAAGCCTGAGCAAGACACATATCTCCCTCAAGCTTTGGTTTCATCATCCTTTAAGTAGCCTACTTCATGGTGCTTTTATAAGGGTCAAAGAAATGACTGCACACCAGAATTATAAGAGATGATTATCATCATAATCATTGTATATAAAATATTCCCCCCTGAAATCTTAGCTACCAGAAGGTCTTTCAAGATATAGAAAACTTAAATCTGGAAAACTGTAGCCACCATTTATCAAATACTTACACATCAGGTATTGTGCTAAAAGCTGTATGGGTGTCTTCTCATTTGTGCCTTGCCACACCGGTGTTATCCCCATTTTACAGCTATGAGAAATCCAGATCCAAAGAGGGAAGTACCTTGCTTACAGTCTCCCATGGAAGCCCCACTCACCATATGCAAACTCCTCACTCATTATTAAGAACAAAATACTCAGTGAATTCTAAAGCTAGAAAGAATACAGTCTATTCAGGACATAGTCAATCCCCTTGCTATGCTACCGCCCCCCCAGCAATGATGGGCAGGAAACTAGCTTGACTTTGAATTTGGGGGTGGGGGGAAGAGGGAGAACCAGGAATCTCTCCCTCTTTTTCACCACGGAATCCCCCAGCAGATGGCAATGCTCAATTTGGTAAATATTTCATGTTATAGCCAAATTCCTGGAAAACATGTGCCACTGAAGAAAAATTCTTGTCTGGCAAGTCTTCACATTGCTAACAGAGGAAGTAAAGTCTGGAAGATGAGACAGAACAGAAGGTGCTGGATCGCCTGCTAGCACAGAAGAATGGAGACATTCCCACAGCTCCTTAGTCCCAGCAGCCTGCGTTTTCCATGTGAAGACACGCCAGGGGTAAGGAGGAATCAATGAAGGGCCTCTTCCTCTGGGAGCCAAGGATATGAGCTAGAGAGGGAGGAACGAGAGAATCCATTTCTCTTCTTCATCCTAAGTGACTAGTGTGGCAATAGACTCCGTGCCATGGGACACGCTGGGGAAAAATGTTCATTGCAGAACCCAGATGCCAAAGTGAGGAAGGAATAGAGCACTTGCAGCAGCCACATCTGGCTTTTTGGCCAGCTTTCCCCTCCGGGGTGCTGATTCTCCCTGCACCTGCTCCTTAATTGTTTCACTGTTGCCGATGGACTAAGTTTTCCCCACTTTGACCACAAACTGCTCAGAACTTGGATAAACATGCCACTGTTACATCTCTTTCCAAGCCACTGTGAACCTTTCCATAGAAATCTATACCAAAAAAACCTTTAGCTTTGGGAGTTAAAAAAAAGAGAGAGAGAAAGAAAAGAAAAAAGAAATTCTCTATTCTGGACTACCGGCAGCTAAGTACCCCGATCACGCACACATATAATGATTTTGAAAATTGAGATCAAACTCTAACTTGTCCTAAAGTAAGCACTCTCTTCCTGTAAGTGAGCCCAGGGTTCAAATGGTTAATCCAGTGGCTGTACAGTTAGGTAGACCCTTAGGAAATGTAACCTACAAGGAGGCTTCGTTAAAACCCTCACCTTGAGCAGAGCTTTTTGCACATCAAAAAAGTGAGATACATTTCATGGCTTTCCCTACACACATTTTTATGCTACACCTTTCAGCAAAAGCTTTTACAATGATATTAAACATTAACTCTGTATGGGTTAATCCCAAGACACAGCATCAGCCTTAAGGTTAATAGTCCTTTTAATTAAAGGATAAGTCAGTTATTGAACACAGAAGCTAATCACAAAAGGATTACCACTGAAAATGAACATAGTCTGTGCAATTAGTCTGATAATTAAGACTTAAGTACTGGACAGAGATCAAAGTGCTTGTAATATGCAATAAAGTTCCTAGAGTTGTAAGGATATTCAAAATGTTAGCTTGTGCTTTATTGCACCTTCCATTTATCGCAGACCCATGATAGCAGCAAACACATTTCCCCAATGGATGTCAGCATGGGTAACTGTAACAGCTGTTACTACATAAGCCTGGTGTTTCTCACAATATGATTACTCTGTCAACGACGGCTGTAAAAGGTGGCATCTGCATTCATCAAACAGAGTTATCAATAAATGTAAAACCATACAACAATTAGAGATCTCAAAGGAAGAACAAATCCAACTAGAAAAAAAATGTCAACCACACTCTTTAATTACTAAGATTGTTAATCAATAAAATGCCTTCATAACTTTTAATTAAAATTTTATTTGAGCTGGATGTTTGGAGAATCTGATTCTTTGTTTTCATTACATTTAACAGTTGCACTACAAAAATCCTAGTGGCATCTGGGAGCGGCCATCCCCTGGGGGACACTTTATATCTGTAATTGCATATTGTCACCTACAGAGGGTGTTAAGAATCCTTGTTAAAAATAAAGGAAATAGGAGACCTCTCACAGTAGCCATTATTATGGAGCAAATTATTGGTAGAGCAATCCAGAAGCTGTCAAGAAAGGCTAACAAAAAGAGGTGTGAGGAAATCAACCATTCAGCAATTCATCATGAACCAAAACTAGGTCTAAAATAAAAACCAAAAAGGTATGGGTTTTATGAAGTAAAGACATTGCCTTTGTTTAGAGCAATGAATAAAGATTAAGAGACCACTGATGAAGGATGAAAAGAAGAAATGATAAAAGAAAAATCAAGTGCTTTAATCACACTGATACTCAAACAAGATATAATGAGAACAAGTTAGAATTCCAAAGCTCTGTGCTGTATACATTACTTTATCTTTAATTTGTGTTCGTGAGAGGCTGTGTAATTTATGTATCACCAGCCCCAGAAGTTGCTTGGTGAATTCCCATACCTTCATGTCAGTCTCTTCAGGCTGAATATGAGCCTCACTGTTAATGTTTTTAAATGGTCTCCTTTTTTACTTATACAAAAAGAAAATTGATCTTGAAATTTTTCTCAATTGAGTTTTCACTAGGATTTCATTCGACTCTCAGTTCCAGCTCAGGTAAGTAAATGAGGGTGACTATTGCTTATTTCTTTGCTGAAATAATTAGTAATCTCTCCTTTCACGCCTCTGAGTCAGCACTCAGAGAAAATATAGAATTTGGTTCTCAAAGGTTCACTCAGGGGCTTCCCTTCCTTAACCTCAGCTTGGTTTCCTAGATTCCCATATGAGTAAGAATGGTTGTGAACTATAGCCAACCATTCATCCAGTGCCCTAAAGGGCTGCCATCACCCTAATTCAGAGCCGGAGCAGATAGAATGCACCCTCTGTAGGGGTCAAGAGCAGGCTGCCCCAAGATAGGCCACTTTGTCCTGAAGATTATTTTGAGTCAAAAGCAATCAAAATGAAGCAGATTTAGGAAAAGCTCTACCTCCCCACCTCACCTGCCTAAATATACATTGGAAAAGAAGCCTGTACCAAAAAGAGAGCTCTTAAAAGAGATTGTTTTTTACCTAAGAAGCTGGTTTTTATAACAGGGCAACCTTTGTTTTCCAAACAACTCTTCTCACCTTCCTACTAATGCCCTTCCTCCCCTTTATATCCCCAAAGCCCTACCTCTCTTCTTAGCTCAGGATGACATATATACCTCATTTTGCTTGTCTTTGGAGATTCATGTCTGTATGGATTTCCTGTATATGGGAAATTAAATTTTTATTTTCTCCTGTCAATCTGTCTCACATAAATTTTATTCTTAGTCTAGATAGAAGAATCTTAGACAGAGTAAATTTTCTTCCTCCCCAACACCTCCATGTTTTTCTTCTCTCGGGAAAAGTTTGAGTGCAATCATCAGAGCACTGCTTGAAAGATCAAGGAACACTGTTTTTGACCAACAGGTCCCTGGTCCAATCTTTGTTCCAGCCATTGAAAAACCTTTATAACTGGGGTGCAGGGGTGAAAAGCACATGGTTCCTGGGATCCCAACCAGACCAAATTTGGTCACTTGCCACTGACAAGCGGTGGTGAGTGATGGTGAAACAAGAAAGGAATTTGTTTTAACAAGACCAACACCAGTGAGACAGCAGACTAACATTCAAAGACTATCTCTAAAGTGCTGAAGAAACTTCTATGCTTATATAAAGAAAAGGTGAGACATAGATTGGTGGGTACATATAGGTGGGCAGTAAAGGTCAACTCAGTCATTGTCTTGGAGTCAATCACACAGGGTCTTGCTGGCTCATCGCAGTCCTTATTGCTTGAGGAGATAGTTTTGGTTCCCATCACGGGATGCTTTGCCCACAGGGCCTTTTGCCTGAGTTAAGAGATAAGCTGGAAAGAACTTAATCATGTAGAAAGTACAGACTGAGCTCACAGTGGAGGTAGGTGAAGTCCTCTCTCAGCACGATTATACTCATGAAATCAGGGTCACATCTTAGAGAAAGAAGAGGAAAATAATAGTACTTCATACCTAAATAATGCTTACCAGATGCCAGACACTGTTCTGAGCAGTTTGTAGGTATTAACTCACTAAATCCTCACAGAAACCTTAGGAAATCAATTATTATTATTCCACCAAGAGGTTAGGTCACTTGCCCATGTCACATAGCACATAAGTGACAAAGCTGGAACTATGCATCCAGGCTGCCTGGTTTCAAAGACTATGTCCTTAGCCCCTGTCCTATACTGCTTTTAAGAAAATAGCACTGAAAAAGATAAAAAACTAAAAATAGTAAAATAAATAATAATAAATAATTAAAAATAAAATTTTAAATTTTTCTTAAATTACAAAATTTTTTAAAAATAAAGAAAGAAAACAGCACTTATTGGCCATCTACTTTGGGTCAAGCGTATGCCAAATGTTTTATTTCTGTTTGCATAATTCTGCAAAGTGAGTTTTACAGATGAGGAAATTAACACTCAAAAAGGAGAACTAAACCTGCCCAAAGTCACACAATAAGCAGATTCAAAATCAGTTCAATTAGACTCTATAAACTCAGATGACTTTATATGTTGTTTGAATAAGAAATAATCACTGGATTTTAATTCCACTAACCTTCAATGATGAATAAGAAAGAGGACTGGGGAGCCTGGCTGGCTCAGTCAGTAGAGCAAGGGACTTTTGATCTTGGTTGGGGTAGTGGGTTCAAGCCCCACATTGGGCATAGAGCTTACTTTAAAAAAATATAAATATAAAAATAAAAAAGAAAGGAAAGAAATCTTTTTAAGTGAGCAGTTTTAAAGGCACCTGGATAGTTCAGTCAGTTAAGTTCCTGACTCTTGGTTTTGGCTCAAGTCATGATCTCAGAGTCGAGCATGGAGCCCCACATTTAGCTCCACACTCAGTGCAGAATCTGCTTTAGATTCTCTCTCCCTCTCCCTCTGTCCCTCCTGGTTGTGCTCACTTGCTCGCTCACTCTAAAATAAATAAATAAATCTTTGGGGGGATGGGGATGTTCCCCAGAGCATGGGGGATTGCCTTCAAACCTGACATGAGGCCATGTTTTCACCATTCTCCTCAGGGATGAATGTTAGGGTTGTGGCATTCATGGTGATACACACTCCTCCCTATCAGATGAGTAAAATGAATTAAACAGGGAAGAAACAGGCATTTCTAAACCAACAATTGAGCAACCCAGGATTGGGGGGGGGGGGTTCATGAGGGTCGGTAGAGGGGGCTGCTCAAGTGAGAAAATCGGGGTCTGATACTTCTCTGTAAAACTACAATACCTTGCATAATATTAACCCTAATAATCATGTCTGGACTGGATGATAGACCTCTTCCCTCTCTCTCACAGCTTGGAGAGAGTCCTTCAAACTCTCCCTAAACCACAGTCTCAGTAGTCATTTCCAACCTGCTAGTGACTGCACTTTCCCATCTTTTTCTCCTGACGTATTTGATCTTTTTCCTGTTTTTCACTCCCTTTATTCCTAGACGTTGCTAGATTTTCCCCCCCTTATGTATTCTGCACTTTAGGATGGGCAACAACTTTGTGTAAGTTCATGAAAATGTAAATTTCAGATACTGCAGTAGGACTCCTGTTTTCTTTCCCAAAGCTTAGTACAGCCAAGTGTGTCCTAGACAGCAGTCAAAACATCAATGGAAATGGGACATGTTTATGAAAAATGCTTTTGGCATACTTTGTATTTTGTTCATACCTACAAAGCAGGGAGATACCCAGCACAAGTAATTTTAACCACTTAATCTCATCTATTGCATATAAATGGTAGTCATACTTAAACACCAAAGAGATGTTGCAAACCTTAAATGATATGTAAAAAGCATTGCCGACCCCCGAGTGTTATTTAATTTCTACGTTTTGAGATGACTGAAAATGAACATGATTGAAATATGAAAGTCGTATTTTTTGAAACTTTCATTTTGCAAAGGTTAATTGACAAGCAGTTTGAGCAGAGGGAATGAGCTGCAAGTAAGTTTCCAATTACCAGAACTGGGACATAGACTTGGGAGAATGTATGAAATATATAAATCTTGAAATGTTAACAGAACTTCCATTTACTAGGCTGAGGAATGAGCAGCATGGATTTGAAGACATTATGGCTCACTTTATAAAGCTATAACTATCTATATAAAGATAAAATAAAATAAATATCTTGATCTAAATTTCAGAAAGAAATTCTTTAAAAATTTTCCATAGGAATCATCAACGAATAATAAAATGAGACTCCTTTTTTTTTTATTAATGAAAACATTTGGGTACAGTAGCATGCCTGTGAATCTCCATATATTTATATATAGACACAGATATGTAAATTCACTGCCAAATAGATTAGCAAAATGCTAGTAGTATGGCAATCTGGGGGAGAGTCTATCTTGTTGCAATTTTTAAATTTCTCAATCCATCAGTTAAATGTAGATTCAGGGCACAGACTCATATTTCCTTGTCAAATAAATTATGTCTTACATCAAAGACCACACAGAGTCCTACTTAACAAAACAGGAGAATGTCTGAATAGACCATAAATGTGAAATATGAAAGAGAGCAAAATGAGACAGCCAATAAAATAAAAGATTTGTTAGCTAAAAACTACCTACAAAATGGTACTACCAACAATCAGAACTGGTGATTAAAAGAATATTCTTTTAAACTGATGCTAATTTTTTTTCCATGAGAAATGAGTTCTGGTGATAATGCAAAATGGTAAGATTGTTATGCATAAAAAGTTTTTAATTAGATAGCAAAGACTGAGATGATATCTGCCTCTTTTCTGCTTGGATATCGAAACTCCATGTGCATATAATAGGAGAAAAGGACAAGAAATGTGTCTGATCTTTAAGAAATAAAAGGGTACCAAAGGATTATATAATTGTAAACTCATGGGTCAATAATATTTGTTTTATCAACTTGACATTTTTCCCTTTCCAAGTAATTTATAGCAATTAATTCTTATTTATAGATATGTTTTCTACTGTGGTTTTCTCCCACAGATGGCATAAAAAACCTACTCCCATCTAGAAGCCACTACTAAAGATGGTATTTGGTGTCATGATTTTGATAAAATAAAATTGTCATCAGTACTGAGATCGGAACTATCTTGAAATTTGACAGACTATAATGAATTATGATATAAATACATTATTTTGGGGCACCTGGATGGCTCAGTTGGTTGGGTGTCTGCCTTCAGTTCAGGTCATGATCCTTGAGGCATGGGATCCAGCCCCATGTCAGGCTCCCTGCTCAGTGGGGAGTCTGCTTCCCCCTCTGCCCACCACCCCTTCCCATGCTCTCTCATGTGCTCTCTCGCGCACAGTCTCTCAAATAAATAAGTAGGTAAGATATATTATCTTTAACTTTTCTTTAAAAGAGCTTCATTATAACAAACCATAAGGGACTCTTAATCATAGGAAACAAACTGAGGGTTACTGGAGGGGAAGAGGAGAAGGGAGTAGCTGGTGATACACTGTATATTCATTAATTGAATTTAAATATTCTTAAAAGTTAAAAAAAATTAAAAATTCATACATTAAAAAAAGAGTTTCACTACAATATTGAATTTCTTAGATATGTCTGACTACTAAAGGGTTTCAGAGAATTGAGCTTAACAGTTATACGAGATAATGCAGAGAAGGTGGTACAGTACCTAGCCCATGGGAAGCACTCAAGAAAGTAGGGGGTCTATACTGATGGACTCAAAACATCTGAGAAATGAGTGTCTTTTTCATCCAGGGCTCCATCATGTACATATTCGTTTGCTAGGGCTGTCATAACGAAATACCACAGAATAGGTGACTTCAGCAACAAGAATTTATTTTCTAACGTTAAAGATCTAGGCATTAGCGAGATTGGTTTCTCCTCTGTGGACTTGGCTTATAGATGGCCACTTTCTTCTTCTTCTTCTTCTTTTAAGATTTTATTGATTTATTTGACAGAGACACAACAAGAGAGGGAACACAAGCAAGGAAGAGTGGGAGAGGGAGAAGCGGGCTTCCAACTGAGCAGAGAGCCCAATGTGGGGCTCGATTTCCAGGACCCTGGCATCATGACCTGAGCCAAAGGCAGACACTTAACGACTGAGACACCCAGGTACCCAGCGCTTTCTGACCCTGTCTTCACATTATCTTTCTTCTGGCCACTGGCATCTCTGGTATCTCTGATTGATTATCTTTCTTCTTCTTCTTTTTTTTTTTTTTTTTAAGATTCTATTTATTTATTTGACAGAGAGAGAGATCACAAGTAGGCAGAGAGGCAGACCCAAGGAGAGGGAGAAGCAGGCTCCCCACTGAGCAGAGAGTCAATGTGGGGCACAATCCCAGGACCCTGGGATTATGACCTGAGCCAAAGGCGGAGGCTTAACCACTGAGCCACCCAAGCGCCCAATTTTCTCTCCTTTTAAGGACACTAGTCAGATTGGATTCGGACTTAACCTTAAAGCCTCATTTTTCACTTAATCGCCACTTTAAAAGCACTGTCTCCCAAGGCAGTCATATCCGGAGGCACTGAGGGCTAGGGGCTCGTTCAACTTAGGAATTCGCCAAGGATACAGTTCATTCCGTAATAGCAGAGTGAGATCAATTGTACACACCTCCCATCATGGGCAGAAGCTCTCAGGATCCAAAGTGCCCAGGGTTATGGCAGTTCTAGGGAGCACGTAGAGAGCAGAAGGGCTAAGGTGGGGGCATTCCAGCACCTTCTCTGGCACATTCCTCCTGTCCTGGTACCATTTACCTTCTCTTCTGTACCAACATCTGTGCATCTTTGCATTTTTTTTCTGCATCGGCATGAAAGCATCTGAGCCCCAAGTCAGATATTGATTTCCTTCAATGAATACTTTGTGAAAGTGAGTAAAATACGTAGTACTCTGAATTGCTGCCCTAGACCCCCCACTCCAGAGAACCTAGTTATGCCTAAAAAAGTTCATGGTAATTGAATGGGGAGAGACGGGTGAGGAGGGAAGATTCCTCCTGCTTTAAACCACCTGCTCGGGATTCTTTATTCTCCCCACTTCCTTCCTTACTTTTTTTTTTTTTTTTTTTTTTAACCAGTAGCTCTGTGCTCCTGGGAATGAAAAAAAAAAAAAAAACCCGAGTCAAGGGGTAAGGTGGGGAGGTGGCAATTCGAAACAAGGGTTGGGGGACAGTGAGATGGGGAAGTGAAATGGGGAAGGGGAGAGCAGGGAGTGCCCTGTATTTCAAGGGACCTGAAGAAACTCCAAAAACAGATACTTGGCTTGGCACAAGCCGTGTTCTTTTATCCTTGTCGTTTTATCCTGTGCAAAGGGTAACTGCAATTTACGAGAGGGTATTAATGTGCTCTTCAGGAAAGAGTCCTCTTTCCTTACCAGGATGTTAGTGTGAAGAAACACGGTCATAGCATAAAAATCATTTCCATAGAATATGTAATTAGCTACAGCATGAACCTTAAGGAAAGGGAGGAAAACAGATGTCTCTTCCCTCCTTCCCTTCTCTCCGAGTTACAGGAAGCGGGGGTGGGGTGTGAATCTGAGAGTGTCTGTAATTTAAACCCTGGCGTAATGCCTTGTGCAGTGCTCTACACTGTGTTCAATAAATAGATGTTGTCAACTGACAACCCCATTGTAGACTAACATTTGTCTCTTTAGCCAAATTCACTGTATCCGCAGAGTTCCATTGTTCTTTGGGGCTCTCTCTTCCTTAAAATGATGGATTGCCAAGTAATAAAAATGTTTTCACCTTTATCTCCCCTGCTCTCACCCCCTTAAGTTCTTCTTTTATTGCCAGGGGCCCCGGGTCAGCTGATGCATCCACTCATCTCTCATTGGCTTCCCGGTACCCAGCAGCTCAGAGCCACTCTGGTTTGAAAATATTGGCAAATCTTTCATTATAATTGTTGAGGTTTGTCGATGAGAGGAAATGTGGGCTGTGTTTTAATTGTTCAGAAATAATAGCATTCTGACTGGCATGAGCCAGAAGAATCTCCCCTGAGCAAAGACACCCCAGCTGTGGAAAATTAAGACGCAAACTCAGCATAAAACCAGGAAGCAGAGAGTGGTAGAACAGCCGAACCGAGGGGTTTCCATCTTTTTGCCTAAATCGAAATAAGTTATTTAGTTTTTAAAAACACCTAGAAAATTAATGGTTTGGGCAAATAACGCCTTTATCCAAAAAGGAGGTGAGTGGTTTCTCTTATCTCTCTACATACTATCAATTATCCTGGAGCTTTCTGCGACCCACATTCCTCTCCATCGACCAAACAGAACCTAAATTACACACAGCACCTGAGGAAAAGGCACTCAAAGAACCACAAGTTAGCATTTGTCTTCTCTACAGGATCACAAGTAGTGTGAATATTCTTCAAGCTCGAACCAGAAAGATATTGCCCCAAAAGTTTATTGAAGAACTTTGCCCCTCAGAATCCAGTTTAATTAATTAGATGGGACCTATATGACCATTGCATACATACACCACATCTTCTCTATCCATTCATCTAGTGCTGAATATTTAGAGAGCTCTCATAAATACTTGTGGGAGTGCTGACCACACTGACTCCATGTTTGACCCTCCATCTTGGTCATGCCCCAGCAGTGACTTCTTTCAAGGCTATGCGTTCCGGGCCCCCTGAAGGTTAATGTGTGCCCTGATGGGGATGTGGAGGGCTTCTTCTGACCATCCCTAGAGTGGTGCACAGAAGGCACCAGTTTAGATAACTAGTAGAAATGACCAGCACACAGAAGGGTCTACTTTAGATAAATAGTAGAGGTCCTCTGACACACAGATGGTGTCACCTTAGCTAACTACCTTGTGACGTCACCACCATGCGCCTCAATTTATAAAACCTGATAATTAAGGTCCAGACTGGGTGGAGAGAGCCTCGGAGAATAACTGTAGGAGAACGGTTCCCACATGCCTGGATCATCGCCAGATGTGCCCCCCGCCTTGTCAGTAAGTTACCTCGAGTGAAACGCTGTGTAAACAATGTGGAGTGGCTTGCTTCATTCTTCAGTCTAAACTGGCTCCTCAAAAATAAAAAAAATAAAATATAAATAAATAAAGTGGCTTCTCGGTCTGGAGGAGACTTCACTGACCCTCCTCCACCTTCTAACACTAATGGGGCAATTAACATAGGGGTGCTTGTATCTTTTCAAATTAGTGTTTTTGTTTTCTTCAGGTAAGTCCCAAAAGTAGAATTACTGAATCATAAGGTATTTCTAATTTTAATTTTTTTTGAAGAAGCTCCACACAGTTTTCCAGAGTGGCCATGCCAATTTGTATTCCCACCAATCATGCACACGTATTCCCTTTTCTGTACATCCTCACCAAAACTTACTTCTTGTCTTTTTTATTTTAGCCATTTTGATAGATGTGAAGGAGTATGTGGTTTTGATGCGTGTTTCCTTGATGATGACTGAAGGTGAGTTTCTTTTCATACATCTGTTGGCCATTTCTGTGTCTTCTTCAGAAAAATGTCTAATTCCGGTCCTCTGCTCTTTTTTTAATCAGATTTTTTTTTTTTTTGGTGTTGAGTTGTATGAGTTTTTATATATTTTGAGTATTAACCTCTTTTCAGAAATATTTGCAAATATCTTCTATTTGGTAGGTTGCCTTTTGCTTTATTGATGCTTTCCTTCGCTGTGTAAAGGTCTTTTTACTTTGATGCAATCTCATTATTTCTGTTTTGTTTTTTTGTTATTGTCGGTTTTATTTATTTATTTATTTTGCTATATTTGTTTCCCTTGCCTGGAAAGATAAATCCCCCCCAAAATATCGCTAAGGTTGATATTCAACATATTACTGCCTATGTTTTCTTTTAGAATTTTATGGTTTCACATCTTGTACTTAGGTCTTTAATTCATTTTGAGTTTGTTTTTGGTGTATGAAAGTGGTCCAATTTCAGTCTTTTGCATGTAGCAGTCTGGTTTTCTGACCACAATTCATTGAAAACACTGTCTTTGGGCGCCTGGGTGGCTCAGTGGGTTAAGCCGCTGCCTTCGGCTCAGGTCATGATCTCAGGGTCCTGGGATCGAGTTCCACATCGGGCTCTCTGCTCAGCAGGGAGCCTGCTTCCTCCTCTCTCTCTCTCTCTCTCTCTCTGCCTGCCTCTCTGCCTACTTGTGATCTCTGTCTGTCAAATAAATAATAAAAATCTTTAAAAAAAAAAAACACAAAACACTGTCTTTTCCCCATGGTATATTCTTGCCTTCTTTGTCATAGATTAACTGATAGTATAAGTAGGAGTTTGTTTCTGGACTCTATTCTGTTCCATTGATTTATGTGTCTGTTTTTGTGCCAATACCATACTGTTTGATTACCATAGCTTTGTAGTATAGCTTGAAATCTGGGATTGTGATACCTCCAGCTTTGTTTTTCTTAAGATTGCTTTAGCAGTTCAGTTTTGGTGATTCCATACAAATTTAAGTGTTATTCTAGTTCTGTAAGAAATACTATTGGTATAGATAAGGAGTGCATTGAATCTGTAGATTGCTTCGGGTAGTTTGGACATTTTAACAATGTTAATTTTTCCATTCCATGAGCATGGCATATTTTTCCATTGTGTGGGTGTGTGTGTGTGTGTGTTGTCTTCAATTACTTTCATCAATGTCTTATAGTTTTCAGAGTACATGTTTTTCACCTCCTTAGTTAAATTTATTCCTAGGCATTTTATTCTTCTTGTTATAATTGTAAATAGGATTTTTTTAATTTGTTTCCCCCTTTGTTATTAGCATGTAGAACAGAACAGATTTCTATGTTTATTTTGTATCTTGAAACTTTACTGAATTCATTCATTCTAATACATTCTAATGAAGTGTTTAGGGTTTTCTATGTATAGTATCATGTCCTTTGCAAATAGTGAGTTTTACTTCTTCATTACCAATTTGGATGCATTTTCTGTCTGATTGTATTATTGTTGCTGGGACTTACAGTAATATGTTGACTAAAACTAGTGAGAGAAGAGTGATATCTTTGTCTTACTCTTGATCTTGGAGCTAAAGTTTCAGCTTTTCACCATTGAATACGCTATAGCTATGACTTAATCATACTATTTTTTTAACAGTAATTCTATATCAAAATAAATGAAAATTTGGGTACCTTTATTTGTCAAAGTATTAAAGCCTATATTTGGAAACTCATGGGGTATAATCAATACATTATGAATATTTTGGTAGCAATATGCAATATGCAAAATATGCACCAATGTGCTAATTTTTACTTGGATTTACAATTTTATTTGACTAAAAAACAAGGTTATGGATTATCTCTTTGTAGGATAAGACCTCACATAAATAAAACAAAATAAAAAGGTTATGGAAATTTCTTTAGAAATCTTCCTTTTAATTCACTTTAGCAAAATAAGGTTTGAATATTTTGTTTTACAAGTATTTTACTAAGAAATATAATGTGCATAGGCTTTATTTCCAACAATACATCTCCAGAGCTTCAAGCATTACTTTCAAAGAAAAACCACAAATACCCATTTTTTGTATGGCATGAGTTCCACCTGTACATACCTTGTCTTTATTTTTCAGTGGAATGAGAATGAATAATGGACTTCTTAATTTTGAAAAGTCCAAGTCCCTTCTTAATCTGTAATAAACTAATGCAAAAACACATTTAAAACGTTTATCCTACCCCCAAAGAAAAAGCCACATGGCTAACATTACACTGTCATGACAATTACCTCTGATAAAGTGTTTACGTGAGCTGAACTACTCTTTGTGTGACTTTATTTTGAAAGCTTCAACAAACACTTATTTTTGAGATAGTCAAAGCTTCAGTCAACACACGTGTAACTTGAGATGAGTTGCATTTAAAAGGATGGAGAAGAGAGGGCCTGAATCAAAACCAATCACTGCAGAGTGTGAGTTTCAGAGCTGAAAGGGCTGGAGGATGTGTTTCTCCTTTTCCTGGGCTCCACCAACCCTGTGCTCGCTGGCACGTCTGTCAAGCACACAGCTTACTCACCCCCATCGGCATTTATTCTACTCCTAGGGGAGCTCGCTGAAGAGATGATATCTTCTTCCTTTTGTTATACAGCTGCCTAACTTGTCTTTTCAAACATGTTCAATAAATTGTGGGTGAATAAATAACATGGCTCTATCCTCTCTTGTTAGAGACAATAAGAAAGAAACTAAGAGAAGGACAATGACTTGTGTTAGAGTCACACAGCTGATTGGTATAGGGACCCGATAAAACCCCAGATCTTTCACTGTTCATGCTTAGAAATCTCAGCTAGCGAGTCAAACCAAAAGTAGGACTGAAGTGCAGAAAATAGATTGAATATAGGTTGTGGCTCATGATAACTGATTTATATGGCTTTTTATGAAGATGCTGCCCTTAATATTATCAACATAATTTATTATCTTACTCCATGGAGATATCTAACATGGAAGTCTGGTGATTTAGAGCACAGTAGATTGGACTTCCAGCTGTGTGGCCTTGCTCAGTTCCTTGGTCTGATTTTCAGATCAATGTTCTCTGTAATGTGGATGGACAAGTAGCTATGCTTGGTTGTTACAAGGACCAGACAGCATAAAACATGTAAGAGCAGAGAGCTCAGGACCAGTCACATGCTTATCGATATAGCAATCATATAAAGTGGTCTGTAAGGATTCATTAAGCCCTCAAATGAATGAAAAAAACAGATCCCACTCAAAATTTACTTAAAACATGTAAACCTATTAATGCAGATTTTAAAACACACTCATGCAGACTTGTAGTTTTAAATACTTATATATGTACAGTATATATACAGACAGGGAAACAATTCTGGAGAAAAGTACAAAACATTAAGATGGTTGTTTCTGGATAGTGGAATTTTTATCTGTATTTGTGTATATTTTCTACAATAAGCATGAATAGTTTTGTAAAGTAAATTTAACATATTTTCAAACAGGAATATTGACTTTTATTTGGTTTTAAATCTTCTTTAAGGTAAATCCTAAAATTACTTTCATACACAAGCTATGGATAATGCTAAAGTTAGTGGAATTTTCCTACCAAATGCTGCTGAGGTTTTTGTTTTTCATTATTTTATAGTTATTTATTTCTTCTACATAATACCATGTGTCAGGTACTATTCCAAGTGCTTTATAAATATCAATTTAAGAAAGAGCAATAATACCCTATTTTGGGAGAAAAGTAGCTTAGGGTGGAGGCAAGACATATCTAGTTTAAAATCTTTTTGAAGGATAGTCTAAGTTCTGTCTTTTAAAGGAAGATTAATGAAAAATGCAGGGCAAATGCAAAATTCCTGCAAGCTATTTTATTCATATGTACACAATGGCCACACACATAAAAAATGATCTCACTAAGTCCATTCTGCTAAGAAACAAATAATTATTTTTCTAAATAATTTGGACATGGTTTTATAAAGCATGATTTTACAAGGAAATCACCCAAAACAATGTACAGTACATGATAGGCACCTAACATATGCTCTTTTTCTCTCTAACCAAAGCTACAAATTGCTATTCTCTAAGTGAAAATCAAGTACATAATTACAAATGTAACAAGAAGATTGGAAAGTAGTTCTCATTATCTCCCCATCTAACTCTTCTCCGCATGCCCAAGGTCCCCGTGAAGCCAGCAGGCAAGAGTGGGTAGCTGTGAGGTCACCGAGGGGGCATAGCAGTGGGTAAGACTCCGGCTGGTAGTCAATATGATATACCTCTAGAATCCGTATAATCACCCTGAATAACACGGGCACATCATGGTAATATATGATGGGCTATCATTTTCCCTTGCTGTTCTTTATGTAGCTGTGATGACCATAACTCAACAACAAATTTGTCATAGAACCTTCAAAGAAGGCGGGGGGGTGGGGAATCAATGAGCTTGCATACGTCTGTTCTGGGAACATATGATTTTGTTCTAATATAAATCCAAATATATTCACAACCATATTTGCTTCATGTGTAGGAATGGCCCCTCTTAAATATCAGTGCTCCAAAGGTACCAAATTTGCCTGCTGTCCCCTGAATGTCATTCGATAGAAAGATGGCCTTAGCAGAGGAAGGCTGGAAACCTCTTGGCAACAGGGAGAACCATCATTGGTCTCCCTGAGCTGGGCACTGCAGAGAGGCTCCTGTGAGAGTCAAGGGACACCTCCCCACCTGGGAGAGACTAATCATTTTCCAACTAGCTCTAACCTTCATTTATAAGATGTGTTCATGTTGGAAGTTTTAAACTCTAAGCATTTTTGATGAATGGAACAAGAGATTCTTGTTCTTAATTCTCCCCTTTCTGACATGAGCCTTGTCTGGGCCTGGCTAACAGCTACGCTGGTAACTATGTTCACATTGAAAAGAAGGTAGCATCCATCAGAAAGGATAAATACCCAACTTTTGTATCAACATGGGACTGGAAGAGATTATGCTGAGTGAAATAAGTCAAGCAGAGAGAGTCAATTATCGTATGGTTTCGCTTATTTGGGGAACATAAGGAATAACACAGAGGACATGGGGAGATAGAGAGGAGAAGGGAGTTGGGGGAGATTTGGAGGGGGAGACAAACCATGAGAAACTGGACTCTGAGAAACAAACTGAGGGTTTTGGAAGGGAGGGGGTGGAGGGTTGGGTGAACCTGGTGGTGGGTCTTTAGGAGGGCACATATTGCATGGAGCACTGGCTGTGGTACATAAACAACGAATTCTGGAACACTGAAAAGAAATTTTAAAAAATTTTTGTTAAAAGAAAAGAGGGCAGCACAGAATGATGAAACCATCTTCTGGAGGTAAAACAGAAGAGCTCTTCCAATGCCATATGAGAAAGCAGATGTCCTGAGAGAATTTTTCTTAAATTTCTTTAGAAATATCACCTACACCTGCTAGAAGGTCTGTCTAAATTCAAAGGTTCCCTGAGCCCGCAGAAGGACAATGATAAATAGAAAATAAGGGCTAAATGGGTGCTCAGAATTCACTGCACCTGATACCCACCCTCTCCACCCCATTACTAATAAGGAAACTGAGGTCCGGAAAAGGATCCCATGGCAGAGAGTGAGCTGGGCAGAGCCAGGATTGAGCACCTACTTGGCTTCTGTTGTAGCTTGCTGGTATTCCTACCTCAGTGCTCCTTATACAATGAGCTGTGTTACGATAGGGAACTGGGAGCCATTGAAAGATTGTTGAGGAAAGAAATGACCTGGCCATCTCTATGTTTTAGAAGACTGATCAGGTAGTCCCATATGTAAACTGGATTAAAAGATCAGCATCAGCCCCCCGCCCCCCACCCATCACCTTAGTCCCAGGTAGATGGGAACGGGAACTGAGGGATAGAATGGAAGGGGAAAGATGTACCATCTCTGTCAAACCTGCCTGTCTTGTCTGCAGATGGCATGAGCCCAGAAGCCATCCAATGCCAGGTCCCTGATACAGTGCCTAGTGCTCTACAGAAGGGACACGGTAACTGCTGTGAAATGAACAGATGAATCAGAAGTAGAAAAAAAAAGAACCAAGGACTGACTGGATAAAAGGAAGGCAAGGAGTAAAAGATGCCCTCTGAGTTTGTGGGCTCTATAGCTGAGCCAATGTTGGGGAAGTTGGAGGAGAAACTGGTAACGGGATCATCAGGGAAAAAAGGGAGTATTGGAGCCACCCAGGATGGACCCGGACAAAGCTTTCTTGAATCACTGACCTCAAAGTGATTGGTGAAGCCCTAGGGTAGATGAGAATGGCCTGGAATTACAGAAACAGAAGAGGGCTGAAGCCATCAGTGGGGTTAATCCACACCTTCAGGGTACACCCGGCTGTAGCTTTTTAGACTCCTAGTTCTCTGCACAGGTTGATAGAACCACGGTGCTGGCATCTGGCAAAAACAAGAGGGCCCGTCTTCAGACCCAAGTTCAGTGTCAGTGTGAGATTTTTAAACAAGAAGACCCAAATGTGTGCTTACCATATAAGCGAAAAAATTTCAACTTGAACTTTGAACTTGTCCAGAAATTTACAATCAAGAAACCTTAAAGAGTTTCTATTTTAGAATTTGTAGGGGCCCCTGGGTGTCTCAGTCGGTTAAGCATCTGCCTTTGGTTTAAGTCATAATCCCGGGGTCCTGGGATTGAGCCTGGTATCAGGCTCCCTGCTCAATGAGGAGCCTGCTTCTGTTCTCCCTCTCCCTCTGCCTCCTCCTCCTGCCTGTGCTCTCTCTAGCTGTCAAATAAATAAAATCTTTGAAAAAAATTTTTTGTAAAAGTTTTGAATCGCTAGGTGAAAAAAATATTTAAATTTTGGAGTACATACTATGTTCAGGGGATGGAGGAGCATGATAATCTCTTCAGTGATTGGACCAGGTAGCAGACAAGCCCTGACATGCCCCGTCCCCACCCCTCTGGGAGAGCTGTGTATGTTTGCATCCTTTCCTTGGGAGGCCTGGAATGTGGTCACCCACCCATGTCCCATGCGTGCTGTGCCTGCTGTGACCCCAGCAGCTTCTTCAGGTGTATCCTACAGCTTTTCTGCCACTTCCATCCACCCACCCAATGAAACAGAGGCCAGATTTTTGAAATGGACCATTTATATTAATGATTACTACTTTCAAAGTGGTATAATCCTAGAGCCATAAAAATCAAAATTCATAGACTGTTGTATCTAAACATGACCTACAAATGAGCTAGTTAAATCCCCCATGAGAACCAAGACTGATCTCCTCTCCAAGGACAGAAGGATTAGGATTTTAGCCACAGCTGACATGCTAGGATCTGAGGCTGAAGTGAGCCTGAGCGTGGACCTGGTCTTCCTGCTGTAGAATGTGCAGTCAAGAGGATGGCACAGGGCAGAGGGGCTTGAGAGCCGCATTCTCACAGCTGTCAGACACAAGAGGACAGTTTCCAAATAGGAAGTGGGACCTGGAGAAGTGACAGAAGGTAACTGGACTGTCAGTGGGGGTATGAAGAGGTAGGTGGAGAGGTACAGACCCTTGTGGGTGGGAGCTTCTCCCCACAATAAGCCGGTTCTACCATGAGGGCTATCCCTTGAAGATCGATTTCTCCAGCCCTCTTATGGAACTAGAGGTAATTCCCATCACTGGTGAAAATAAAGAGTTTCAGCATAAAGATGAAGAATACAATAAGATCACTAGTGTTAGCTGAGCATATGGAACTCTGCGATTATTATAAAGAATAGAAATATTAATTTGCCAGAAATGAAATTGAATGTATCAGTTTGTGTTGAATATGTAAAGGTACCTAGCTCCCTCTTTTCTATTTGCTCATTGACCTCTCTACCCTCCTGTGTTTAGAAAGATCATTCACATATTCATTAGTTCACATTAACTCAGCAAATACGTATTGTTTGCCTAATGTGTGTTGGACAGTAGGTATATAATGGTTCACAAAATTGCATGGGGTTTTCAAAGAAAAATGTCAATCAACAACCAACATGAATTCAGCTCATTTCAGCATTTGCTCTTTCTTTTCCTAAAAGCAGTTCTGCTCTCATGGGAGAAGAACTCCACCCCCCCCCCCGCAACCGCAAGCTCAGAGTATCTGGTTTTTTTGGAAAAAGAAGGCAAAATAAAAAGCCTTCCATTCTTGTATCATTTCCCAGATAGTCTGACTCCAAGGAAGCAAGAGTTCATAATCTATCCCTTAGGAATATTCAAAAATAGTCCCCCTGGCTTATCTTTGCTTCCGACAGGAGCTGTTTATAATATCTCTATTTTCACTCTTCAGTTTGCTTGCATTTTGACATTATTCAGGCTTTACACTCTTAAGAGTAAGTCTTCCCAGCCTTTATCCATACCAACGTCTTTCAACACTTAGCCAACCTGTGGATGGGAATGTGTAACTTACTCTCCATGTGATCTCTGATATGGTGAACAGGCAGTATTTTTCTGCAAAAGGCATTTTCTCCCTACTAAAAGAAGAAAGCGAACTCCGGCTTCCTGTGGGCCAAGTCCCTTGTGAATTCTGAGAGGGAGAAAAAGGTTAATTGTGAACAGGTTCATGCATGTGTCACTTACAACTCACCACTGGATCCCTTCAGTCTCACACCCTTTCAGCAGTAGCTTTAACACACTGGGACCAGACAGAAGTTTTTATTGCTCTCTTCAATAAGACACAGGGTGAGTTTAAAGAAGGCAATCTTTAAGATTTATCCCTGTGTTCTGGAAGAGGAGTTCAATAATTCCTTTAATCCATGTTGCCATCTCCTGTGGCCTTTTGCTTTGCTTTGGTCTTTTAACATCTCACCTTATTTTAATAGCAATTATCAGAACCCATATACTAATTCAACCTAACAAGAACTTTAGTAGCATGAACTTGGTATGAGCAAGGCGAGGCACTGGACCAGGCACTAATATTATACTTCATCATGATACCATATTTCACAGGCAAATGAACTGTTTTCAGTAACTATAATTTATCTTTAAAAGATCTCTGACAATAAATCAAAAGAGTTAATTGGATAAATTTTTCATAAGGCATTAGAGACTTATAACATCCCCTAACACTAGTTGAAGCAGTGGGCATGAACTTGCAAATGTAGCATAGAAATCGTGTAAATTTAGTGAACAGGATCTGTAGAGGTAAACGTCAAATTTTAAATAGAATTCATGGATGCCAAATTTCTTTAAACTACATCTATCCATCCACCCATCTGTCTATATCCATATCAGAATAGATCTGTACGTACATAGATGCTTAAATACACTTTGTTCTTTCTGAGAATTGTCCTTGATTTTCTACTTCAAAAGGCACTAGACATGCTCCATTTCTAGGACATTCTGGATTAAGTCAACAGCATCACGTTTCTTGAAGTTTCACAAAATCTTTTGTACATATGCAATCTCTAGATAAACATACAAGGCATCTGAACATTTCAATACTTGAAAACAATGTGACTCTTTACCATCCTCAAAGTAAGTCGACAGAAGCATTAGTCCTTTCTTCAAAAGCTTATCCAAAACCTAGGACCTCTACATTCCATGCAGTTGATCCTACATCTGAAATAATAGCCATCTTTAAAATCATACACTTAGTGTAATTTTGCAGCTCAAAGACTTCTTAGAAATCCATTAGTTCGGGGTGCCTGGGTGGCTCAGTGGGTTAAAGCCTCTGCCTTCATGATCAGGTCATGATCCCAGTGTCCTGGGATCAAGCCCCGCATCAGGGAGCCTGCTTCCCTTCCTCTCTCTCTGCCTGCCTCTCTGCCTACTTGTGATCTCTGTCTGTCAAATAAATAAATAAAATCTTTTAAATAAATAAATAAATAAATAAATAAAATTGGATCCTTTAAAAAAAAAAAAAGAAATTCATTAGTTCATTATTTCTGAAACTTCCTTCCCAAAAAAATCTATGTACTTCAACATGTTAATAGCTGTTTAGGGAAACAGTTTCTGTATTCAAATAAAGTTTGAAATGTCCCCTCTGGAGGCTCACAGTGCCCATTAGCATATAAAATCTTGGCAGACCTTTAGTAAAAAAAAAAAAAAATAAAAGAAACAAAGAAAAGAAAAGGGAAAAAAACAAAAAACCTACTGGTATAAAGGAGTGGGACTTTCATATTTTTTCTCTAAATATATTTTTTTTTACTTTATACAAAAATATGTGTTATGCTAACTGAAAAAGAAATGAAGGTCTAGATCTCAGAGAAAGAAGAGAAATAAGAAAGATTTGATCCATTCCCAGTGCAGACTGCAACTGAAGGATTAAGTGGTTGTTTATTTTTTTTTTTAAAGATTATTTATTTATTTATTTGACAGAGAGAGAGAGATCACAAGTAGGCAGAGAGGCAGGCAGAGAGAGAGAGGAGGAAGCAGGCTCCCTGCTGAGCAGAGAGCCCGATGCGGGACTCGATTCCAGGACCCTGAGATCATGACCTGAGCCAAAGGCAGCGGCTTAACCCACGGAGCCACCCAGGCGCCCTAAGTGGTTGTTTAAAGAGCATTTTTATAGGGTGCCTGGGTGGTTCAGTGGGTTAAGCTGCTGCCTTTGGCTCAGGTCATGATCTCAGGGTCCTGGGATCGAGTCCCGCATCGGGCTCTCTGCTCACCAGGGAGCCTGCTTCCTCCTCTCTCTCTGCCTGCCTCTCTGCCTACTTGTGATCTCTGTCTGTCAAATAAATAAATAAAATCTTTAAAAAAAAAAAAGAGCATTTTTATAAAGTTTTGTAATGGGAGGTTCTATGTATCTCTTGCTGGTATCCTTAAGAATCACATTCCTTGTCAGGGCAAGAGAAGGTAGGAAGGAAAAAAAGGAAAGAGGAAGGGTGAGAAGAAGGAAAGAAGGGACAGAAGGAGGGACAGAAGGACGGAGAAAGAGAGAAGACCTGTTGAATTTTGTAAAACCTATTTCACTGTAGAATCCTTTACGCAAAGAGTTATCTACGAACATTAGTGGTGTGGTGGCAAATGTTTAACAACTTTTGGGAAATGGAGGGGACTGATTTGTAGCATTTACCTGTTTCCTTGGTGTAAACTGTCACCGTGGTCAATTTCAAACTGCCAACAGAGCGTCTGCTGTCTCACAAGCTTCTGGCCCCAGCATCTGACTCTAGCATTCCTTGGAACACTTGGAAATGTGGAGCTGGCATATCTTCCTTCCCAATTCTCTCTCCTATAAATATACATTTAAAAGATGAGCAAGCTAAGGCCTAGAGAGGTTATGTGACTGTCAGAATTATACAGTTAATCATTTTTACTGGTATCTAAACTCTAATTTCTAAATTCAATGATGATTCCTTGCTATCTAACATAAAATTTTACCTATGTGAGCAGAAAGTTAGTACTATAGAGCCCAGTAAGAAGGAAGACCCTTGCCTTAGACACAAGACTTGACATCTTTCCACTGCTCAGTTCCTCTGCCTGTAGATGGTATAATTTGGATAATACATGCATTTTACCAGTATTTCCTAATAGTAATAAAACATGCAGGTTCATTTCTTCATAAATATTTTGAAATCTTAGTCAGAAGAGGCTGTATGATTTAAATGACATTCTGAAATTATTCATGTTTCATTCAAGTCTTGAAATTTTATGGATCTGAGCCTTAAACTAGAGGTTACTCTCCAAGTTCAAAGGAAATACCCTACTTAGAAAAGAAAGTCACCTCTCATTTATTTCAGCATTTTTGTTGTTCAAACTTTTCCTCTCAAACCACAATTCACTTTATATATTTCTACTTGCCTCTTCATATTTTCAAAAGAAGGGTAATAAGATAAATGCTTTTAAAATATGGAATTGTTTTTTATATAGATAGACACATATTTATAAATTTGATTTTGTTTGTGGAAGGTGATGCTCATTTCTTGGGCTCAAAGAATAGAATACAAATTTGCTTGTATTGAGAGTCCTTATACTTTGTAGCAGAGACATCCCTGGGAGCCCTTCTTTGAATGGATTTGTTCAGTAAATCCCAGGGTCTTCTCCAACCTGCTTTCACTGATCTTAGACAAATCTCTTAAAACTTTGATTTCCCTATTATAAAAAGAATGGAATAATAGTAATCTATGCTTCATGGGGTAGTTGGTCTCAACTACAAAGATTTTGAGAAGTGATCATTAAGTTTGTGAATTTCACTCTGACTTTGGCCATTTTACAGCATTTTGACTCTTTCACCAAAAGCTTGGTGAGAAAAAGTAAAGTAACAGTTTGTTTCCTTTAATTTATCCATAGATTGAACTCATTCAGATTCTACTTGTGTCTCATTAGAGATGGGTGCCAAGTGTTGATGACAGTGAATAGTGATATCTTGTAAATATAATAATGAATTTGTGTTGCAACTATATTTACTTAATAAACAGCATCAATCAAAGGACAATTTTATAAACAAAGGCTTTACAAAATTCAATAAGCCACAGATATAAGATAAAAAGAAAAGAAGAAGCTTAATCAATAGTGGGAGGAATTAAAGAGTAAATGGAACTGCCTGCTGATTTGGGCACCTTCCTGGGTGCCTCTGGTGGAGCCACTTTTACACCCCCAAACAATGAAATAATTAATGTTCTTCTAAGATCCCTTCCATAATGTTGCTTTCCTGATTTTTCAAAGAGTCTAATGGAATTCTGCAAACTTTCAGAGTTTTTAACTTGAAATCTTCCTCTATCTCCAAGTTTTCTTTGTGGTTGCAAAATGATTGGTTCCTTAAACAATGTGTGCACATCTTTTAGGAAGACAATGTCCTGAGAGTAACATACATTATCTATTCCTAATACCTAAGGAATATTCTGAACAAAACAGGAAACTGCGAGTGCCAGTGAGGAGTCCAACGATTTGTATTCTGTGCTGCTCGTTGCTCCTTCCAAGGGAACTTAAGTAAGTTTGTCAAGCAGCTTGCGGGTGCAACTCATTTTTTTTTTTAATTTCTTTTCAGTGTTCCAGAATTCATTGTTTAGGGTGCAACTATTTTTTAAGAGATTTTGGTGAAAAGCCTGAAAATTATATGAAGTTGAAGAAAAATCATAATTAATATTTAAATAGAATTTTACTGTTTTCCTAGTATTTGTCCCCATGTTGTCCCATATAACCCTCACAACCACCATAAGGTGTGTTATCCCCCGTTTTATGCACAAAGAAGTTGAGGATTCAAGAATTTGCCTTATCCAGGAGAGTGGAAGACTATTAGGGAAGTTTGGGACTCAAATACCAAATTCTGTGCACTTTCCACTACAGCTCATTAACTCGTAGAAACGAGCTCTACTTTTGCTCCTACTATTCATTATTGATGTCAGTCAGTCCCCAAGCCTAGTGAACCAGCAAAGATCAAGTAAATATGTTGTCTCTGCATATTAACAATAGGGTTCTTACCTCCAGATTCAGTGGTAACAAGGCTGTATAACAGAGAGTGTGTCCTCTATAATTGGACAGTACAAGATGGGAATTCTGGCTCTGATGCTTAGTTGGGCAAGTTACCTAACATCTTCAGAGCTCAGTTTCCTCATCTGTACAATGGGGGTAATGACATCACCTATTTTATACATTTGTTGTAAGGATTAAACAGGGTTAAATACAAAAAGCACTTAGCACATAGTAAGCACTATGTAAGTAAACACTAGTTTAAAAGAAATAGATTTGTGTTGCTATATGGTCGCCTTTGCTGACTAAAGGAATCCATCAGGCTTAAAACTTAGCCCATCCAGCAGAGGGAACAAATTAAATACATACGAAAATGCCATTGTCAGTCACATCTCTAACACCAAAAACATGTCTGGTAAATAGTACTGAGTATTAGAAAGTAGAGAGTATAAGTTATATGGAAATAAAAATATGTATAAACTTTAGTACATGCAATTTGAATTTAAACATATGATCTCTAAGACTCCAGCCAAAAAATTCTATGACTGATAATTTGGTACTAGTTACTTGAAATAATGAGTTTACCAAAGGGAATTACTTAGTTATCTCAGTATTTTCCCTTTTAATCTCTTAACATATACTGAGTCTAGTCAAGACATACACAGAATGTCCACATAAGGCCCATCACTTGGGGATTAACTGTTCACTCCTGTCTGCAGAAACGTAAAGGCCACCCCAGGCCACCAACTTAATTATATCCAGGATGCTCACCAGAGGCGAAAAGCCTCCTAGAACTGTTTTTCAATCATCATCTCTCCAACTGAGCTGGACCAGTGACACTAAAACCGGCAATTAAAAGCCTCAAGTTTAGAAATACATTCAGTTTCCCAAGTCCCCAAATGCCAAAGGTTAAGTGAATTATGTGGAGATAATTCTCCAAGGTCCCGAGGGAGAGTTCTGCTAACTTCAGATTGCTGGCCTTTCAGTCTTATTTTTCCCTTCCCAACTGATAGGCTTCTCGCAGTGGTGCTGCCAGTGTAAAGAGCAGAAAAATAAGAAAAGTTGCAGATGGAGAAAATAAAAAACTTTCAATATGTTTTCTTGGGGGAAGCCATGTGATCAGCGCACTTAGCATTTTTGGAACACTGAAGGTTTTTTTCCTTCAGCTATTTGGGAGAATAAATGTGAGTAAATTTACACTCACCTCCTATTAAAAATACCCAAGATCTTTACTGTGTTGCTTTGCTACTTAAATTGGAGTGTGTCACCGGGCATCTTACTGTGGGAGACCATAATGGGACCCACAACTCTCCTCCAGGCTGAATTAGAACCACCCATTACACCTCAAGTTGTGTGGTAACACCTCCACAGTGTTTCCAATTAACTTTGTAAGTTTTTAATCAGTGACAAATGCATCTTTGTAAATTCAATTTACCTTTTATTGCACTGCTATAAACCGTCTTGCAGCATTCCGGTACTTTGTGCACATTTTACTTGCTACTGACATAAGACAGCTGTTGGACCTACAACAAAGGCTAAGCTTTATGAGTTACCTGAATTAGGATGTAGGTGAAGTAATTAAACCCCAAAGAGAAAGAGGGGGGAAACAGATAGCCCTTCACCATCCACACACACCAATACACAGGCAGGAGCTCCTGAAGGAACTCAGAAGCTGAAACATTTGAGATTAAATCCCCAGAAATTCCCTCCTTTTATTGTGAATTTTAACTCTTCATATGTGGAAGGAGGTGCATAAGTGAAACGCTCGGGCACATTTTATTAATAAATCTATACCGCTATTTGTTTCTTCTTTAATCAGATTCAAATGTGTCCTGTTAAAGAGCCATGGGTGATTAGATCATAAATCTGAACGACCTTGAAGATGATGAAGGAAATGCTTCTCTGTAAAGCCATCATCATGCTGCCAGCTTCATCATTTACACATTTTTACAGGTGCAGAGAAAATGTTTAATTTCAAATAGCTTGCAAGAATCACTCAGAAGAAGATATTTTTTATAAGCTCTGCAGATAAGAAAGCAAATGAACTAACTGCACTGCTTAAAAATATGCAATTTTTTGTTTTTGTTTTTGCTCCTAAAAATAAGAAAATGGCAAAAAAAAAAAAATTAGGGGAAGGATTAGTATAATTACTTGACCCTAAATAGAGCTACTCTAGGATTCCAGCTTAGGTTTTGTTGTGTTTGGATATTACTAATGACACATTAACTCACTGCCCCTTGCTGCAAATTATTAACTAATTGTGAGTAATACGGTCATGAGACCTATCTTTTGTTACATATTTAATCAAAAGTCTGCATTTTTATAAAGGCAGCAGATTTATGGATGACATTTATGGTTTTCTCCTTAAGTACTGAAGAATTCCTTTGTCTTATTTTTAGATTTATCACTCAACCATGAGACATTTGACATTCAAGATGTAGATCTGCATCTTGCTATTATCACATTGAAAATACTGTAAATGTTGTAATTTGTCAGAAGTTTTTAGACACTGACATTATTCCAATTCACTAATTGATTAATTTATTCATCAATTCATTTTTTTCATTAAGTACCTAATATCTACCTAGGACAAATAGTGACTGAAAATGTGGCCCTTACCCCTGCAGATCAAGGGTTATAAATTCAAGAAAAATTTCAGACCCATATACACTTATGTGTTATTTCTGATGTTTATTTTAACTTGATTCGCTTTTCAGATGTTTTTAAAAATCAGCCATGACCTAAAATTTCTCATTGAATCTGTATGTTGTTACCATTTCTAAACCATGGGCTTGGGTTTCTTTGACCTTTTCTGAAGGGCATACTCTTTAAATACGGTTTTGATTTTTCTGTATCATAGATTCCTTTGATAGCTTATGAATTCTTCATAATACATATACAAACTGGTCAAAATACAGCTTTGATTTCATGGTCCTATTTTTTCCCGTTCTTTATTACTTGCATTAAAGAAATAGCAAAACGCTTGACAGGTTACTATATAGCTGCTTTAGAATCTAGGAATTAGACGTGAAAAGCACCCTTTTAAATTGCTGCAAACTGATCATTAGTTTCTCACCATTTCTTCTGGGTGCTCAAAAATATATGGCCAGATATAGAAAAGGAGTTTCAACAGATAACTATGCAGTTTATGTTCTTTACCCCACAAGGTGGGCGTCACCCAGTCAAAGTAACCCTCCAAGAGCAGAACCAGGGACAAAAGGACCCAGGACCCTGGCACAGCAGTCATTAGATGGGGAGGCCTTCAGAGGTTACTAAACCTGCCCCATCCTCAATCCTTGGCCTACAGCTCACGGAATCAGCCCCGGGATATTCAAAGGGGTGGAGAGAGAGAGAGAGAGATGGTTTCGAAGTTGCCACTTGTTGAGAGTCTGAAATATGCAGGCGTGGAGTTTGTCACAAGCACCCCACATGGTGGATGGGGAAGCAGAGGCTGAGGAATTGATCCAGAGCTAACAATAGCTTGGAGCTGGAATGCGCACCCATGTTGGCTGCGGATTTCTCAGGTCCGGACCATCCCGCAGCCAGTATCTTAACCACAGCACCCCTTCAAGCACCAAATGTCATACTGTCTCTGAAGCCCAAAGCCTCATTCTTTAGATTTTTAAATTCATCAATTATATCTTGAATAACAAATTTACATACCTGAAACCCATCCTAATGTGAAAACTAAATAATTATTGCTATATTTCTTTTTTTTTATTATAATGGATACCCTCATTTTTTAAATTTTTTTAATTTTTTTTAAAGATCTTATTTATTTGACAGAGAGAGATCACAAGTAGGCAGAGAGGCAGGCAGAGAGAGAGAGGGAAGCAGGCAGGCTCCCCGCCTAACAGAGAGCCCGATGCGGAGCTCGATCCCAGAATCCTGGGACCAGGACCCAAGCTGAAAGCAGAGGCTTTAACCCGCTAAGCCACCCAGGCGTCCCAAATTATTGCTATATTTCAATGCTGTTTCCTTTCACTTTGTGCGGCCAAGCTATGTCTGATGGAGGCACTGTTATACATAGACATTGAAATTAAAGATCCCTTCTAGAGGGACGCCTGGGTGGCTCAGTTGGTTAAGCAGCTGCCTTCAGCTCAGGTCATGATCCCAGCATCCTGGGATCGAGTCCCACATCAGGCTCCTTGCTCAGCGGGGAGCCTGCTTCTCCCTCTGCCTCTGCCTACCATTCTGCCTGCCTGTGCTTGCTGTCTCCCCCCCTCTCTCTGCTAAATAAATAAAACCTTTAAAAAAATAATAAAGATTTAAAAAAAATAAAAAAAAAATAAAGATCCCTTCTAGAATAGCAGAATCTGCCCTATTTTATTGCAAAACAGGCGTCTATTTTCAAAAAGTAGACTAATTGTCCCGCACCCCCCTACTGGATTGTTTCCATTTTAAACCATCTTAGAACCAAAGCCACTTCACCATAATTTATGTTTAGCTTTTTAAAGATTTTATTTATTTTTTTGACAGAGAGAGAAAGATCACAAGTAGACAGGCAGGCAGAGGGAGAGGGAGAAGCAGGCTCCCTGCTGAGCAGAGAGCCCCATGCGGGGCTCCATTCTAGACTCTGAGATTATGACCTGAGCTGAAGACAGCAGCTTAACCCACTGAGCCACCCAGGCACCCCTATGGTTAGCTTTTTAAAGAAAAGCCTTCTAACGTCTCTTACATACAAAGAATTTTAGCATATTTTATGTGATATGCAAGCCATTTACATTAAAATTAATGTAAGACAAGATTTGTAAGTACTCCCTATTATTCAGTGATATAAAACTCTAGCTCTTGAAGTAATTAATTAGGGATCATTGGAAATTATCATTTTGGATCCTAGTCAGAGAACATTTTAGAGATCAATGAACATTGGAGGCTTCCAGACTCCACATTCCGCATTACACACTCTCCACACCCAAAAGAAAGAAAGATTAAAAACAAATTCCTCAGGTATTGTCAGTTTTTCTTAGGCATTCTTAGCACACTCATACGCGGGACCGGCCGCAACAGCTCAATCAATAGGGAAGAGTAATGTAATCATTGCCACCGCGTTTTCTGTAATTCCTCATTGTGGTAGCAACAGCATTTCAATAATATTCAGAGAGACTATTTATGGTGCTTAAGGTAAGAGGTTTCTGCCATGTGTAGAATAACAAAAAATTCAGCACTAATATTTAACCCTTAATGAGGAAAATCCTTACCATAAGTAATCTAAGCCAGACAATAGTCACAGGACACTGAACCACAAGGCTTTTGAGTGGGTAAAAGAGTACGTGATGACCATTGATGAATCGAGGACCAGTTGAATACCATATGGTATACTTACACAATAAAAGATTATACAGTTGCTAAAGAAAAAAATGAGGACACATACTCATTGAAATGAGAAATGAAAATGACTACATACTCATATGAAAAGCTCTCCAAAGTATTTCATTGAGTGCACAAAGCACAACACAGGATAGTGTATATAGGAGGCTATCATTTATGTATAAAAGGAGAAAAATTAAGGATATACATTTATATTTACTCCTCTAGGCATAAGGAAATGGAAAGCTGTATATAAAAGAAGTAACATTTTTACCTGGGTGTGGGTGTAGTGCGGTGGCAGAACTAGGGCATTTGGGAGACATGAATGAGTAGAAGATGTTTATATATATTTATATATATAATTTTTAAACATGTGAATGTATTGCTTATTTGATCAATGAAAAGTTAAGTGATGTATGTACTATCATCAGGGAACTAATTTAATAAATATGGTACATTCATAGAATAGAATATTATATGGCCATGAAACAGAATAAGGAAGCTTTTTATCTACCTAATTTAGAAAGATCTCTCAGATGTGTGATTGTGTTGAAAGAAAATCATGTACAGAATAATGCCCTTGATATGCTACCATTTTTGTGGAAGGAGGAGAAGTATTTGCTTGCATGTGATTAGTTAGCTCTGAAAGTACACACAGGAAATGAATAGTGGTGATTCCTTGTGTCGAGAGAAACAACTGTGTGTTGTGGCTTGCGGTTGGAAGTGAGACTCTTTGTTGAATAGCTTTTTTATGCTTTTCTCTTAGCCACTTGAATGTATTATCTTTTTATAAAAAATTCAAGCATTTAATTTTTTAAAACAGTATTTAGCTATAATGACTGCTTTTTTCCTAAAGAAAGAAAAGGATGAGTGAATAAATTGATCTTGGAATTAGAGAAAGGAAGAAAACCAAGCTGTAATTTATCAAACTACTCATTTGCCAAACTACTAATCCAACTACCGTCAAAGTACTAATATTTCTCCTCACTTCACTCTATACTAATTTGACTGGAGTGTACTGTCTTCATTTCAAACATAGCTTAATAAAATTAACTGGATTCATTTTTTTCTAGACATGTAAATAAATGTCAGGCTTGTGTCCCAACCACCACACCTCCCACTCCAGGAAGGGAAGACTAAATGGATTGAGACTGTGTAATTTAAATTTTACCTGGCTCATTATCACTTTCAAATAATTTATGCATTTTAAGCAGCTGCTTTTCTTCTCCTTATGTGTCAGTCATGCAAATTAACAACACCTCAACGAAACTGGCCTATAATAAATCAGTTTTTAAACTAAGTATTTCACAGGGTTATCTTTCCCTTTGCAGATTTTAACAGCTGTAAAGCACCCGCACTTCCAATTGGAAAGTAGTGGAAAGATCATGAGCTTATAGTTAAACAAATCTAGGGTTTAATCTTGACTCTGACATTTAGAAACTTCATATCCTTGGATAAATCATTTAATGCCTTTAATCCTCAGTCTTCCTTATAAGTAAAATGGGAATGAGAATGCCTATTCACAGGGCTGTCATTTAAAAAGACATATTAAATTGTTGAGTAGAGGGGCATCTGGGTGGCTCAGTCGTTAAGCCTCTTGCCTTCAGCTCAGGTCATGATCCCAGAGTCCTGGGATCCAGCCCTGCATCAGGCTCCCTGCTCAGCAGGAAGCCTGCTTTTCCCTCTCTCACTTCCCCTGCTTGTATTCCCTCCCTTACTGTCTCTTTCTCTAGCAAATAAATAGATAATCTTAAAAAAAAAATTGTTGCATAGAATGCCTGATATGAGAGTGGTCAATAGTCCTGGTTTGCCTGGGACTCTTTCCTTTAGCATTGCATCCTAGACCTACATCCTGAGAAAACCCTCAGTCTGTGGCAGATTGGAACAGCTGGTCACCCTATCCAGTGAAAAAGGAATATTTAATGTGAATTAAAACTTGGGTGCACAGACAAGGGAGGGCAGTTGCATCCATTGTAGGTTGTTTTGTTTCTTGGGGGACTTCTGTGAGGAGGATACAAAAAGTCCACTCTAAAACCTTTAGACAACAGAAGCACATGATAGGCAAGGAAATGGGATTAGTGACTTGTCTGTTGAGAAACAGACAACCTGGGTTTTAGTTCTGGTTCTGTTGAAGACCAACTGTGTGGCTTCAGTGCCAATGGGCTTTGGGTTCATTATCTATAAAAGAGAGCTTTAAGCCAGCTCTTTCTTAGCTCTAAAAGACTATTTTAGGAAGAGTCAGAAATGCTCAACTTCTAGGAAAAGGTCTGACCACCACCAAAAGGAGATGAAAAAGCTCCATGTCCCTTGTCTCATCAGTCCCTCTGATGCTGTGAGCATGCAGCAAGCATTATCTACTGACAAGAACTTTCTGCTGGATAGGAACAAGGTGAATAAGACCAGCCCATGCCCTCCACCCACATAGGACCAAGTAAGAGTTACTCTTGCCTACCAGAATCTGATAAATCTCTGGCAAGAATTTGGTTACAAGGGTCTGTAAACATGAATGGAGAGTAGATGGTAACAGCCTGAATGGAAGGGAGAATGCTTGTGGTCTAGAATCCTAGGGCAGACAGACTACAGAGAGAGGTCATGAGGCTTGGTGAGAGCAGATAATAAATAGTCCAGAGAGCTATTTTACTAGGGTTATTGAAATACCACCCAGACTACAAGTGGAGAAAAAAATCATGGCCTGGTGTCATGAGGGGGAGGAGAGAGGAAAACCTGCAGTGGAACCAGATCAGGGCCAAGGAAAGACTTCTTTAGAGAAGAGGGGACATGTTTGCAAAAGTGATCATGTTTGGGAATATATGACAAATTTTCAACAAGGAGAACATACATAGAAAATTTCACTTTGGAAAGGAGCAGGGGGTTTTCTTCTTTCCTCCCTGTGAGTATGGGAATAAAAGAAAACTTCAGAGAAGATAAGAGGTGGTAGAATTGGGGTTCCATGGTCTCAATCAACAGAATAAAATAACTTTCAATGTCACCATGCCACCCTTTTTAGTTAATTTAATTACCACCTCAATATGGTGACTTATCTTCATGTTTACATAATAAGGACAGTGATGTTCAATTAACAGGATAATTAATTTAATGTTTTGGTTAACTGAAGGTTTATTGAAGGTTTCTAACAGAAATTCTGCTTTGTTCCAACTTCTGTTTTTGGATCTTATAAAAATCTATTAATCTGCTCTCCTTTCTTGGTAATTAAAGCATAAAAATGGACTTAAAGCTAGGACCTATTGGATTTCAATTTTAAAATTTTTAATTATGAAAAATATGAAAAATAAATTATGAAGAGGAAAAATGTCCACATGTTCCCCAACCCAAATATTACTAATATTTTGGGACCAGTAGCTCCTCCTAGTTTTTTTCCTAGGCTTTTTTATTTTATTTTTTAATATTTTGACAGAGACAAAGAGAATACAAGCTGGGAAAGAGGAAGACAGAGGGGAAAACAGGCTCCCGGATGTGGGAGCCCGATGTGGGACTTGATCCCAGTGGGATCATGACCTGAGCTGAACAAAGGCTTTACTGACTGAACCACCCAGGCACCTCCCTTTCTAGGCATTTTTATTGTTATGGTAATATATATCACAGTGTGTCTTTTTTCACTTAACCATAAAAAAGTGAGAACTTTTTTCAAATTACTACAAACTCTGACAAGAATTCGCTTACACTTATCACTTTAATATCTGCATTCCATGATGAGACTATACCATAAATTATTTAACTACTCCCCTATTTGGACATTTGGGTTGTTTTTAATTTTTCACTATTATATATAATGCAACAGCATGCAACTTAATAAATAAAAGGGGTTTTCCCACTTATTTAGGATTTTTTTTTATTTTGATTTCCCAGGAATAATTTTTTTAACATCTTTTTATTGAGTATAGTTCACATACTATGTAATTCACTCATTTAAAGGAAACAGTTATTTTCCATATATTCACAAATCTGAGCAGCTATTACCACAGCCAGTTTTAGAGCATTTTTATTATCCCAGAAAGAAATCCTATACCCTTTATTTATCACCTCCCTACTCCTCACCCAAGACCCACCTCTCACCAGCCCTAGGAAACCACTATTCCACTTTCTATCTATATAGATTTTCCTATTCTGGACATTCTGTATGAATGGAACCAGGTAATATGTGGTCTTTTCCAACTGACTTCTTTTACTCAGAATAACGTTTTTAGGGTTCATCCATATTGCTATGGATATACGCTATACATAGCGTGTATCCATATTGCTTTCCTTTTTATAGCTGAATAATACTCCATTGTAAGGATATACCATATTTTGTTTATCCATTCTTTTATTGATGGGCAATTGGGTTATTTCCTCTTTGGGCTATTGTGAATAATGTTGCTATAAGCATTTTTGTACCAGTTTCTGTGTGTACATATGTTTCCATTTTTCTTGGGTATATACCTAGGAATGGAATTGCTATGTCATAGGGCTAGAGATACAAATTCCTGCTCAAAAGAGTTGAGATATTCACAAATGACAGTACAGACAAAGGGCTAATATCCAAAATCTATAAAGAACTCCTCAAACTCAACACACACAAAACAGATAATCATGTGAAAAAATGGACAAAAAACATGAACAGACACTTATCCAAAGAAGACATACAAATGGCTAGCAAACACATGAAAAAATGTTCATCATTAGCCATCAGGCAGATTCAAATCAAAACCATATTGAGATACCACCTTACACCAGTTAGAATGGCCAAAATTAACAAGACAGTAAACAAGTGTTGGAGAGGATGTGGAGAAAGGGGAACCCTCTTACACTGTTGGTGGGAATGTAAGTTGGTGCAGCCACTTTGGAAAACAGTGTGAAGATTCCTTAAGAAATTAAAAATAGAGCTACCCTATGACCCTGCAATTGCACTACTGGGTATTTACCCCAAAGATACAGATATAATGAAAAGAAGGGTCATCTGTACCCCAATGTTCATAGCAACAATGGCCACAGTCGCCAAACTGTGGAAAGAGCCAAGATACCCTTCAACAGACAAATGGATAAAGAAGATATGGTCCTTATATACAATGGAGTATTATGCCTCCATCAGAAAGAATGAATACCCAACTTTTGTATCAACATGGATGGGACTGGAGGAGATTACACTGAGTGAAATAAGTTAAACACAGAGTCAATTATCACATGGTTTCACTTACTTGTGGAGCATAAGGAATAACATGAAGGACATGGGGAGATAGAGAGAAGTGAGTTGGGGGAAATTGGAGCAGGAGATGAACCTTGAGAGACTATGGACTCTGAAAAACAAACTGAGGGTTTTGGAGGGGTGTGGGGGGGGTTTGGGTAAGCCTGATGGTGGGTACTAAGGAGGGCACGTATTGCATGGAGCACTGGGTGTGGTGCATAAACAATGAATATTGGAACACTGAAAAAAATAAAATAAATTTTTTTTAAAAATCTACTATCACACCAAAAAAAGAGAGAGAGAGAGAGAGAGAAAGAGTTGAGATACATTTAAGTCTCCTAAGATGTATCTCCAAGTTGCTTTTCAAAAGGCTTTTGAATTAAGCTTTTATTCCGTTCTGTTTAATTCTTGCTGCTCCTCAGCAAGTTCAGGTCAGTTCTCAGGAGCAATGATGTCCAAAAATAACAGTGTAGGACAGTGTTGTCCAAGAGAAATATCATATAACTCATTTAGGTAATTTTAAATCTTCAAGTGGACACATTTTAAAAAACTAATAAGAAACAGGGGACCCTGGGTCGTGCAGTCAATTAAGTATCCGACTCTTGGTTTCAGCTCAGGTCATGATCTCAGGGTCATGACTCGAACCCCACCTTAGGCTCTGTGCTGAGCACCAAGTCTGCTTGGGTTTCTCTCTCCCTCTCCTTCTGCCCCTCCCCTGCTCTCTCTTTTACTCTCACTCTCAGATAAATAAACAAATCTTTAAAAAGTAACAAGAAGCAAGTGAAATTAATTTTAATAATATATTTTATTGAACACAATATACCAAACATGCAGTTTTCAAACCATAACACATATAAAAATTATCACTAAGATATTTTATCTTCTTTATTCACATTCAGTTTCTGAAATCTAACATGTGTTTTAGACTTCATATCTCCATTTGAACTAACCACATTTCAAGTGCCACGTGTGGCTTAGTGACTACCTAGGAATTTGGTTGACTCTATCTTCTTTGGAAGGTGGCACGCACTTACTTTTTAAAACATCTCCTCATTTGTGTCCCTTTGTTACCTGTATCTTTTTAATAAAAAAATGAAGCAGGAACAAAATTTAATGGACTAAAAATTCCTCCTAGATAGTGAATGGTTAACTAAATACTTACTGCTTTCACGTACCACTTCATATTTCTACCTGTTGAGTAATGAAGTGTAATGGGTCGGTGGGGGGGAAACAACTTTAAAAGGTCTACTCCTTCATTCCAGTTTACTTGAACAGACTCTGGAGCTATTTTTGTTTCTAGAATCTACATGATGTTGCCGAATGCTAAACACCAGTGCTAACATTCTCTCAAATTAGCAAATCATTTCTTATGCTGAGTCTTTAATGATGAAAGGAACAGGAAAGAAAAAAAAAAAGGCAAGAAATAGATTTCACTGTGCTATGCTGGTAAAAATCATGTTTTTCCATTTATTCTTTGCACAATAAAAAATATTAGATCTGAGATCCTATATAATCCCAGGACACAACTTCCTGCCATGCATAATTATTTTCCAAAAGCATATCAGGTCAGAAATGAAGCAGAGAATGGGGGGGGGGGGAAAGAGTCCATGGTGATCTACAGCAGATTTTTTTTTTACTGGTGCGAATCAGTTGGATAGTTATTACCACCTGGTACTGCTAATGAGCCTAGTTGGGAAAACAAAGCTGCAAACATTCCACAGCAGACTGCACTGTGGTCCAGTTCTGGGGAGCCTTTTGGGGTCTGTTGAGCATCTGAAGATATATTTGAAGGTGTTTTTGCCTATTATAAAGATTGAATTCTTCCTTCTTCAGTTTTAAAAGAAACATGTTGCTTAGAAAGAATCACCAGTTGTGATTCATCTGTGCTTCCATAACCTAAATATTTTATTGTATTCATAAAATAACTTTTATAGCTTAAATATATCTTACTCATTAAAAGCAATTTATTTTAATATTCTCAGAGGAAGTAGACCATCTCCTCCAAGAAAGTATTTCCACGACTAAATAAAATGGCCTCAAATCAACCTAAGTAAAGAGACAATATAGTGCGGTCATTCAGAGCAGGAAGTCAGAGTCCTAGATTCAAACGTGAACTCCACTTATCATCCAAGTTATTTTTCTGTGCATAAGATCCTTCTCTGAAAAAAGGAATAATGACAGCTATTATTAAGTTCAAGTGAGATAATGCATATATGGTACTTAACATAATGCCCATAGCTTTTCTTTATAGTGGGTTTTGGTGGGGGGAGGGGCTTGTTATTATTATTACATACATCTTATGGATTCCAAGATATCACAGCATAGAGAATAGCAAATACAAAGTCCAGGGAATAGCAAAGAATCAAGCACCAATTATTATACAACACAACTACTATGCTGTATCAGAAGAAAGCATGGCTAGCCCCTATGTTGTGAAAACTAGGGAAAAGAGGACTGGAGCAATGGAAAAAGGAAGCAGTGGGGAAAAATGAACTTGTTTATCAAGAAGATGCTTTACTCTCACACTCCGTGTGTTGTTAACTAATTCACTACATATTTATTGAGCACTAACTATATGTAAAATACTGTGGTTGCTATTGGGATTAAAAAGATGTCACCTGCCTTCATTAATCTTAAAGCCCGAAAAAGTGTTGTCTTTATCACCATATGTACCACCTGGCCTTGTAGTTCTTGGGTTACCTGTCAACCTTGGCCTCTTAATTATGAGCAGCAATGCTTCCTGATTCACATCTGTACCTCTGCATTGTGCACAGTAGCTGACTCGTAATAGCCACTCAATAAACATTTGCCAAAGTGACCTTCGTTAGCATGAGGAATGGAATCGATCATTACTGGATTTCCAACTGTAATAGATGAGCTCTCTGAAGGCAGAGATGCATACTTGTAAATGTCTTGACTCCAAGAAAGGTGGATTTTTGAGGCTAGGTTAGCATTTACACCACTACAACGGCATCATTATTAAAATGAGAGTCACTGTGCAATGTCAAATTTCAGTAAGTTTCTTTAGTCACAGGTGCACAAGATACACAATTGCATTGCACTCTCATATCTAATTAAGGGAGATAAGCAATGAAAATGTCTCTCCGTTAGGTTCTTTTTCTTGAAGTTTGGAAAACTTTTTATTTTTCAAAGAGAAAACTATACATAAACTTTTTATTGAACCGTAAATGCTGGGATTTCGTCATTATTTTCCATTCATATTACCTTATTCTCTTCTTCTACTTAAAAAAAATAAAATTTTTATAATGAATTACTCTGAAAGGAAGAAAACCGATTACACCCTATGTGTGTCCATTCTAGTTCTCATGTGGAAGTAATGTGGTCAGTAAGAACAATTCATAATATTGTTGCTGTGTATTTGATGAAATTATATTTTGAGGAGTGCATCCTTTCTGATGTGAAATAAACTGTATATTGAGGTATTACCAACTTTGTTAGCTCGTGGAAATTTGCAGCTGATGCTTTGGTGGGGTGAATGGAGGCAAGTTACAGATATTCCTAGTCTATTGAAGTTTGTTATAATTGGTAGTCTGGAATTAAATGCTCATCTACAGCCTAATCCAAGCGTGATGGCTTTCCATTAATCTGTGATGGGTTTTTATTTCTTTATTATGAGCTGAATGTGTAAATTCAAAAGGATTAACAAAGCCATCTTGGCACGATTTAATTCTCAGGCTCCCTCTGCTGGTAGTGAGTACTTATGAATGAGGGTACTATCACTATTCCCACAATTTTGCCTTTTACATTAAAGCTAAATTTATTGTTGGACACTTGTGTAATAAACCCAAATTTTTTGGTTTACAGCTGGCCAGTTTTCCCACTAAAGATTAAGCGATATTTTTGTGGTTGAATTAATTAGTCTTTTCATCACAGAAAATTGAACTATTTTGTATTAAAGTAAATATTTGCCAGAGTTATACAGAGTAATTTATAACATCACTCATACAAATGATTACCAACAGCTTTCATAAGCAGAAACGAAACACTTAATAGAGACATACTAAAGATTTAGTAGCTACCCAAACTACTTTATCCTCTCCTATATAAAACCTGTACAACATAAAAACACATCCCACATACCATCCAATAAAACAGTTACTTTCTGGGCCTTAATATCTCAACATAATACATAAAAGTACATGACAATTTGGGAAAAATACATTCAACCTGCAATTCTTTGAGTCTGAGTATTTGTGTATATGTGCTCTTTTAACTTTGAAAAGTACTTTCACATTCATCTCACATTTTATCCCAAAAACCCTTGAGATGGTACAGATACAATTACCCCTATTTAACAGGCAAAGGAACTGAAGTCAGAGAGGTTAAACTATTGGCCCCAAATTACACACTGGTTGGTGGAAAAGAGCCTTCAGCTCTTCCAGAAAGGTCTGCAGGCCTCTCTCTCAAGAGCTATTTAATAAAAAGGTATCAAGAAAATTATTTAAATTATGTAGTTTTTTATTAACCATGTTGTCTTGAATTATCTATCCATATTTATGCTTCATAATTCCCTATTCAGATCACCTCTTAATGAACCCAAATCTTCTGAGAGCTGGAGACAATTTTCAACTAAGGTCCTGGCAAAGAAATAGAAGAGAGAAAAGAGAACTGTCAAAGTAGGGACCATTTAGCATTCTCCACTCTACTGGTGCAGGAAGGGTGGTCTGTGTTCTCATGACCGAGTCCCAAGATCATTTGGGAAGTGATAAGAGTTATGCGACTGTACAGAAATGTAACCTGGGTTCTAACTGGGTCAACTTCAAGATAAAAACAAATGAATACTCCAGTTCCCAGGAGTCACCCAGGCCTATAAGGCAGTCTTTCAAAACCAAATCACGAACTTAGCTTTTTTTTCCATGCATAAGTGAACAACCTTTTAGCAAAATTTAATGACAGAGTTGAGGCCAAAGATTTTGGTCTAACTAACAGTCCTCAGTGAAATAGGTTTGATGGTTTCAGTTGAGTGCATATCATGAAAGCACTCTGGCACAATTGATAGGATGTTCATGAGGAGGTAATATACAGATCCACAGATTAAATTACTTTTCACCCCAAGAGATATTTATAGGGGCGATCTATCAAGGTTACAGAGAACAGCGGTGACATGACAGTGGAATGCTCCACCTAAGCTTATATGCTGGAACATAAAGACACCTGCAATTTTATCCTTGTTAACTACTGCAATTGACAACTTTTCATTTAAAAAAATGTTTTGATACAGAAGTCAGTACTAAAGATTTTGCTTGTTCTTTGAGTTGAATAAAAATGCAAAAATATCTGTTTTATTTTAGAAAATATTCTACCTGAGTCTTTAAAAAGATATGTAAAATTACTGTTTCCACAGCAAAAAAAAAGCCAATTTATATTATTATAGAATAGGTGCTAGTTATATCTTAAAACAAGAAATAAAGGCCAGAAATATGAAATTATTACATTTTCACAGCCATAAAATACATTCGATTACAAATATGAATTTCTGAATAGAAATATTACCAAGCATTTTGCCTCTAGGAAAGCCTACCATGAAATCACCTCAATTTTAACTACATTTCAATGTTGGGTAACACAGATAGATAGAATTGTCATCTTCTACCTCACAAATCCTACTTCAATAACTCTTAATTGGAATGAAATCCGTTCCACCTGACCTTTAGATGCACACATGTACAAAATTGTCTTATTTCCTGGATCTTGTCAACAATTGAGAAAATAGACCTGTGCTTTCAAAAGTATAGTAACACTTCAACATTATCTCATTCACCTGATTACTTCATTCTTCAGAATATGGCAACCAAGGAAACAGAAGAAAACAAAACAAAACAAAAAAAAACTAAGAAATAAAAATAAATCAGGCCAAAGTTGATCCACTTTATTTATGAGAAAGTTACTTGGCAACTCTTTTATAGTCTATTTCCTCTTATTTTTATATATGTTCCAACAAGCTTGGTTACCTGAGAAGAAAAATATTGCTGGAAGTGGGCATATTGACATTAAGAACAGCATTTTATGTATACCAGATACAAATCAACTGACCGCTTATGTCCAGAGAAAGGAAGAATTGTAAAATTGTAAAACACACACCCACATATACACAAATTTATGTTTAGTCAGTCATAATATCAGAGAGAGGATTGAAATGTACCCTTTCTAGTTCATTATGAGCTAAAGCGCCCACGTTGCCTGCTAACTCTACCACGTGGCTTGGATGGGGCTACCACAAACCCAGAGAGAGAGAGAAAGAGAGAGAGAGAGAGACAGTCCTGAGAAGATTTACTCCAGGGAAGGGAGTCAAGTTTCTTCCTGCACTCGTGATTGCAAACCTAAATTCAAAGGCCCAGCCAGAGTTTGTAACCAGCGTCTACTTATCCATGCAGTGCCTCTTGCATAGGCTCTAATGCAAGTTCTTCTGCTCTACTTATACTTGGACACAGGAAGACTATGTCCCACCCCTCCTGGGCAGCATCCCGCAGAGTTGGGAATGAAGGAAGAGTTTCTCCTTTTGATATTGGAGCAGTCTGACTAGATCAAGAAAAGGATACTCAGGTTACAAGCTTGGTGACCAGTTGTCTTCCCAAAGTGATAAATCATGGTTAAAACAGAAAGCCAAATCAAATACTTCCTGTCAATCAGCCTTTCAATACTGTATAGTCCCATTTTTCTCTGTATAAGTATAAACTTGATTTGATGAAGTCATGGTTCCTGTGTTTCCTTGATTCTCTCTTGAAACTTTGAGCCCAACAACAATAGGAATATTCAACAATAGAAATTTCTAATTTTGAATGGATATCTTTGAGAATCTTTAAACAAACATTTGAAAATGTCTAGGGAATTTAAAGCATCTCAAAGTGACCATTTGAAACCAGGTCTCAACCTTCTTAATGAAGATCCTTTGCTGCAAGTCCTTGAACTTTTAGTACCTGCTGATTAGAAAGCTACAGAGTGATGACAAACCACTGCCAGGTTAACAATTAATTGAATTTTAAATTAATCCGCATTTAATCAATCATAACATCTCCTATATTTAGAAGGTGGCAATAAAAATAGGTAAGAGACACAATATCAAAATCCATTCACACACCTTTCACATTAACTCTAAGGGCTCCTCAAACTAGGACCTACATGTTGGAAACAACTTCTTTAGAATAACTAAACTTATGAAAATATTAAGTAGGGCTCCTGCGTGGCTCAGTGGGTTAAAGCCTCTGCCTTCAGCTCAGGTCATGATCCCAGGGTCCTGGGATCGAGTCCCGCATTGGGCTCTCTGCTCTGCAGAGAGCCTGCTTCCTCCTCTCTCTCTCTGCCTGCCTCTCTGCCTACTTGTGATCTCTGTCTTCAAATAAATAAATAAATTCTTTAAAAATATATATATTAAGTAACTGAAGGAACATCTGACAATTTTGAATGTTGGAAGGTTATAATTTAGGCAAGAATCTGAAAAAATAGATCAAATTAAGTGTCCTCCCTTTTTTTAGATCAGTGCATTTTGAATATGAGTAGGATAAAGAAACGGAAAAAAATGAATACTTGACTGGCATTGAGACCAAAGTGCATTACATTTTAACACAGGAAGGGATGTCAATAAAAACCTATGCTTGTGTGAGAAAAATATTTGTTTGTTTGTTTGTTTCCTTTTTATCTTTTATTCTAGTGGGGGAAAGAGCCAGAAACTTTTAGGATAATTAAGTAGTAGAATCTTGTAGGCTAAGCACCCAATTTTCAGAGCTAAATAAACTGAATTTAACAGTGGGTCTCAGCCCTAACCAGCTATAGGTTCTTCAGCTTCTTCACACCTACGATTCATGTGTAAAATAAGAATAGTACTGCACTGGAGGAAACGGTGATAAAGGTTGAATGAAGTAACTATAAAGTACTTGGTACATAGCAATATCTCAAAAAATGGTGGCCATTATAATTCTTAGGGAATTTTACCTGTAAACATATACACGAGTGAGCTATATTTTTAGAAAGTTATTAATCTTTTAGTATACATAAAGAACAAACTGCAAACAGGTCCTAAAACTAGAGATCCAAAATGCCAAGACAGTGCAGATAGGTACGTATCCTTACTCTACTTAAGTCAATTCCAGGAGATGAGTGAAGGAGAGAAGGAATTTTTAGCACTGTTTATTTCGTGCTTGGGCTCTTTGCTAAGACCACAGTTATACTAAATGGTATCTACACAGTTGGAATTATGGGGACCACTTGCAGAAGAATTAAACAATTGTCTTGCTTTAAAAAAAAAAAAAAAGCCCATAGACCTAAGAAAATGTCTAAGACAAGTGTAGATTATGACAGAGACATAGCTTTCAGATCTTCTTACTGCTTGAGTGAAATTTATAGGTCTCATTTGTGAGAGGAAGCCAGGTTTCCATGTTTAAATAAGTGCATGTATCCCACTGCTGGGTTTAGAGATTGCTTATTATCAGAAAGGATCTCAGATGGGCTCATATGCTGATATTACACTCTTTCTTTTTTTTCTTTTTAAGATTTTATTTATTTATTTGACAGAGAGAACACAAGTAGGCAGAGAGAGAGGGAAGCAGGCTCCCCACTGAAAAGAGAGCCCGATGCGGGGCTCGATCCCAGGACGCTGTGATCATGACCTGAGCTGAAGGCAGAAGCTTAACCCATTGAGCCACCCAGGCACCCCTTGCACTCTTTCTTTAATAGAACATTAATTGCTTTCCACCACTGCTTCAAAAAAACAAGTGGGAAAAAAAAGTGCGAATCACAAATATGTTGTGGCTCTAAGTCAGAAGACTGAATTTCCACTTCCCATTTCTGTATAAATCTGAATATTATGTATTTCTTTTACCTTGACAATAAATAGGTATAAAGATCTATTTCTTCATATTTGGCAGGGAGAGGGGGAGGATTTCTCAACTTAGAATTTCCTTTTTTCTTATAACTTATTAAAATACTTAGGAGCTAAACATTTAGCTTCCCATGAAATAAGGATTATAACATCAAGAAAGTATCTTTGGCCCTTCAGGGATTTTCTTGAAGTCTGCAGAAAATCATTCTGATAGCACCTGAAGGATCAGGAGGGGATAGTTCAATTACAGTTGGGAAGAGCTGCAAGGAAGATCTGCACATAATTCTCTCAGTGCTCATTACCTCTGACTTTCTGCCTTAGCAACTGCCATGTACTACATCAAGCGTGTAAATGTTCTATGCAGAATGTTTTTTTGTCACAGCCTTTGGGCTCCTGGGGCACAGCCAGACCTAAAAGAAAGTTAGCATAAGACATGTGGGACCCAGTTCCCTAACTTTTCAAAATATTGAGGTTTTAATCATAAAATATGAATAAAATGATGAATAAAAATATCTAAATGTACTACATAACAGTTAGGTAAATCAGACAGCAGTTCTACGAAGGATATAAATAGTTCAACCACCTTCGCCTGGGTCGGTGTGATGGGTTGTTTCCCAGTATAAGGTTTAAGAATTCATACAGTCACCCATCAAGTTAAGCCCACATATCCTAGTCTCTCTCTGCTTTCCTGAAGACCTATAAGGTCTAGGCATTGTTCTAGCAAATTCTGTTTCCTCTTCAGGCTCCTATCTTTCTTAAGTCCTAACATAAGTATTTCCCATAAGCACTTATTGAGCTTCTACTGTATGCCAGGCACTAAGTATACATACGTATGTAGTCCCTGCCATTGGGTAGGTTACAACCTATGGGAGAGACCAAAGATAAACAAGTGGATACACAACTACAGATTGTAGTCCACGCTGTGAAGGAAAAAGTAGGAAGCAGTGACAAACCAAGAGGTCCTCTCTGGGATAACATTCAAGCTATAGCCCGTGAGATAAGAAGTACCCAGAGTTTTCCAGGAAGTAGGAATAGTAGAAATGTGCTAAAAGGATTCGTGGATGTTCCCAGAACCCACAGAAGGCCAAAGTGGCAGAGGCAAAGCAGGTGAGGAACAGGGTGGAGGCAAGTTTGTTGGACAGGGGCTGGAGCTAGATCATGCAAGGCTTATTAATTTGGGTTTTCTGAAGTGCAATGAGAAGCCTTTGAAAGGTCTTAAGCAAGGGAGTGACATGTGTTTAGAAGACCTCAGTCTAGGGGAGCCTGGGTAGCTCAGTAGGTTCAGCATCTGCCTTCACCTCAGGTCATGATCTCAGGGTTGTGGGATGGAGGCCCTCATCTTCCCACTCAGCCAGAGTCTGCTTCTCCCTCTCCTCTCTCCCCAACTCATGCACTCACTCTCTCAAATAAATAAATGAAATCTTTAAAATAAGAAAGACCTGTCTCCAATTGGCTGTGTACTAAATAGACTGAAGGTTGTTAATACCGGAAGTGGAAAGACAAGTGAGGAGGCATTTGCAATTATCTATGTTTTTGGAGCAGCTCTCTTCATTTTGACTTCAAGAAAAGCTATAAATGCAGATTGAGGGTAAACTCCAAGACAAGTAAGCCCTGTGCTGCTAACCAAACTCTGTAATATTTATTTTTTTAATATTTTATTTATTTATTTGACAGACAAAGATCACAAGTAGGCAGAGAGGCAGGCAGAGAGAGGAGGAAGCAGGCTCCCCAAGGAGCAGAGAGCCCAACGCAGGGCTCGATCCGAGGAATCTGGGATCATGACCTGAGCTGAAGACAGAGGCTTTAACCCACTGAGCCACCCAGGTGCCCTGTCTGTGTAATATTTATAAATTGTATCCAACTTGTTTATTTCCTGAGCATCAGATTTTCTGGAGAAAATTGTTGACCTTAAAGAGTTATACAAAATGAGAAAATTAACAAACATGAAACACTAACATCATGCCTAGCAGAGAGTAAGTGCTCAAAAAAATTATATTGTTATCGTTTTCCAAAAAATGATACCTTCTTATGACCCATAAATTCTCCATTTTTTTTTCAAAGATTTTATTCATCCATTTGACAGAGAGAGGGAGACAGCACAAGTAGGGGGAGCTACAGAGAGGGAGAAGCAAACTCCCCACTGAGCAGAGAGCCCCATGTGGGTCTCGATCTCAGGACCCCGAGATCATGACCTGTGCTGAAAGCAGACACTCAACCAACTGAGCCACACAGGTGCCCTAAATTCTCCATTTTTAAAAATCATCAATACTTATATTTATAAACTTGTTAGGTCATAGAAATTATCATATTTGAATGGGTCCCTATCTTCATTTTTGCTTTTTCTGTTACATCTTGGAGTAGAGGCTGATTTGAAAGAAAATGAATGGTCTATTTAATATATAAAAATCAACCAAGTCCTTAAAAATTTGAAGTATGTTCAGTTCCATCCTAGTAAAAGTTTATTTCTGGTTTACATGTAAGATACATTGACATTCTCATCTTTGTATCTATACAAATGGAGAAAAAATATTTCAAATGTGAATTTGTATCCTAATTTGAAACTCTATTTCTAGTTTTAATTATTCACTAAATCTGAATTATGTTTTATAAGTCAGTGTTTGTCATTTAATAACAGTATATTTGAACTTTACATAATGAAATTGTAAATTAAATATTAGGAGCCAAGTAATATTTTCACTCACTAATATTTATAATTAAGATATTGGTGTGTCTACTTTCTTACACCATACACAAAAAAAAACTCAGAATGGATTAAAGACTTAAGTATGAGATCTGAAACCATAAAAATCCTAGAGAGGACACAGACTGTAATTTCTCTGAAGCCAGTCTTAGCAACAGCTTTCTAGACATGTCTTCCAAAGCAAAAGAAACAAAAGCAAAAATAAACTACAGGAAAATAAAAACCTTCTGCACAGCAAAGGAAATAATGATACTGAATTGCAGCAACATAGTTGCAAATGACATACCTGACACAGGGTTAGTATGTAAAATATATAAAGAATTTATACAACTCAACACCAAAAAACCCCAAATAATCCTATTTAAAAATGAACAGAAGACATGAACAAACATTTCTCCAAAGACGACATCCAAATGATGAAGAGATATGTGCAATACTCAAAATCATTCATCACTAGGGGAATGCAAGTCAAAACCACCATGAGATCTCACCTCACACCAGTCAGAATGGCTAACATCATAAACACAAGAAACAAAATGTGTTGGTGACAAAGTGGAGAAAAAGGAACTCTGCTGCGTGTTGCAAACTGGTGCAACCACTGTGATTCTTCAAAATTAAGAATATAATCACCATATGATCCAGTGATTGCACTGGAAAACACGAAAAGACTAATTCGAAAAGATACATGCACCCCGATGTTTATTGCAACATGATCTATAATAGCCAAATTATGGAAGTAGCCCAAGTGCCCACTGATAGATGAATGGATAAAGATGTGGTATATGTATATTCCATTTGAATAATGTTCCATTATATATATATAATATATATATAATGGAATAATGGAACATTATGTTCCATTATATATATAACATATATATAATGGAATAATGGAACATTATGGAATATTATATATATATATAATTGATATATATATAATGGATATATATATAATGGATATATATATATTATATATATATAATGGAACATTATTCAGCCATAAAAAAGAATAAAATCATGCCATTCGCAACAACATGAATGGACCTACAGAATGTAAGGCTGAATGAATGAAGTCAGTCAGAGAAAGACAAATACCGTATGATTTTACTCATACGTGAAATTTAAGAAACAAAACAAACGAACAAAGAAAAAAGAAACAAACCAAAAAATGGACGCTTAACTCTAGAGAACAAACTGATGATTACCAGAGAGAAAGTGGGTGACAGGATGGGTAAAATATATAAAGGGGATTAAGAATTAAGACTAAGAGCCCTGAGTAATGTATGGAATTGTTGCATCACTGTATTGTATGTCTGAACCTACTACAACACTGTATGTTAACTATCCTAGAATTAAAATTCTTAAAATAAGTGAAATAAAACAAGCTTAGTGCCAAAAAGAGACAGATGTGTTTCTGTATCCATAAATGACTATTCTTTACAATAAAAAATATAAACAATATTCTGACTAACATTCTCCATGTTCTTTCTTAGTGCTTTAATCCATGTTCAATTTTCAGCTATATAAACAGAGTGGTATGTGACCTGATTGGGGGGTAGGGTGAAATTCTGTATTTGAGAATGTCGGAAGAACATCTGGAAAGCCCCCCAAAGTGGATTATGACCCAATCATAAGAGAAAGTCAGAAGAACCTGCAACCACACAGGACCCTAACCTGACAACACCCAATCTTTAGACTTTTCTCTGTGTCTTTTCACCCTCAACTGACCCACATGCAAAAAGAAAGGCCAATCATAGTTGGGTAGATGTTTTAACCCAGGGCCAATAGAACCCTCTATAAATAATATGTTATTAGATTGATAGAATAGGAGTCAGATTAAGTGAAGATCTTACAATATAGAAAGATCTGGATTAAAACATTGTTGGTAATAGTCAAGCAGATTCTTGTTCTATTCCCCAGCACTAGCATGCCTGTTTAATGAAGGGCCATGTTTCTAACCCTGATTCGGGAATCAGTATGTCTCAGGTCAGCACAGAAATCCCCTTAACATCAAATAGGGATGACACATGGAATCAACAAACACTAAGAAAATAACCACAGCCTGGTTCGATCTTTCCTGGCAAACAAATTCAGAAAATGGAGCAGAGATGCTAGTGATACATTTCCTCTGGCTCAGCCCTGGAAGGGAACAGGGACTCTGTCTTTTCCCTTCTCCTTTCCTGCCAGAGAGGAGTTGGTGCTTCCAGGCTCTGAAATAAAAGCCATAGTCCTCACCAAGGGGCCAATGGTGAGCATTAGTGGCAATGTGAACCACGAGAAGGAGCTGCGGTGTAAGAAGTAGGGATGGGAGAAGGAATCCAGAGGGAAAAGAGGGGTTCATGAAAGAGGGAAGTAGACAGAAGTCCCACATTAACTCTTAAAAACTGTTAACCTAGACCTGGGGAAGCTGACAAGTGATGGCAAGTGTACCATCACTTGTCAGGTGTGCCCCAAGTAGAGGCAAGAGCGGGATGAGGGCAAGATTGGGATGGATCACAGTCAGAGAAAGGAGAGAGAAAGGAAAAGAGAAAATGCTGAGGACCAGTGAGGTGTGGCCACAGGTCCATTCAGCAGTCATCAGTGCGACACAAGCTAGGGTAAGAAAAGCTGGTGGCTTTTCGCATTTTTCAGGCTGGTTTTAGATGTTCACTGCTCCATTTTCACGCTTCTCAGAGGTTGGAAACAACATGGATTGATTCTCCCTGCTCTATGTGATTTTCTCATGAAGAAAATATGGAAAAGCTTATATTTCTATCAGATTTGCGTAATTTGTTTACAAATTTAGGATGCAGGCTATATCTCAGAGTTCCAATAGTGAAGGCTGGGAATCACCTGATGCCACATTACCGTCTCGACCAACACCATATATCCCAGCCTCTGGTATGCACCTGGCACGCAGGAAGCTCTCGAGAAATAGCTGCTGAGATGTTACTGCTTCTTGACATTAATGCCTCCAGGTTTCACAAGCGAAATAATCTTTCTATGAGGAATTTTTACCAACACATTCAGAACTAGAAACTTTGAAAGAATAAGCTGGCCCTGTCCATGACCACAGGACGATTGATCCAGGTCGTGAAAGAAAAGAGGTTGCTGAGGTGGCTCAGGCAGTTAAGCATCTGCCTTTGACTCAGGTTATGATCCTGGGGACCTGGGATGGAGCCTCGCATTCCTGCTCAGTGGAGAGCCTGCTTCTCCCTCTCCCCTCCCCACCCCCGCTTGTATGCAGGGCTCTCGCGCTCTCTCTCTCTCTCTCTCTTTCGTTCTGTCAGATGAATAAATTTTTTTTAATATTTTATTTATTTGACAGACAGAGATCACAAGTAGGCAGAGAGACAGGCAGAGAGAGAGGAGGAGCAGGCTCCCTGCCGAGCAGAGAGCTTGAAGCAGGGCTTGATCCCAGGACTCCGGGATCATGACCTGAGCCGAAGGCAGAGGCTTTAACCCACTGAGCCACCCAGGCACCCCTAAATAAATATTTTTTGAAAAGAAAGAAAGAAACCAGATAACAGAAAACATGTGTCAAGAGAAAGGCTTTAAGTTTTTAGCTGACTTAATTTTTTACAGTAATTTTAGGTTCACAGCAAAATTGAACAGAGCTCTTGTTTATTGCTGGTGGGAATGCAAAACGGTATATCCACTTTGGAGGATAGTTTGGCAGATCTGTACAAAACTAAACATATTTTTACTATATGGCAATGGCACCGCTCAGTATGTCCACACAAAGACATGCACACAGAAGTTTACAGCAGCTTTAATCACAAGCACCAAAAGTTGATCACAGCCAAAATACCCTTCTGAGGATGAATTGGACAAGTAAACTGCGGACCATCCAGACGGTAGCATATCATTCAGTGCTAGCAAGAAATGAGCTGTCAAGCCAGGAAAAGACATAGAGAAGACTTAAATGTATGATGCTGAGTGAAAGCAGCCAATTTGAAAAGGCTACATATCGTGTGATTCCCAACTACATGACATTCTGGAAAAGGCAAAACAATAGAGAGAGTAAAAAGATCAGTGATTGGCAGGACTAGGGAGAAGGGGGCATGAATAGGCAGAGCCCAAGGCTTTTTTAGGGCAGCAAAACTACTCTGTATGATACTGTCATGCTGGGCACATGTCATACGTTGTCCCAGTCCATAGAGTGTACAACACCCAGAGTGAGCCCTAAGATAAACTGTGGACTTTAAGTCATAGTGATATGTCAATGTAGGATCATCAACTGTAACAAATGTGCTTCCAGGCCAGGGGTCATGATAATGAGGATCTGTGGATGTGTGGGAACCGGGGGTATATGGGAAAGCTCTACCTTCTGCTCGATTTTGCTGAAAAAGGTGATTGTATAAGTTTGCTCACAGTTTCTTACCATTTGGTCATTGTTAACTTTGCTGAGTTCTTACTATGTGTCAGGCAGTTAAATAGCCTGATATTTAATCCTGAACACAACTCTGTAAAGTAGATATTATCATCATCATCCCTTTACAGAGGAGGAAATGAGGTTTGGAGAGACTGAGTAACTTGTCAAAGACCCCAGTGTCATAGCGGACAGAGCCTGCACTTGTCACGATGCCACGCTGTCTCAGCCACGGGCGCCCACTGGAGCCAATGCTTTGTCACAGGGACATTGGAACAGTGGGCATGACTAATAACCGTGACAGGATCGGAAGACGATGAGTGGTAATCTGGTTTGAAGCTATTTAAAGATCATATAGACTGCCGCCCAGTGAGAGATCAGGGAGTATCTTTGCATGAGTCACTGAGCTCCCACAGTCTACACACCAAGAGACGTTCGCGTGTGTGAACATTGAGGTGACATTTGCGATGGTCCTTCTGTCAAAGAAAAGGAGTCAAAAGTCTTCTGGTGGCAAAAACTTAAATAGATGCTAATGATTAATGCTCTGACTTTAAAAAAAGAAAGTGTTCTTCTTCTTCATGATGCCTAAAATAAAGTAAAATATGACTTTTTCAGTTGTTCATGATTTATAGACTACCTCACACTGTGCCCTCACATGGCATGTACAAAGGGAAGAATGAAATCATTAATAATGTAAACGACGCCCACATCTGGTTGATCCTCCCAGGTGAATGAAGCGAAAGCCTGATTTAACAGATGGACACTGCACTGTTTCCTGATGGTAAAATCACCAGATGTTTAGAGATTCCAGAAGTACAAAGGCAGAAGGAAGTGCGTTAATGATGAGGTTTCTGGCACACCTTTGAATTTTCTTACTTTTAACACTGCATTTGCTTGCACATAGGGTCTAGGTGCGTGAGTTGTGCCATTATTTGAATTTTAATTAAAATAGAATTTTACTCCAGAATATTTTATTCTCAAAATAGGGAACAAAGGAAATGTTCTTATATAGCGCCGCTGGACCATACCTAACGTTAGTCCAAGCTTGAAAAAAGTGCAGGCGTTTTATTTATCATTGATTCTCGTTTGCAAAAGCCTTGGAAGGGGCCAAATATACCAGCCCTTGTTGCAATGATTTGCCCAGTCCCTCCCTGGCTCTGCCTCCCTCGCTCCGGTCCCTGCTGCAGAGAGACAGTAGCTCATTTGCCCCAGTACTTTACTAGGTCGTATCCATTATTTTTAAGCCTCTGACCCTAACAGGAAGGTGAGCCCACCATCATTCAAGAAAGGGAAAGCGTGGAGGTGGTCATACTGAGGAACTGGCATGAGGGTTTGGAAGTCAGCCGAGGCACAGGAGGGAGATTTTTTTTTCACGGTGGCTAAGAGCAGAAGAGCAAGGGCTGTGCAGAGAGCAAGAGCTAGGCTTAAGTTCTGACGCAAACATTTCCTAACCACATGGCCTTATCTTCTGTCTTGGTTCTCAGTTTTCTCCTCTGGACAATGGGATCATAATGCACACCTCATAAAATAGTATTGATGATCAATGACATAAAGGATGGAAACGCACTTTGCACGCCACCTGGCACAGTTAAGCTCTTCGGTAAGAAGAAACCGGAGAGAGGAAAACTGTATGGTGGATGGCCACGCACACTGCGTGGTAACTTGTCCTTCCTCCCTTTTGCCTCAGGATATTTCCATTGTGATGCCTGGGACAAACTAGCTTCAGCTCATTTGTTCCAGACCTCTCTTGATCACTCCAGTAATCACAGCTTTGGGCCTTGCACACAGTAGAGTGAATGTGGTCAATGCTGTTCTATTATCATCCTCAAACTTGCTAATTACTCCCACCATAAAGAAGAAATTATGATGGGATTGGAAGGGAGACAACCCATAAGTGACTCTTAATCTCACAAAACAAACTGAGGGTTGCTGGGGGGAAGGGGGTTGGGAGAAGGGGTGGGGTTATGGACATTGGGGAGGGTATGTGCTTTGGTGAGTGCTGTGAAGTGTGTAAACCTGGCGATTCACAGACCTGTACCCCTGGGGATAAAAATATATTATATGTTTATAAAAAATAAAAAATTTAAAAGAAAGAAGCTGGGAAAGCAATATTAATACCAAATAAAGAATTCCAGCCATAAGATTAAAAAAAAGAAGAAGAAGAAGAAGAAGAAATTATGATTCTGGAACTACCACTTCAATAGCAAGCATATTACAATGTGTAAATGTATCAGATCAACAAGTTTATGTAATGTTATGTGTCAACTATATTTCAAGAAAGAAAGGGAAGGAAGGAAAAGGAGGAAGAAAAGGAAAAGAAAAGAAAGTTAGTTAGTTGGTTAGTTATTTAGTTAGTTGTTAGTTAATTCGTTCATGGCTCTGGACTTGCCCCACATGGGGCTTCTTCAGAATGGAGAACAGGCTGAGGGACCCGCCCAGCAAAGCTCTCCCTATGATTCCTCTTTCAGACGTTCAGAAGTTCGGCCTTCTAAGTCCATCGGAAGACAGAGACAAAGTGCAAAACAAAACCAAACATGTAGCTTGCTCTAAGAAGCTTTTCTGTGTGCTTTCAGTGGGGCGGAACTGCCCTGGGGTTGAGTACTAGGTTATCAAGTGATGGAAGGCAGAAGTACACCTTGGAAGAGGAAGGCCAAACCTCCCTTTTTTTCCTGTTCTCTCTCAAACTACCTGCTGGGTGACTGTTTAATTAGTGGGAAAACAGTGATTCCCAGAAATTATGGAGTCTTTCACAAGGATATAGTTCCTTACATTTTTTTCCCAGCAGTATATACGACCATTTCCTACTATTAAGTACTAGGCTAATCTGAATATTAACTATCTGCCAATTTCAACACACCTCTCCTATAAACATTTCCTTCCTGGGGAGGGAGGAAACCCAAACGATGTGGTCCTGTGTAGTTCTTTAACTTTCTTTTTTTATGATTAGAGCAGAGCTTCTGATTATTTCCAGGTGTTTCAGATTTTCTCATGCTCTCCTTGTTATTTCTCCCCTCTTGGAGCTCTTTTGGCAATGAATGTGACCATGAGGTCTAGAGCTATAAAGGATGTGTTCACCACTTCCCTCTCATGTCTGTCTCTTTATTTAACCACAAGTTCACTGTCTTTATCCATGTTAATTCCCCGAGGTATTCACACAGCATTTGTGTTGACTGCCTTAATTTTGATCTTCTCTAATCATTCCCTGCCAGATGGTAGTTAAAGTTTAATGGTCCCTATAAAAATAGTTCCCTTTCTTCTTTCATCAGTCATGTGTGTTTACTTAGCTAACTGCTGGATGTTCAGAATGAACACAAAGTGACCACCAACAAAATGAATTCAACAAACACATTGGCTTAATACTTCTCGTGGTAGCTAAAGATGTTGCCTGCCATTACCCACTCAGCCATTATCCTTACATTTTATTATCTTTCCTCTTCTGTTTTTGTTAGTTTTCTTTCCTTTTTATCTCCCTTCTCAGGTTGTTTGATGGAAAGCCACAAGACTGTGAGGCCTGGCAGTCATCAGTAGGCAACAATTAAAGTGTGCGGACATGTCCAGCTCCAATAGCATGTAAGAGCTAGATAAATGATATCTGGCCTATCTGGAGAGTCTCCCTGGCCACACCCATTAAGATGTGAGTGAGCATCGTTCTCTATGATTTAGATAAAGAAGCCATAACTCACAGAAGGCCACAAAAGAGGCTAGGTTAGAAATTTGCCATTCTTTTTTTTTTTTCTTTTAAGATTTTTATTTTTAGGTAATCTCTACACCCAACATGGGGCTCGAACTCACAACCCCGAGACCATGCATCGCACATTCCTCTGAACCAGCTGGGTGCCCCAAACTTGGCATTCTTAAGGAATGAAACAAAAAACCAGCTAAATATAGCAAACTCATCTCTAAATAAATAGTACACCCCTTGTGTTTTTCTTGTCTCCTACTAACATTCCTGAGCTGACCAGTTCAGAAATGAGCGACTAAACAAGGATAGACGATATGCTATTTTTCAGACGAGGTAACTGAAATCAGTCTTATGACATGACCCTTGCCAGCCGACACACACATCTCTAGAAGGGTGTTGTCACTTAGATTTACATTAGATTTGTTAAAATATGTAGGAGCTATTTAAAAAATGAATAAAACTCACCAAACAAAAGGTTAACAGCATTTTCAGAGCAAGTGTTCTGGGTGACTTTATATATTCACTCCACCTAAAGCCTATAAAATTCAGGACTCCAGGGCAGGGGTCTGCAAACTACAGCCTGAAGGCCAAATTCAGCACGCTGCCTGTTTTTGTAAATAATGTTTTATTGGAACATAGTCATGCTCATTCTTTTGCATATTGTTTATGACTGCTTTCACACTACAATGGCATTGTTGAGTGATTTTAACAGAGACGATATGAACTGCAAAGCCTAAAATATTTACTATGTGGCCTTTACAGAAAAACATGACCAACGCCTGCTCTAGTTCTTTGAACTATGGCAATGCATGTTATTTCTACTTAAGTAATTACTTTCTTCTTATGATTCAGAAATACTATTTGGTGTTATCTTTAAATGATGCTGACTTTTTGGGTGCCTGGGTGGCTCAGTCCGTTAATCTTCTGCCTTCGGTTCAGGCCATGATCTCAGAGTCCTGGGATTGAGCCCCTCATCTGGTCCCTTGCTCAGTGGGGAACCTGCTTCTCCTTCTCCCACTCTCCCTGCTTGTGTTCCCTCTCTTGCTGTTTCTCTCTGACAAATAAATAAAATCTTTTTTTTTTTAAATGATGCTCCTCCTCTCCCTCTGCCTGACTCTTTGCCTACTTGTGATCTCTGTCAAATAAATAAATAAAATCTTTAAAAAAAAAAAAAGGGGGTGGGGACACCTGGGTAGCTCAGTGGGTTAAAGTCTCTGCCTTCGGCTCAGGTCATGGTCTCAGGGTCCTAGGATCGAGTCCCACATCTGGCCCTCTGGACAGCAGGGAGTCTGCTTCCTCCTCCCTCTGCCTGACTCTCTGCCTACTTGTGATCTCTGTCTGTCAAATAAATAAATAAAATCTTTTTTAAAAAATGATGCTTTTCTTTAGAAGATCTTATTTATTTTTGAGAGAGAGAAAAAACACGAGTGGGGAGAGGGGGTAGACAGGCTGTCTGCTGAGCAGGAAGCCCAATGCAGCTCCATCCCAGGACCTTAGGGTCATGGCCTGGGCCGAAGGCAACTCCTTGACCCACTGAGCCACCCAGGTGCCCCCAAATGATTCTGATTTTAAATAGCATTTCAAATGCAAAAGGATTCCAAAATGTACATTAATTGACTACCTGGAAAAGTTAAAAAGTGAGAAATGTTCAACAACTTCTTGGTGATCTGAGAAGCACTTAATAACCACTATGCATTCTATAGGTGGTGGCAATCTAAAATATGAGCAAAACATATCCCAGCTATTAGTGAAGGAAAAAAATAACTGTTAGTATTTTTCCAGTTCTGTAATTTGGAGCAAGGACCATAATCTGTATCTGGGCTTTTGTTTCTTCATCTATGACTCAATGCCATGTATTAAATAATCTCTAACATCTCTGTTAGCACTAATGTTCTATTGCCCATATTCTACCGAAAAGTGTAATATATTCTACAAAGTGTAAGTGACCCTCTCCTCCCACTCCTTGCCCCCTGCCGAAAGGGAAAAAAAAAAAGGTATCTAGACTCATGGGATTATAGTTAGTCCCATTTCTTTTTTTAATTTTAATTCCAATATAGTTAACCTATATTGTTGTGTTAGTTTCAGGTATACAATATAGTGATTCAACAATTCTATACATTACTCAGTGCTCATCATGATAAGTGCCCTCCTTAATCCCAATTACTTATTTCACCCATCGCTTTCCACCTCCCCATCTGTTTTCTATAGTTAAAAGTCTGTTTTTTGGTTTGTCTTTTTCCTTTGTTCATTTGTTTCTTAAATTCCACATTGAGTAAAATCATGTGGTATTTGTCTTTCTCTGACTTTTTTCATTTAGCATTATACTCTCTAGTTCTGTCCATGCTGTTGCAAATGGCAAGATTTCATTCTTTTATATGGCTGATATACAATATTTCATTGTATATATGACTATTGTAAATAATGCTGTGAGAAACATAGGAATGTATATATCTTTTTAAATGTGTGCTTCCTTATTCTTTGGGTAAATACCCAGTAGTAAAATTACAGGGTCATATGGTGATTCTAGTCTTAATTTTGGAGGAAACTTCTTACTGTTTTCCAGAATGCTGCACCAGTTTGCATTCCTACCAACAGTGCCTAAGGGCTCCTTTTTCTCCACATCTTCGTCAACACTTGTTTCTTCTGTTTTTTATTTTAGCCATTCTGACGGGTGTGAGATGAAATCTCATTGTGGGTTTGATTTGCATTTCCCTGATGATGAATGATGTTGAACATCTTTTCATATGTCTGTTGGCCATTTATATGTCTTCTTTGGAGAAATGTCTGTCATGTCTTCTGAACATTTTTAATTGGATTATTTTTTCTTTTGGTTGAGATCTATATAAGTTCTTTATATATTTTGGATATTAACCCTGTTTTGGATGTGTCACTTGCAAATACCTTCTCCCATTCAATATGATTATTTCCTTTGCTGTGCAGAAGCTTTTTATTTTAATGTCGTCCCAATAATTTATTTTTGCTTTTGGTTTCCTTGCCTAAGAAGACATATCTAGAAAGATGTTGCTACCACCAATGTCAAGAAAATAAACCACCTGTGTTCTCTTCTAGGACTTTTACAGTTTCAGGTCTCACATTTAGGTCTTTAATACATTTTAAGTTTATTTTTGCGTATGGTGTAAGAAAATCGTTCAGTTCCATTCCTCTGCAGGTAGCTGTCCAGTTTTCCCAACAGCATTTCTTAAAGAGACTTTTTCATATGTAAAGTCTTGTCTTTCTCAAAGAGCAATTGACCATTTAAACTAAGTTTATTTCTGAACTCTCATCTTTCCATTGATCTATGTGTCTGATTCTGTTTCTGTGCCCGTACCATATTGTTTTGATTAATAGAGTTTTGTAATATACCTTGACATATGGATTATAATACCTCCAGTTTTGTTCTTCAAGATTGCTTTGGCTATTCAGGGTCTTTTGTGGTTCCATACAAACTTTAGGACAATTTGTTTTAGTCTGTGGAAAATGCTGTTGGTATTTTGTTAGATTCTGCATTGAATCTATAGATTGCTTGGATAGTATGCACATTTTAACAGTATTTGTTCTTCCAATCCATGAGCACGGGATACCTTTCCATTTGTTTGTGTCATCTGCAATTCTTTCATCAGTCTTTTATAGTTTTCAGAGTATAAGTCTTTCATCGTTTTGGTTAAGTTTATTCTTAGGTATTTCATTATTTTGGTGCAATTGTAAATGGGATTCTTTTCTTAATTTTTCTTCCTGTTGATTCATGACTAGTGTTTAGAAATGCAATGGATTTCTGTATATTGATTTTATATACAGCAATCCTACTGGATTCATTCTAGTTGTTTTTTGGTGGAGTCTTTAAGGTTTTCTATATAAACAATCATGTCATCTGCAAATAGTGAAAAGTTTACTTCTTCCTTACCAATTCAAATGACTTTCATTCTTTTTTCTTGGTTTGAATGTTGTGGCTAGGACTTCCAGTATAATGTTGAATAAAAGTGGTGAGAGTAGACATCCCTATCTTGTTCCTGATCTTAGGAGAAAAACTCTTGAGTGTTTCATCATAAAATATGATATTAGCTGAGGATTTTTCATATACAGCTTTATTATGTTGAGTATGTTACCTCTAAACCTACCTTGTTGAGTTTTTATCATGAATGGATGTTGTACTTTGCCAAATGCTTTTTCTGCATCTATTGAAATGATCTTATGGTTTTTATCCTTTCTCCAGTTGATGTGATATATCACACCAATTAATTTACAAATACTGAACCACACTTGCATCCCTGGGTAAATCTCCCTTGATTTTAATTAATGATTTTTTAATGTATTGTTGAATTCAGTTTGCTAATATTTTATTGTGGATTTTTTCACATATGTTCAGAGAAATTGGCCTGTAGTTGTTTTGGGGGTTTTTTGTTTGTTTGTTTTTTACAGTGTCTTTTATCTGTTTTGGATACCAGGGTAATACTGGCCTCATAGAATGAATCTGGAAGCTTTTCTTCCTCTTCTATTTTTTAAAATAGTTCAAGAAGAATAGGTATTAACTCTACTTTAAATGTTAGAACAATTCATCTGTGAACTCATCTGGTCCTGTACTCTTATTTCTTGGAGCTTTAGGTTACTGATTCAGTTTATTGTTCAAAATCTGTTTGTTCAAATTTTCTATTTCTTCCTGACTTAGTTTTAGGAGGTAATATGTTTCTGGGAATTTATCAGTTTCTTCTAGGTTGTCTAATTTATTCACATAGAATTTCTTATAATATTCTCTTACAATCCTTTGTATTTCTGTGGTGTTGGTTATTATTTCCCCTCTTTCAATTTTGATTTTGTTTATTTGGGTCCTCTCTCTCTCTCTCTTTTATGAGTCTGGGTAAAGGTTTATAAATTTTGTTGATCTTTTCAAAGAACCAGCTTTGGTTCTTTTCAAAGAACCAGCTTTTGGTTTTATCTATTCTTATTTTTTTTTAAGTTTATATTTCACTTATTTCTACTCTGATCTTATTCTTTCCCTCCTTTTCCTGATTTGGGGTTTTGTTTGTTCTTTTTCTGGCTCCTTCGGGTGCAAGATAGGGTAAGTTATTTATTTGAGATTTTTCTTGCTGCTTGAGGTAGGTCTGTATTGATATGAAGTTCTCTCTTAGAGCAGCTCTTGCTACTTCCCAAAGATTTGGGGCCATTGTGTTTTCATTTTCATTTGTCTCCATGTATTTTTTTTATTTCCTCTTTGATTTTTTAGTGGACCCATTAGCTGTTTGTAGCATGTTATTTAAATTCCATGTATTTGTGCTCTTCAGATTTTTTCTTGTGGTTTATTTCTGGTTTCATTACATTGTGGTCAGAAAAGATACATGGTATAACTTTGATCTTTTTTAATTTGCTGAGACTTATTTTGTGGCTGCATATGTGATCTATTCTAGAGTATGTTCCATGTTCACTTGAAAAGAATATGTATTCTGCTGTTTTAGGATAGAATGTTCTGAATATATCTGTGAGGTCCATCTGATCCCTTGTGTCATTCAAAGACACTGTTTCCTTATTGGTTTTCTGTTTGGATGATCTATTCTTTGATATAATTGGGTAATGTCTACTATTATTTTAGTGCTATGGATTCCTTCCTCTATGCTTCTTATTAACTGCTTTATGTATTTAGATGCTTCCATGTTGGGTGCGCAAATATTAGTAATTGTTATATCTTCTTGTTGGTTTGTCTCCTTTATGATTATATAGTGTCCTCCTTTGTCTCTTGTTAGTCTTTGTTATAAAGGTTATTTTGTCCAATATAAGTATTGCTGCTTCAGCTTTCTTTTCACTTTCACATCCATTTGCATGAGAAATGCTTTTCCATCGCTTCACTTTCAATCTGTATGTGTCTTTTTTTCTTATATTTTAATTTTATTTGAGAGAGAATGTGAGAGACAGCATGAGTCGAGTGGGGGAATGAGCAGCAGAAGAGGGAGAAACAGACTCTTCAGTGAGTATGGAGCCTGATGTGGGGCTTGGCCCCAGAACCCTGAGACCATTACCTGAGCCGAAGTCAGACACAACTGACTGAGGCACCCAGGTGCCCCTCAATCTGCATATGTCTTTAAGACAAAAATGAGTTGCTGTAGGCAACATCTAAATGGGTCTTGTTTTTTCATCTATCCTATGGGCCTTTTGATTGGAGAGTTTAGTCCATTTACATTCAAAGTAATTATTGATAGGTATATATTTATTACCATTTTGTTGCTTGTTTTATGGTTGTTTTATATTTCTCTGTTCCTTTCTCCTCTTGATCTCTTCTCTCATAAGGAATTGGCTTTCTTCAGTAATGTATTTGGATTCCTTTTCTCTTTTTTTTTTTGCATATCTATTACTGGTTACTGATTTGTGGTTACCACCTGCGTTGTATATAGCATCTTCTGCATACTGTGGTCTATGTTAAGTTGCTGGTCACTTAAGTTTGAGCCCATTTTTTGCTCCTCTCCTTCCCACATTTTAGGTATATGGTGTCATACTGTACATCCATTTCTTTTGTGAGTCCCTTGGCTGGTTTTTACTTAGTGCAATATTTAAATAGCCCCTGCTATTTAATTTTTAGCTGAATTTCAAGGGGGGAGAAAGAGAAATGACACTCTGAGATAAAGAATTTCAAGTACTCTTATGCCAAATATTGTAGTTATGACTAGAAAATGGAAGACTTACACATATGTAGACATGAGGAAGTGTATCCAACACAGGGTAAATTAGGTATCAACTTTCCAAAAAAAATTTTGAAGGGAAAAATGAGAAATTTAACTGATAACTTAAAAGATTCTTCTTATATTAATACCAATAAAGCCATGTTGTAGAGTTGCATGCAAAAATCAGCATGAATTTTAAAAGTAAAATACAACCCTTCAAAGAAATTTTGTTCTTGAGGAAAGAGCTTTAGATTTCATGCCCAGAAACCTTCTCTCACCTTGTCCCCTCACACAAAGGGCTGCAGACTAATCGTGGTCACTGGGGAAATTTAACGGAAAAGTTGGAGGGATTTTTCCTCTCAGAAAGTGAATTCTCATCTTCCAACATGAAAAAGATCGTTTTTACCTTTGAGTCAGTGCACCAGAATTTATATTCAGACTTATTACTTGTACCATAACTTTTAAGTAGCTTTGAGAAGTTTATTCCATTGATACGTGTATAAGTGAACATTCAGATTTATAAATACCCAGGAGTGTGTGTATCTTGTCCTGATGTTTCAATAAATTACTATGGGTAGAATTTAAGCATTATACATCAACCAAATTATCTCTATGTTCCATTCCAAGCAAGAGAGGCAGTGGTAGGAGGTGAGGAGTGGAGTGGGGAATAAATAAGGAGGTTCTGCCCCTAACTCTCAGGTGACCTAAGTCAAAAACAACATTGGGCCATAGTGTCTTTGTTGTGAATGAGAGGTTGGAACTAGAGGCAAGCTCACAATTTCCAAATGTGAAATTCTTAGTTAAGGTATAACTGCTATGGTGTCTTTTAAACTATCTTCCACTCACAAACCTATCTCTGGCTATTGTAAAAACTTACCATACCTTCTACCTCTCCTAAATAGGAGTAAAAATTACTATTATTTTCTACTTATTCTAATTCCTCATTTTAGTAAAGAGAACATTGACACCATGACCAATGCAGGTATCAGAAAAATAATTTGGAACACAGTAAGTGAAAAAAAGAGAGAGATGATTATATATCTAAAAGAGCTGCTATAATGAAACTCAAAAATAATAAGGCTTAAGAAACAAGGCAGTTTAATTCTCTCTCAAGTATCAGTCACAGGTAAGTAGGCAGCCCTGTTCCACATAACCTGACACTTTCCCAGGGGCTTCCAAGATCACTTTGGTTGTTGCCATTCCAGCCACCAGGAGGACAGAGTCCAGAAGGCCAGAGCCAGGAATTTGTGAGAGACAAGTTGCTCACATGGCCTCCATCTACCTTCTGTTTGTATGAATTTCACCACATACCCACACCCAGCTACAAGGCGGGGCTAGGAAATGGGAAAGCTCATGCTAGACTCATCTCCATTATTACAGAGGAAGAGGAGAGTGGATGTGAAAGGATAGATAATCCTTATGACCGCTGGAACGGAAGAAGCCTGAAGAGGCAAGTTAGTCTGTAGCTCAATGTATACAAAGTAGGTACAGATATATACATTTTAGTATTTAAATATTTAATATTAAAGATATGGAAAATAATCTAATAATAATAAAACAAGGTAATGATGCTCATTCCCACATTAGCAAATCTTAAAGTTTATAACTTGAAGAACCTAATTCTCTGCCCTCCTTTACCAGAGGGAACACACTTGTGAATTTAGTGGGAAGACTTCCCTTCTGGTTCTATTTTAATTTTGCTACATTTTAAATCAATAAACAATATGAAGGGCACCTGGGTGGTTCAGTGGGTTAAAGCCGCTGCCTTCAGCTCAGGTCATGGTCTCAGGGTCCTGGGATCAAGTCCCACATCGGGGTCTCTGCTCAGCAGAGAGCCTGCTTCCCTCTCTCTCTCTCTCTGCCTGCCTGCCTCTCCATCTATTTGTGATCTCTCTCTGTCAAATAAATAAATAAAATCTTTAAAAAAAATAAAAATAAAAAAATAAAAATAAACAATATGAAGAACAACTTTGTGTTACATAAAGTGGCACCACACTGTACTATCATAATATAAATTATGGTCTTTAGATTTATCCATGTTAGTAATAAAAACTTCCTTTATTTTGACTGCTTTATGGTATTTGCATGTGTGGATATGTCATATTTCTGATTTTTTTATTATTACAAATATTGCTGCAACGAGCTTCTTTGTGTATGTGGGCATCTTTTTGTTGTTGTTGTTGTTGTTATTCATTCTCCTTAACCAACCCACTCTTTCTTTTTTTTTAATTTAAATTCAATTAATTAACATATAATGTACTATTTATTTCAGGGGGACAGGTCTCTTAATTAATAGTAAAGCTGAGAACTAAAAAGAAGATGAAGGAGGAAGAAGATGAGGAGGAAAGGACATATACTCTCGGTAGAGAGTTTGCCTATAGCCCTATCCTTAAATAATTTGTTTCTAATTCACAACCATGAATCTTATCCAAAGTTTCCTAACCAAAAACACTTGAACCTAAAGAATGATAGACTATAGTTTGCAAGTCACCTGTGGATGCCCAGCTTTTTTTGCTTTGTGCTGTGTTGTGGTGTTTTGTTTTGTTTTGTTTTGTTTTGTTTTGTTTTGTTTTGTTAGAGAAAACACAAGTGGGGTGGGGAGTGGCAGGCAGAGGGGAAGTCAGGGCTCCCGCTGAACGAGGAGCCCGATGCAGGATTCCATCCCAGGACCCTAGAATCATGACTGATTGAGCCATCCAGGTGTCCCAGATGCCCAGCTTTAAGTGGGTCTGCCCAACTATCTCTTATGGAACCTATTATAACACTTATGTTGAAATGGGGACTATTCCTGTTGGGTATTACAAGATACAAAAAGGTTACACAATTGCATGATTTTGTCTAACTTTATGATGACATTTATGTGATTGCTTCTTGGCAGTGACCAAGGCCAGAGTCCCTCTGATAAATTAATTTCATTTTATACCCCCCTTAATCATTCTCTTCAGAGGCTCACGGACTTCAGAATTTACTTGTATTAATTCACCTCAATAAAAAAGTCTTTCTTTTTTCTTTAGCTTCACATTTATTGTGCTTCTTAAAGTTAATTTTATCATAGGAACTTCTGAAATTACCAAAGTACAAGGATGAATGTCAGCGTGTCAGGGGTTTTTAAATGAATTCTGACAAGACAGAAAAGGTCAAAGCAGATTTCTTCAACATGTTCAAATGTGGTCCTGATTATAAAGATTTTTACAAAGAGTATTTAGGTTATTCCTTAAAATGACTGCAGTATTCTGTTATACTTGATGGATTAAATTTTGTCTGGAACACTCTTCCCTCTCAGGCCTCCAACTTCTGCCTTGCTCACTTGGTTTAGATGTCATCATTCACAAGAAGCGTTTCCAGGTCAGGTCCCCAAAGATATAGTCAGTTGCCATTTTTTCTAACATCCTGTCCATACTCAGTGGTTACCTCCATTATTGCATTTATTACACTGTATTGTAATTGCCTGTTAATTTGTGCGTCTCTGTCCCTCTTCCCTAAAAGACCAGCTTCCTAGGAGCAAAGACTGAACCTAAAGTATTCCAGAGATTAGCACAGTGCCTACCAAAAAGTATCTACTATGCCTTTATTAAATTAAGGGACATTCTTCAAAACAATTGCCCTACATTCCATAAAAAAAAAATCATGGTCATTAAAGACTGAGACAGGGGCGCCTGGGTGGCTCAGTGGGTTAAAGCCTCTGCCTTTGGCTCAGGTCATGATCTCAGGGTCCTGGGATCGAGCCCCGCATCGGGCTCTCTGCTCAGCAGGGAGCTTGCTTCCCCCTCTCTCTCTGCCTGCCTTTCTGCCTCCTTGTGATCTCTGTCTGTCAAATAAATAAATAAAATCTTTAAAAAAATAAAATAAAATAAAAGACTGAGATGCTGTCCCCAGAGTAGAAGAGATTAAGAAGGCATGACTCTGATCCTATATTGGATCCTGGACTAGAAAAATAGCCTTATTGGGGCAGATGCCAAAATTTGAGTAAGTTTGTTAGGTTAGGGGCACCTGGGTGGCTCAGTCGTTAAGCATCCCACTCTTAATTTTGGCTCAGGTCGTGACCTCAGGATCGTGGGATTGAGCCCCATCTTGAGCTATGTGTCTGACTCCATGCTCAGCAGGGAGTCTGCTTCTCTCCTTCTTCCTCTCCCTCTACCCTTCTGCCCCTGCTCTCACGTGTGCTTTATCTCTTTCTCTAAATTAAAGAAATATTAAAGGGCACCTGGGTGGCTCAGTGGGTTAAAGCCTCTCCCTTCGGCTCAGGTTATGATCTCAGGGTCCTGGAATCGAGTCCCGCATCCGGCTCTCTGCTCAGCAGGGAGCCCGCTTCTCCCTCTCTCTGCCTGCCTCTCTGCCTACTTGTGATCTCTTGTCTGTCAAATAAATAAATAAAATCTTAAAAAAAAGAAATATTTTTTTAAAGTTGGTAAGTTAGTTAATAGTATCATATAAAAATCAATTTCTTGGTTTTGACCATTGTACTTTGGTTTCATAATATGTTAACTTTGGGAAGCTGGGTGCAAGGCATGAGAATTCTTTGAATGATTTTTGCAATCCTTTTTTGTAAGCTGAAATTATCTCAAAGTGGAAAGTTAAAAAAATTTTAATAGGAAAAATATGAATATGTTGACTCATAAATAAAAAGGGAGGGAGGTTGGGCGCCTGGGTGGCTCAGTGGGTTAAGCCACTGCCTTCGGCTCGGGTCATGATCTCAGGGTCCTGGGATCTAGTCCCACATCGGGCTCTCTGCTCAGCAGAAAGCCTGCTTCCCTCTCTCTCTCTGCCTGCCTCTCCATCTACTTGTGATTTCTCTCTGTCAAATAAATAAATAAAATCTTAAAAAAAAAAAAAAAACACTTAAAGAAAAAAAAGGGAGGGAGGGACTGGGGGAGGAGGAAGAAAAAGGGGATGAAAGCTAAAAGGTAGCTGGCTTTTGAAAGTATAAGCAGCGTAATAAATGAATATATTTGAGAGCTTTTATAACCGTAGGTGCATCAAACGCCATTTATTACCACAGATGCTTAGCATTCTAATTGGGAGATGTTGCTCCTGACCACAACTTACACAATCCTTTCTTTGCTGTTTAATATTTTTTTTAATATTTTACTTATTTATTTGACAGAGAGAGAGATCACAAGTAGGGAGAGACGCAGATAGAGAGAGAGGGGGAAGCAGGCTCCCTGCTGAGCAGAGAGCCCAATGCGGGGCTCGATTCCAGGACCCTGAGATCATGACCTGAGCCGAAGGGAGAGGCTTTAACCCACTGAGCCACCCAGGCGTCCCTTTCTTTGCTGTTTATTCCTAAGCTTGGTTCCATATGCTTTCAATTGGATTCAGTTAGATTTAGCAAGCCCGGAGGGCCTGCTATGTGCCAGGCACAGTGATAATCACTGAGGATAGAGTCATTGTGATAAGATGCCCGTGTTTCTCATTCTCAGAAAGAAACACAATCTACAGGGGAAATAGAAGCAAAAAGAAAACCGAGGGGCAATACAGTGAGACACATACAACTATTCCCACGAGGACCAACAAGAGGCAACACCATGAGGGCATTATGCTAAGCGATATAAGTCAGGTGACTACTGTATGATCTCCTTACATGTGGAATCTAAAACGAACACATGCTTACATACAGAGAACAGACTGGTGGTTGCCAGATGCAGCGAGTAGGGAGGTGGGCAAAATGGGTGAAGGTAGTCAATAGGTACAAACCTCCAGTTATAAAATAAATAACTCCTGGGGGTGCTCTAGTTAATAATACTATATTGTATATTTGAAAGTTCCTAAGAGGGGAGCCTGGGTGGCTCAGTCGGTTGAACCGTCTCACTCTTGATTTTGGCTCAGGCCATGATCTCAGGGTCATGGAACTGAGGCCCCAGTGGAGCCTTGGGTCTGACTCCATTCTCAGCAGGGAATCTGCCTGAGATTCTCTCTCCTTCTGCCCCTCCTCCTACTCCTGCATGCATATATGCACTCTCTCTCCCTCTCTAAAATAAATAAATCTTTTTAAAATCATTACTAAGAAAGTAAATGGTTTTTATTCCTTAAGTTTTACATAAATTCCAATTAGTTAATATACAGTGTATATTCGTTACAGTGTACAATATAGTAATTCATCACTTCCATACAATACCTGCTGCTCATCACAAGTCCCCTCCTTAAACCCCATCACCTATTTCACCCATCCCCCCCTCCTCCCCTCTGGGAACCATCAGTTTGTTCTCTATAGTTAAGAGTCTGTTTCTTGGATTGCCTCTCTCTCTCGTCCCCTTTGCTTATCTGTTGCATTTCTTAAATTCCACATATGAGTGAAATCATATGGTATTTGTCTTTTTCTGACTGACTTATTTCACTTAGCAGATAATGAGAGTAGATCTTAAAACCTATCATGAGAAAAAAAAATATGTAATCATAGATGATAATGGATGTTAACTAGATGTTGGGGTGATCATTTTGATACATATACAAATACTGAACCATTATGTTGTACCCTTGAAGCTAATATAATGTTTAATGTCAATCATATATCAATTAAAATCAGGAAGAGTCCATACAGAGAGATGCTTTCTTTCCTGGGAGGACAGACGCTACACAGAAGAGGTGATGCACAAGCTGGGTTTTGAAAAACAAATAGGGATTTGCCAGTAGATAAAATTGGAAAGAACATTCCAGACACAGCATGCCTGAGATTGCAGACTCAGAAAAGTGAGTTCAACACAGCTAAAATGAAAGCACCCATAGTACCGATTCTTTTTTTAGTAGCTTTATTAGGGTATAATTCACATATCATAAAATTCCCCCCTTTAAAGGGTACACTTGAGTGGGTTTTAGTACAGTCAAAAAGTTGTACAACCATCATCACTATCTAATTTTAGAACATTTCATCACCCTCCAATGAAACACCATACCCCTTAGCAGTCACTCCCCATTCCCCACACTCAGCACTAAGCAACCATTAGTCTACTTTCTGTCTCCACAGATTTGCCTATTCTGGACATTTCGTATTAAAGGAATCATAAGGTCTATGGTCTTTTGTGATTCTTTCATTTGGCCTAACATTTTCAGGGTTCACCCATTTTGTAGCATGGCTCAGTACTTCATTCCTTTTCATTGTCTAATAACATTCCAGTATGTGGATACATTGCATTTTGTTAATCTAATCAACTGTGGATGGACATTTGGGTTATTCCCACTTTGTGGCTATTATTAAGGATGCTCCTATAAACATTCACATCCAAGTGTTTTTGTGGACATAGGTTTTCATTTCTCCTGGATACATACTTAGAAATGGAATCACTGGGTTAAACAGTAACTCTATATGGTTACTTTTTGAAGAACCATAAACTGTCTTCTACAGTGTTGCTCCATTTTACATAGCCACTAGCAATATATGAGGGTTCCAGTTTCTTCCTAACTCCACAATACTTATATTGTCTATTTTTTCTCATCCTAGTGAGAGTAAATGAGTATATTAACTTTCTAGGGCTGCTGCAACAAATTACCATAAACTGAGTGATCTAAAATAACATATATTTATTCTTTTCCAGCTCAGGGGGGTGGGGAGGGCTGGAAGTTTGAAATCAAAATGTCAGCAAGGCCATGCTTTCTCTAAAAGCTTTAAGGGAAAGCTATTCCATACCTTCTCTTGGTTTCTTGTGTTGACAGCCAGCCTTAGCATTACTTGACTTAATATATGCATCACTTCAATCTCTGACTCTGTCATCACATGAAATTCTCCACTGTATCTCTATGTCTCTTCTCCAGTCTTATAGGAACCTACCCTAATCCAGTGTGACCTCATTCTGACTTGACTACATCTTCAAAGACTCTATTTCCAAATAAAGTCATATTCCTAGGTGTCAGAATTAAGACTTCAGCACATCTTTTGGGGGGACACAATTCAACCCATAACAAGTGGTTATCTCACTGTGGTTTGAATTCATATTGCCCTAATGGCTAATGATGTTTTGCATCTTTTCATGTGCTTATTAGTCATTTGCATATCTTCTTTGGAATAATGTCTATTCAGATCCTTTGCCTATTCTTAATTGAACTATTTGTCTTTTTATTATTGAGTTATAAAAGTTCTTTATGTACATTCTGGACCCTTATCAGAGAGATAATTTGCAAATATGTTCTTCCATTCTGTGGTCTATCTTTCCACTTTTTGATAGTGCCCTTTGAAATACAAAAAAAATTTAACTTTGATAAAGTCCAATTTATCTATTTTTTTTCTTTGGTTCCTTGGGCCAGTATAATAGCTAAGAAACTGTTGACTAATTCAAAGTCATGAAGATCTATGACTATGTTTACTTCTAAGAGTTTTTAATTTTATTGCTTACATTTAGGTTTTTTATCTAATTAGAGCAAAATTGTGTGTATGGCACAAGATATGCATCCAAATTCATTCTTTTGCATGTGAATATCCAGTTGTCTCAGCACCATTTGTTGAAAATAATATTCTTCCCCACTGAATTGTCTGGGCACCCTTGCCAAAACATGAAATGACCATAAACATATAAATTTGCTTCTGAATCCTCAATTCTATTCTATTGATCTATAATCTATCCTTCTGTTAGCAATACACTGGCTTGATTGCTGTAGCTTTGAAATCAGAAAGTGTGAATTGTCCAACCTTATTCCTATTTTTAAAAATTACTTTGGTTATTCTGAGTCTCTTTCATTTCCATATATATCTTGGCATCAGATTATCAGTCACTGCAAAAAAGTAGGGATTGTGTTGAATCTGGAGATTAATTTGGGGGGTATTGTCATATTAACAATACTAAGTCTTTCAATTCATGTGTAGGATATCTTCCTATCTATTGCAATATTCTTTCATTTCTTTCAACAATATTTTGTTGTTTTCAATGTGCAAATTTAACATTTATTTTGTTAAACTTATTTTAGGTATTTTAATTTTTGATGCCATTAAAAATGAGAATGTTGGACACCTGGGTGGCTTAGTCTAGTTAAGCATCTGTCTTTGGCTCAGGTCATGATCTCAGGGTCCTGGAATGGACCCCTGCATGGCATTGGGCTCCCTGCTCAGCGGGAAGTCTGCTTCTCTGGATGCCTCTACTCCTGCCCCTTCTCCTGCTCTCATTTGCTCAGTCTCTCTCTCAAATAAATATGATTTTAAAAACATGAGGCGCCTGGGTGGCTCAGTGGGTTAAGTTTCTGCCTTCAGCTCAGGTCATGGTCTCAGGGTCCTGGGATCCAGACCCGCATCAGGCTCTCTGCTCAGCGGAGAGCCTTCTTCCCCTTCTCTGCCTAATTGTGATCTTTCTCTGTCAAATAAATAAATAAAATCTTTAAAAAACATAAAAAATAAAATGAAAAAGTTTTCTTAATTTTGTTTTCAGATTGTTGCTAGTATATGAAATTTAATTGATTTGTATATTAATCTTGTGTCTTGCAACTTGCTGAATTCATTTGTTAGTTCTATTACCCTTTTAGTGAATCCCATAGCATTTTCTATATACAGGTTCATACCACCTTCAAATTACGATATTTTTGCCTTTTCCTTCCCAGACTGGATGTCTTTTATATCTTAGTCTGCCTAATTCCCTTATGTAGAGCTTCTAGTCCAATCTTAAGTAGAAGTGGAAAGAGTAGACATCTTTGTTTTGTTTCTGCTCATAGGAGATAGCATTCAGTCTTTCACCAAGTGTGACATAATTGTGGGTTTTTCATGGATTCCCTTTAACAGACTGAGGAAGTTTTCTTCTATTCTTAATTTGTTGAGTATTTTTATCATGAAAGATTGTCAAATTTTGTCAAATGCTTTTCTATGACTATTGAGATAGTCTTGTGGGTTTTGTCCTTTATTCTATTAATATAGTATATTACATTCATTGATTTTTCTATGTTAAGCCAACCTTGCATCCCTGGGGTGAAACAATCAAACAAGGTGAGATCATCTACCAAAGAGATCAAGAGGAGGAGGAATCAGATCCAGACTGGGCCAATCAAGGTCCTGACTCCTGGAATATGAATCTTAAGCCATGAAATTCAAATCAGTGAGAACTGATCCGCACTTATGCCATGTCCCCAAGAAATTGTCCTCCTACCTAAAACCCAGACCTGTCCCAGTTTTTATCCAAACAGAGCCACACTGGGCCTAGAGTGAAATAAGTGAGGCACTCACCTGGTGTACAAAATTTAAGAGCACTCTAAAAGACTCAGTGATCTATTTTTAACTTTCTGCGGAGGGTCTGTACTGTTTTCCAGAGTGGCTGCACAAGTTTGCATTCTCACCAACAGTGCATGAGAGTTCCTTTTTCTCCACATCCTCACCAATACCTGCTAATTCTTCTGTTGTTGATCTTGGACATTCTGACAGGTGTGAGATGATATCTCATTGTGATTCTGATTTGCATTTCCCTGATATCAGTGATGCTGAGCATCTTTTCATGTGTCTGTTGGCCCTCTGTATGTTTTCTTTGGAAAAATGTCTATTCATGTCTTCTGACCAATTTTTAATTGGATTGTTTGTTCCTTAGGTGTTGAGTTGTATGTGTTCTTTATATATTTTGTATACTAACCCTCTATCAGGTATGTCATTTGCAAACATCTTCTCCCATTCAGTAAGCTGTCTTTTGGTTTTGTTGATTATTTCCTTCACTGTGCAGAAGATTTTATTTTGATGAAATCCCAATAGTTTGTTTTTGGTTTTGTTTCCCTTGACTTAGGAGACATATCTAGAAAGATGCTACTGCTGATGTCAAAGAAATTACTGCCTGTTTCCTCCTCTAGGATTTCTATGGTTTCCTTTCTCACATTTAGGTCTTTAATCCATTTTTAGTTTACTTTTGTGTGTGGTGTAAGAAAGAGATCCAGTTTCATTCTTTTGCATGAGTCTGTCCAGTTTTCCCAGCACCATTTGTTGAACAGCCTTTTTACTACTGGATACTTTTTCCTGCTTCGTCAGAGATTGATTGACCATGTAGTCATGAGTTCATTTCTGGGGCTTCTATTCTGTTCTACTGATCTATAGTGTTTAGTTCTGTACCAGTACCATACTGTTTTGATCACTATAGCTTTGTAATATAACATAAAGTCTCAAATTTTGATGCCTCCAGCTTTGCTTTTCTTTTTCAAGATTGCTTTGGCAATTTGGGGTCTTTTGTGGTTCCATACAAATTTTAGGATTTTTTTTTCTAGCTGTGTGAAAAATGCTATTTGCATTTTTATAGGGATTGCATTAAATGTGTAGATTGCTTTGTGTAGTATAGACATTTTAACTGCACCTCTTCTTCCAATTCATGACCCTGGAATGTCTTTCCATTTCTTGGCATCATCTTCAATTTCTTTCATCAGTGTTTTGTTGTTGTTGTTCTTTGTTTATTTTTAAAGTAGGCTCCATGTCCAGCATTGGGCCCAAGATGGTGTATGAACTCATAACTCTGAGATCAAGACCTGAACTGAAATCAAGAGTTGGACACTTAACCAATTGAGCCATCCAGGTGCTCCTCATCATTGTTTCACAGTTTTCAGAGTACAGGTTTTTCACCCCTGTAGTTAGTATTATTCCTGGGTATCTTATTGGTTTTGGTGCAATTATAAATGGGGTTGATTCCTTAATTTTTCCTTCTGTTACTTCATTATTAGTGTATAGAAATGCAACAGATTTCTGTACATTGATTTTGTATCAGGAGACTTCACTGAATTCATTTATCAGTTATAGCAGTTTTTTATGGAGTTTTTTGGGTTTTCTGTATAGAGTAACGTGGTATTTACATACAGTAGAGTAGTATTCAGCCATTTAAAAAAAAAGAATGAAATCTTGCCATTTACAATGACACAGTTGGAGCTAGAGCATGTCATGCTAAGTAAAATAACTCAGAGAAAGACATATGGAAAACCATAAATCATACCACATGATTTCACTCATTTGTGGAATTTAAGAAACAGAGCAAATGAGCAAAGGGAAAGAAGAGAGAGGCCTTCCAAGAAACAGACTCTTAACTATGGACTTTCTGTATACAAGGTGGATTTATTCAGATAATTAGAAATTGTTCCAAGAGAATGTTTCTTTAAGGTTGTCATGGAATAGTAATTTAGTCTATGAACTGCATGCTATCTTAACTGAGAAGTGTATGAAAAATATACCTAGCATGCTGATTTCCTACTCATAAAACTCACATGCAGATGATTCACAAGTTTTGAATAAATTGCCTTCCCAAGTTCTGTGTCCATTTCTGGAGCTGTGTGCTGGACTCTTGGGTCATCATTTCTCAAAGGAATGATGTGATGAGTCCATAGGCTCATTCCCCAAATCCTATTTGAAAATGGCCACAAATATAACCTTGAAGATATAAAGAAATAAAAAAACTTTTCTTGAAAAATAATTATTACTAATAAAGTAAGTAACAATTATAAAAAGTTATTTCTTTTTCTTTTTTTTTTTAAAGATTATTTATTTATTTATTTATTTAACAGAGAGAGAGACATAGCAAGAGATGGAACACAAGCAGGGAGAGTGGGAGGGGAGAAGCAGACTTCCCGCCAAGCAGGGAGCCCGACGCGGAACTCGATCCCAGGACCCCAGGACCATGACCTGAGCAGAAGCCAGACACCCAACGACTGAGCCACCCAGACACCTTTAATTTCATTACAAAACTTGCTTAGAGAGAAAGTATTTATATACAGAAGCTGGGGAAATGGTTGATGTGGAATTCCTTTGGAAATTGTGAAGGATACTTCTAGACAATTTCAAGAGCTTTAGAGGCTATTGAGGCTTTAAGCTGATTCTCTCATTTCTGAATTCACTTTTACCTGTGACTTTCTTCATCCAATCAAGTGGAGATAACTGATAAAAATGGTTTTCCATCATCACAATTCATTATTTAGCTTTGCTTTAGCTCTTAACAGCCCCAGGTTCTTTTCCCTGGAATTTGGGGTACATAATGCTTCAGACCTCTGACTTTCCTTTTAAGCCCACTTAACACAGTATGAAATCCAGCCATAGTAAAGAGAGAAGTCTGGCTCTTCTCCTCTTTTGTTGACTTTTCATTCTCTCAGCCATAGGTTCCCATGTCCAATCCCAGCATAATCAGTATGCTTTCTTAAAAGAAAATAATATTTTTGCAGTTCTTATAAATCAATGAGTTTCTTTCTCATGAGTCAACGGATTTCTTTTTTAGTGTTTTATTTTTTATTTTTGTTTTAAAAAGCACAAACAAAGGCTTCCTGATTGGCTTAGTTGGGTAGCATCTGCCTTCGGCTCAGTTTATGATCCTAGAGTCTGGAGTCCAGAGTCCCGGAGCCCCGGGATTGAGCCCCACATCAATCCCTGCTGAGCAGAGAGCCTGCTTCTTTTCCCTCTGCCCCTCACTCTACTCATGCTTTCTCTCTCTCTCTCTCTGTCTCTCTCTCACACACAAATAAGTAAATAAAACCTTTTTTAAAAAAGCTCAATTTTTAACCTAAAAACCAATGTTTTCATGTAAAAGCACTCAAAGATCTCATAGTCCAGGCTTGATGATGGGAGGAATAAAATAATATATACACTTAGATTTAGAATCGCTGAAATTGATTTACAATGTAACTAGAATTCTATAGTAACAACTTCCCCAATACCAACCTAACTTTATGAGGACTCTTCTATATTTCAAAAATCAAATCAGATTCTTCAGAAAACTGGTGATTAAAGGGGAAGGGAAGGAGGAACCGAGCTCAGAAATAGTGAAAACTTAAAGAAAAATAAAGGGGGGAAAAAACTAAAAAGAAATAAATTTTAAAAAAAGAAAAATTTAAATAAATTAATGTAAAGACCACAAAAAAAAAAAAAAGATCATGACATCTACAAACAAAGGCAGCTGATCCACACCTTCCGGTTGTAAAGCCCTGCATACTTAGAATCCTTAGGCAAGGTTTCTAGCTCACCAAAGAGAGTGCCTGACTGCGAGCCAGAGTACAACGCTAAGGCCGATTGAGGGAGAAACATAAGCAACCATTTGTTGATTTTTTTTTTTTTTAATCATGCCCTCAAGCATCTACAGATGTAAGGAAGCATGTGGCCTCAGGCTGGAGCTGTTTGCAAACAGCAGGATTGCCTGGCCCAAGAAATGGCACTTGCTATGGGGTAAAAGCTGCTCCCCTACAACCGTGTTTGGTTCGCACCTATGCCCTGATGAAGTTGGCATAGCACATTCTTCATGGGCATGCTGCCAGCCTAACAGATGGGCACGAATGTAAACCTGCCAAAAAAACAGTGTGTGCAGTGAGCTCACAACTGTGGTTAGATTCCTTTCCAAGGATGTTGCATCTACTTAAGCTGCCCAGCAAAAAAATTTACGACTTACAGGTCTTCCGATGGCATTAATGAATATGTAAATTAATTTTCCAAATTAGTAGCTCTCCAAATGTGGTTCCCTGGACCAGCAGCGTTGGCACCATTTGGCCAACTCCTGGAAATTCAAGTTCTCGGGCTCTACCCCAGACTTGTTGAATCAGAAACTCTGGGGGTGGAACCCAGCTATCTGGGATTTAACAAGCCCCCCAGGGGATTCTAACGCACAACTCAAGTTTGAGAACTGCTGCTCTAAACCATGTTCTCAAGTGTTTGAATTACTTAAGATATATATATATATTTTTTAATACCAATGCCTATGTCTGAGGCCCAGAGATTCTGATTTAATTGGGGTGGGGTGCAGCCTGGGCCTCGAGAGTTTTTAAATCTCCCTCAGGTGGTTCTAATGTGCAGCAAGGTTTAAGAAGTTTCTAACCACTCAGAATACCTCACACAAGCTTTGAGGAGAAGGACTTGAGACCTTCGCAATCAGAGGTAAGTCTTTATTGAAAGAATGTTCTATATATCTCTGCTTAAATAATTCTTTGATCGGTCCCTCACTTTATTTTAAGCCCCTAGATAAAATAAAGTTTATGTAATCTGTGGTTTTAGGTAAAGCCCTATCTGCTCTGAGTCACTTTCGAGACAACCCTCCCTCACGGCACCATATTTAGTTTGCTCTGGATTTCAGATTTCAGGGCGCTCTTTCAATCTCGTTGACCTTGACATCTTCTAATGGAGTGTCTCAAAATTCTCATCTACTGGTACCTCACGCCTCTGTCTCTCTCAAATATGGAAACCTCTCCTTCTTCCGAAAGGGGAGGAGATCTGATATCCAAAAATGTAAGCTTCAGTCTACATTGAGATTAAAAAAAAAAAAAAAAAAAAAAGCCCCTTTAAGCTTCAAACTGACCCAGCATAACTGTAATACTCTAAGTATTTGAGTAAGAAAGGAAGAGTAGAAAAACTTGAAATATCTACCAATTGTCTATACTTTCACTCCCTGTTTCACATGAAGGTGCACACAGACACGATCATATTTGCACATCCTGGCAGGGTGAATGGAGAGGCTGCTGACCAACTGGCCACTCTGAGGGGAGGGATCAGGATCTTACACACACCAGATTCATTGTTGGGAAGCTCTGAACTGATGACAATGTGGTGTCATCGATGAAAATGAGGCAAGTATTTGGTCTCCCTTCAATTGTTTAGCCACTAGTCTATTGTAAGATGACGATGATGGCCCTTTACATTACTCCTGACTTTGTTGAGGTGCAACTTAACACTGAAAAGAAACAAGGGGAGGTGATAGGTTGAGGGCACTCACCTTCCTGGGGCCGCATCTCAGTTCTACCCCCCACCAGCTGCAGGACCTGAGCCAGTTACTCCATCATGTTGTACTTCAGTTTCCCTGCCCATCAAATGGAGAAATGGTAGTTCCTAACTCATGGGGTGGTTATGAAAATTAAATGGGCTAATGTATGAAAGCCCAGGGTAAGCTGTCATTAAGTGTTAACTATTCGTATTAAGAGTTGGTTATATGTATTACAATAATGTTGTGTGGACTTATTGTCGTTATATGTATTACAATAATGTTGTGTGGACTTCAGCCTCATCTTCCTTGCCTCAGTCTCACCTAGCTCCAACAGATGGACCTAGTGAAGAACTGGCCATTCAACCATTATAGCAGAGGAGCACAACAGGGCATACCAAGTCCAGGGACATGGCGAGGTATGCTTTACCCTCAAAGAACAAGGTTCAGGCTGGATTCAGCACAAAACCCCTGTGCTGTGGGTGGTTTTCTGATTTGGTGGTTCTTAATTCAGGTGTCTCAACAAGCTAGAAGGTGTTTGGAAGTATTTGGAAACATTTCTGGCTGTACATAGTTCAAGAATGCTACTAGCATTGGGACATCTGGGGGCTCAGTGGGTTAAGCCTCTGCCTTTGGCTCAGGTCATGATCTCAGGGTCTTGGGATCAAGCCCCGCATTGGGCTCTCTGCTCATCAGGGAGCCTGCTTCCTCCTCTCTGTCTGCCTGTCTCTCTGTCTACTTGTGATCTTTCTCTATGTCAAATAAATAAATAAAATCTTAAAAAAAAAAAAGAATGCTACTAGCATTTAGCCAGTGTTGCTACATTTCCTCAAATGAATGCAAATTAAAATGGCAGTAGCACCCACATTTAAGAAGAAAGTTAGAATAGGACCAGTTAGGCCCTGGCATGACGACTGGGGCATAAGTCATCCAGGAGACATAAGAACAAGAACTAAGAATGAGCAGGCCCATGGCAAGGTTGTTTACAAAGGAATACCCTTCAGATGAATATCTGTGGATGCCTTTACCCTCATGACCTAGTCACCTCCTGAATACCCGCTACAGACACCAACATCTTTGGGGTTTAGGATTTCAACATATGAATTTGGGGGAGACACATTCAAACCACTGGAGATAGAAGCAAAATTAGGCAGGAATCAAGCTGCCTCAGCTGACTCTGTGGAAGCATTGGAGCTAGAATGGTCCTTCAAAGTTGTCTCAAGTTGAGCTGAGATGTCAATGTCATTATATTCCTCACTAATCAATCACTGGACATGGGCTGCCCTGGAAAGGGTATAACCCTGGGCAAGGCCATTGTCCTTGTAAGGTTATTGCTGAAGGGGATGACAACTGAAGGCTGTCTGCTGAGAACACTCCTAATAGCTGGGCTAATAAGTTCCATTAAAAGAGGATCTGCGGGTGCCTGGGTGGCTCAGTGGGTTAAGCCTTTACCTTCGGCTCAGGTCATGATCTCAGGGTCCTGGGATAGAGCCCCGCATCAGGCTCTCTGCTCAGCAGGGAGTCTGCTTCCCCCTCTCTCTGCCTGCCTCTCTGCCTACTTGTGATCTTTCTCTCTGTCAAATAAATAAATAAAATGTTTAAAAAAAAAAAAAGAGGATCTGAATGGCATGTATCAGGGATACTCAAAGTATGTAGAGTAACATGGAATCCAGCATAAGTGCCACAACACTGTCTTCCAGGTCAGCTTTCAGCCCGAGTTCCCTGAGCAAACATACATACATATAAACAAACATAGTCCCACGTTCAGTCTTGAAACAGGGGAGTTGCATTTTCTCAGAATAATGCCCACTTAGCCTTACTTGGAATGATCTGAAAGAGGGGTTTGGACAAGAAGCCATGGAACTTTTCCAGACTCTCCAGCAAAACACTGGTTGTAACATTCCCTGTTCTTGCATGCTCAAGCCCAGAGTTGGGAAGTTAGTATGTTCAACCTTCTGGCTTCGTTCCACACCACTGGAATGCTAAAGAGAGACTAACATGGCTATGTTTAGGTGCTGCCTCTCTTTCTGCTCATCAGTCTTGCTTAAAAGGAACAAACTCAGCCTCCACATAAATTCCTGTCATAGAAATTCAGTTGGTAGAAATGGGCTTTGGACACCAGTTCTGGTTTATTCAGTGGTCCAGATCTCCCTTGAATGCATTTGTTTGGCCTGGACTCTATGAATCCACCCAGTTGTGGTCAATCTATTTTTTTCACGAGGTCTGGACCATGTCCCTGATCCCCACATGCTCTCTGGGATCCTGTTTTCACCTGAACCAAAATTGTTTCACCCATTTGAGTTTCACCAGTATAGCTACTGCTCAGAGACTCTTACTGTAGGATCCTGGCTCACCTTATCTAATGCCTTAACTTAGGTTTTGTGATTTGGATTTCCAGCCCAGCTTCCTTGGAAACTGGGCAGGCCAGTCCCCCAAACCCTTAAAAGCTTAAGCTTACTCTCATCTTCTCATAGACCCACTGTTAAGGGTCCAGGATGAATGATCAGTGGCAAGTTATATATTCTACAATGCTTTGAAGCCTCTTAGAGGGATGTTTCCAAAGTATTAAGTTTCAGGGGTCACAGTGCTACAATAATTCTATTTTAGCCATATGCACATGACAGAACTGAACTGACAATTGCCTTGGCTTTGTTTCTTTCCAGATCTTCACCTTTCCCCCCAAAGACAGGGTCATTTTCCTTCATATATGAAGGAAGTATTCCTCTAAACATAGCAACCCCTTTGCCAGAATATGGCAAAAGACCACAGCTCAACATCTCAGACCCCCTTGGGAACCTCCCACTCGAGTTTGGCTTCCCATCTGGTTTGTGTTCCTCAGGCTGTTGACTGATTACACACTATAAATAGTTTACACTTTCCAGGCTAGCTCTCCCAAAACTCTGGACAATCATTTTGTCATTTACAGGTTTGCTATATAAATAATATTCTAATCATTTAATACTAATACTAGTCATTCAAAAAAAAAAAAAAGAACTCTGCACACATTCATACAGACAGAAGGTAGAATAGTGGCCACCAAGAGCTGCAAAGATGGGATGGTGGGCAGTTATTTTTTTAATGGATACGGGGTGCCTGGCTGGTTCAGTCAATAGAACATGGGACTCTTGATCTTAGGGTTGTGAGCTCAAGCCCCACATTGGCATAGAGCTTAGTTTAAAAAAAAAAAATGGGTATAGAATTAGGAAGATGATAAAGTTCTCGAGATGGATAGTGGTGATAGTTGCACAACAATGCAAATGGTCTTAATTCTCCTTACTCTACACTCAAAAATGGTTAAAGTAGTAAATTTTATGTTATGTATATTTTACCACAATTTTTTAAGACTCAAAGCAGCACTATTATTCTCATATTATTCCTATTCTGGTCAGTTTGGTTGCAGGGGTACAAATATTCCCTCAAGCTTCCATAATTAATAGCTATTTACCGTAAGAGTCAGAATGGGTCCAAGATCACCGAGTAATCAGTGAACAGGGACCCGACTGGAACAGAACCCCAAGGGCCCTCAGGGGCAAGAGCTAGGACTCTTCTCTCAAGTGCACCCTCACAAACAGGCCTCAGCCTGTGTCCCCTCACATGTCTTGCTACTCCTGGCACTAAAACCTGGATCCTTCTTCTCTTTTCTCCTTCTCGAGGCTGCCGCTTCATTATTGCCTCACTTTCTTCACAGTGCACCTTCCTTTTACCCACATTTGACCTTGGCCTCTATTCTACATTATACCCCATAATCCTTTCTTATCAGTTCCTTTTGATACCCACCTCACATTTTGTTTCCCAGATGAGGTTCCCGTGAGTAAGCCTGTGATTAGTCTGATTGTTCTTCATCGGAGAGAGCTTTTTGAGCCAGGCCACCCCACAGCTGTTCTCAGTTTATAGTGGCTCTTTCCTAATACATATGGGAAACAGACTTATCTGGGACAGAACACAGCCACTTTCAACTCCCTCTTTGGCAGAGGTGATAGGCATAAAAGACACTGTGACAGCCATGTCCAGTACAACCTCATTTTCTATACTTTCTTTCGTTATGCTCTAGAGTAATAACCACTTCCAGGCCGAATCACAGCAACTGCATCTGGGTCAGTGACATCTCTGGTGTCTATTTCAGGGACATCTCTACTACGTGATGCAGCTACAGGCCACATGACTGACCTAGAGATTACATCAGCAATACCAGCAGAGGCCTCCCTTGCTCTAGAGATCACCAGTCATACCCACATCAGAGAGCCCGCCCTAGGTGAGTACACATGCAAGATCAAGTTAAAATACTTAGTTTGATTTTTGTGGCACATTTTTTTACCCCTGCTCATTATTATTATGTTCCTAATTTTGGCATAGCAATAATTCAAAAACTTTTTTAGACAAATATTTTTTTAAAAATTATAAAAACAAATAAGCTTTTTTTAAAAAACTTTTTTAGACAAAAAATTTTTTTAAAGATTTTATTTGGGGCGCCTGGGTGGCTCAGTGGGTTATAGCCTCTGCCTTCGGCTCGGGTCATGATTCCAGGGTCCTGGGATCAAGCCCCATATCAGGCTCTCTGCTCAGCAGGGAGCCTGCTTCCTCCTCTCTGCCTGCCTCTCTGCCTATTTGTAATCTCAAATAAATAAATAAAATCTTTAAAAAAAAAAAAAAAAGATTTTATTTATTTGACAGACAGAGATCACAAGTAGCCAGAGAGGCAGACTAGGGGGGGGGGGCGGGGCGGGGGGGGGGTAGCAGGCTCTCTGCTGAGCAGAGAGCCCAATGCAGGGCTCAATTCCAGGACCCTGAGATCATGACCTGAGCCCAAGACAGAGGCTAACCCTCTGAGCCACCCAGGTGCCCCAAATATATCATTTTCAATCAGCAAATTATTTTTAGTTCTTGGTTATTAAATCTTATAACCTATCTGGCACATTTGGCCTATAGCAAGTGCCCTAATTATTAATGTTTTCAATAGCACATAATCGTTTACTGTGCAGGCAACATGGTAAGTAAGATATCTCCAAACTTGGAGATAAAGAAGGCTATTTCTTGAGACATCAGATCTGGCTGGCTGAGTCCTGGAGAGCAGATGAAATTCATCAGCTGGCTCAACTCCAAGCTCTGCAGGGCTTGAAGCTTCTGGGCAGGGAAACAGGCAGAAACGCTGCATTGTGGGTGCCCCCAAGTGGGTACACTTTGATGTGCATGCTGAGGATTTTCTGGTCAGCTCCTTCCACATTAGTTTGTGACTGTGAAATATTTTTAAAGGTGAAGAAAGCTACTATTGTAGGTATGGTTTTCAGCATCCATCTCTTATTACAAATTTCAACTGCAGCAATACTTAATGATTCAGATTATCACAAATCATTTATTTTTGAGCAAATATCTTATAGGAAAGTTTTCAAGTTATGCTGCCATTTAAAAATGTGGAACAGAAAAAGTGTGGACTTTAGTGTCAGACAAAACTTCACTTTGAACTCTTAGCCCCTAATGAATTGTGTATCATCAGCAACCCACTTAACATTTATAATCCACAATTGTCTCATTATTAAAATGGGAATTAAGAGTATTTGAGAGAGTACCTCCCTAATAAAGCTGTGTTTTAGATAAGACAATACATGTAATGTGATAAGGACAGTGTCTGGCACATTAAGTCCTTAATAAAGTATCATTTATCATTTTTTTCTTATAAACAATATTGTTTGATTTATATATGCAAAGTAAAATATTTTTATTGAGATTATTTGAAATTCTAGGAGCTCCCCAATACCTTTTTGATTAAATTCATCTCTTGCTTAAAACAGTAATTTGTGACTTACGGTTGAGAACTGAACAATGTGTATGATTATGGCAGTGAAAAAGGGTGAGGTTGACCTGTATTTCTCAAAACTGTCCATGTTGTAACAGACAAAAAAGGGCTAAGGAAATGTTCTAGATTATAACAGGCTATGAGACACAACAACTAAATTCAATGTGCAATTTTGGACTGGATCCTGTATTAGAGGGAGAAAATTCTATAAAGATCTTACTAGGACAACTGATGAAATTGGTTTGAGACTGTAGGTTGAATAGAAACACTTTATAAGAGTTAAATTTCCTAAAATTGGTAAATAAACTCTGATTATATAAGAGAATCTATTTTCATGGTTGTATAATTGACATATAACCTTATATTAGCTTCAGGTGTATAGCATGATTCAGTATTTGTATATAGAGCACCCATCATCTTGCTCTTAAGAAATACACATAGAGGCGCCTGGGTGGCTCAGTTGGTTGAGCGACTGCTTTTGGCTCAGGTCATGATCCTAGAGTCCCGTGATCGAGTCCCGCATCGGGCTCCCAGATCCATGGGGAGTCTGCTTCTCTCTCTGACCTTCTCCTTGCTCATACTCTATCTCACTGTCTCTCTCTCAAATAAATAAATAAAATATTAAAAAAAAAAAAGAAATACACATAGAAAAATTAAGGGGCATGATGCATGTAACGTGTAACCTACTCTCAAATGGTTTAGAAAAATTGTGTAATACGTCTGTGTGTATGTGTGTACAGATGATAGATGTCCATGAATATAGGTAGCTCTACACATAACGCTCTGCGTGTGTATGTGTGAGTATCTACAGACAGAATACGAAAGAGAATATTAAAAAGTATAGAAAATGGTAAAAATCAGTGAATCGGGACAAAAAGTTTAAATTTAAATTTAGCTTAAAATTTTCTATATAAAATTTTGAGAAGGGGCGCCTGGGTAGCTCAGTGGGTTAAGTCGCTGCCTTCGGCTCAGGTCATGATCTCAGGGTCCTGGGATTAAGTCCCGAATTGGGCTCTCTGCTCAGCAGGGAGCCTGCTTCCCTCTCTCTCTCTGCCTGCCTCTCCAACTACTTGTGATTTCTCTCTGTCAAATAAATAAATAAAATCTTTAAAAAAAATTTTTTTTGAGAAGGGCATGTTGGTGGCTCAGTTGGTTAAGCTTCTGCCTTTGTTTCAGGTCATGATCCCAGGGTCCTGGGATTGAGCCCCGCATCAGGTTCCCTGCTCAGTGGGGAGTCTGCTTCTCCTCCTCCCCTTATCCCCACAGCCCCCTGCTCATGTTCTCTCTTCCTCTCTCTCTCAAATAAATAAATAAAATCTTTTTTAAAATATTGAGAAGATAGTGAAGTAGTTCTCTCAAAAAATAACTGGTAGGGGCACCTGGGTGGTTCAGTCAGTTAAGCATCTGACTCTTGATTTCATGGTCATGGTCTCAGGGTCATGATCTCAGGGTCATGACATTGAGCCCCAGTCAGCCTTGGTGCTGAGCATGGAGCTTGCTTAAGATTCTCTCTTTCTCCCTCTCCCCATTCTGTCCCTCCTCTCATCCCTCTCTCTCTCTCTCCCTCTTGGAAAAAAAAAAAATCTGGTAACTATATAGTAGTTTGATACAAATCCACAAAATTATTGCAAATTATTTGGCAAATTATGCTACATGTTAAAGGAATATCTACTCTCTAAAGATCACTGGACTATATTAACTAGTTCTTTTTGAAATTGAGAATTAAGGTATAAATGTTTTACATGAGGAAGAAAAATTATGGGCTATAAGAGTTCAAAAGGACCTTGGAAATCACCTAGTCCAGACTTCTTTCAAAGACAGAAAATCATTCAAATTTCCTTAAAGACACATCACTCACTCTTAATTTACAGGATAAATCACTTGGTATTCATTTCCTGATTGTTTAAATTATATATAATTGATTATTCTGAAACCTGTAAATAAAGAGAAAGAATCAACTATTTATTCTGTCTTTTCTGTCCTAACCATGATATAAGGTGACAAAAATAGATGATATGGGAAAGTTCTTCTTTGTAGAATAATTCCAGCTACTAAATGAATAAGAAATGATAGAAAAAGATTATTGCTGTACTTCAATCCTAACAAATAACAGAGCTCAGAAATAATCATCAATGACTGCTAAAATTATCAAGTAAAAAGCTGATGGGGGGGGCGCCTGGGTGGCTCAGAGGTTAAAGCCTCCTGGAATCAAGCCCTGCATCGGGCTCTCTGCCCCATGGGGAGCCTGCTTCCTCCTCTCTCTCTCTCTCTCTCTCTCTCTCTCTCTCTCTGTTTCTATCTCCCTCTCTGCCTGCTTGTGATCTCTGTCAAATAAATAAATAAAATCTTAAAAAAAAAAAAAGCTGATGGGGAACTTTATAATAGATAAATCAAGCTGACCTCACTGATCAATTTTAATATCAGAAAAAAGACAGCCGATGTTTATTCTTCTGATCCAAGAGCATGGAATGTTTTTCCATCTTTTTGTGTCTTCTTTTATTTCTTTGATGAGTGCTTTGAAGTTTCTAGAGTATAGATCCTTAACCTCTTTGGGTAGGTTTATTCCAAGTTATCTTGTGGTTTTTGGTGCTATTATAAATGGAATTGATTCTCTAATTTCTCTTTCTACAGTTTCATTGTTAGTGTATAAGAAAGCAACTGGTTTCTGTGCATTGATTTTGTATCCTGCCACATTACTGAATTGCTGTATGAGTTCTAATAATTGCACTACTGGGTGTTTACCCCAAAGATACAGATGCAGTGAAAAGAAGGGCCATATGCACTGCAATGTTCATAGCAGCAATGTCCACAAATAGCCAAACTGTGGAAAGAGCTGAGATGCCCTTCAACACAAGAATGGGTAAAGAAAATGTGGTCTATATATACACTGGCATATTTCTCAGCCATCAGAAAGGATGAATACCCAACTTTTGCATCAACCTGAACGGGACTGGAAGAGATTATACTAAGTGAAATAAGCCAAGCAGAGAAAGTCAATTATCATAGAGTTTCACTTATTTGTGGAACATAAAGAATAGCACAGAGGACACTGGAGAATGAAGGGGAAAATGAAGCAGGGGAAACAAAAGAGGAGATGAACCATGAGAGACTATGGAGTCTGGGAAACAAACTGAGGGTTTCGGGGGTGGATATGGGTTAGCCTGGTGATGGGTATTAAGGAGAGCATGTGTTGCATGGAGCACTGGGTGTTATATGCGAACAATGAATCATGAAGCACTACATCAAAAACTAATGATGTAATGTAGGGTGACTAACATAACATAATAAAAAATTAATTAATTAATTAAAAAAGAAAAAAGACAGCCAGACATTATGTATTTCCTAAATGATGAACATAGGAAATACCTAACACCACCTGTAAAGGCTATTTTAAGAAGAAAAAGAGCTGACCAAGCCTCTAGATACATCTACCAATTTACAAGAAACATGCTAAATGACACTATGAGGATAAAATTAGCAAAATCCATAATGTGGAAAATTCCATGTAATAAACAACCAAGTTTCTTCAACTAATAAATTTAAAAGAAGAGTGAAGGAGAATCCACAGGTTAAAACAGACTTAAAAGACATAGTATAGCTAATTACAATGCATAGAACTTGTATAGATTCTTCAATTAAGCCAACCAAATGTTAATATTATGAGACAATCAGGGATATCTGAACACTGACTGTGTATTTGGTGATATTAAGATATTATTGTTCAATACTTTAGGTACGATAATGGCATTGTGCCTCTATTTTTCAGGAAAGAGTCCTTATAGAAACTCATATTTAAACATTCATAATTTAAATGTTATGACTTCTGAAATTTGTTTCAAAATAACATGGAACAGATGGGGAAAGAAGTGGTTGAGAGGAAGAACAGAAAAATGAAACTGACCATGTGCTGATAACTGTTGAAGCTGGGTGATGGGTAGGAATCAATATACCATTTTCTTTACTTAAGAATGTGTTTAAAATTTCTATTACAAAACTTTAAACATGACTTTTAAGATTGAAGTAGCTATGTGTTTACTGAAATCAAAATACTACTGATACATACATTCATTGAAAAATCAAAGTACAACCTGTTTGTTTTTTATTGGGAAAGATATATATGTAATTTACCATTTTAATCATTTTATAAGGATTTTATTTATTTATTTGAGAGAGAGAAAGAGCACGAGAGGGGGGAGGAGGGATAGAAGAAGAGGGAGGAGCAGGCTCCCTGCTCTATCCCAGGATCCCAGGATCATGACCTGTGCCAAAGGCAGACACTTAACCCACTGAGCCACCCCTGTGCTCCTATTTTAATCATTTTTAAGTAGCTCTAAGTAGATTCACATGTGCAGCCATCATCACTATCCATTTCCAGAACTTTTTCAGCATCCCAAACAGAAACTCTGTACCCATTAAATGATAATTCCCCATTTCCCCTCCCCTCAGCTTCTGGTAGTCTCTATTCTATTTTCTGTTTCTATACATTTGCCTATACTAAATACAGTATATGGTTGCCTGGGTGGCTCAGTTGGCTAAACATCTGCCTTCAGTGAAGGTCATGATCCCAGGGGCCTGGGATTGAGCCCTGAGTCAGGCTCTCGCTCATCAGAGGGTCTGCTTCTCCCTCTCCCTCTGTGATCTCTCTCACTCTTGCTCTCTCTCTTAAACAGATAAAATGTTAAAAAAAAAATAAGCATATAAGTAGAATCATATAATATTTATCCTTTTGCATTATTTCACTTAGCATGTTTCCAAGATTCATCCATGTTATAGCATGTATCAGAATTCCATTTGGTCTTAAGGCTGAAAAATATTCCATTGCGTGTATATACTGCATTTTGCTTAACCATTCATTTATTGGTGGACATTTGCATTGTTTCCTCCTTTGGCTATGGTCAGTAATGCTTCTGTGAACACTAGTGTACAAGTCTCTGCCTGTGTCTGTACAAGTGTCTGCTGTGAACACTAGTGTACAGGTGTCTGCCTAAGTACCTTCTTTCAATTCTTTTGAACATATACCTAGAAGTGGAATTGCTGATCATACAGTAATTCTATGTTTAACTTTTTGAGGATCCATTACACTGTCTTCAATAGTAGCTACACCAGGTGACTTTCCTACCAACAATACGCAAGAAGTCTGGTTTTTCTACATCTTCACCAACAGTTGTTATTTTCCCTTTTTAAAATAATAGCTGTTCTAATGGGTATAAAATAGTATCTCATTTGTTTGCATTTCCCTCATGACTGGTGATGTTGCGTGTCTTTTCATGTGCTTATTGACCATTTTTATATCTTGTTTGGAGAAATGTCAATTTCTTTGTCCATTTTTTAATTGGGTTGTTCAGGTTTTTCATTGTGTAGTTGTAAGAGTTCTTTACATATTCTGGATATTAATTCCTTACCAAATGTGTGATTTGTAAATATTTTCTTCCATTCTGTGGGGTATCTTTTCACTCTCTTGACATTGTCCTTTAACGCACAAAATTTTTAATTTTGATCAAGTCCAATTTATCTATTTTTTCTTTTATCATATGAGGGTTGCATAATTTTTATATATGATATAAGGTTAAGAGTCCAACTATTTTTCATATAGTTATTCAATTTTCCTAGCACTATTTGTTAAGAACAAATCAAAACCACAATGAGATATCACCTCACACCAGTCAGAATGGCTAAAATCAACAAGTCAGGAAATGACAGATGCTGGTGAGGATGCGGAGAAAGGGGAACCCTCCTACACTGTTGGTGGGAATGCAAGCTGGTGCAACCACTGTGGAAAACAGCATGGAGGTTCCTCAAAATGTTGAAAATAGAACTGCCCTATGACCCAGCAATTGCACTACTGGGTATTTACCCTAAAGATACAAACATAGTGATCCAAAGGGGCACGTGCACCCGAATGTTTATAGCAGCAATGTCCACAATAGCCAAACTATGGAAAGAACCTAGATGTCCATCAACAGATGAATGGATAAAGAAGATGTGGTATATATACACAATGGAATACTATGCAGCCATCAAAAGAAATGAAATCTTGCCATTTGCGACAACATGGATGGAACTAGAGCGTATCATGCTTAGCGAAATAAGTCAAGCAGAGAAAGACAACTATCATATGATCTCCCTGATATGAGGAAGTGGTGATGCAACATGGGGGCTTAAGTGGGTAGGAGAAGAATCAATGAAACAAGATGAGATTGGGAGGGAGACAAACCATAAGTGACTCTTAATCTTACAAAACAAACTGAGGGTTGCTGGGGGGAGGGGGGTTGGGAGAAGGGTGTTGGGGTTATGGACATTGGGGAGGGTAGGTGCTTTGGTGAGTGCTGTGAAGTGTGTAAACCTGGCGATTCACAGACCTGTACTCCTGGGGATAAAAATACATGTTTATAAAAAAATTAAAAAGTTAAAAAAAAAAGAAAGAAGATACAAGTTTTTATTAAAGAAGATTTTAAACTATATTCATACACTTCCATGTAAAAAATGTAGTGAAAGATCTGGCAAGACATACACTATACTCTTTTTTTTTTGGAAGTAGGCTCCACACCCCATGTGGGGCTCAAACTCATGACTCTCAGATCAAGAATCACATGTTCTACCAGCTGAGCCAACCAGGCACCCCTATACTATATTGTTTGTTATGATTCCTTCTGGGAAAGAAAATAATTGGGGGAGGACAATATACAAGAGCTACAGTTTTTGCTGTATATAATTTGATATTATTTAGATTATTTATAAGCCTATATTCATATATTACTTATATAACTTTTAAAATGTAGTTCTAGTGTGGTATTTTTCCTGTGTGTCTTTAAGAGAAAGTTGATTGGATGTTGAAGCATGGGATGAGTAGGCCAAGGGTTGATATTCTGGCAAGCTAAAGGTCCAAATTAAATAAAAGAACACAGAAGCAGAATTGCATCATGGGAAGGAATTAGCATACCTCGAGGGTAATGCTGTTTTGTCTGGATAATCTGGCAGTAGCAATAGCATATAGAGACAGTTAAGAAGGCTTGGTCTTAATCTTAACCTTCCACCTACCCCACAACCTCTCACCCTGATTTATTTTGTTTTTAGGCTCCAGCTGTATTTGGATAGCATATATTTTGCTGATATACATAGAATGTAAATGAAGACTTCAGAGGTCTCTGTGAGCTTTGCCAGAGCAAAGCAACCAGAGGTACAAAGAGGATTTTATGTGATGGTTTTTGAAGGCTGGGAAGTAGACAATTTGAGCCAGACCAAAGGGTTTTAGTAGCCTACTGGCAAGAAGACTGGGGAATGGGGGTATGGGGGTGGGAGACAGGTTTTTAATTGTACATTAATTAGTATTTTATTCTAGGGTTTTCACCAAAGAAATATCTTTGGAAAACAGTCTCACAATTGTGTTTAATGAATGAATAAAATGTTTGTTGAATGAATGACACATGAATCTGAAGAAGAGATGAAGACAAGCAGACTAGATAAGAGTAGACTCATACTAGCAAGACAGTGGGGGAAGGAAAGAGAGGACTACACGTAGGCTTGCTGCTCATGAAGTTCCTGGACAAGACCCCTGAATGGTCAAGAGGTATAAATACAGAAGTTTGTGACTTTTTCCCTCTAGGAAGCTATCAGTGAAACTAACATACAATTGGACTGACACTGCCTCCTCACATTTCCTGGCCCTCCCTCTTTACTCGTTCTGGCCAACACCCTATCATTGATGACTCTCTTCTAGCTGCCCTCTTCCTACAGGGTTTTATATACCCTAAGAGCAACGTGGAAGCCAATCAAGAGAGAAATTCCTGGCTCTTCTAAAAGTCAGTGTGGTTTCTAAAGTGTTCTGTTACTTTATGCTCCACAGCATCTCAGCAACATTATATACCAACTTCCTTGCCTGCCTAGAGATACCAGTCTTTCATCTGATACACTTCTGTCCATTTCTTGGATACCTGGCTCTTTTCTTATCCTCCCAAATTTTGGGTGCTCAGGATGGGCCTGGTCCTATGACCTAGCCAGCTAGCTGGTATACCTTCTGTGCTCTCAGAGATCATGCCATCATCTGTCAGAGCACACCCCTTATGCTCATCTCCCTGGCCTTGTTTTAAACTAAGATCTATAATGAATGACCCTTCCCATACAATCCCAGGCAGTTCAGCTGCCTGAATTCCAAAATTAAGTCCCCACCCCATCTTTGATTTGTCTCTCCAGAATTGATAACCTGTGCCTGGAATCAGACAAGAATCTGACTATATTAGTTTCCTATGGTTGCTGTAACAAACTACCTCTAACACAAATTAATTATTTTCTGTTTTGGAGGACAGAACTCTGAAGTGGGTCTTACCATGCTCCACAGAGTCATGATAATTCAAAAGTAAAAAGAAAATAAAGTATTACTTAGCATGGTGTACTTCTACCATGTAAGACACTATATATATATCACATGGCACTAAGGCTGGGAATATGGCCCTTAAAAACCTCACTAGGTCTAGAATAGCAGAAAAGTTTAATAAGCAAGAGTCCTCCCATTTTGTTAGTGTTGTAAAACTTCTTATCTCTCACCCATAAGCTGAATATCCAGGTCTGTTGAATATAGATGGATTTAACTTCTTGAAGGACATATAATTATAATTGATTGTCTTTAAAAATAGGGGTGAAAATGACTATGGAAAAATATTGTTTTTAATTTTTTTAATTTTTTATATGATATAAGGTAAAGAGTCCAACTATTTTGCATGTAGCTATTCAATTTTCCTAGCACTATTTGTTTAAAAAGAAGATACAAGTTTTTTTGTTTTTTTTTTTTAAAGATTTTTATTTATTTATTTGACAGAGAGAAATCACAAGTAGGCAGAGAGGCAGGCAGAGAGAGAGAGAGAGAGGAGGAAGCAGGCTCTCCGCTGAGCAGAGAGCCCGATGCGGGACTCGATCCCGGGACCCCGAGATCATGACCCGAGCCGAAGGCAGCGGCTTAACCCACTGAGCCACCCAGGTGCCCCAAGATACAAGTTTTTATTAAAGAAGATTTTAAACTATATTCATACACTTCCATGTAAAATAAATAAATAAATAAATAAAAATAAAATCTTTTTTAAAAAAAGAGGCCTTCCTGAATCCCTTACATATCTTTCTATATCTCCCTAACACTTTTAGCTACCTGCCGTTATTTGTTTGGTAAATAATTAGACTCTCTCATTAGACTGTAAGTTCATGGTGGCAAGGACTTTGTTTTGTTTATTGCTGCACACACAGAGTCTAGAATATGCTTGGCCCATTAATAGGCACTCAGTAAATTTTGAGCAGAGTGGATGGAGAAGGGAGAGACTGTTAACTTTTTAGTCACATACCACTGTATTGTTTGATAGGTTACCATTAGTGTGAATTACTTTAATATTTTAAAACCAGTACATTAGGAAAGTTTTAATAATTCACAATCATTGATAAAATTTATACATTATCCCCTCTGTGGTACTTGAATTAATTAAGCTGAAGGGAAGCATTATTATTAATATTTTTTAAAGATTTTATTTATTCATTTGTTAGAGAGATCACACCAGCAGGGGAAGCAGCAGGCAGAGGCAGAAGCAGGTTCCTTGCCAAGCAAGGAGCCCGATGTGGTACTGGATCCCAGTACCGTGGGATCATGACCTGAATCAAAGGTGGATGCTGAACCAACAGAGCCACACAGGTGTCCCAACATAATTACTATTTTTAAAAGATTTTATTTTTAAGTTCTCTACACTTAACGGAACTTGAACCTACAGTCCCAAGATCAAGAGTTGTATGTTCTACTGACTGAGCCAGCCAGGTGCCCCAAGGAAGCATTATTAAATGCTGAATTTCAGTTCTCAGTGATGGGCTTGGATGTAGCTTTACACAATGCTTTTTAAAATTATACTTGAACTTTAATCTGTCTGTGGAAAGCTATCCATGTTTTATTTTTTATTTTTAAAAAGAATTTATTTATATATTTTAGAGAGAGAGTGCAAGTGTGAGTGGGGGGAGGAGTAGAGGGAGAGAATCTCAAGCAGACTTTCTGCTGAGCCAGGGCTCAATATCCCAACCCATGAGATCATGACCAGAGCCAAAATCACCAGTTGGGCGCTTAACCAACTGAGGCGCCCAGATGCCCCAAGCTATCCTTGCTTTAAAGCACTGTGTGTGTGTGCATGTATGTATACCTTATTTATATCTTGGATGGCGTTTATTGTATGTGATTGTAAGGCATTATGTCACTTTCAGGTATTTTTTGTTTTTTTAAGATTTTATTTATTTGACAGACAGAGATCACAAGTAGGCAGAGAGGCAGGCAGAGAGGGGGGGGAAGCAGGCTCCCTGCCAAGCAGAGAGCCTGATGCGGGGCTCTATCCCAGAACCCTGGGATCATGACCTGAGCCGAAGGCAGAGGCTTAACCCCACTGAGCCACCCAGGCACCCCAGGAAGGCCTCTCTTAAGAAGATACTTGAGCGAAGATTTAAACGAAGTGCAGTTGTAACCCAAATGACTACCCAGCAGAAAGGTGGTCCAAGCTGAAGGAACAAATGTGCAGCTCTGTGAGGTGGAATATGGTTGGCATGTTGGAGGAACAGCAAAGAGACCAGTGCACATGAAGCAGGGTGATGAAGGAGCTATCTTTTTATCCACCTATAGAAAGTCTCTGAATCTACCCAGTGTGGTTATGATACCAGTAGATGCAGTTAAATTCAGTTTCATTTACTTTCCCTTTTTAGGGATTTTTAAAAAAAAATTTTTAAATTGCTTTCATAAATGGTTTGCATCTTTCCAAAAGTGAAGTATATTCAAAGAAGTCTAGCTTCTATTTTTATTCCCTCCAGCCTGTTTCTTTTCCCATGGGTAACAATCTATGAACCCTCTAGTTTTTAAATACAGGAAATACATTTGTAATTCCTTCCATTTCTTTTTTTTTTTTTAAGATTTTATTTATTTATTTGACAGAGATCACAAGTACGCAGAAAGGCAGGCAGAGAGAGAGAGAGGGGGGAAGCAGGCTCCACTGCTGAACAGAAAGCCCAACACAGGGCTCGATTCCAAGACCCTGAGATCATGACCTGAGCTGAAAGCAGAGGTTTAACCCACTGAGACACTCAGGTGCCCCACCATTTTTTTTCTTTTTTTTTTTAGATTTTATTTATTTATTTACTTGAGAGAGAGAGAGCTCAAGCAGGGGGAGGGGCAGACAGTGGGAGAAGCAGGTTCCCCACTGAGAAAGGAGCCCGATGTGGGACTCGATCCCAAGACCCTGGAATCATGACCTGAGCTACAGGCAGACTCTTAACCAACTGAACCACCCAGGTGCCCCTCCTTCCATTTCTTAGATACGTTAACATCCACCACCCCCACCCACCTTCGGAGGTAAATGGTAGCATAGTATAAAACTACTGAATGTCTGAGTCTGTGTGTTGTCCTTGCACAGGGACCATGTTAATCTTCTGTTATTATAGTGCCGTTATAGAGATGTGCTGCAGAAGCAACACTAAGAGATGAATATCTTACATGGGTAAGAGTTCAGAAGCTGGACTCTGCTAGGAGAGAGATGGCTTCAGTAGGTGCACCATGGGGAAACATGCAGGGTCAGTAGTCACCATGAAGATACCAGGTACCTACAGAAAGAGAAAGTAGCTCAGGATGGACCAAAGGCCTTGGAAAAAGAAGTGAAAGGAGAACTACAGACATTGCCTCCCTCACAGCTCCAACTTGAGGCTGCTCCAGTTGATGAACCTTTCCTGCAAAATTACGTTGTCTCAGAGAAGGGATCAAAAGAGGGCTCTAATGTTTTGGTTTTTCAATGAATTCGTTAAGCACATGAGGGTATAAACCCAGGATCCTTCATAAGCACACAAATGTGTTTGAACAAACTCAAGTCATAAACCAAAAAATGTTCCTAATTTTCTCTTAGTTTGAATTGTGCAATACTCGAAAGAAAACGGCATTCTAGGGGCGCCTGGGTGGCTCAGTGGGTTAAAACCTCTGCCTTCAGCTCAGGTCATGATCTCAGGGTCCTGGGATCCAGCCCCGCATCAGGCTCTCTGCTCAGCAGGGAGCCTGCTTTCTCCTCTCTCTCTGCCTGCCTCTCTGCCTACTTGTGATTTCTGTCTGTCAAATAAATAAATAAATAATAAAATCTTTAAAAAAAAAAAAAAAGAAAGAAAAAGGCATTCTAGAGGTCATTCTAATTTGCCCAAAGAGCCAAAGAGAATATATCTTAGCCAAAAGAAGAGAACAAAAAAAACATTGCAAATTATTTTGTATATACTGAGCCCCTTATATTTTATTGAGTAAAAATGTATTGAGTGACTACTATGTTTAACACTCTGTTAGGTGCTGTAGAAGACCTAAATGTGAATTAGACCTAACCCCTGAGAATCTTACCATCTGTGCCATTTATTAACTTATGACTTCTCAGCTATAAATCCATTCTTTTGCTTTGTTATTTCTAGAGCTAGACTCTGCAAGCATTTCTGCTTTGACAACTGGCAAAATGTTAGGCTTTGCCAGAAGAGGGCGATGGAAAGACCCTGTGAGACCAGAGCTGGAGGAAATGACTTTTCTTTCATCCTGTGTGGAGCCCATGGATTGGTTCCCAAGAGGAGCCTGGTTTTGTGGACCTCAGCAGTCTTCCCGGTTCACTTGTGGCTGGTGCCTCTAGCAAGTTCCTTCAACACAGGGGGACTATACAGTCCTGTGACAGCCATGCCCTCTTCTTTAAATTTCTAAGGTCTTCCTTTCTGTTCACTCATCCTTAGCCAAGGGTAGTAGCTCTTCCGACAGTTGCTACTTCTGCACCTCTTAGAAACCACTTTATTCTTCTTAATAGATACCTTTTATTGGTTAACAATCTTTACATTTTCTTTGTTCAAATTGTTAAAATGGTTCTATCTCCTTGTTGATCCCATGGAACATGAAAAAAAAGATCTAAATTAACATAAATTCTGTGGGAAGAGGGCTATTTCTGCTGTAATCACAGACCAAAGATCAAAAAGGTCAAAGATGTAGACCCTCAGTTTATGTTGTGTTCAGCTGCATATAAAAGAAGGTTGACCTCAGTGGCTTCAGCAAATAGAAGTTTTTTTCTTGTATAACATGAAGTCCATAAATAGATAATAGCAGCTCTAGCTACTTAAAAAAATAAAAAAAGTTAAGAACTCAATCTCCTTTTCACTTCCAACTTCTCCATCCTTAACGTTCAGTTTCTGTATTCAGTGGTTGCGAGATTGTGGCTTCACCTCCAGACACTGGATCCATATTCCAAGCAGGGGGAGGGGGAACGGTGGGGGGGAAGAAAAAAAGAAATAAGACGGTTGAATCTATATCCTTTGTATGCATTCTTAGAGCCAATACCAAGTAACTTTAACTCACATGTCACTGACCATTCTTAACTATAAGGAAACCTGGGAAGTTCAGTATTTTTGAACTCTGAACAGAGTTCTATAACTGAGAAAAAAAGGGAGAAGTTATGTTGGATAGGTAACCAGCCATATACAAATTAAGTGAAATTAAGTGAAAAATGGGTAACTTATTTACTTTTTTATCTATTATTGAAGTATGGTTGACAATGTTATATTAGTTTCAGAGGTACAACATAGTGATTCAACAAGTCCATACATTCCTCAGGACTCACCATGATAAGTGTATGTCACCATATGTTATTAAGATATTATTGACTATATTCCCTATGCTTTGCCTGATGGATAAGGGGCAAAAGATAGACCTGATCTCATATCCATATACTTTCTCATTTTCTTCCATTTTCCATATTTATACAAACTAGTCTTTCAATATTAATTATTAACTGTGCATAAAATTGTTTTCTTCCTCAATAACTAGCATATCTTACCAGGAAAAAAGGATGGAATAATATTTGTTATATCAGTATAGTGTTTTCAGGTAACTCTTCAATATAAATTTTAGCCTAGACCATCTGGACCTCTGAAAGGCCATAAAATGATACATGTACTTTTAATTCCTTACTAAATCTTTGGAGTTATTTATTTATTATTCATTTTTTAAAAGATTCTTTATTTATTTATTTGAGAGAGAAAGAAATCACAAGTAGGCAGAAGTAGGCAGACAGAGAGGGAGAAGCAGGCTCCCTACTGAGCAGCGAGCCCAATGTGGGGCTAGATCCCAGGATCAGCCCATCTCTCTCATCTGAGCTTAAGTCTGTCTCAATGAGGCACTTTTTAAACAAGCCAGTCTCAGGGCACCTGCGTGGCTCAGTGGGTTAAGCCTCTGCCTTCAGTTCAAGTCATGATCTCAGGGTCCTGGAATTGAGCCCCACATATGGGCTCTCTGCTCAGCGGGAAGCCTGCTTCCCACCTCTCTCTCTGCCTGTTGCTCTACCTACCTTTGATATCTCTATCTGTGTATCAAATAAATAAATAAAAATCTTTTAAATAAATAAAAATAAACAAGCCAGTCTCTTTTCTGAAGGTGTTTCCGTTACCACACACCATAAAATATAGTTCTAAAATTGTTACTAATTTGTGTTTTTCTCCAATTTTTTATATATCAGTTCAATTTTTCATATACCCCAATTATAATGTAAACTCTTACATTTTCCTGTATACTCACTATGTCAAAGAGGGGACACAGTATTTATTTGGAGCTCACCTTGATAGAATGATCCTATATCATTAGCATAGATTTAGACGTTCATTTTCCTAAAAAAAGATAAATTGGTAACAAATTAAGGCCCATAATATGAAACAAAAATTTTCATAAGAAAAGCAAAACAGTTTTATAACAAAGTCCAGAATATTTTTAACTTACATTTCTGGTTTTCATTTCCACAAATAATATATATATATTTTTTAATCACACTAATGTGAGAAGGCTGGTGAAAACTTTACAGACTATCGAAATGAAAACTTTCTGGATACCTGAGTGGCTCAGTCATTGAATGTCTGCCTTCAGCTCAGGTCATGATCCCAGGGTACTGGGATTGAACCCCATGTCAGGCTCCCTGCTCAGTGAGAAGCCTGCTTCTTCCTTTTCCACTCCCCCTGCTTGTATTCCCTTTCTCACTGTCTGTCCTTCTCTGTCAAATAAACAAATATAATCTTTTTTTAAAAAATGAAAACTTCCAAAAGCAGATAATTTAAGCATCTTTCCATGTGTCCAGGTGAGGACTACCTTACATAGTTTTGTTTTGTTTTGTTTTTACCTTACATAGTTTTAACAATAACAACCCTACTTCACCCCAGAATTTCAAGGAAAGGGGAGTCAGTGTACCAGACATGCGCTTCTATCTGATTTGCTCTGAGTTATGCCTGGAATTCTGAACTCAAATTACCCACATTAAGATGCTGCTGCCTCCTGATTACTTAAAAAAAAAAAAATCTTTTTTTTTTTTTTCTTTCTTTAAAAAGGGACACCTGGCTGGCATAGTGGGTATAGTATGCAGTTCTTAATCTCAGGGTCCTGGGTTCAAGCCCCAGTTGGGTATAGAGATTACTTAAAAGAAAAGAAAAGAAAAAGATGCTGCTGCCCCCACATGGATTTCAAAGGAGTGCATATTTTGAAAACAGTATCTTCTGTTTCAGTTATCTCTTGCAATGTAACAAACCACCCTAAAACTTCATAGCTTCTAAGCATAACCTTTTCACTGCTCTTGATCTGTGGATCAGGAATTTAGGCAAGGCTTGTTTCTCTTCCATGTGGTTTTGGCTGGGAAGAACCCGGGGCGCTTGGGTTATGCCTCAATGGGTTAAGCCACTGCCTTCGGCTCAGGTCATGATCCCAGGGTCCTGGGATCAAGCCCCACATCAGGCTCTCTGCTCAGCAAGGAGCCTGCTTCCTCCTCTCTCTCTGCCTGCCTCTCTGCCTACTTGTGGTCTCTGTCTGTCAAATAAATAAATAAAATCTTAAAAAAAAAAAAAAGGCTAGAGAACCCAACATAGCCTCTGTCACATGTCTGGGGCACCTCAGCTCTCTTTTATGAGGCTTTTTTTCTGTCAAGAAAATTTCTTATCACTCAGTAGTCTAACCCATGTTTTCTTGATGGATGGTTGGCTTCCAAGGAGAAAATGAAAGCTCTAAGACCTCTTTCTAATCCAGGAGTCACACAGTGTCACTCTCTGGGTCAAAGCAAGTCATAAGATTAGCCCAGATTTAAGGAGAAGGAAAACAGACTCCGTTGTTTGATGAGTGGCAAAGTCACATTGCAAAGGGGCACAAAGTAAAGGAAGGATTATCGCACTTACATTGGGAAAGGATTTTCTATACTTCTCTTTACCACCCCATTCCTTTCTTTCCCATGCTGTCTTCACTCAGGCATTCACATAATACCAAACTGTGATTCATTACTTAATACGATCATCTCTAGGGTGCCTGGGTGGCTGAGTTGGTTGAGCACCCAACTCTTGATTTTTGGCTCAGGTTCTGATCTCAGCTCAATTTGTGATCTCAGGGTGGTGAGATCCAGCCCCCCAATAGGCTCCCAGCTCAGTGCAGAGTCTGCTTGCCCCTCTCCTTCTGCCCTTCCCCTCACTCACCCTCCTGCTGGCATGTGTGCACATCCACTCTCTCTTTCTTTCTTGCTCTCAAATAAATTAATAAATAAAATCTTGGAAAAACAAAAAACAAAAGACGACCGTCTCCACTATTTAAGAAAAAAATACAGAGAGACTTGAATACTTCAAAAGAAGTCCCCCATGCATCTTTACAGTCTCACTTTACTCCTCTCAGAAGGCACCATTTTTCTTCAAACTTTCTCAGTGCAAATATTCATCCTCTGTCAACATGGGCTGGTACCATGCAAGACCCACTTTCTTAGACACACACACAAACACAGGTAGCACTATCTATTCTTTGAACACCTAATATTCTTCATAAATATTTAAACTCTAACTGGTTGAACCCACCAAGAACATATTGTCTCCTCTTCTAGGCCAGTTCATCTGCTTATTGACATATTGACAGTCAGAGCCTAGACTTAGACTGAACCTCTCCCTGTTATAGGCACCTAGCCCATGTGCACCCTGGAAGTGATCCCGTTAGGGATCCCAGCTTCTCTCCTGCCTCCTCTAACTCTCCAACAGTTACTGCTACTGATTTATGGCTGAAGAGACAGAACTTCCCTTAAACCATCTCTGTACACGGGCGCCTGGGTGGCTCAGTGGGTTAAGCCGCTGCCTTCAGCTCAGGTCATGATCTCAGGGTCCTGGGATCGAGTCCTGCTTTGGGCTCTCTGCTCAGCAGGGAGCCTGCTTCTCTCTCTCTCTCTCTCTCTGCCTGCCTCTCCATCTACTTGCGATTTCTCTCTGTCAAATAAATAAATAAAATCTTTAAAAAAAAAATCTCTATACACAATTCCATTTACGATAGCTATTCCTTTATAAAGATCTATTATTAAAGTAAAGGATATGTGATGATTAATTTTGGGTCAACTTGATGGCCATGGGGTGCCTAAATTAAATATTATCCCTGGGTGTGTCTGCGAAGGTTTTCTGGATGAGATTAGCCTTTGAATCAGCAGGCTGGTTAAAGTAGACTGTCCCCCCGCAATGTGGGTGGGCATCGTCCAAACCAGTGAGAGTCTGAATAGAACAAAAAGCAAAGGAAGAATGAATTTGCCCTTTTCTCCCCATCTAACTATTGAGCTGGGACATCACATCTCATTCAGACTGCAAATTACACTATTGGTCTCCCTGGTTCTCAGCCCTTCAGAATCAAATTGAATTAATCCACTGGCTTTCCTGGGTCTCCAGCTTGGAGACAGCAGATCATAGGACTTCTGAGCTTCCATAACCACATGCACTAATTCTTCATAATAAATAAATAGATAACTCAATAATTAATTTCCTACTGGTTCTGGTTCTCTGGAGAACTCTGATGAATGAAGAGCACTGTTTCTACTTTACACATCACAGGATACTACATACTTCAGGTAAGAACTGAGTACTTGAGAAAATAAATAAGCTCTCTTTGAACTGCACGTGTGAATTCAAATGAATTGTCTCTATTTTGTGGGCTAAAGATTGAGCCTAAACTGACTAGCTTCACGTGATTTTGAACTATTTGCATTTGAAGTTGGATCAATGACAAATTCATTTTTGTTTTTTTAAGATTTATTTGCAAGAGAGAGAATGAGAGAGAGAGAGCGAGTGCGTTCACGCAAGAGTTGGGGAGGGTCAGAGAGAGAAGCAGACTTCCTACTGAACAGGGAGCCTGATGCAAAACTCAATCCTAGGACTCCAGGATCAACCTGAACTGAAAGCCATTGCTTAACCAACTGAGCCACCCAGGTGCCCCGGATCCCTGACAGATTCTTATTCATTCTTCATGTTTCAATTCTGAGGCCTTCTCCCTAGGGTTGCCCCTAGATGATACCACACACCTTGTGCTAACTAGAAAAAGGGTGATCTTCTAGGTCGACGTTATCCCATGCCAAGACTCTAGGCTAAGTGGGTGAGATTTCAGCACCACCCCCCATCCCATCAACTGGGCATACTCCATGTTTAATCTTTTATGTTGACTTGTATCACTTTCACTACCATGAACTACTAAGTAAAATTTACAGAGTTTGAGGATCTACCAAAAGTTAAGTAAGACTTAACTTTTTCTGAGATATTTCTATAGCCATCAAAGAAAATGATTTGTCCAAAGTTACCAAAAGCAGGTGTTAAAAGTTGACCCGGGGGGCACCTGGGCGGCTCAGTGGGTTAAGCCGCTGCTCGGCTCAGGTCATGGTCTCAGGGTCCTGGGATGGAGTCCTGCATCCAGCTCTCTGCTCAGCGGGGAGCCTGCTTCCCTCTCTCTCTCTTTCTGCCTGCCTCTCTGTCTGCTGTGATCTCTCTCTGTCAAATAAATAAAATCTTTAAAAAATAATAAAATAAAATAGAATAAATAAAAGTTGGGTCGGTTTTTAAAATACTCAGACTTTCTTTAGTCCCATGAATTACATTACATCCTTTAATCTTTACAAGTGTAGAGCTGGAAGAAAAATTACCTTCCTCACTTCATTACCAAGACGCAACTTTGTGCCCAAAGTCACAAAACTCTTTGATCTCTTCAGGAGCTCTTTCCCTTGTCCCTGTACTTCAGATCAGGTCCTCTGCCAGTCGAAGGATTAGCCATACTTCTGGAATACTTTTCCAGAGTGAATACTTTTCCAGATTCCATTAAAGAAATGTGTTCCCTTTGCTGGGGACCCTCATTTCTTCTGTCAAGCAGTGCATGAACTCCTCCCCCACGCGCACACACAGTTCTATTTCACCGAGAAGGAGAATGAACAGGAAGGGGAGTCCCTCTAGGAAGGAGACAGTAACAACGGAGTAAAAGGCCAAATCTCATAAGATATCGACTGGAAGAAAAAGTCGCACTATCTTCTGACCAGCTCAGATCAAGAGAGAAGCAATCTGTTCCGCGCTCTCTGCCAGAGATAATTTCTTCTTCTTGCATCGCCCTTACCAGCCGCTGCCCGCCCGCCCACTTCGGTGTGGCTGTCGTTGTCCTTCCCAACTAGTTGCCAATAAAGTTGTTACAAAGTGACCTTGAGCGTCTTCCCTACGGCCCCATTTTCCCCGCCTTCTCCATCCGGGTGCCGCCGCGCGAATAAGAGGCGGAACGCGCCTGCGCGCCCAGCGCCACTCCTTCGACCTCTGCCGCCGTCGTTGCCGCCGCCACCTCCCGGGAAGGTAAGCGGACGGCGCGAGAGCCGGGCCTGGCCCGGGCGGAGCGGCGTCCCGCCAGGACCCATTCATTCTTCTGGCGCCTAGTTGGACGAGGGCCCAGGCCGACGGCGTGCACGGGAGCCCGAGGGACCTGGGTGGGAAGGATAGGCCCGGGAGGGCACTTGACCTTAAGCCTCTTTACCTCCGCAGAAGGGAAGCGGGAGAGGAGCCCACGTCGGCCGTCACCCAGGTCTTCCAGCCGCGCCGCCCCGAAGAGTGTAAGATGTTCACCTGCGCCAAGCTCGCCTGCACCCCTGCTCTGGTGCGTAGCCCAGGCTAGGCCGGGACGCTGAGGGCGGACCTCTGGGCCTGGAGTGTCCACGTTGTTGAATGGGGCACCTCTGGGCGGGGCACACCAACCTGTGGGGACCGCTCATCCCCCACCCTCTGTGTCCTCTTCCATTTCTACTAATCCTGGGGCACCTCACTCGGCCCCTCCTGTCCACGAGTGCCGTGGAGAGCAGCCGAGGCCTAGTTGTCAGGCCCCACTCGCTGTAGGTCAAACCTTCCTTGCTGCTAGTGCCGGAGCGGCCCCCTTCCCCACCTCCTCGCGTGCTGTGGGGTTGGGGTCGGCGCGAAGGTTGGGGTGCTCTTAAGGATGTGGGGGGCCTCTGAGGCCTAGTTCGCCGCCGCAGCGTTCTCCCGTGCCTATCTGTAGGTCAAACTCGCTGCTGCAAAAGGAGGGACTTTGCCTCACCCTGTGTGGGCGGAGGAAGGTGGTGGAGTCGTGGAAAGTCTTTCATCCAGCCTCTGGCTGTTATTTCCATAACCATTTCGGAAGCTTTAGGTGAAGTCAGGATGTGGGGGATTTGTCTTAAAGAATCAGGTCTTGGTTCTGAAGGGATTTTCTGTGACCTTAGTGTAGTGGACACTCCAAGGGCAGAGACGCTGGACTGCAATATGTCCGTAGGGTCGAATATTTCACCGGTTATCCTGACACTGATACAGAATTGTTTAAACTGCTGTTTTTATTTTATAATTAATGGACATACAGGAATATTTTAGAAGTTGTGGGCCTCATATTTAACTTATGGGCTAATTTAAATGACAAGCGTTATACAGTAACCCTTCATTAACTTGTTGGTACACTTCAACTTAGCAAAGAATGTGGGATGTTTATTGCTGTTTGTTTTTTTTTTAATATTTTATTTATTTTACAAGTAGGCAGAGAGAGAGAGAGAAGGAAGCAGGCTACCTGCTGAGCAGAGAGCCCGATGTGGGACTCGATCCCAGGACCCTGAGATCATGACCTGAGCTGAAGGCAGAGGCTTTAACCCACTGAGCCACCCAGGCGCCCTGGTTTTTTTTTTTTTTTTTTTTTTTTTTAATCTAAATCGTGGCACTACAGTAATTGAAATTTTAAAAACAAGTGCTTTTTTTTTCAAGCATGTAGAAGTTTTATTCAGATTATTACAAATAGATTATGTAGCACACTTCATACTTCAGTTAGCAACTTTAAAATAAAATTCCTTCATGGATTAAAAATAACCAAACAGCAAGATAAGAGACAACACAGAACAGTCATATGCTTTCTGATAAATTTTTGCTGATGGCTTTTTTAAAACTTAAGGTACAAGAAGGGTCATTGAAGTCTTAACCTACTCTTCAGTTAATATTTGGAATTTTTTTTTCCTTAATAGATCCGAGCTGGATCCAGAGTTGCATACAGACCAATTTCTGCATCAGTGTTATCTCGACCAGAGGCTAGGACTGGAGAGGTAATAGCAGTAATAATAGAAATTAAGTAACCCCACCAAGTAAGTCTTATGGTTTTAATTAAAGGGGGGTTTAAAAAAACCTCATTAGTGAATGGTTTGAGGGCAGTCTTTTTCCACCCTTGTATCCAAAAAATAGTGCTGAGGATAAGCCAATGAAAGAAACTTGGCTGAGTTGGCTAAGAAATAGTATGTATGTGTGTGCCTTGAGTTACCTGTATTTAAGATTATACTAGCCAGTTACTGAAAAGCCTACCCTATTAAAAAGCATATTCAAATACACTGTTTCATAATTTTCAACAACCTTACGAAGTATACTGTTATCCCTATTCCACAACATTGGAATTACTCTAAGCTCTTGATTTTCCACTGTGCCACACACAATCTCCTATTCAAAAAATCACGAAGAAGTAGTTATCATTTGACAGTGTAGTAATGAAAATAGCTAACTGTGATTACTGATTTAACCCTTGCTTTTTATTTCCTTTTCTTTAGGGCTCTACGGTATTTAATGGAGCCCAGAATGGTGTGTCTCAACTAATCCAGAGGGAGTTTCAGACCAGTGCAATAAGCAGAGACATTGATACTGCTGCCAAATTTATTGGTGCAGGTGCTGCAACAGTGGGAGTGGCTGGTTCTGGTGCTGGTATTGGAACAGTCTTTGGCAGCCTTATCATTGGTTATGCCAGGTAATTTCTATCACCAAATGAGCTACTTTAAGAGCATGCTTTACATAGTTGGAAACTTAGAAAAATAGTGAAATAGTAATAGGTACTTTGTATTAAGTGCCAACTCTGTTTTTGCCTTATATTTTGAGGGCTTTGCATACATGATCTTACTTAACCCTCATAGTACTGCTTGGAGATACTCCAGCTTACTTACGAAGGATGAGCATTGCAGAAATACACTGATTGCCCAAGTAGCTAGTGTCAGAAATAAATTTTCATACTGACTTCAGAGTCTGCACTCTTGATTGTTAAACTATATTGGAACTACAGTTAATAGCACAGTCTCTTTTATATAATAAAAGTATCAATTTCCATTTTATTTAAGATCTTGTTTCTAAACTATCAGATCTTAAGACATAGAATATACTTTCATGGGAATAGCAAGTATGTCTGAACCCCTCAAAATGAATGAAGACAAACCACTTATAGTAACATAGAGATCACTTCCTACTTTTTCTGTAAATGATTGGGATTGAGAAGAAAGAATATTGAACAAAGGCAGGGGCAAAAGAGATCTAGGGAAATACTTTTCTAGGACTTGCCAGTTTGATTCTTTGAGTTTACCAGACATACTGGAATTCAGAAAATATTTCAAAGTAACAATTATATGTGTTTTGTCTCTTTTAGAAACCCTTCGCTGAAGCAGCAGCTGTTCTCATATGCTATCCTGGGATTTGCCTTGTCTGAAGCTATGGGTCTCTTTTGTTTGATGGTTGCTTTCTTGATTTTGTTTGCCATGTAACAGAAATTACTGCTTGAAATGTTGGCATTCATATTAATTACGGATATAATTCTGTGTATCTTACTGTGACTCCGAAAACTGTAGTACTGGTGTCATGGAAATGTACATTATTTCCAAGGTCATTTCATTAAAGATGAAAACTTTAGTTTTTGCCGTGATTTGTACTGAACCTAAATTTCAATAATCACAAAGAAGAATATGCATTCAAGTAGATGCTATGCAAGTCAGGGGAAACTAAGCAGTTGCCCCTTGATGAAAACGAGTCAATTTTATGAGAATTCTTTTATATGGTATTCTGCACATTGTAATTTGTAGGGCTTTCGGTTACTTGTATAAAGGAGAAATATGTGAGTGTTTTCAGCTTCTATGAGATACAATTAATTAAGCTAAGACAGTAACAGGAATTACAATGCCTGGGAGCAGAATTACCTTCCAAGACTAACTTGGCTGGTCTTACACAGCTGGATCTAAAAATCAATCATGTTGGCTTTTTAGGAATTGAAGCCTTGTTAGACTAGTGTTGGGGGTGGTTTTTGCTTTTCAGTAAGTCTCATGTTAAGCAAATAAGTGTCCATAACAAAGTAGAATTTCTAAGAAGAAAATCTCATTAGGAGCTGGTTTCTTGCTTCAATGAGGCTCTCTCTAGGAACCAAGTATCAAGTGGAAAAATTTTAAAGGTGGGGCACTTGGGTGGCTCGGTTGGTTGAGTGTCTGCATTCTGCTCAGGTTATGATCCCAGAGTCCTGGGATTGAACTCTGCATTGGGGTCCCCACTCACCTGAGAGCCTGCTTCTCCCTCTCCCTCTGCCATTCCCCTCCTTTATGCTCTATGGCTCTCTGTCAAAATAAATAAAAATACTTTCAAAAAATTTAAAAAGGTAATGAAAACCAAATATCAAAAAGTAAGCTTAATTGGCTTTTTTTTTTTTTTTTAAGATTTTATTTGTGGGGCGCCTGGGTGGCTCAGTGGGTTAAGCAGCTGCCTTCGGCTCAGGTCATGATCTCAGGGTCCTGGCATCGAGTCCCACATCAGGCTCTCTGCTCAGCAGGGAGCCTGCTTCCCTCTCTCTCTCTCTGCCTGCCTCTCCATCTACTTGTGATTTCTCTCTGTCAAATAATAAATAAAATCTTTAAAAAAATATATTTTATTTGTTTGACAGCACAAGTAAGCAGAGTGGCAGGCAGAGGGAGAGCAAGAAGTAGGCTCTGCTGAGCAGGGACCCCCATGCGGGGCTTGATCCCAGGACTTTGGAATCAAGGAAGGTCTGAATCTGGAATCTGGATCCCATGCCACTTAATGATCATCTGATTTGGGGAATTAACCCATCTTAAGCCCATTTTTCTGTCCATCTTTTCTTCCCAATTATGCAGGGTCATCATGAGGACTAAATTACATAAAGCACATAAAATTCCCAGGAAAGGAAGTGGCACTTGTGTGATGCACATACCCTGTCCTTCCCCAACTGTTTCCCAAGATCCAAACATCAAAGCCTATGGATGTAAATTTTACATCTTCTAACATACTTATGTAGTATTAAACTGCTGTTGAACCAACTAGCATCCCAAGATACTAGTGATGAGCAATGCTTTGGCAATTTTTGGCTTTAACAGTATAGCCAATTCAGGGGTCCCTGGGTGGCTCAATTGGTTAAGCAGCTGGGTCTTTAGGCTAGGACATTCAAAAACAACTGTATATACAGGGAAAATCAGAAAGTAACCACTCATGCCCAAGAAAACGCACAGGCTTAGAAAAAAACAGACAAAACATTGTTTACACATTAAGCTAATCCTTGGCACAGAGACTGTATACAACAATCAAAAGTAATAATAAAATAGCAACAATAAATCCTAGGGAAGGAGAATAATCTGATTGCCAGAGATACCACATTATTCAGATGTCCAGTTTGCAACAACAAGAACAAAAAAAGGTATTCAAAAAACAGGAAAGTATGGCCCATTCAAAGGGAAAAAAAAAAAAAATCTTGGAGCAAAAGACCTGATGGCAGATCTAGACAAAGACTAAACCATATTAAAGATGATCAAAGTACTAAGGAGGTGGAGAAAGTTTAAAAAATGATGTATGCATGAACTTATTCCAAAATTACTACCAAGCTGCAGTAATCAAAACAGTGTTAATGGTATAAAGACAGAATAGACTAATGGAATAGAAAGCCCAGAAATCCTTGCATTTATAGTCCAATAATTTTTGACAGGAGTGTCAAGACCATCCAATGGGGTAATGATAGCCATTTCAACAAATGGTGCCTGGAAAACTGGATAGTCACATGCAAAAGAATGAAGTTGGAACCTTACCTAACAACATATACAGAAATTAACTCAAAGTAAATCAAAGACTTCAATAAGACCAAAAATTACAAAGGTCTTAGAAGAAAACTGCAAAAACTTCAGGACACCAGGTTTGGCAATGATTTCTTAGATAAGACACCAAAGATACAGGCAACAAAAGAAAAAAATTAGATAAACTGAGTATCATGAAAGTTTAAACATTTTGTGCAATAAAAGACATGCTCGGGATGCCTGGGTGGCTCAGTGGGTTAAAGCCTCTGCCTTCAGCTCGGGTCATGATCCCGGGGTCCTGGGATCGAGCCCCGCATCGGGCTCTCTGCTCAGCGGGGAGACTGCTTCCTCCTCTCTCTCTCTCTGCCTGCCTCTCTGCCTACTTGTGATCTCTCTCTGTGAAATAAATAAAATCTTTAAAAAAAAAAAAAAAAAGACATGCTCAAAAAGACAAGACACAAAATGGGAGAAAATATTTGTAAATCCTCTATCAAATAAGGGATTAATATCCACAATATGGAGAGATGTCCTAAAATTCAACAACAAAAACACAACACATTTAAAAATGGTCAAAGGACTTAATAGACGGGCGCCTGGGTGGCTCAGTGGGTTAAGCCTCTACCTTTCACAGCTCAGGTCATCTCAGGGTCCTGGGACTCCGCTCAGCGGGGAGCCTGCTTCCCTTCCTCTCTCTCTGCCTGCCTCTCTGCCCACGTGTGATCTCTGTCTGTCAAATAAATAAATAAAAATCTTATTTTAAAAAAAAAGGACTTAATAGACCTTTCTCTGAAGGTACTCAAATGGCTGACTGAGATGAAAAGATGCTCACCATTACTAATCATTAGGGAAAGGCAAATCAAAGCTACAATGAGATACCACCACTTCACACCATGGTATGACAACTATAAAAACAACAAAACAAAAATGTTGGCAAGGATATGGGGGAATTGGAACACTTCTGCGCTGTTGGTAGGAATGTAAAATGGTATAGCCACTATGGAAAATAGAATAGTGGTTCCTCAAAAAGTTAAAAATAGAAGTGCCATATGATCCAACAATTCTACTTATGGGTGTATTCCCCCAAAGAACTGAAAGCAAGGTTTTGAAGAAATACTTGCATTATTCACTATTATAACTAAACTATGGAAGCAACTTAAGTGTCCATCGATGGATAAATGGTATAAGCAAAATGTGGTATATACATGCAATGGAATGTTGTTTAGCCTTAAAAAGGAAAGAAGTTCTGATAGATGCTACAATTGGATGAACCCTGAGGACATTAATGCTAAGTGAAACAAACCTGTCACGAAAAGACAAACTGCTGTTTAATTCACTTAGGTAGTTAGAGTAATCAAAATCATAGAGTCAAAAAAGAATTGTTATTGCTAGGGGCTGGGGTGGGAACAATGCAGGCGTCTAGTTTAACAGGCATGGAGTTTCAGTTTTACAAAATAGACATGGATGGTAATGATGGTTGCAAAACATTATGAATACATTAAGTTTTTATTTTTAAGTAATCTCTATACCCAACGTGAATCTCAAACTCACAACCCTGTGATCAAGGTTTGCATGCTCTTCCAACTGAGCCAACCAGGCACTCCTCATTATAGATGTATTTAATATCACTGAAATATATACTTAAAATGCTTAAGATGGTAGATGTTGTTATGTGTATTTTATGAAAATAGAACAATCAAGGGCCCAGGGAGCACAGTATGGTTCAGATCCATTTCAGTAAGAGCCAGTAAATAGACGAGAACTGTAAAGAACTTGAGAGTTCAAGCTCTAAGAGGTAAGGTACTTCCAAGGAATGATAAAAATTTGCTGAGCAGCTGAAGTTAGGTAGAAATGAATGTTACTAAAGTTAAGTTTGAAGAAGGATTATAGATAAATGGGAAATATCCTTTGAGAACCAAAAAATAAATACTCATTATTTGATAATTTTAGCCAAGTGGTTTGGTTTGGGTGTTAAGTGTTTGAAAGGAGAAAACATCAGGACTATCCTCTGCAAAGCCTTCTAAGTACATGATTTCTATACCTGAAGTTATGAGTTTTTGAAGTCTCTACATGCTAAGCATATACTAATTTGGTAATTTCACAGTATTACTCTATTGAAAATATTATGGACTTTAGATCTAAATACATAGTCCATTAATTACTTGCCAAATTCTTTACATTATTAGAACCAAAAAAATTCTTTTTCAGATCTAATACTATCATCCTCTGCCTCAACAAACATGGCAGTTGGACTTTGTCTCTGCCAAAAACATTATGCCTTGCTTTGATGTACAGATAGTTAATAAGTAGTAGTCAAAACTTATGATAGTATAGGATTTGTAAGTGGTATCACAATTTTTATAGATCTTTTGAAGGTGGGTAGCATGAGTTTATATATACTCTGCTTTTCCCTCCACCCACCCAAATCCTACCCTCTTCTACTACACAAGCTCACCTGTGCATTCTTTCTGGTGATGTGTATATTAAAATATACTACACCATTGCTACTCAAAGTGAGGTCCAGGGATCAGCAGTGTTGGCATCACTCCGGACCTTCTCAGAGATAGAGGTTCTAGAGCTTCACACCACACCGTCTGAATCAGAATCTGAATCTTAACAAGGATTCCAAGTGATTTGTATACACATTAAGCTTTCAGAACACTGTACTAGAATACAACAATTCTCCACATGCCTTGACTAGACTCCTTATCTTTCAAAAAGCTATCAACTCATTAATTTGGCAGGTTTTTCCCCCCCTTTTGGAATGTACTGCTAATCCAGTGATTCTCAAAGTGTGGTCTGAAAATTCTGAGGGCCCTTAGAAACTTTCAGGGGGTTCACAAGTTCTTCCTTTTTCCACTGACATAGCCATGTGAGGCTAGATTGTCATCAGAACTTCAACCAAAACAATATGATGCAGCAGATCGAATACGGAGATAGAAAAATGCAGCTACTATTAAGTGTAATGTAGTTATTTACAAAAGTGAATACAATGCCTTTCTATTTTTGTGTTGGAATATATAGTTATTTTTTAAAATGTTATTTATGTTAACATGTTGTTATGGAGTGCAGGTTCCCAAAATCAAAAATTAGAACCACTGGTATAATCTGTCAGTGAGAGATTAGGCTCCAGTATGACATTTCACTTACAACTTTATAGAAACAGTTTTGTAAATTGAGGGTAACCTTCTATCTCTAGGTCACATCTTTTTAGCTATCTGTTTATAATCTCTAAACATTGGCCCACATTCCTTGTAAGAATCTGCGTTTCCTTCTCCTGAATGATGCAAGTAATCTATCTCCTATTAAATGTTTAGTAACTTAGAGTTTCTTTTCCAAGGGAGCTTAAATATTGAAGAGAAGAATGACTTAAGATCAATGGAGACTCATAAATCCAAGGGCTTTTGATTGTTCTACCTATTAGCATGACTAGCATCCTACAACTGATCTTGGCAGAGACTCCTAGGAGGACCCATGGTTGCTGGCAGTGGCTATTTTTCAACAAAAAGCATTTAGTTAGCATTTCTCAGCCATAGAGATTCAGGATCTGCTCATCTTACAGGAGAGTCCCAGGGTTTGCTTTCTCAAATGGTTATATAGTTCGGTTGAGTCTCTCAAATGCTGGACAGCTTGGTATTATTCCTGGGGGAATAATCTATCTAATTCTATCTAAAGCACAGCTCAAAATATTTATCTACCTCTCTAGAGATATTCAAAACATCTTTAGCTCTCAAGACCCCTAAAATTGTAGCAAGGGAGTAAGCTTAGAATACTGTGTGTTATCACATTCCCGCTTTTTCTCCACAGTACTTACTACTGTTTAAAATATATTGTTTATAAATGTGTTGTGACTCACCTCCTCTCCCATGAAAGTCTCCTTAAGGGATTGTGTCTTTTTGATAGTTGTAGCTGCAGGGCCAGGAACAGTGCCTGGCATGTTCATATCAAATACTGATACTCTATTAATAGTAAACTATAGAAACAGAGTATTAGGTTGACATTTAACCCAAGAGGCTATCTCCAAGGTGAGAATGTAACTGGAAAGAGCAAGGTATTATTCTGTGGCCTGGGAAGGTCCATATGACCAGGACTTTCTTGGTTTCTGGCTTAAGGAATTCATAGCTTTGCTATTATGTGGGCCTCAGGTTGACAGTTATGGGGAGTCATAAAGGGTAAACACTGGAATGCCAGACAAAATTCTTTACCCTAGAAGTGGTTCTACCTACCTGCATTGGTAACTTAATAGTGTGTGGAAAGCTAAGAGTAATGATGATAAGCCCTCTTTTAAGCGAGTGGGATGAGAAAGTGGAAGGAGGAGGCACTGATACGAAAGATGGAAAGAAAGTACAGTCTTAAATTCCATTCTTTCTCTGGACTGGTCTCACTGAGGCTGGCATAAACTAAAGTATGATTTGAAGATAAATGCAGCCCTCTAATTTTCCCCCCACAATGCCAAACACAATTAATTATAGACTCTTCTGAGACCCAAAGACTGGGGGTGGGAATTGGACAAGGACCCTCCTTGTACTTGAAATGTTCTGAATGAAAATTCCCATAGCGAGAAACAGATTTTAGAAGGTTAACTATAACGTAGGCCATTTCAGGGATGTTCAAGAAAACCCTGGCTTGCCAGAGGGAAAGAAAAAAGATCTGCCATGAGGTAGAAGCTACAAAAAAATCAACTAAAATGTCTGGGGTCATGCTGTCCTCATCTCATCATTCTGCACTGGGCTGCATCTTTAGGACACCTATGAAAATGCAGAGGCTTTCTGTGAGTCCAAGGCAGACATAAAGGATATCCTGGATATCCTGTGTTTTGTTTAGCTACAAACAGAAACTTACAAATTAAATCTTCCTTTTCACTCTAATTGTCATATATACATATGTATATATATACATATATACATATTTTATATATATAAAGTATTTATATTTTAGTATATTTAAATACTACATACTTGAGCAGGGTTTTAGTTGAATTCTTAAGAACCATAGCAGATTAATGGATTAACAACCACATAATAACTCTTTTGAACAAGGTAGAAATACCACGCTCTGTGGCATTTGGAAGTCTTCAAGAGCAATTAGAGGCCTCCATTGCTTCTTGCAGTATGTAATAATGGGCATTTCTGTGATAGAAATAGTTTTCTTCAAATAGCCTCTTGTATCTAAGGGATACCAATTTTATTCAGAAGTCATGCCGGGTTCTTAGAGGAGGTTCACCAGACCTCACTAATTTTCTTAGGAGTAAGTGGGGGTAGATGAATGTTTGGGGTGATAAGATAGGCAAAAAGGGGGTCCAGAACAAATTTCCTGCATTTGCAAAAGAGAAGACTGTAGAGACTTTTAGAGCTGTTAGGGATATTGAGGCGTGACAAAGAGAAAAAAATTGAAGAGCAAAGTGTTTTAAGAAGATATGGATACTGAGGCAAGTTCATGAGATCAGAACTGAAAATAATTAACTGCATTCATTTGTCTAAGCTGAATGTTTTCTCCATCCGTAGAAAAGTTACAGTAAAGGAACTGTTGTGGAATTACAAATATATAAAGTAACACTTTCTAACTACTAGGTTGCCAACATGGTATGGAACAAATTTGCATCCTTTCCACCTGTTTTTCCTCTGTGATCTCCTTTATTTTTTCTTATTTTAAGTTTACTTTTTAAAAAAGAAAAGTAGTTAAAACTGCAATCTCACAACAGAGTACTATTTATATTACTATAATTCTTCTCTCTTCTATGAGGACTCTTGAAAGAATTTCCTTAAAATAACATGTTCCTCTAGTGTGTTATGTAGATATTTAACTACTTGACAAAAGACTAGAGAAGTAGGATGAGGAGAAATTTAAAACCAAACCTACTGCCAATTGAAGATGAATCAAGGGCACCTGGGTGGCTCAGTGGGTTAAGCCGCTGCCTTCGGCTCAGGTCATGATCTCAGGGTCCTGGGATTGAGTCCCGCATCGGGCTCTCTGCTCAGCAGGGAGCCTGCTTCCTCCTCTCTTTCTGCCTGCCTCTCTGCCTACTTGTGATCTCTCTCTGTCAAGTAAATAAATAAAATCTTTAAAAAAAAAAAAAGAAAAAAAAAAAATGAATCAAAACTGGAGAAAAGAATTTCTAATTTTTTATATAAGTGAGTGGAAAATAATTGCTTCGAGCAAAATCTAATTGATGCAAATTTCTTTTGCAATGCCATAACATTTATAGTTCTTTTTCTCACATTAGACATTTTGAAAGTTGGAGAGAAGAAGCACCACTTTAGTGAATACATACTTGTCCTAAAAACTTGTGATTGTCAGTTGCACATCTTGTCCATCATCCTATTCAGTATCAATAATCTGAGCTGCTGAGGTTTAACTGATAATTAGTGCTACATGACACAAACACTGCTACAATGTCACTGATAATAGATAGGGATAGAACTTTCATTTTAACTTGAGAAGTAAACAATGTTAATATTCTGGTTTCTTTCTGGTCTCTTGAATAATGAAATTAGTTTTAAAAGTGTGAGTTGGCTCACATATATGTACACAGGCCAGAAACCTGCTAAAAGGTTCAGTGCCATCAGAATTTCACTTTTATGCCAGATACCATTATTGAACTGCACATTTATTAATTTTCAAATACAACACCCCACAATCTTCCAATAATTTCAGTTTCACTTTGATTTGGATGTTTGAGAGTGCATTTTATATTAATACACAAACTTTATTCACAATTTATAGTTACGTAATAGGTGAAAAAAACAATGCATGTAAATAACTGGCTTTTAAAAAAAAAAGTTAAATTTTTGCAGGAGCCCCTGATCATGCTTTTCATTGTGCATATTTACTGAACAATCAGTATCCCCCACACTTAACACTGAAATATTGAAGTTATACAGAGAATCATAGAGCAACTTTAAAAAGAAGTATTTTTCAGGGCACCTGGGTGGCTCAGTGGGTTAAGCCTCTCTCTGCCTTTGGCTCACTCAGGTCATGATCTCAGGGTCCTGGGCTCGAGTCTTTCTGCTTGGCGGGGAGCCTGCTTCCTCTTCTCTCTCTCTCTCTCTCTCTCTCTGCCTGCCTCTCTGCCTACTTATGATCTCTGTCAAATAAATAAATAAAATCTTTTAAAAATAAGTAAAAAATATTTTCAGCACTATTCTTCTGTGTTTTCAGGAGTATATCTGTGTCTATTGCAGAAGAGTATATATGGTCTCTCTTGTCCTTCGTGTTAATCAAATGGTCTTCCTCCTTCCTTCCATCCTTTTTTAAACAGCTACTTTCAAAGCTTGACAGACATTTGTCATTTTAGCAATCTAGTGAGCAGTAGAGTAGTAGTATGGGAAGAGAGCCATCTCTATTCCATATTCTAATTTGGTGTCCTTTGGTCCTTTGTAAATGTTAATAAGGAGTTGCTGATACTTTAAAAGTTTGAAACTGTCTCTATTAAAGTTAATATATTTAAAATCTGTAACTACTAAGTAAAAGAAAATTGATAAAATAGAAAACACCTTATTATGGAAGATTTTCTTTTATAAACAACTCGCACTGTTTTAACTTACGGTTACATAGTGGAGGGCACTGCATTTCTTTTGGTAAGTTACTTAGAACATAATTATATGCTAATATCCTACACTGTACAAGGCGTTCAGGAGACGAAAGAATCAGTTTCAGTTATAGCTTAGTTAAATTCGAACGAATGTCATCCAAACGAAAGGCTTTTCCTTTTCCTTTCAAAGTTGACTAATCTTGCTTTCCTGCTTTAAGCGCGTAGAGGCCTTGTGGGTACTTTGCTGCAAATTCCACCTCTTCCAAACCTCAGCTTAACGAAAACCCCCGATCTCAGGGTTCAGAGTACCAGTAAAGTGGTTTTAGGCGCGCGTTCTCTTTCCTACCCTGGTCCAGGAAGTGACAGCAACAAGGTCGGAAGACTCATTGCGCTCCTCCTCCCGCCACTCGCAAGCTTTTCCAGAGTTCACTTTACTTAACACCGCGTCAAACGCTTCCCGCAACCCCAACATCCACCTGTTTACAGCGTCCCGCACCCCCGCCAGTCTCCAGGCCCTGCCAATCACAGGCTTCCGCAGGGGTTACGGCGACGCCTCTCTCCTGGCTCTGCGGTCCCGCCCCCTTCCAGAACTATTTCCCGCCCTCCGGGCCCTTTGTCCAATCGTCAGCTACTTAGTGTTCTTTGGTTCCCGCCCCCTCCTTCCCCGCCCTTCTGAAGTACCGCCCCCTCCCCGTTAAGGCTGACGGAATCACCTGACCCGAAGGAGCTCCGTCGGAAAGAAGGCAAGAAGGGGCGTGTGTGTGGAGGGGAGGGGCGCGAGAAGAAAGGGGGGATGCCGGGAGTGGGGCGGGGAGAAGGGGGTGGGGGGGTTGTCAGTCCGATCTCGCGAGAGAGGACGGAAGCCTGTGGGAGCCCGTGGCCTTTAAAGTGCGGTTCAGCCCTTTCCTCCCGGGGTAGTTTGTAAACACGGCTGAGCTCGGGCTTCCTTGGCGACCGAGAGAAGCGTGAACTAGTGTCCTGGAAAGGTGAGTAGTGTTGGGGAGGAAGCCGTAGGACTGGAGACTCTAGGGATATAGAGAAAGAAGGCACTAACATGGCGACGTCGCTCACCGTAGTCCCCACCCCCAGCTTCCCATCACCTCGGGCGCTCCTGCCTCAGTGCCTAGCCCTCGGGGCGACTGAGGCTGTACTGCCACCTCAGCGGCTCGCGCGGCGTCGGCTTCGGGAGCCCGACGGGCCGGGCGGGACCGTTAGGTAACTGGCATTCGTTGTTCCGGCCCCTCCCCGATCGCGCGCTTTCCTAACGAAGAGGAAAAAGGAATAACGGCTCCTCTTAGACCCCTCCCCCCGATTTATCTTCCCCTTCTCTGGTTAGTTCAGAGGTCTCTGGGCCCCACCTCGGATCCGGGAGGGGCGCTGGGAGACCCCCTTCAGTCCTTGGATTAGCAGGAAGAGGGCCGGCTCTGGTCTCCCCACCCAAGACTCAGTGGTTGGGGACTGTATAGGTGATGGTGGACGGGAGGAGGATCGGGAGGCGCAGCAGAAAATAGGGTCAGGGTCTCTGCCTGTGATGGAACATGATGGAACAAATGATGTGGAGAACCTGTGAGCTGAAAGTCTTGGCCTTTTCTGTCCTTTCTGCCCCCTCACACTCCCGCCACCCCCCACTTTTTTCCCGGTGGGGCGGGGCTGAGGTGTGGGTGCAGATTGATTCTGGTATTTTCCCCCATTTTTTTTTTTTTAACCTCCCTGAATGGACTGCAGAGCGTCTGTAGGGAAATAACCTATGCTTTTTATTGATGCCCTGGGGACTAGGGCCGAGAGATAGTGTGTATGTGTGTGTTGTGTGTATTTTCTGTGTTAGCTCGCAGGAAGAGGGAGAAGGCGGAGGAGCTGGGGACTATTTTTGTGTCCTTAGGTAGTGTAAAATTGCCTTTGCTCAATGGGGAGTTTAAAACTGGTTGAAGCCAAGAGCAAAACTCCTGTGACTATAATGGAATAAAAGGGATTACACCTCGTGGACCTTCACCTTATTGACTGATACCTATATTATATGAAAGTTATAATTTCTTAGGCATTTTAAATTATGGAGACTAACAACAATGTGCATACTTGGAAACCAAAACAAAAACTATTCCTCTGAGTGCACTTTTGGTCCTTTGTGAAGAAACCACTGCCTTACTATGTGTAATTTTTAAATAGCCATGTAACCTTGGTCTATTGTACCAAAACTATGAAGGTGATAAGCTTGTTTAAAAGTCAGCCCTGCAGAGTTAAGTGACCTGAAAGACAAATAGAGTAGCAGTTACATCTTTTAATTAAATTTGTTACACTGACTTGAGGAACCCAGTTGTCACTTTTCAGAACTGCAGGAACATCTTTATAAAGTGTGTTTTAAAGAACAGATACCCTTCTGCAGATAAAGAAGAGTTAAGGATGTTCTTGAATCTTTGGTCATCATAATTGAATAACAAAAATCCTAGTCTTTGTAATTTATAAGAATCTTAAAAATTTATGGTGGTTCGTATGCTGCTTTCCTAAAACCTGTTTTATCTTGTTTTGAGAGGATTACTGCTGTTAAATTTTTAATTATTTGAAATATATGGCAATTTAGAATATAGGTGTTTGTATTTGTTGAGAATGAGCTTTCAGGAACTCTGTGTTTAAGGTTCACATGCCTTCTGTAGATCTGATTGCATTTCCTGGAAATTTTTAAAAAATAACCTTATTTCATCTTTGGGTACTTTACCATAATCTGTTAAACATGTAATACAGAAATTCCTGTATTTACTTTACTTGGAGTATTTGTTTCATATATTTAAACTAAATTAACTGTAAATATTAAGGTTACTGTGTTAGCTCTGTAACAAATAATTTGGAGGAATGCTTTTTCTTGGTATTCAGGATTTGAAAGCTTCCGATATCATTTTTAAAGATGTATGCTATACATCAGATGTCTGCAATAACTAGCATTAAGTCTCAAGAAGTAATCTGCATTTTTCCTACCTAAATATTTGTGTCTTGAAAAAGTTGAGTTTTAGTGATTTAGATGTTCTCTGCTGGTAAATTCTTAGATCATGTTAGATCAAATGTGTAGATCGTATCTGTGTCATCTTGAGCAGATAAAAAAATCTCTTTTCAAAAGCCCATTGAATAGGGGCATCTGGGTGGCTCAGTGGGTTAAAGCTTCTGCTTTCAGCTTGGGTCATGATCCCAGGGTCCTGGGATGGAGCCCCACATCAGGCTGTCTGCTCAGCAGGGAGCCTGCTTCCTCCTCTCTCTCTCTGCCTGCCTCTCTGCCTACTTGTGATCTCTATCTGTTAAATAAATTAATTAAATCTTAAAAAAAAAAACCATTGAATAACAAGAATTGGATAGTAAACTGATCTTTATAAAAAATAAATACATTAGTACTTGCTAGACTACTCAGAGTAATTAAAATGTACTATAAGAAAATAATAAATCTGCATTGTTATAGTCAGTAATTTAACTTAGTATTTCTGTGTTTATCCTTTAACTTCCATCTGTTCCTTGAGACTAAGGGTCTTACCTAAAATACTGCATGTTTTCTTAATGAAATTCTTAATGAAGAGGTATTAATGTTAGTATTCACTATTTGTGTCCAGGGAAAAACCCACAAAACATTTTACGTTTTTCCTGTTTCTTGAGCTCAAGATTAAAAGGAAAGAGTGAAATATAATTGCATAAAAATTTAAAGAAGTTTGTGGAACTCTCTGGCCAACAATAATTGGGATTATTTTACATATATTACTATAAACTTGTCATGTATTATATAATTATAGATACCCGTATATTCTATATACTATTTTCATTTTAACAATCTTGAAATGTATATTCATTTACATTTTTAAGTATGTTTAAGTGATGCTTTTATTTTTTTCCCTTCTTGGCATTTTGGCAGTGGTAGTAGAGTGTTAAGAAACTTTTTTTGTAACAAGAAGGAATGTAAATAGAGTGCTTTTGGGGCAAGGCTATTCACCCATGTCTGCATTGTCTATCTTAACAAAGATAGTGATTCTCATTTTTTTTCTGTCTTAATACCCAAGGAATAGAAACACCCCCAACAGTAGTAGTAGCTTATTACTACAGAGATTCTCAACAAGATAAGTAGGGAAAACAGGGTGGGAATGATTACAATTGGCAAAAAGCCAGTTGGCAAAATACCAAGTGTATTTTGGTTCTTTGGCTAGTAGTGTATATTTTTATCTATACTACTACCTTAATTTACAAATTCCCTAGATGTTCTTTAGTTTGCTTACCTGAACCTAAACTTTTGTCATTCCAGCTTCATAGTTGTTCCAATTTTATAGCTTTGTTTTTTTCTAATTCTTGGGCAGGGTGGGGCTAGTGTGTTTCTTTTTATTTGAATGCTTAAAATAGTGTTACTAGAAATCAACCACAAGTTTGCCCTACTGATAAATAACTTTCCGTTATTTTTGTTGCCTTCTAATTTCTGTATATATATTATAGCTTTGACAGAATTTTATCATTAGTTAACATTATGGTTTTTTTTAGAGCTTTAGCGTTTTCCCATATTGCCTAACCTTCGTGATATGTAATGGTTACATGATAGTTTACCAGTTGACCATTAAAATTTTCTCTATTTTAAATGCCCAATGGAAAAATGATTGTTTTCAGTTTCTCTTTTAGCATTGAATTGAGCATCCCTATGCGTCTTTTTACTTACTTTGAATTGTTTCTGTAGGATACTAATCTCAAGTGAAATAACTAGGTCAAAGGATATATATTTAAAACAATTTTTTTTTTTCTTAAAGATTTTATTTATTTATTTGAGACAGAACGAGAGTGAGAGAGTACAAGCAGGGGGAGCAACAGGCAGGAGAAGCAGGCTCTCACCTGAGGAGGGAGCCCAATGAGGGGCTTGATCCCAGGACTCCAGGATAATGACCTTAACTGACTGAGCCACTCAGGCGCTCCAGGTCAAAGGATATAAATGTTTCTATACTGCCAGATTTTTTCCTCTCCAAAGAGTTGATAGAGCAAGTCTACACTGTCAGGAGAATCTGAGTACACCAACTTTATCATAATTTTACCAACTTCGGAATTGTGCTGATTAATAAAGTAGGATTGCATAATTAGGAATTATTAGTGGGAATGAGTTGCATTATTTAGCAGTTTTGTTTAGTAGACCATATCAGTCTCAAGTTACTTGCTTACCAGTGATCTGGGTGCTGGGACAGATAATGTATATTTTATATTTTCTTCATTTCAGTATTTCTCATATAGGTTACTTGACATAATGAACTTGACAGTGTAGTAACAGTAATCCTTAAATTTGATGTAGTTTTACATGGTTTACATGTTGGGTGTTTTATGCTAGTTTACTTTGATATAAGAGCTACGTTTTAATCTATAGGTTTATGAGTTATTGAAATTCATAATGGCATTTATTTCCAAATAGGTAATCCTTGAAATAAAGAATGTGTATGTTATAGCCTGATTGAGTTGTTTCCTTAAGTGTTGTCTTCTGGTGCATAGTATGCATATAATCAATGTTTTAGGGTACTTATTAGGAGCCAGACTGCCATGGGTCTGCCACTTACTATCTGTATCATCTTAATATCTGTATCATCTTCTCTGTGCTTCAATTTCTTTAATTTTAAAGGTAATACTTAATTCATAGCTTTGTTCAAAGAATTAGTGTATATATTGGGGCGCCTGGGTGGCTCAGTGGGTTAAAGCCTCTGCCTTTGGCTCAGGTCATGATTCCAGGGTCCTGGGATCGAGCCCCGCATCGGGCTCTCTGCTCAGCAGGGAGCCTGCTTCCCCTTCTCTCTCTCTGCCTGCCTCTCTGCCTACTTGTGACCTCTGTCTGTCAAATAAATAAATAAAAATATTTTTTAAAAAAAGAATTAGTGTATATAAATGCTTAAAGCAGTGTTAATGAATACTTAGTATTCAGTTAACTAATGAATACTTAGTATATGGTGTGGTAATTATTGTTAAAGTACATTCAGAAATAATAATCATCTACCAAAGCCCCACCAGGTATATGTGATGTGTAGCTTGAAGGTAGGACATTAATCATCTCTTTAGTAGCTTTGGCCATAAAGTTGAGTTTTCTGTAGGAACTTATATTTTGTGGTGCAACTTACTGTGTTAGAATTTTCATAAATGCATGTGAGAGAGTGTCTCCTATTTTTTGTTCCCTTTGTCCCCAAGTCAGACTTTTCTTATATTAAACTTATATTAAACTTCTGTAGTATAGCATGCTTGTATTTTGAGATAACATTGTGACAGTATGATTTCCATAAAATCTATTTTTTTTTCTATTCCACTAGAAACATTTCAGTGAAACCTTTCATTCCTCCCTCTTCGTAGTGGAAGAGATGATTAAATAAAATACATTTCTAATGTTTGTTCTTTTTTTTTAATCTAAGTTTTTATTTTAATTCTAGTTAGTTAACCTAGTATTAGTTTCAGGTGCACAATATACACTATTCAGAACTTCCATCTATAACCCTGCACTCATCACTACAAGTGCATTCCTTAATCCCCATCACCTGCTTAGTCTATCTCCTCCACTCCTCGCCTGTTCTCTGGTAACTGTCATTTTTCTGTAATTAAGAGTCTGTTTCTTGGTTTGTCTCTCTCATTTTCCCCCTCTTGTTTTGTTTCTTAAATTCCACACACAGGTAAATCATATGGTATTCATCTTTCTCTGACTTCTTTCACTTAGCATAATACTCTGTAGTTCCATCCATGTCATTGCAAATGGCAGGATTTCATTGTTTTTTATTTTATTTTCATTGTTTTTTATTTTGTTTTTATTTTGTTTTATATTCTTCTGTGTGTGTGTGTGTGTATCACATAATCTTTATCCATTTATTTGCCAGTGGACACTTGGGATGCTTCCGCTTTAAATAATGCCACTATAAACATAAGGATGCACGCATCTCTTTGAATTAGTGTTCTTGTATTCTTTAGGTAAATACCCAGTAGTGCAATTGCTGGATCGTAACGTAGTTCTGTTAGCTTTTTGAGGAAACTGCATACTGGTTTCCACAGTGGCTGTACCAGTTTGCATTCCCACGAGCAATGCACAGGTGTTCTTTTTCTCCACATTCTTGCCAACACCCGTTATTTCTTGTGTTGTTGATTTTAGCCCTTCTAAAATAGGTGTGAGGTGGTACCTTGTAGTTTTGATTAGCATTTGCCTAGTAAGTGATGATGAGCATCTTTTCACATGTCTGTTGGCCGTCTATATGTCTTCTTCTAATGTTTTTTTTTTTTAATTCTTTACTGATTATTCAACTAATGTAACTGTTCTCAATCACAGTGTTGAGAGTAACTTGTGTCTTTTTATCATTTGTAAGGAAGGTTTTAATCATCGACATGATGTTGGATTGAGGGTTATTCCTTTAGTAATATCTCACTTAATTTTGATATTCTTTGAGAGGAAGAGCGAGAGACGAGTTTACTGGTATTGAAGTAGGAATTATACATAATCTATACCCTATCTTTTTTTTTTTTTAAAGATTTATTTATTTATTTATTTGACAGAGAGATCACAAGTAGACAGAGAGGCAGGCAGAGAGAGAGAGAAGCAGGCTCCCCGCCGAGCAGAGAGCCCGACATGGGACTCGATCCCAGGACCCCGAGATCATGACCTGAGCCGAAGGCAGTGGCTTAACCCACTGAGCCACCCAGGCACCCCAATCTATACCCTATCTTATTTGTGCTCTCTTCATAATGAGAAATTAGTATCAATACACTTTTTTAGTATATGTGCTGCTTAAGCAAGCACTTAATATCCTCTTAATAGTAGTGATAACTAAGACTTACTGTAATTCTTGGTGAGCTGTGAATTTCTATTTTCTTTATACCTTTACAAAAGTTTTTAGTAAGCATACAATAATAAAGATACAAGAATATAATTATAATAAAAATAATAATAGGTAAGTACATTTTTTTTTACATATACCTTTAGAAAAATAATACTGTGGGCAGTATTTTGTATAACAGATGTGATTATCAAATCTAAAAGGATGTTAGTAAAAACTTGGATCAGCACTATTCATATTCATAACCATTAATCTGTAAGGTCTTTTTATTTGTGTGGGGATTTTTTTAGATTATTTCCTTCTTTTAAGGTTTTATTTGTCAGAGAGAGATGGAGCATGTGCACAAGCAGGGGGAGTGATAGGCAGAGGGAGAAGCAGGTTCACTGCTGAGCAAGGACCCTGATGCAGGACTCCATCCCAGAACCCTCCTGGGATTGTGACCTGAGCTTAATGCAGACTTAACCAACTGAGCCATTCAGGTATCCCTAGATTTATTTATTTTTAGAGAGGGAGAGAGTGTATGTTTGGTAGGGGAGGGCAGAGGGGGTGGGGAAGAGACAATCCTCAAGCAGACTCCCTGCTGAGCGCGGAATCCGACACAGTGCGGATCCCACTACCCATGAAATCATGACCTGAGCGGAAACCAAGAATCAGACACCTAACCAGCTGAGCCACCCATGTGCCCTTGTACTTGTGTATTTCTAATGTTTTGTTGTGATTTTAGGCTATAAGACTAGAACTTGCTTACCTTATATCACCTAGGGATTAGAGGTCTGGGAATAATTAAGACTCACTTTAAAAAATGAAGTTTAACTTAAAGACTGATATTTTTATTAATGGATATTTTGATATATTGGGTTGGTCTCAATATTGACATATTTATACTTTCATGAATACAATATTGGGAAAAGTCTGAGGTGTTCCTTATGTGTGCCATCAACTTTGAGGAATTTCGTCAAAACGCTTATATACTCTTGGGAATTAGGGATATGTGTGAAGAACATCTGTCATGTCTGCTGCAAGTGGGGCAAAATTAAAAGCTGCTTTTCTCATTAAAGCTGGGCTTCTGTTTTTCACACTTCTGAGGTGTTTGATTTCCTTACATAGAACTAAATGTTATATATCAAATAACCTTATGGGATAACATCAAATTCATGGGTTAAAGACTTAAAGCCTTTTGTTCAAAAGTGAAACTAAACATGTAGTTCTCAGTTTGGGGCTTTAAAGAAGGTAGTAATTAGGATTGATTAAGCATTAGGAAAATGTACATTTAATGTCAAAGTAAAATACAGAATGTGTAATAAACTTAATAGATACCATGTAAGCATCATGCGCTATACTATGTATTTTGCATATATTATCTTTTTTTTTTTTTTTAAGATATTTATTTGACAGAGACAGACACAGCGAGAGAAGGGAACACAACAAGCAGGGGGAGTGGAGAGGGAGAAGCAGGCTGCCTGCTGAGCGGGTACCCTTATGTGGGGCTCAGTCCTGGGATGCTGGGATCATGACCTGACCTGAAGGCAGACACTTAACGACTTCACCACCCAGTTGCCCCACCCTTTATTCTTTTCAACAACACTGAAAGTGGTGTATTATTTCTTAATGTTGAGGATCATAGTGAACTCATACCATTTAAAATTTTTCTAATATAGAAAGTCAGAGTTACCTTAACCTTGAAAGGGAGTAAAGTCCTACTAGCTCATAGTTAACAGGTTTTCAAACTCTTAGGTTCCAAGTTTTGTTATTATGACCATAGTGATGTTCCCAGGACCCAGGATTGCTCTAGGATCACTTTTTGCATTTTGTGGCTCTTGACCAAGATAGAGGAAGAAAATTAAAACGCAGAGTTATGTGTGTATATAAGTTATTGCTGCCCCTGAAGCCTTGTGACACAAGCCTACCCTCCTGGGTGCCTTACTTATTAACATTTTTACTCACTCTTTTAATTTCCTCTTCCTGCATCACAAATTACCACATATTTTGCATCTTAAAACAACACAGATTTATCTCACAGTTTTTGTAGGTCAGAAGTCCAGGTGGGCTCAGCTGGGTCTTCTGCTTAGGGTCTTACAAATCCAAAATTAATTAGTTGGCTGAGCTGTATTCATGCTAGAGTGTCTGGAGGGAAAATCCACTTCCAGGTTCATTCAGATTCTTGGCTAAATGCAGACTCCTTCCTTGTGGACTGAAAACCAGAGTTGGTATTTGCTCTTAGAAGCTGAAAAGCTGGGAGTCCTGGGTTGCTCAGTGGGTTAAGCATCAGTGTTGGGCTCAGGTGGCTCAGGTACTGATCCCAGGCTCCTGGGACCGAGTCCCTCATCAGGCTCCCTGCTCAGTGGGGAGCCTGCTTCTCCCTCTGCCTGCTGCTCTGCCTACTGGTGCTCCCCATCTTTCTGTCAAATAAATAGAATCTTAAAAAAAAAAAAAAAGCTGAAAGGCTTTCAGTCCTGTCCCCTCCAGTGATGATGGCAAGACAAGTTTTTGTGACTTATGCTACTACTAAATCTCTCAGAATTCAGACAGAAAGTTTTCTGTTCTTAAGGGCTCCTGGATTGGGCCACCTGAATAACCCAGAATAATCTTCCTGTTTTAGGAGTTGTTATCTTTTTGCGTCTTCAGAGTCCATTTTGTAATGTAATATAACTATTCATCGTTTCCTGGGATTTGGGTGTGGACTACTTTGTGGGACCATTCTACCTATTAGATTCATGTGCTCCTGAAAAGAAATTTGATAAACTTTGTGCCCTTGCACATTTCTAAGTTAAATCTTAGAAGTTTTCATCTTAGGTTTAAAAAGTTGAAAGAAAGCACAATTTCTGGCTTTTCTAGATACTGACACTATTTTTTGTAAGTACCTAATGTCAGTAGCGATTTGAAAAAACATTAAAAAAAAAAACCAAAGTTTTAAAAAAGTTTTTAAAAAACACTAGAATTAATCTTTAAAAGTTGGAAATTTTCATGATTCCTCTTATTGACCATCTATTTAACTTCCACTTCTCAACATAATTTTATTTGAATCCAGCGGATTTTAATGTTTTAAAGTATTGATACCTTTCCATACCTCTCTGCAATAAATGTAATAAATTGAACTTAGATTTTAAGTTTATTGATTTCTTTTCATGGAGCTCTCTTGGGACAGTGTATTTTTGAACAATATTTTGAGAATGGAAGAAGCAGTCATTAAATGAAAAGTTTTTATTTTCCTGTCATCATGCTAAACAATATATATGAATTCAGAACATTCCTAAACACAGGGCAAAATGCCATTCTTAAGAACAGTGCTTTAGCAGAAATATAAGACAGGCAAAGACACAAACCTGAGGTTTAATGGTGCCTGAATTAAGGTAGGCTTTTTAAATAATCCCCTGTGGGGATTTTTCTGTGGAGGTTTTACAACCTGGGGCAATGCATGGTAATGAAATTTGGTATGGATGGGAGTGGGAGTTTCTTTTGAACTGTGGAAGGATGAGGATTTAGGGAAAGTAGATTATTTTTAGGAAAGAAAGCATAGGGAAATACAGATAGGAAATTTTCTTACAATTTATCCTTCTCAGGTGTCCCTTGGAATGCATTAGTGTACCTTCAGTATTACATAAACCTGTTTGAATACTACCTTGAAAAGACTATCCTCTTCCTGCCTAGACCCTATCCTCCCACAAGGCCAGAAGCCCAGAGAGTCTTCTGAGTCCATGTCAAGAGAGACTTCGTTCCTTTCTCACATGAATATCTACTTTTTGAACCTTGTTTTTTGACACAATATCTGCTTCCCAGAATATTTACCATTAGCAGTGTTTGCCTCCTTCAGCAGAGCCCATTCCCCTTAACCATAGGTCAATTATATCCAAATATAGGCATACCCGAGATATGGTAGGTTAGGTTCCAGATGACCACAGTAAAGCAAGTCAGATAGATTTTTTGGTTTCCTAGTGCATATAAAATTTTTGTTTTCACTATGCTGTAGTCTATTAAGTGTGTGCTAGTATTATTTTTTTTTAATTTACATGCCTTAATTTAAAAATACTTTTTTGCTAAAAGAAAAGCCAACGATCATCTGAGCTTTCAGCCAGTTGTAATCTTTTAGCTGGTGTAGGGTTTTGCCCATGGTGGCTGTTCACTGATGAGGGGTGGTGGTTGCTGAAGGTGGGGTGGCTATGGCCATTTTTTTTTTTTTTAAGGTTTTATTTATTTATTTGACAGACAGAAATCACAAGTAGGCAGAGAGGCAGGCATAGAGAGGCGGGGAGGCAGGCTCCCTGCTGAGCAGAGAGCCCAATGCGGGGCTCGATCCCAGGACCCTGAGATCATGACCCGAGCGGAAGGCAGAGGCTTTAACCCACTGAGCCACCCAGGCGCCCCTATGGCCATTTCTTTAAGTAAAACATCAATGAAGTTTACCCACGGAGGAACTTTCAGAGTTGGAGTTAGTCCTCTCAAACCCAGTCACTGCTTTTTCAACTAATTTTATGTAATACTCCAAATTCTTTGTCATCATTTCAATAATCTTCATAACGTCTTTACCAGGAGTAGATTCCATCTCAAGAAAATCACTTTCTTTGCTCATGCATAAAGAGCAGCTCCTCATTTGTTCAAGTTTTATCATGAGATTAAAACAGTTCAGTCACATCTTTAGGCTCACTTCTAGTTCTCTTGCTGTTTCCACCACATGTGTAGTTAATTCCTTCCCTGAAGTCTTGAACCCCTCAAAATCATCGTGAGAGTTGGAGTCAGCTTCTTCCAAACTCCTCTGTTAATGTTGATATTTTGACCGCTTCCCATGAATCACAAATGCTGTTAATGGAATCTAGAATGGTCGGTCTTTTCTAGAAGGTTTTCAATTTTCTTTGTCTAGATCCATCAGAAGAATCACTATCTCTAGTAGTTACATTTTTATAAAAAATGTATTTCTTAAATAAGACTCGAAAGAATTACTCCTTGATTCATGTGCAGCAGAACAGATATGTTTAGTAGGCAAGAAAACACTAATCTTGTTACACATCTCTTAAGCGTTTTGCGTGTCAGGTGCATTGTCAAGGAACAATAACATTTTGAAAGGAATCTTTTTTTCGGAGCAGCAGTTCTCAACAGAGGGCTTAAAATATTCAGTAAACTATGTTGAAAACATGTGCTGTCATCCAGAATTTGTTCCATTTATAGAGCACAGGCAGAGTAGATTGAGTGTAATTGTTAAGGGCCCTAAGATTTTCAGAATGATCAGGAGCATTGGCTGCAACTTAAAGTTACCAGCTGTATTAGCCCCCAACAAGAGAGCCTGTTCTTTGAAGCTTTGAAACCAGACATGAACTTTTTTCTAGCTATAAAAGCCCTGGATGGCATTTTCTTCCAATCTAAGGCTGTTTCATCTACATTAAAAATCTTTTGTTTAGTGTAGTCCCCTTCACTAATGATCTTAGCTAGATATTCTATATAACTTGTTGCAGTTTCTGTATTTTTTTTTAAAGATTTTTTTAAAATTATTATTTATTCAACAAAGAGATAAAGAGCACAGGTAGGTAGAGCGGCAGGGAGAGGGAGAAGCAGACTCCCTGCTGAGCAGGGAGCCTGATGTGAGGTTTGATCCCAGGACCCTGGGATCATGACCTGAGCCAAAGGCAGCCGCTTAACTGACTGAGCCACCCAGGCGCCCTTGCAGTTTCTGTATTAGCACTTGCTCCTTCACCTTCTACTTTTTAAAGATTTTATTTATTTTTCAGAGAGAGAGAGAGAGAGAGAGGGAGGGAGGGAGAAAACAAGCAGCAGGAGCAGCAGGCAGAGGGAGAAACAGGCTCTCTGCTGAGCAAGGAGCCTGATGCAGGACTCTATCCCAGGACCCTGGGATCAGGACCTGAGCCAAGGCAGACACTTTAACCAGCTGAGCTACCCAGGCATCCCCACCTTCTACTTTTTATTTATTTATTTATTTATTAAGATTTTATTTATTTGGCAGAGATCACAAGTAGACGGAGAGGCAGGCAGGTAGACGGAGAGGCAGGCAGAGAGAGAGAGGGGGAAGCAGCCTCCCAGCTGAGCAGAGAACCCGATGTGGGGCTCACAACCTGAGCCGAAGGCAGAGGCTTTAACCTACTGAGTCACCCAGGCATCCCCACCTTCTACTTTTTTTTTTTAATTTTTTTTTTTTTAAGATTTTATTTACTTATTTGAGAGAGAGACAGTGAGAGAGAGCATGAGTGAGGAAAAGGTCAGAGAGAGAAGCGGACTCCCCGTGGATTGGGAGCCCAATGCGGGACTTGATCTGGGGACCCCGGGATCATGACCTGAGCCGAAGGCAGTCGTCCAACCAACTAAGCCACCCAGGCGTCCCCCTACCTTCTACTTTTTAAAAAAAATTTTTTTAAGTAATCTCTACACCCACTGTGGGACTCGAGCTCAAGACCCCAACATCAAGAGTTGCATGCTCTACTGATGGAGCTAGCCAGGTGCCCCCTTATCTTACACTTTTATGTTCTGAAGGTGGTTCTGAAGGTGGCTTCTTTACTTATACCTCATGAACCAACTCTACCAGCTTCCAACTTTTCTTCTGCAGCTTCCTCCTTCTCTCAGCCTTCTTAAAATTAAGGAGAATTAGGGCCTTAGTCTGGATTAGGTTTTAGTTCAAAGGAATGTTGTAGCTAGTTTGATCTATTCAGACCACTAAAAGTTTCAGTTGTAAGGCTGTTTCATTTATCTTTTGCATGTTCGCTAAAATAGCACTTTTGATTTCCATCAAGAAGTTTACCTTTGCATTCACAGCTTGGCTACCTGTTTGGTCCAAGAGGCCTAGATTTTGGCCTGTCTCGGCTTTCAACATGCCTTCCTCACTAAACATAATCATTTCCAGTTTTTGGTTTAATGTGAGAGACGTGCCCCTCTTCCTTTCCCTTGAACATTTAGAGGCCATTGTAGGGTCATTAATTGGTCTAGTTTCAATACTGTTGTGTCTCAAGACAACACAGGGAAGCAGAAAGAGAGGGAGAGAGATGGAGGAGCTGGTAAGTGGAACAGTTAGAATTTACAGAACACTTACCAGTTAAGTTTGCTGTCTTATGTGGGTGTAGTCCCTGGCACCCTGAAGCAATTGTAATAGTAACATCAAAGATCACTGATCACAAGTCACTATAACAAATATAGTAAGAGTGAAGAAGCTTGAAATGTGCAAGAATTACCAAAAGGAGACACAAAGGCATGAAGTGAGCAAATGCTGCTGGAAAAAAATGGCACCAATAGAATTGTTCCATGCAGTGAAGACTGCCAAAAACCTTCAGTTTATAAAAAATGAACTGTCTGTGAGGCATAGTAAAGTGAAGCTCAATAAAATAAGATACACCTGTATAAGAAAAACACATACAGTAACTAGGGTAGGGTTGCAGTGGTAAAAGAGAGGTCTTTACATCTGTGTGTTTCAAGTTACCAAAAAAAAGTACTGTTTAATATGTTTCAGAGTCATTAATCTTAACACTGCATGCATAAAACATAAGCTGTATAGGCCAGGCCAGGTATAGCTTGCTAGCTTAATCTTCTTGCCTTTCTCTTGAAGTGAAGACCAGAAGTCCATCTTGCTGTTTTCTAGGGTGTTAGTTCCTGGTCTTTTGTGAGCAACTGCTAAAATAAGAACACAACACTCTGTAGGAAAATCTGAAGCCCTACTTAAAAATACACATTTCCCTGAAAAACAATTGCAGAAATTTATCTCTGCCTAGAAAATATGAACCTTTACACAGAGACATTTGTCCTTTGAACTGCTGCTCCATTTATAGTCCTTATTTTACATTTGTATAGCTAAATATCCCCTTCAGGTCCCTTTCCCTTAAAGGAACAGTCTGTAAAACAGAATTTTGATGCCAGCTTTGAAATGAGAGTTTTCCAGTGTCTAGTATTCTCATCAGAGTTTTAAACATGAAGACTATTTCAGCAGCCTTATTCAAGGTAAAGTGCATTCCTTCTTTTCAATAGTCTGCAATAGGGACATCTCCAAAGTTCATACACAGCCTAATAATGAGAGTTCAGTCCTTAAATAATGGTAGAGGAGAGTCTGCTTTCCTTTTTAATCTTGTTCCAGGATGACTGCCTTTTTCTAATGGAATTGGTAACTTGGTTTTCTGCCAGGTTTTTACCCAGACCCGCTTGGGCACTCCATTACTTACATAATGGTCCTGTGTTAATCGTTTCTGAGTTTTGTGGACTGCATATGTGAATTTATCCTCTCAAACTACAACTTACTTAGGTTGTTTCTTTGCTCTTGCATTGTTATTCTGGTCTTCAGATTTCTCTCTCTTTTCTTTGTCACCTACAGATTGGCCTTTTATATTTAGAGGAGTTCTTTATGAACACTGGTCTTGCTCCTTGGCCACTGGCAGGACTTTCTGCTTTTGAAAGCTCCCTTCAGCGGACTGCCAAGACATTTCTACAAGGTATCCAACCATCTTACATTTTCAGGTGAGGTGTATAATGACAGAAATGTTGACTGGTATTCATTTTCTTCTTTTTCTTTATTATAGATGCTCCAATTTTTAACTAAGCACATGACGAAATTAAGAATTTATTTCTCAGCCTGGTATAGCTGTTACATTCTGGTGTATGGAATGTAAATAAAAGTTTCCTGTGAGTTGTTGGAAATAGCAGGCTATTGCTCATCTCATTCTCTTTCCTGCTATCTGATCAGCAGATGTTATGGTTAGACCTTAAGCACTTATTTTAAACCATGAAGGGGACACCACATATTGAGGATGGGAAAACAACAAAATAGAAGGAGCCTAATGATCATGATTTGGGATTACCTGTGCTTTTATGTGAGAGAAATTAACTTCTGAATCATTTAAGCCATTGTTTTGAGATTTCTGTCACTCATAGCTGAACCCAATCCAGCTGATAGAGGCTGGATTGGGTTCAAGCTGTTAACAAATGAAAAGCATATGAACTGGGTCCCCTGGATGGTATGCTACAGCCCTGACACAAGAAGAAATTTTTATCTCTAAATAAAAAGTGGAAGAAAAGAAAACAAATGTTATCATCTCCACTCAGAATTTTGATGATCAGATTCAGCACTGCCATTTCACCTATTATGTATGACTACCCCCTGCACCCCATTAAAAAGCTACATTTTTCTCCTTTCACCAAGATTCCATTGCTCTACTTCCATCTTTGAAGCTGTTACACCTCTAGGTAGCATTTTGCTAGGAGTTACAGGTGACCACAGGATAAACATCTTCCTGGAGCGTTGAAACTTTTAGAGGGAACCTTAATTTTTATATCAGAAAATAATGGCATGAAAGACAAACTTGACATACATTTTTAAAGTAAATACTTAAACATTTTTGTGTCAGAGTTCAACTGCATGAGCCTATTTCCTCAGATCTCAGAGAGTAAGGTGTTCAGTCTTTTTTCTACCTCTCCTTTGTCCTAGGGATACTCAGATGGAAGCTTGAGAAGCAGTGCTTACTTGATTAGAGCTAAGCGATTCCTGGCAGCGGTCAATAAAGCTCATGGCCCACCAGTTAGAAAGGTAAGATGCAAAATGTAAAAATGTTTTTTAAATTTTTTTAATTTTCCAGTTGTCTCTCAAATATTACTGAATTCAGCAGGTGCTTCCAGATTGTATCCTCAGGGTGCTAGTGTCCTACCATATTGATAGTGTTTAGTGGAAAAAAAAAATTGGAGGTTTAGTAAATTTGGAAATGTTCTTTTGGAGGTACAGTGCATATCCACAAAGAAAAGCACACAAAGACTTAACATTAAATTGTTTAATTTTTTTTTGAAAGATTTTATGTATTTGTTAGGGAGCATAGTAGGGAGAAAGGCAGACAGAGGGAAAAGCAGGCTCTGTACTAAGCGAGGAGCCTGATGAGCTTGGAATCGATCCTAGGAGCTTGGAATTGTGATCTGAGCTGAAGGCAGACACTTAACTGACTGAGCTACCCAGGTGTCCCAAATTGTTTAATTTTAATTCAGAGCCTTCTAAACTTAACCTGACTAGGGAATTCTCTATAGCAAAGGGATCCCCCCATATGAAGGTCCCAATTCTTCTAGGATTTTATACATGATAGTAACAAGAATTACTCCTTGAGGGGCACCTGGGTGGCTCAGTGGGTTAAAGCCTCTGTCTTAGGCTCAGGTCATGATCCCAGAGTCCTGGGATCAAGCCCCGAATCAGGCTCTCTGCTCAGCAGGGAGCCTGCTTCCTCCTCTCTCTCTCTGCCTGCCTCTCTGCCTACTTGTGATCTCTGTCTGTCAAATAAATAAATAAAATCTTAAAAAAAAAAAAAAAGGATTACTCGTTGAAGTATATCCTTTCTTTCTTTTTTTTAAGTGCCCAATATGGGGCTTAAACTCAGGACCCCAAGATCTAGAGTCACGTGCTGTACCTACTGAGCCAGCCCAATACTCCGAAGTATTTTCTGTAGTCCAAAAATATTTTGGATAAAAAGTATTGCCCATTTGAAGGCTGTACATGGTAACTGAAATATCAACATTTATTTGCTTTTGTATTGAGTTAAATCAACAAAATTTAGTTCCATGATTATTCACACTGATCAGAAATATTAATAGGAAGTTATACAGTTCTCAAATACACCTTTTTTTTTTTAAGATTTTATTTATTTATTTGATAGAGAGAGATCACAAGTAGGCAGAGAGGCAGGCAGAGAGAGAGGAAGAGAAGCAGGCTCCCTGCTGAGCAGAGAGCCCAAAGCGGGACTCGATCCCAGGACCCTAAGATCATGACCTGAGCTGAAGGCAGTGGCTTAACACACTGAGCTACCCAGGCGCTGCTCTCAAATACACCTTTATTGAAAATCTTCAGAGTGTGGTGATGTTAAAGTTATAAAATGCAGTGGTTTCTCGTTCTAAGCCATTTATAGTTTGGGGATATAGCTTCTAAAAATGGAAGCCATTTATAGTTTGGGGATTTAGCTTCTAAAAATGGAAGGAAATTTTTGGTAAATTAAATGTGATCTGGCATACAAAATCTTTCAAAACATGGTAATCTAGTGATAGACTTTGTCAGATATATCAAGATATACAAGCAGATTGATTGGCCTGTGCTGTTACATCTGAATCTGAAGGTTCAGATCAAAAGAGAAACCATGTGTAAATGTACAGCTAATTTGCACAAAATTTAGAAAATAAATATATATGTATAATGTATTTGAAAAATAATTTTTTTAAGTAATTTTTTTTTAAAGATTTATTTATTTGACAGAGGGAGATCACAAGTAGGCAGAGAAGCAGGCAGAGAGAGAGAAGGAAGCAGGCTCCCTGCTGAGCAGAGAGCCTGATTCAGGGCTTGATCCCAGGACTCTGGGATCATGACCTGAGCCGAAGGCAGAGGCTTTAATCCACTGAGCCACCCAGGTGCCCCTTGAAAAGGTAATTTTTAAGCAGGAAACTTTAAGGAGGAAAGTAAGGCAAACTTTTTCTTGCACACTGATATATATATAATATATATATGTTAAATAATTTTTGAGCTACTTGACCAACTTAAATGTTCAAATCCTCATTTGGTTAGAATTGATTTCCATAAAATGTAATTCCAGGGGCACCTGGGTGGCTCAGTCAGTTAAGTGGTCAACTTTTTTTTTTTTTTTAAAGATTTTATTTATTTATTTGACAGAGATCACAAGTAGGCAGAGAGAGAGGAGGAAGCCGGCTCCCCGCTGAGCAAAGAGCCCGATGTGGGGCTCGATCCCAGGACCCTGGGATCATGACCTGAGCTGAAGGCAGAGGCTTTAACCCACTGAGCCACCCAGGTGTCCCAAGTGTTCAACTTTTGATTTCAGCTCAGGTCATGCTCTCAGGGTTACGAGATCGAGCCCTGTGTCAGTCTCTGCACTCAGTGGGGAGTCTGCTTCTTCCTCTTCCCCCAAACCCCTGAGACTTTTTCTTCCTCCCTCCCTCTCTCCCTGTGCCCTTCCCCCTACATGTGTGTGTTCCCACCCCCTCAAAAGTAAATAAATCTTTTTTGAAAAAATGTAGATTCCATGAGGGCAGGGACTGTGTCTGTATCATTGTACCCTTAAGTGCGGCACAATTTCTGTCTTCCTACATGTACTCAATAAATATTTATTGACTAAATGACTAAGTAAATGAGTGATCTGAATTTCAGGGTAGAGAGAGTAAATGGAGGGTGAGCAGTTACTAAGATGGGTAGGTGGGAAATGAGCACATTCTAGACTGAGATAGAGCAGATTAAAAGTCTGTATGAAACTAGAGCCAAGGGATTAAGGAGTAGCATAAGACTGGGCTAGAAGGCAGGGGCCAGTCCATATGCAATGGTCTGGAGGCAGTATTATGGATTTGAGGCCTTATCCTAAACATTTCTTTTTATAACTGATCCTTTCCTCTCATTTTGATGGGTACTGCTGGTGTGCAAGTCATCATTCTCTTTTCTGAATTTAGCAGTAGTTTGTACTGACTTTCTTATGCATAGTGTTGCCCTTTAATCCATCCTCCATACTTCTGTTAGATCTTGCAGAAATTCCCCTTTGATTATCTAGTTCATCATCATAAAATCTTTACATTTTTTTACAGCAGAATAAAGCACACTTATTCTTTAAAGGGCCAGATAATGGATATTTTAGACTTTATAGGGGTCGCATATGGTCTCTGTTGCTTATTCTCCTGCCACCCCCGCCCATTTAAAAATGTGAAAAACTTGCTTAGCTCAACATTTTGGCACAGGCCTATATTTATAACCTCCGAGTGGCAGTGTGATGGGGGTGGTGAGGGTGGAATCCAAACTCCTTGCCAGGGTTTGCTTCTCTTTCTGGCCTTATCTCTATTCCCTTCAACCTTATATACACATGCTTCAGCCATCAGAAATTCCTAAAGATCCCTCAGTGTACTCTGCTTCATTGTGATTCTACACTTTTGCTGTCTTCTCTGCTGAAAACATCATTCCTCGCTACCTGATGCCTCTACCGTTGAGACTGTACTCAGGCACTACTTCTTCAGTAGTAGCCTTCCCAGACCCTCTCTCCACATTTGGCCATGTACTTTTCTTAGTTAGGGGTTAGAAACTTAACCAAATGAATTCAGGTTTTTTTTTTGTTTGTTTGTTTGTTTTAAAAGGGCTCATACTCAGAATACAGAAGACTTGCATGATTCAGTCACAGAAAGCATAGCCAGGCATTACAGAAACTACTTTCCTTCTTGGCTGCGTGGTTTCTCATCTCTGTTTTTCTGTGCCTACCCTCTTCTGGGTTTCATTAATTTCCTAACAGTATGAATATGATAGTAAATGTCTACCAGTCTGGAGTATGATTTGGAATCTCTGCTGCCCACCTCTGTTTGGCTGATTTTTTTTCTTTTTACAAATTTTCTGGAAGAGGTAATCTGATTGGCTTTGCAGAGGTGTCTTCCCTGGTTCACCTGAGGCAAGTATGTTAGGGTCTGGGATATTACAGGATTGCCCTTCACTGGTAATCTGGGTCTCCCAAGGAGAGTGTTGCTGAGGAGAGATGACCAGCTCCATAATCTTAATCTCCCATGTTCACATAGTGCCTGTGTATATCTTTATTATTATATGTATATCACTGAATTATACTTGTTTGTCCTTACTAATCTGATTTTGAGGGCAACACCATATCTCTTATTCTTAATATGGCATAAGGTACAAAATAGGCAGATATTTTCCAAATGCATTTTATAAAGTAGTTGTATTAGAAATTTTGGGGAATGCTATGCATTGTACCTATCATCTAGTATTATCCATATTTTAGAAACCTGCTTTGAAACTTGAGTAAATGCTTTTACAATAAGAAATTATAACATTTATAGTCCTGCGGCTAACTAGAGGATCAGTAAAATTAACATTTTAGAATCCACAGATTTTTGGGTGCCTGACTGGCCCAGTCAGAAGAGCATTCAGCTATTGATCTTGGACTTGTGAATTCGAGCCCATGTAGGGTATAGAGATCACTTAAATTAAAAAAACTTAAAATATTTTTTTAATTAAAAAAAGACGCTAGAAATTTTTGAACTTAATCACCAGAAATTGACTTGCTCCCTACCATTTTTTTAAAGATTTTGTTTTTAAGTAATCTCCACCTGACATGGGGCTCAGACTGACAACCCTAAGGCCAAGAGTCACATGTTCATTGACCGAGCCAGTCAAGCATCCTTCTCCTTCCCATTTTTAAAGCTTCATTTACCCACCCTATCTTCTATGAAGTAAGTTGGTTTCTTTCTTTCTTGTTTTTGATGGAGATTAAAGAAAAGCCAGGTATTTTTATCAGCTGAATCATTTGAATGATACTATTCCCATGCCATTTTGAATTCTGTTATTAATGACCTAAAGGATCATCTTGCTTTGACACATTCCATATTAAAAAAAAGGAACTAATACGACAGATAATTGTCTGATATCATCTGAGTTTTTATTCAGGTATGGTAATTGTTCCATTGTGGTTCTCTTTGCTCTTAACCTTGCAGTATAAAAGTGATTTTTCTACTCTTTCACATCCCATAATATGAAAGTTATAAACCAGAAACAAGCAGAGAATCGTTAGAGAATCATGTTTTTTAGTATTTTTCTCATAACTACTCCTAAACACTACATGACACTAATTATATAGTGGGTATATAGTACATTATTATAGTGCAAATAACTATAATTTAAACCCCTTCTGTAAGTTTTTCCATTTTTAATTTTTTAGTTCAGGAGCTTTTAAGAGTGAGTTGCCAGCAAGATGTCCCATTATACCAAATACTTTATTTTCTACAATAAGACATTTTCCTACACAATACAGCCCTGAGAATCAGTAAGTTAACATTGATATATTGCTATCATCTAATCTGCAAATCACATTTAAATTTTGCCAGTTGTTCCAATAATGTCCTTTTATAGCAAAAAAATTCTGTCTAGAATTCACATTGGAGTTAGTTGTCATGTCACTCATCTTTTTTAATCTGAAATAGTTCTTCAGTCTTTTCATGGGTTTGATGACTTGAGCACCTTAGAAGATGAAAGACTAGTTATTTTGAAGTGTTTACCTCAATTTGGGGTTGTGTAATATTTTACATGATTAGAATCCGTTTTTTTATGTTTTTGACATTACTTCATAGAAGTGATGCTGAGCATCCTGTTGGAGGACATGATACTGGTTTTCCATATTTCTGATTTTGTTAACTTGAATCATTTGAGTAAGTTGATACTTGCCAGAGTTTTGTAATTAAAATATATTTTATCAGGAGATATTTTGGAGGATATAAATGTTCTGTCTTATCGAATGTTGAATTTATTCTTTTATATTGGTGTGGATTAATAGAATCCTATTTTATTCACGATATGATCCATTACTGTCATTATTTATTTTGATTCTGCAATTGTTTCAGATTTGACTACGTTATAGCCAAATTCATAACCAAGTCCTTCTTTATTTTCTTGCAAAAGATATTCAAGGTCCATCCTGTATTTGCCCTACCCTAGCCCTGGAACCAGACAATTCTTAAAGGAGTCCAGGTTCCTTTCGGTAAAGGATGGTATTTAGACATTAAGATCTGGGTGCCTTGTAGATGTATTGCTTTGAGGGTATCCATGTTCTCAGGCCCTCAGTAGACACAGCTAGGGAAATATATGAACATATATGCAGATATATATGTACATATTATCATCTATACCTTCATATCTCTGTTGCTGTACCTTTATATCTCTTTTGAAAGTTAGGAATTCACACCAATATCTCCAATTTTCATCTGATTACCGAGATTCATTCTGTATAATTACCTTCACCTCTAGTGTGAATTTACCTTTACCCATTACATCCTTGATATATCTGTGTATTCTGTCAATCTCTATGTGTGTTTATAATGAATCACCTGTTGCTACCGTGCCCACTCCTCCTCATTATGTAGATGTTCTCCATTTTGGGCCCTGGTATACTATGCTGGACTGATACCACTTCTGTCACTCACCTCATATGGTTGCCTCCTCCTACTTCCCCAGCTACTCTCTATATCCACGGACAGTTTTCTCTCTCTGCCTCAGCTATGACACTCTGGACTGTCTGCTTCCCAATAGCCTGTCTAAGCTGCTTTTCATTAGGACGTCCTTATATATGCTTTTTATGGAGGCTTGATTTTTGTATTTTAAGTTATAAGAAATGGTTTGCTAGTTAATTTCTCCCTTTTTCTTCAATTCATTTTTCCTTGAAATGTTCTTCTTTACTATTTTCTTATAGGCATCTCATATGTATGATTTTATTTGATAGTAGATCTGTTGAATGGTTCTAAAAGTCCTAAAGGGTCTTTCTACACTACTTTTATTTATTTATTTATTTATTTATTTTTTAAAGGTTTTTTATTTTTATTTTTATTTGACAGAGATCACAAGTAGGCAGAGAGTTAGGTAGAGAGAGAGGAAGGGAAGCAGGCTCCCTGCTGGGCAGAGAGCCTGATGTGTGGGGCTCGATCCCAGGACCCTGGGATCATGACCTGAGCCAAAAGCAGAGGCTTTAACCCACTGAGCCACCCGGGTGCCCCTATTTATTTTATTTTATTTTATTTTATTTATTTATTTTAACGCTACTTTTCTTTTAGATGTGGTTTACATAAAGTTACATAAAGTTTCTATATGGTTGGTAGTCATAGAATAGCAAGTTGATATACATAGTGTATAGCAAGGCATACCAGCTGGCAGGCACAATATAACATTAAAAATGTTCTTTTTTTTTTTTTTAAAGATTTTATTTATTTATTTGACAGTAGATGGAGAGGCAGGCAGAGAGAGAGAGAGAGAGGGAGGGAGGGAAGCAGGTTCCTTGCTGAGCAGAGAGCCTGATGCCGGACTCCATCCCGGGACCCTGAGATCATGACCTGAGCCGAAGGCAGCAGCTTAACCCACTGAGCCACCCAGGCGCCCCAACATTAAAAATGTTCTTGACCCATTTTTTTAACCTTGAGTAAGTTGCCCTTTGGTACCTCATTTGTGAAGGTTAGGTAGAAATTTTACTTCTAAGCTTATCAAAGATTATTACAAACACAAAATATTCTTTTAAAAGTGTACCAAATTAGGGGCGCCTGGGTGGCTCAGTGGGTTAAAGCCTCTGCTTTCAGCTCAGGTCATGGTCCCGGGGTCCTGGGATCGAGCCCTGCATCGGGCTCTCTGCTCAGCGGGGAGCCTGCTTCCTCCTCTCTCTCTGCCTGCCTCTCTGCCTACTTGTGATCTCTCTCTCTCTCTCTCTGTCAAATAAATAAATAAATAAAATCTTTAAAAAAATAAAAAAAGTGTACCAAATTAAAGCCACATCATCAAAGTAAAATGGTTGTGACATTAGAATTTATTTAGGTTGGGGTACCTGGGTGGCACAGTTGGTTAAGCGTCCAACTCTTAATTTCTGCTCAGGTCATGATCACAGGGTGGTGGAATCTGTACTCAGCATAGAGTGCCTGAGATTCTCCCTCCTTTTTCTGCCCTTCCCACTTTTGGGTTCTCTCTCTCTCTCTCTCAAATAAATAAATAACTTTTTTTAAAGTTCATTTAGGTCGTAGTATTTTCACATTTAATTTTTAATCATTTGCACTGTTCTGAAAATCACATTTAAACATTTTTTTAAAGATATGAAATAATGTAGTATATTTATTTTTTTAAAGTACAACCACAGCTATAAAGTAGGGAAATTTAAAGAAGACAAAGACCAAATCTGTTTCGTACACAGGATTGGGCATTCTAATACACAATATGACATGAATTTTTCCAAACAAGTTGCTAAGAAACAGCTCCCATGTTTAGTGTTAAAAATAAAGCAGTCTTAATTGTACTACTGGGTATTTACCCCAAAGATACAGATGTCGTGAAAAGAAGGGCCATCTGTACCCCAATGTTTATAGCAGCAATGGCCACGGTCGCCAAACTATGGAAAGAACCAAGATGCCCTTCAACGGACGAATGGATAAGGAAGATGTGGTCCATAAACACTATGGAGTATTATGCCTCCATCAGAAAGGATGAATACCCAACTTTTGTAGCAACATGGACAGGAATGGAAGAGATTATGCTGAGTGAAATAAGTCAAGCAGAGAGAGTCAATTATCATATGGTTTCACTTATTTGTGTAGCATAACAAATAACATGGAGGACATAGGGAGATGGAGAGGAGAAGGGAGTTGAGGGAAATTGGAAGGGGAGGTGAACCATGAGAGACTATGGATTCTTGAAAAACAATTTTAAGGTTTTGAAGAGGCGGGGGGTGGGAGGTTGGGGGAGCCAGGTGGTGGCTATTATGGAGGGCATATACGGCATGGAGCACTGGGTGTGGTGCATAAACAATGAATTCTGTTACGCTGAAAAGAAATTTTAAAAAATCTAATTATAATCTGGACTATAAGTCAAAGAATGGAGAGCAAAGAATGAAATTTAAAATATAAAACAGAAAAATAAAAAAATAAAGCAGTCTTCTCATTTAGAAAAATCAAGACAGCATTTGATTAATAAACCTATTTTTTTATAAGATTTTATTATTTGAGGAAGAGAGAGTCGAGTAAGTGAGAACACAAGTCGGGGAGTGTGGGAGCAGCAGAAGGAGAGGGAGAAGTAGACTGCCTGCAGAAGAGAGAGCCTGATGTGAGACTCAGTCTTAGGCCCCCAGGATCATGAGCTGAAGGCAGACGCAGGCGCTTAACTGACTGAGCCACCCAGGTGCCCCAATAAAGCCTGTTCTTCCCTCAGTTTTAAAATGCTTGTTGCTTGTCTTCCAGTTATCATAAGATCTCTCTGATATGAGAAATTTGAGAGGGAGGGTGGGGGGGTTGCAGGAGGTTGTGGGGAGCAGGGAAGGGAAAAATGAAACAGGATGGGATCGGGAGGGAGACAGACAGTAAGAGACTCAATCTCACAAAACAAACTGAGCCTTGCTGGGGGTGGGGGGGCGTAGGGATAGGGTGTTTGGGTTGTGGACACTGGGGAGGGTATGTGTTGTGGTGAGTGCTATGCAATGTGTAAGCCTGATGATTCATAGATCTGTACCCCTGGAGGAAATAATATATTATATGTTAATAATAAAAAACTAAAAAAATAAAAAATAAAATGCTTGTCTTCATTCAGAAACTGTAAATTCATGAGAAAAATTATTTTTCTGTGGTATAGAAATACCTGGAACAACAAATTACAAAATATTCCATTTTTTAATGAACAAAAGTGTTTTCCCTCCCAAAATGTAAAAATCTAGCAAATAAAACGAACATTATGTTTCAGATAGAGAAACACTAGTAATTTGCTTATGGAAGACTTGGTGGTAATATTTTGTTATTTTGGTGATTTGGTATTTGGTGGTAACATTTTTGTCCTAAATATAAAAGCACTTCAACAAAAGAACCAGGCCATTATTATTTAAGGTCTATTCCTCCACCCAGTTTCCTTATCTGAATAGAAACTCATCGGTTTCTGTAGAATTTTGGCTATAGGAATAGACCACAGGAAAAGTCTGAAATATCTAAAAGTCATTTGGCTGGAGAAAAGTGTTTTCTTAAAATTTGGAAGTAGTCATTCATCACTTTGTACTTAAATGCATTCCTCAGCAAACATCTTCCCTACAAGCCTTTAGAATAAAGTATGGGGTGGGGCGCCTCTGCCTTCAGCTCAGTCATGATTCCAGGGTCCTGGGGGGTCGAGCCCCACATTGGGCTCTCTGCTCAGCGGGGAGCCTGCTTCCTCCTTTCTCTGCCTGCCTCTCTGCCTACTTGTAATCTCTGTCAAATAAATAAAATATTAAAAAAAAATAAAGCACAGGATCGGGCTTCTGGAAAGGGTTGCTTCTAGCTGGAGCACCTCCAAGCAGGATATTCTTGCAGGCATTCTGCATGCAGTACTGCTAAAGCTCCGCAGACACCTGGGATACCTTGGTCCTCTCCATGCCTGCCTCCAGCTTGACCTGTTCCATTGAGCCACTGCTGCAGACATTTACACTGGCTCTAGAAAACATGGCAGAGGTGCTGGGCTCCTTGACCTAGTAATTTCATTTCATTTCTAGAAATTCCTTTTATGAATTTTTTTTTTTAAGATTTTATTTATTCAGGGGCATCTGGGCAGCTTAGTGGGTTAAAGCCTCTGCCTTCAGCTCAGGTCATGATCCCAGGGTCCTAGGATCAAGCCCTATATCTGGCTCTCTGCTCAGTGGGGAGCCTGCTTCCCCCCCCCCGCCCCCGCCTGCTGCTCTGCATACTTGTGATCTCTCTCTGTCAAATAAATAACTAAAAATAAAAGAGAAAAAAATTTTATTCATTTAATAGGGGGAGATCACAAATAGGCAGAAAGGCGGGCAGAGAGAGGGAAGCAGGCTCCCTGCTGAGCAGAGAGCCTGATACGGGGCTCGATCCCAGGACCCTGAGGTCATGACCTGAGCTGAAGGGAGAGCCTTAACCCACTGAGCCACCCAGGCGCTCTGCCTCCTGTGAAAATTATTATAGGTATTGTGCATAGATTCATTATCAAGAATATTAGCTGATGATAAAAATCTAATAATAGTGGTTTAAGCAAAAAAAAATCCACTAATAAAGAATTAGTGAAAATATGCCATAACCTATATGATGGAATACTATATAGCCATTAAAAATTACATCTGATGTTTAATAATATTACTGTTTAATAATGTGGCAGAATTTAGGTAATTGTATTTTAAAGAAGGCTGTAACCCTGCCTTTACAATTTGTAAAGCTGTGTATCCCTGTACATTAGTAAGACTGGAATATGTACTCTGTGGATTGCTGAACAGTAAGTGGTGATATTTTAGGTGAATTTTATTTTTTCTTTTTGCTTTTCTGTATTTTTATGGGAGCAAATTTAAAGTTCCTTACTATGTCTTAGTTCAGTAGATAAAGTTCAGTTTGTATTAGCAAATAACGGTGACCTTCTTATGAACCCCAGGCTTCTACCTTAAAGGTTTTTTAGAATTATGTAAGACTCATAATTTATGTGGGATACCTAATAGTGGAAATTGCTGTGGCTATGTTGTAACAAAATTCAAAGTATACCAACTTTCAAAGTATACCTTAAGTTTGGGGTTCAAAAGTAAAATTCATAAGAGCAATGAAATAGAGAAACATTTTGGCGGGACCATGTACATGTTTATACATGCAGTTGTCGTAGTAACCTGGAAAGAAGTCTGCACTGCATGTTTGATTAGCTTATGTGAATTCGCTCACAATCCTGAAAGCTTCTTGAAAGCAGGTACCTATCTTAGTTTACCACTACATCCCTGGCATCTGGCAAAGTGCCAGACCCAAAGTATACACTCAAATATTTGTTGGTTGAAAGAAAAAAAGAGGTAACTCTGATGGCACTGTATCATGGGGTCTAGAAAGATAAAGGACTATTAAAAGAAGAGTTAAAACAGATTAGAGAAACAAAAGGACGTTTAAATTTTGTCTAGAATCCTGTTGTGTATTCTTTTTTTCTTTTTTTTTTTTTTAAAGATTTTATTTATTTATTTGACAGAGAGAGATCACAAGTAGGCAGAGAGGCAGGCAGAGAGAGAGGAGGAAGCAGGCTCCTTGCTGAGCAGAGAGCCTCGATCCCAGGACCCTGAGATCATGACCTGAGCCGAAGGCAGCGGCTTTACCCACTGAGCCACCCAGGCGCCCTCCTGTTGTGTATTCTTTATGACAGTGATTCTCCTACCAGTGTAGGTTTGGATGTTTGCTAGAGAATGGTGTGGTATATTAACAATTCTCTATAGTCATCAAATTCTCCAATAACTTAGAGTTTAACAAAGCCTCCTTTCCCCTATGAGCATATTTCCAGCTTTGCTGTAAAAGGGAGATGATCCTCCGGGCACCTGGGTGGTTCAGTCGGTTAAGCATCTGCCTTTAGTTCAGGTCATGATCCCAGGAGACTGGGATCAAGCCCTGCATCAGGCTGCCTGCTCAGCAGGGAGTCTGCTTCTCCTCCCTCCGCCCTCCCCGACTTGTGCTCTCTCTCAAATAAATAAAATCTATATTTAAAAAAGACATAAGCCTAGCTGTAGAGGCTTGAGATTCAGTTTAAGGAAGAGATAGTATTTAGGCCTCCTAAAACACCATCATTTATGTCTCAGGGTCCTTCAACTGTTGTATTGATAACTACTTCAGCTAGGTTTTAGAAAATAATAAGGAATAGGAATTTTTGTTGGTTGGCTAGGAAATAGGCTGATATGTAGGTAAGGAACTTCTTTTGTAGTGAAAGGGGGCAGTTGTAATGGTGAGGAGTAGAAAAGATGAGAGAGAAAAGGGTACCACGGCTCATTCCCTTAGAAAGCATTTCTGGAACTCTCAGTTTAGTTCCTGCACTACCTGTGTATTCTCATAGTGTGTTAACTTTTATTCTTACCAAAGGAATTGAAACTATATTTTCATAGTCCTCTTTTCTTCTGCTAGATTAAAAGTCTCTCAAGTACAGAAACTCTTTTTTCATCTTTGTGTCTTAGAATATATTTGGTGTTTAAATGTTTCTTCAACTTAACTGAATTTAAATTTTGCTTTGAATTTTCATAGCAATGTAAACTGTATTTTATTAGTTTTAGAAGAGTTTTTTGAGGTAGACTAAACTTATTTGAGTTCATATCATATGGCTATTTATTCATTCCTTAATATTTATGAGTAAATGGTGCTGTGAGGTAGGCACTGTTTTAGGTAATTAACCCAAAGATAAATTCCTTGCCCTCATTAAGCTCACATTCTATAGGTAATGACAGAAACATAACTTTTATAGATTCCCTTTGGATTATTTTAGTGTTCTTTTCCCTCTTCTCACAGACAGCATGCTAAATTTGGATGTGAATGGAAAAACAGAACCCTACCAGATACAAATTTTGCCTGGAAACCAAGGAAAAAACTTCCTTCTTCTATCTGCTATACCAAATCACCCATAACTCAAATACTCAGAACTGTGGCTATTTATACGTTCTTCCACAGGAATTGTCCAGTTTTTCTGAGCAATACATTCTTGAAAACCACATTTACAAGCAAAATTATGAAAAATAATTTTTTTCTCTATTCATCAGTGTCTTATCTGAATAAGCATATAGTTACTCTTCACCACTGGATAGAGTTTCAGTGAATGTTAAGATGAGGTATTTGCAGAATTATTTATTATTACTATTTTTTCAGCAATCTCCATACCCAGCGTAGGTTTAGAAATTATAACCCTGAGATCAAGAATCGCATGCTCTTCCAGCTGATCCAACCAGGCCCCCCAAGCAGAGTTTTTAAAGTGGGCCACTGACCTGGATAGTTTCAACATGTTGTACTTGTTCTTAAACTAATACCAGAGATGCACGGGTAGTGAAAGTCAGTTAAGCATCCAACTTGGTTTTGGCTCAGCTCCTGATCTCATCGGTCATGAGATCAGGCCCCATGTCGACCCTGCACTCAGAGGGCGTCTGCTTGGATATTGTCTCCCTCTGCACCTTCTCTCTCTTTCTCTCAAGTCTTTTGTAAAAACCTTAATATCAAGTAAATAAGTTATAATACTGTGGAAGAGGGAGATGCTTACATAGATGAACTATATTATGGGACAAATAGAATTTTGATGAATTAGGCTGAGAACTTGATCATCACTAAGACTGTATTTTAAGAAGTTAAAAACTTTCCAAATAGATATTTTAAAATGCTACATCTCCTCTTTCTCATCAGATTTCCAAAGTCAGGAGTTTTACTCTTTCAATAGCTGCCTTTCAACCACTACCCTAAGGACTGAATTAAATGTTTTTTCTCCTTTTACTCTCTGTGATGGAGTTGGATATATACATACCTATGTTTAAGGCATTAATATGGATATTCATATTGTAGGAGCAGTATTCTTTACCTCTTATAAAGATTCTTAAGAGTGACAGGATTTGGGATGCCTGGGTGGCTCAGTTGGCTAAGTGGCTGCCTTCGGCTCAGGTCATGATCCCAGCGTCCTGGGATCTAGTCCCACATTGGACTCCTTGCTCGGCGGGGAGCCTGCTTCTCCCTCTGCCTCTGCTTGCTCTCTCTCCCTCTCTCTCTGACAAACAAATAAAATCTTTAACAAAAAAAAAAAAAAAAAGAGTGACAGGATTTGGGGGCACCTGGGTGGCTCAGTCGGTTAAGCATCTGCCTTCAGCTCAGGTCATGATCTCAGAGTCCTGGGATCAAGCTCTGCATTGGGCTCCCTGTTTGTCAGGAAGCCTGCTTTTCCCTCTCCCACCGCTTGTGTTTCCTCTCTTGCTGTATGTCTCTTTCTGTCAAATAAATAAATTTTTTTTTTTTTAATTGACAAGGTTTGGGGTTGACAGTAGTCCAAAGAATAAAATTATTCAGGTGTTTTTATTTCCTGTGTTTCAAGCAGTTTTTAGAAAACTATTTTTAACAGAGTGAAACCACTTTGTTTTTGTTTTGTTTTTTCAGTATCTTTGCCATGAAAAAGAGGACGTGATAAGTTGTTCAACTTATGAAATTCAAGTTACATGTGAATTCTGCCAGGTATGTATGCAGTATTTGGTATTTTTACCAATTTTTCATATTTTAGATCATAAAAATTTTTATAGTCATTTCTTGATAAATATTTCAGTATTTCTTCTGATAATTAAAAAGAACCCCACTTATCCAGAATATTAGTTTAGCAGCTAGTCCTATTATGTCTTTTTTTTTTTTTTTAAAGGTTTTATTTATTCATTTGAGAGAGCACAAACAGGGGAAGGGGCAAAGGGAGAGGGAGAAGCAGACCCCTGCCGAGCAAGGAGGCCTATGCGGGGCTCAATCCCAGGACCCCAAGATGATGACCTAAAGGTGACACTTAACCGACTGATCTACCCAGGCGCCCACTATTATGTCTTTAAATTATCAAACAGAACATCAAGATGTGCCTAACTATGACAAACATAAACATATTTTAGGGTTTGATTTCTAGAGTTCCAAATAATACTAGTTCCATGGGATGTTCTATGAAAAAGCATTTTGAATTGCAAATGGATGTGGCTAAAATGCCATATTCTAGGTGCTTCTCTAGTTATTTCACTTGAATATATTAAAGTCTCTGAAAATTCCTACGAAAGAAAAAGTACTCCAGCATTTCCCAAATCTGTTGGTTACATATGTTTTTTCTATAATAGCTATTGTCATCCCTGTTGAAAATGCTTTGGGAAACATTGCTTTGAATGGTTAACAAGCTAATGTTGAAAAAGGAATAATGTTTCCAGATTTTTAATTGAGTCAAATACAAGACAAAATTTAAAACCTACAAGTTGTTGGAAAAAATAATTGGGAACTTTAAGTCTAAATCAGATATAGGAAAATAATCTTTACTCAAAAATTTCTTTTTACAGTTATTTTTGTCCAAATCAGGATTCAAAAAGGATTTACATTTGATTAGTATATTTCTTTTTTTTTTTTAATATTTTATTTATTTATTTGAGAGAGAGTGAGCACATGAGCGGCAGGAATAGGCAAAGGGGAGGGAGAGCAGACGTCCCTGCTGAGCAGGGAGCCAGTGTAAAGGCTCAATCCTAGGACCCTAGAATCATGACCTGAGCCCAAGGTCGCCCTTTAACCAACTGAGCCACACAAGCACCCCTTGCTAGCATATTTATTAAATCTTCTTTAATCTATAGCGGTTTCCCCCTACCTGCTCTCTTTCGTTCTCCATCACATTTATTTGTTGAAGTGACCAGTTCTTTGTCCTATAGAATTTGGCTGACTGCATCCAGATAGTGTTGACAGGTTTCTCCTGTATTCCCTGTATTTCCTGTGGCAAATCTAGAGATGCTTGATTAAATTCAGGTTTGACTCCCCATACTGTACACACACACACACACACACACACACGCATATGCATGCACAACACCCCCCACCCCTGCCCAAGAACACTTTCATGCTCTCTATTGAATCATGTCAGGAGGCACATAATTTCTAATAGTCCCACTCTTAGTGATGTTATTTTAAGAATGACCTGTGAGTTCATTATCAAGTTCCTGTCACCTTTTTTCCTAATGGTTATATGATGTGGCCTAGATCCATTATTTCATTGGGTATTAAAGTGGTGATTTTCTATAATTATTTCATTTTTTCTTCACTTAAGCTGTCGAACAGGAAAGAATTAGCCTGATAGACCAAAGTTCCAAACCTTTTTTTTTCTATAGTGTAAAATGCATGTTACATGTATTTGCCTACTCATTATAAAAAGATGGAAGGGAACTAGGGCTAAAAGATCAGTAAAAGTATTTTATTTCACATGAAAATAGAAAAGGAAGTAAGCTTAGTGAAAAGCATATAATATTACATTTAAAATTATTCTTTATTTAAAAATATGCACTGTATGGGCGCCTGAGTAGCTCAGTTGGTTAATCTTCTGCTTTTGTCTCAGGTCATGATCCCAGGGTCCTGGGATCAATTCCACATCTGGCTTCCTGCTCATCGGGGAATCTGCTTCTCTTTCTGCCCTTCCCTTGCTTGTGCAAGGCTCGAGTGCCCTCTCTCAAAAAACAAATAAATAAATTTTTAAAAACAAATAAATAAAATAAAAATCTATACTGTAAAACACTAAGCCATTTCTTAATGTTTATTATAGGCAATACAAGGACCTGTGGAATATGAGTGATGACAAACCCTTTCTATGCACTGCCCCTGGATGTGGCCAGGTAATATATAAATTACTTTAAAGCATTTTGTATGTTCATATTTACTAAAACACTGATGAAAGTTTATGTTACCATTAAAGGGAATCTCCTACAATTTTTGTAAAATTCTGGAGTTAGAATGTAAATTACCCAGAAAAGTTTTGTTAAGAAATTTTTTCTTCAATAGTACAGTTTTTAAAAACAATCTAATATGGAAAGAAAAAGTTAGAAGTCTTAAATGGAAAGGTGGTTCACCTACTATTAATCCAGGGCTTAATAGTATCTTTTACTATTTGACTGTTGATGATTTGACCCTTTACCATTTGACCATTACTGGTTGAAAATAATTGTAAATTGCTTAATTGGAAATAAAGTATACATTCTTATTTGAAAATTATTTTACTTGCTGAACTCTTAACAATATTAACTAATATTTACCTCTGACAGTGTCACTAATGCATTAATATTCTTAATCTAAGTTTCACATCTTCACCTAAGTCTCACATCTTCAGAGCATGTATGAAAGCTTTTTCAGAAAATAATCTTTCCATATTCTATCAAAAAGTAGTATTTCAGTGTTTTTAACAGACCATTAATTATTAAACTATTGCTGTTATAATAATTCTAACTTTAAAATAACATAGGCACCAAGAAATGAAAGAATAAATTTAATGTGTAGCCAGATTACTGAGTACTTAAATATACAAACCATAAATCATAAAAAAGCATTAGTGTTTCATTGGTTCTTACTTGTTTTCTTTAGTTGATGTTTTAAATTGACATATAATTGATGTACAATAAACTGCACGTACTCACAAAGTCAGTTTCGTGTTTTAATGTATATATGCTCATGAAATCATCACCATAATTAAGATAGAGAACATACCCATCACCCCAAAAGTTTTGTCATTCCCAGTTGTTACTGCTTCTGCCTTTGTAAAACACTACTCTGCCATATGTCCCTATTGATTAGTTTGCGTTTTCTAGAATTTTATGTAAATAGTCATACAGTATGTACTTTTTGTCTGGCATCTTTTATTCCTTATAATTAATTTGCAGTTTCCCCATGTTATGTGAGCAATAGTTAATTCCTCTTTGTTGAGGAGTAATATTTCATTATTACACAATTGTGGACATTAGACTTATTTCCAGTTTTTACTTATTACAAATAAAGGCAGTATAATTATTTGTGTACAAGTCTTTGGTCTGAATGCAAGCTTTCTTTTCTCTTGGGTAAATGTGTAGAAATGAAATGTGGGATCATATGTTAGATATTTACTTTGAAGAAATTGCCAAACTGTTTTCCAAAATGAACGCACCACTTCACATTTCCACCAAGAGTGTATAAGAGTCTTGTGCCATTTCTTTGCCTACATTTGGTGTTGTCTTCTAATTTTAGCCATTTTTCACTGTGTGTATACTGATGTATCATGTGGTTTTAATTTGCATTTCTTTGATGAGAAGATGAGCACTTGTTCATGTGCTTATTGGTCATTTGCATTATTTTTTGTGATAGATCTTTTCAAATCTTTTGCTGTTTTTAAAAGTCAGGTTGTCTTTTAATTGCTAACTTGTAGTTCTTATATATCCTGGATACCAGTCCATCGTCAAGTTTCTCCAAGTCTTTTGTTTGCATCTGAATTTTCATGACAAAAGCTTTTGCTCAACCGGTCTTTCTAATTTTAATGAAGTCTAATGTGTTAATTTTTTCTCTTTTTATGGCTGTTGCTTTCTGTGACTTATCTAAGAAATCTTTGCCTACCTTTAAGTCACAAAGGCATTCTCCTTTGTTCTTTCTGAAAGCTTGTTTTTTCATATAGGCCTGTGTTTCCATCTTGAATTACTTCTTGCATATGTATATACTGGTATGAAGTAGGATTTGAAGCTCACTTTTTTTTCCCATGTGGTTTTTCAGATATTCCAGCATCATTTGTTGAAAAGACTTTTCTTTCTCCATTAATTTGCTTCAGCTCCTTTATTGAAAATCAAAATGTGGTATAAATGCAGGTCTCTTTCTGAGCTTTCTACTCTGTTCCCTCCATCAGTCTGTCAGCTTTTATGCTAGTACCACAATGTCTTGATTACTCTAGCTTTACAATAATGCTTCCAGTCAGGTAAGGTAAGTCCACCAATTTAGTTCTTCTTGAGATTTTTCTGGATAGTCTTTTAATTTTACTCATTACTTGTGAGGGTATAGTGGTATCTCATTATGATCTTAATTTTCATGATACATCTAAAGATGTTGAACCAGGGTAAAGATAGGAGGTTAACCAGGGTTAATGCTGCTTAGATAGGTTTATCAGGGAATGCCCTCTGATAAGATGACATTTGAATTAAGACACAAAAATGTAGGAGCAGACCTCTGGAGGAAGTTTTTTAAACTGAAGGAACAGCAAATACAAAGTTTCGAAGGAGGGGATGGGTTTGGGTGTTTTTAGAAGGACGACTGTTGTAGCTAGAGTGTGTAGTCACCCACAAGGATAAGAGTAAAAGATTTTGTCAGGTAGAATAAGAGTCCATATCCAAGAGGGTTTTGTAGACTGTGATAAAGTGTTTGGGCTTTATTCACAGAGCAATGAAAAGCCATTACTGAGCTAAGAGTGGATACAGGGAGTAGAGACTGAGATCTGTCAGGTGAGAGATAATGGTAGGTTTGTCTAGGTGCTAATGGTGGGCAATATAGAGAAATAGACTGATTTGACATGTATTTTGGAGCTATATTAGATACTCATTTTTTTCTATAAATTTAAGAAAGCTAAAAAAACTGTATTTCCCAGAATTTTTTGTGAATAGTATTTCCTAGGAAATCGACAGTTCAAAAAAAAATTGATTTTAGAGGGGCACCTGGGTGGCTCAGTGGGTTAAGCCTCTGCCTTTGGCTCAGGTCATAATATCAGGGTCCTGGGATCAAGCCCTGCACCAGGCTCTGTGCTCAGCTGGAAGCCTGCTTCCCCCTCTCCCTCTGCCTGCCTCTCTGCTTACTTGTAATCTCTCTTTCCTCAAATAAATAAAATCTTAAAAAAAAAAAAAAAAAGAATTGCTTTTAGAAGCACCAATTTGGTGGCGGTATTTTTTTGTCATAAGTATTGCTATTATTCCAAATTTGAACTTTACCTTTAATGCACTTAAATTTAAATTTCCTAATTTTAAATTTAAATTCCAAATTTTAAATTTTAATTTCCAAATTTTAAATTTTTTAAAAAACATGTTTTGTTAGTGTTATTTTGGAGAGAGACCTATAAAATTAGTGCAAAGAATTTTAACTGTTTTTTTCTTGCTATTAAAAGTGTTTTTAGGGCGCCTGGGTGCCTCCTCAATGGGTTAAAGCCTCTGCCTTTGGCCCAGGTCATAATCCCAGGGTCCTGGGATTGAGCCCTGCAGCGGGCTCCTCTGCTCTGCAGGGAGTCAGCTTCCTGCTCTATCTCTCTGGCTACTTGTGATCTCTGTCTGTCAAATAAAGTAAATAAAATCTTTTAAAAAAAATGTTTTTATATGCCTCAGTCGCTATTAGGTATTTCACAGAAAGAGTTCTATTGTATTGTTTTAAAGTAATGTTCCATTGAATTTGATAAAAGAGACAAAGTGAGATAATTTAGTGAAAGATTAATTTGACATTGTAACGCTTCTGTTTTATTAGTATCTTTGCTTTTGGTGATGTCTTTCTTTGAAAATTATTTCTTAGGTAGAATGTTTATGCATTATAAGCTGTTTTACAAAGGAGTTAAAGATTCATTTTATTTAGGCAAAGTTTCACCAAAGGTGTGTAAATTGTGTGTGTGTGTGTGTGTGTGTGTGTGTGTAGCTTCCTGATGTTGAACAGATTCCTTTAAACTAGTAAAAGAAGCAGTAAAATGAGCTGCTGGCCTTACAGCTTTACAACTTAGTTGTACCTATTTTGTTAAATAGGAAAAAAATTTGTATCATGGATGTGAATGCATGTATTAAATGCAGAATGACTGACTTCTTAGGAAGTTAGTTCTGGTGAGTGTTCGGGCCCTAAAAACAGATTTCTCAGATATCAGAGCTTAAATTCATTATAAAATTTAAGCTCCCTTCCATCTGTCAGGTTACCCTTTCTTTTTAACTTTATAAGAGGGATGGTTATCCATCCTACTAGACTGTCTTTCCCATTGTTTATTCAGCTGTATGCTCAAAGTCTTGTTGTTTAACAAAATACTGTGTATTTTGCATTGGAGTTGTGCTGTAAATTGCCTGGAAGAAAGAAATTATGAAATATTTAATATATTATTACTAGTAGCAGCATTATAATTTTTCTACAAAAACTCAGAAAGCAATTCACATAGATTCTGCAAAAATTTTATCTTAAATTTGTAGTAGTAGCTATTTTATAAACATTTGTTGAAAAATTTATTTCATTCATATATATATATATATATACACATATTTATATGTGACTCTTTTCCTCATGACTGCCTTTGGACATGATGGCCTTTGACTATTTTTTTTTTAAGTTCCTTGTTAGAGGTAAATCAGTTATTTCAGGTGATAGCTAAGGTTAAACTCCTCTTATCAAGTTCCAGTTTCAGTGTATTTTATCCATGTACATCAATAATATCATATGACCCTGAATTTTTTTTTAGGGCCCTTTTAGCTATACCTTTTCACTCAGGATCAGTCTTAGTACCATTTTCATGTTTTGTACAATTCTATATGTGATTGCTCTTTGATTTGGATATTTGTGGTCAAACCGATGCCATGTGGGGCTCCATACCAGGACCCTGGGATCATGACCCGAGCCAAAGGCAGAGGCTTTAACCCACTGAGCCACCCAGGCACCCCCATTATTAGGTTCTTTGGGCATAAAGTGAATCTTGATTTAAGATACTTTCAGTGTAGAATGTAATACATGTATATTTAAAACTCTAATGGAAAATAATGAAATGCCTACATTATTCTGTAAACTCTACACATATGTTCATTCTCTAAGAGTTGTTATTTAACACTCTATTTTTAAAAGGCAACTACTACTTCTTACAAATTGGGGAAGGATTCTTATATTGATAAAACGAAGATAGTACTTGGGAGGGAAAGAGCTGGATTATTTTAAGATAAACTGCTTTGTGGGGCGCCTGGGTGGCTCAGTGGGTTGAGCCGCTGCCTTCGGCTCAGGTCATGATCTCAGGGTCTTGGGATCGAGTCCCGCATTGGGCTCTCTGCTCAGCAGGGAGCCTGCTTCCCTCTCTCTCTCTCTGCCTGCCTCTCCATCTACTTGTGATTTCTCTTTGTCAAATAAATAAATAAAATCTTAAAAAAAAAAAAAGATAAACTGCTTTGTTATCATATAGGTTGTTCTTTCTTTGTTGGATTATAAGCAGCATTTTTTTTAATTTGGTAACTAAAGAACCTGATTTACTTCATTTGTCCAGGAGTAATATTTCCATAAGATAAGGAATCTGTTAGGTGTTTTTTTTAATATTATATATTTTAAAGTGCACACACAAGCTGGGAGAGGGGTGGGGGAGAGGAAGAGGAGAGAGAGAATCTCAAATGGATTCCTCACTGAGCATGAGCCCCTGCCCCCTGACAGCGACACTGGGCTCAATCTCACAACCCTGAAATGATGACCTGAGCTGAAATCAAGATTCAGATGCTTAACTGACTGAGCCACCCAGGCACCCTAGGAGTCCCATTTGATAGTTTAGGGGAACCAGGTTCAAATATATGTAATTTTAACATCCCCATTTATAAGGATGTAGGGTAGAGAATTTATGTTTCTTAATTTGGCATTTTATAATTATTGCTCTGAAATAACAAAATGTAAGTGCTCCTTATTTTCAGTTATAATTGTTGCTTGATAAGGAGCATCTTCATAAAGGTTGATATCAGACATTTAAAAATGAACTGCTTTGTTATTGGTTGCTATTTCTTTACCGGATTATAAAAAAAGCATTCTTTTTTAACATAACATAAAGAACCTGATTTACTACTTAATTTGTCAAGAGTAATATTTTTATAAGAATTCTTGTTTTAAAAGTGGTAAGTAATCTGAAGTCTGTGTAAAACAGTACTTCCTTCAAAAGTCACTGAACCATAGAATACATATTTCTACTATAATATGGCAAAAAAAATCAATAGTTGTCTATTTTTAGTGTCCAAATGAAATTTATATTAAGTTTCTTTGCCTCAGGTTTTATTTTTAAACGCTCTCAAATGATTTATGTGACTTAATACATCAGTATTGCTTATTCTTGGGTAATGGGTTTTCTATGAGTATTTGAAGTCTTGTATGTTTATCTATACTAACAATAGATTCTTTTATAGTTAACAAACTATTTCATTGTTAATGGTGGTTTTACATGTTGTGGAAATGAATTTCCTTATCATTTTACTTATTTGATCAAATTTAAAATCTTAACTATATTTTAAAACTTTTTGCCACAGCGTTTTACCAACGAGGATCATTTGGCTGTCCATAAACATAAACATGAGATGACACTGAAATTTGGTCCAGCACGTAATGACAGTGTCATTGTGGCTGGTTAGTATATGCTTTTATTAATAGCTTATATACATATTTCACCTGGAATGTGCACAATTTTTGTGTATTCTCTGTAAATAATATAGTCTGGTGATACTCCAATTACTTCATTTACAGTAAATGTTGGCAACATGTATTTTACCCATTACATTTCCATGTTTCCTTCTGACCATTCATTTCACTTTTCCGTGTGGTTTTCCAATGTAGATTTCAATGTATTGTGGAAATTAATTAGAACCCTAGGAGCATTTATTGGATCTCCAAAGTTTACATTTAATTGATAATTGAACTAATGTGATGTTTAGTCAATGTTTCTTTTAGCTTTGTACAACCTGGTTTGAAATGCTGTGGGAAGGTGGGAAATGGTCAAGCTCCTCCTATTGGAGAAAGATCACTTAGCAGACTTGTTCATTAGAATTTTGTTTATACTTCTTTTGGGACTAAAACATCTGTGTTAGTAAAAATACTCTCAAGGGACCTAAATTCGGTCAGTGCCTCTTTTGTGTGTTTTGATCCTGTGAAGATACAGTATCATATAAGCACATGATTATCTTTCACAATATGTGAAAAGAGAAAATTCATGCATTGTTTTAATTATCCTTTCATGCTGTGTTAGCTGCACCTTTTTTGGTATTTAAATATATATGTACACACATTTATGTATATGGACTCACACATAATATGCATAGTTCTACTGCATTTTGTATATTTTAAAACAAAGTTTTATATAAAATGTAATATACTTATATAAATTTCAGACCCTTTTGTATCATAACCACAGAGTCACATAAGTATTCAAAAATCAACTGTAAATTATTCTTTTGTCTTTTGAAGTTTGGGTTATACTATTTATCTGGAGTTAATCCTGAAATCTGAATATTATTAGTATTTTGAAATGATTACCCAACATAAAGGTTGAATTATCATATGCAAGGCTTTGCAGAGATAATGAGGCAGATGGTTTTTCCTGTACTTTCAGTATCATGATTTTTATAATGAAAAAGTTTGAGTTAACAAAGTTGGTAATTTTTCAAAAACTATTTAGGAAAAATGAAAGAGCATGTTGAGCATTTCTTTAGTTCCATAAGTAAAAGGAAGCAGAGAAGAGTGAGTTAGGCACTTCTTTAGAATATTGTACATCAGATATTAGGAGCTGGACCCTAAAAAAGTAGTCAAACAAAATAGCAACAGTCTAGGCAGTTCACCCTCCTAGGCATGAAAGGTCTTTGCTTGTCTGAAATTTATTGCACTAGACCAGTATCTGTAACTTTTCAACTCAAAAATGTTTTGAGATTGGTTTCTAGAAATTTCCTATTGATTTACCTTTATTACAGTAGAAGAATAGAACACATTTAAACACAGCACTTGACCTTTTTTTTTTTTTTTACTAACATGTTGAAATTAGTAGTTTAGCATTACTGTGTAAGTGTAATGCATGATGTGTGTGGTATATATTTGATGATCAATATCCATAAGCCACTGCATGTTTAAACAGTTGTGCCTGTGTTGACTTTTCTTTTCTCACACCTAATCATTCTAGTAGTCACTGATAACAATGGTTTATGCGTATATTTTATTTGTACGACTTTTCGCTTCCTTTACTACCCATTAGGAGCCTTTTGTTGAGCTGAGATAGACGAGCCCTTTGTCTATGAACAGAGGAGACAAATTTCTATTCAGTTTACTAATTCACCTGTAAAGGACTTAAGCTGATATGTGTACTCTGAGCCCTTGCTATAATACAATTTCAGGAGTCTTTTTAGGGTTAGTGGGTATGTACGTTGTAGACGAATAGGTAAAATGATGCCTTTAGTAATTTTAGATAATACTAGTAGTGTTTGAGGTAGGCTTACATTATATCTAATATGTATGACATTATAATGTTAAATATATTTATATGTAGTAAGCATGTTATATTCTAGATACATGTGGGGCAAAGATGAAATAATACTAATTACTGCCAATTCTGGGGATATAATATTTAACAAATATGAATTTAATTTTATATAAAATCTTAAATTAGGAGTCATTATACTTTTATTTAGCTTAGACTAGATTCCTGATAAAACCTATAACTTGATGCCCTGTGCCACCAGCTTTTATCAGTATGAATAAATAGCCTGGAAAATAATAAGACAAATAGACAAAATCCATATAAAAATACTATTTTTTTTTCAACATGGACCCTAACTAGTATTTATTCCATAACCAGTACATGTGTTAATGTATATAACATGAGTACATATTCAAGTATAGTTAAAATGTTTTACATTGTGAGAAAGTAGAGTTGACTATTCCTCTATTGCCTAGAAATTAAAGTAGAACATTCCATAAATAAGTAACTCTTATATAGCCCATAGTTCAAAGCTTGAAAAATTCATTAAAATAGTAAACTGGCTTCTGTGGATAGTGATAAAAGAGGTTTTGTTTTGGTTTGTTTTTGTTTTAGGGCTCTTGCTTTAACCTTCTTTTTCTTCTTGTAGTATTTTGGTCTACCTCCTAAAATTCTGTTTTATCTTAAGCTTGCTTTCCTAATAGATTATGAACACTAGTGGAAGGTCCAAGCTAGAGTGAAAGAATATACATGCTCTTGCCCTAGTTTTCCCCAAACTGCATGTATTTTAAACAATCATAATTTTTAATAATATAAATTTTAAAAAATTCTTACTGCCTTAAATAATGATAGTAGTTGATCTCTGAGTAGAAGACACTTATGTCATTCTACTAAAAGAGAAGGTCTGGACTAAGGAACGAGAAGGACTTTTTTCATACTTTTATGGTTCATAAAGTTGGAGGAAATATCTTGAACTGCAATAAAAACTTAACCAAATTTTGTTTGCTTTAAAGGAAGAGGTCTTTCCAAAGAGAATTAACAGCTGACTGAACCAATCCTGCTAATTTGTTAAGTTACTAGCTATATTTTAAGGTCCTATATGATATTTAAATCTATGTGGTTGCTTCTTGACATTTATTTCAGATCAGACCCCAACACCAACAAGATTTTTGAAAAACTGTGAAGAAGTGGGTTTATTTAATGAACTGGCAAGTCCATTTGAGAATGAATTCAAGAAAGCCTCTGAAGACGACATTAAAAAAGTATGTTGTTAATCATGAAATTAGAAGAGTACGTCTAACAAAACAATTGTCCTAGCTTACACTTCTTGCTTTCTTATTTTACATACACTGATTGGCATTTATTGAACTTCTGACATTTTCTTTAATGTTTATATTTTAGATGCCTCTAGATTTATCCCCTCTTGCAACACCCATCATAAGAAGCAAAATTGAGGAGCCCTCAGTTGTAGAAACAACTCACCAGGATAGTCCTTTACCTCACCCAGAGTCTACTACCAGTGATGAAAAGGTTAGAAATTTTATATTTTTGGTAGAAACACAAACATGGTGTATAAAAACTATCCCAAGTAAAGCTAAATATTTGATTTACCTAAAATGTTAATATAATAAGTTGTACATAATTGAGTACCAGGTTATAGTAGTCTTTTATATGAAAGCCTGTGAATACTCATAGAAACTTCAGGGAAAGAAAATGTCACTTTTATAGATAATTGGTGTTTTATTACACACAGAAAAATTATAGGGGAGAACAGCAGTTATTTTAGATAAGTTATTTTTTTAAGGCTACAAGAATTTATAAAGTGAATTTAGATTTTGGATTTTGCTGTTTTATTCTTCACCACTTTTATATAGTGACAGCTTTTTCTTTATAACTAAAAATTGCTTGAACCAGGGTTGTTTAGGCTTTTTAAGGGCTAAACAAATAGTTACTCATTATCAGCAATGGGTCTTTGGTATTACCAACTAAGATGATGATGATACTGTCTCAGTATAAGCCTTTTGTGTAGGTGGTTTAGGGCCTCATTCCTAGATCTTGAATACCTTGGTAACTTGGGACCTCTGGGCTATAGTGTGTGTTGAGTAATCATTATTGTGGTTTGTTCTTTTTTTTTTTTTTTTTTTTTTTTTAAGAGATGGGAAGAGGGAGAGGAGTGGGGAAGGGCTGAAGGAGCAGGAGAGAGAGAATCTTCAGCAGGCTCCATGCCCAGCGCAGAGCCTGACAACAGGCTCAGTTTCAAAACCCTGAGGATCATGACCTGAGCTGAAATCTAAGAGTTGGGCACTTAACCAACTGAGTTACCCAGGTGCCCCATGGGTATTTCTTGATCACTTTTTATTAATAAACACTTACAGTGAACTCATGGGGCACTGTGTGTGGCACAATGAAGAGGCAGTGACAGTGTCTTTTTCTAGATGATGATATTCTAAAACCGTAAATGAATTAACGGACTTCTGTCATGGCAAGGAATCTAGAAGTAAGGCAGAAAAAGCATTTAACGATCTACTTAGGAATAAATGCTTTGACCTTAGATGTTTTGTGGGTTTTTTTTGCCTCATTTCCTAATTATAGAAGTGAGTCTCATTATAAAAACTTTAAGAATACAGAAAAAATATGAGGAAGAAAAGCAAAATCACCTGTTAGCCCATAATTGAGTGATACAAATTACTAATATTTTGAAACATTTTTCCATAGATATATGCATGCATTTTCATTAGAAGGATAGATGGATACAAAGAAAAACTCAAAGATCCTAGTTTACTTTTTAATTTTTTTAAAGATTTTATTTATTTATTTTTTGGAGAGCGAGAAAGCTAGAGACAGAGCACAAGTGGAGGGCAAGGGAGAAGCAGACTCTCTGCTGAGCAGGGAGCCAATGTGGGGCTCGATCCTAGAACCTCAAGATCATGACCTGAACCAAAGGCAGACCCTTAACAACTGAGCCACCCAGGCATCCCTATTTTTTAATTTAAAACAAAAATAAAAAAATTTTTTTTAAGTAAGTGGCATACCCAATGTGGGGCTTGAACTTATGACCCCAAGATCAAGAGTCACATACTCTACAAAGTGAACCAGCCAGGCAGGCCAATCCTAGTTTACTTTTATATTGTGCTTTAGACATTCAGCATTAATGAACACTTTCCCATGTCCTTAGAAAATTTCCAAAGTACTAAATTTTAATTTTTTTTAATTGTTTTAATTGATATATTATCTTAATGTATCAAATTATCCTGTTCTTTTTGGATATAAAGATTGTTTCTGTGTTATCACAGTTACAGGAAATGCTGTTAACTCTGTGATAGAAGTATCTTTTTTTCTAAAGAGCTTTCTAGTCCCTTCACACTCAACAGTTTTTCCCTCTTCGTTGTTGTTTTAGCATATTTCAAGGATAATTCTTCTTTCTGCATTCCTGTCTCTAGCCTCCCCCTGGGCAAGGCATAGTCTGTTTGGGCCTCCTTCACTACTCTTTCTCACTTTTCTTCTTAGGTGGTCTCTTCTACATTCATAACTTATAAAAACAACTACATGCTGATGGTTCTCAAACTTATATCAACCAAGGTATCTCCTGGATTTCCATATTCATCTCTGACTCATATTGTGACCTTTCCCTTTCTATATCTAATAACCATCTTAATATTTCTAAGTCAGAGCTCTTGATTCTTTCTCTGTCTCAGTAAATTTTCTCTCCATCCCATCTAGTTGCTCAAGCCAAGAATCCTTAATTCCTTTCCTTTTTCTAAAGATTTTATTTCCTTGAGAGAGAGAGATCACAACTGGGGGTAGCAGAGGGAGAGGAACAATCAGACTCCCCACTGAATGGGGAGCTTGATGTCGGGACCCTGAGATCATGACCTAAGCCAAAGTCAGACGCTTAACTCACTGAGCCACCCAGGTGCCCCTCTTTTTCGTCACATCAAAGCAACAGCAAATCTTATCAGAAATACCCCCTGAATTATCCTTAATTTATCTTCTTCAGTCTTCAGTATCACCACTTTACTCCATACCATCATCATCTTTTATGTGGATTATTAACAGTTATCTTCTAACTGGAGTTTCTACTTCCATCTCTGATTTTCTATAGATTGCTTTATTTATTTTCATTTATTTATTTTAAAGGTTTTATTTATTTATTTGACAGAGAGACAGTGAGTAGTGGGAGATGGTAGCTACCTGAGATTAGTAAACATTTGTACTGTGTTAAAACTTTTTTAACCATTTCTGTTACTGAATTTGTATCAACCATAAACCCAGTCTCTCTGGACCTGTTTCCTCTTTTTACAGTATAATGATGGAGTAGGACTAGGTAATCTCTCCTAAATTTTGAGCTCTATAATTCTCTGAGACTGAATTATATTTTTACTTTTTACAGAAGTTCTCATGGAATCAGAGCCAAGTCGCCCAGCCTATTTCTGGATTGATAGGAAAACAAGTTGTACTGGGGAGGGTGGGGTACTCTGATGTTTTTAAATTAAAATATTGAACATTGCATTTGAAACTTTATAGCCACTTCCAAAATTTACTTTGGGGGAGGATATTCTGTCGATGCTTTTAGAAGTATGTTACATTCTGTTCACTCTAAGTTACATGGATTGTCTTATATTTTTAAATCCCACCCTTTCTCTGTCTTATTATTAAATAGGAGATACCATTGGCACAAACTGCACAGCCCACATCAGCTATTGTTCGTCCAGCATCATTACAGGTTCCCAATGTGCTGCTTACAAGTTCTGACTCAAGTGTAATTATTCAGCAAGCAGTACCTTCACCAACCTCAAGTACTGTAATCACCCAGGCACCATCCTCTAACAGGCCAATCGTGTAAGTGATGATTTGGGCCAGTCATTGAACTATTTATGAATTAAGTTTTTCTTGTCAGAATTTTTCTTCAGGCATTTAATTATTCAAATGTGGCCTTAGTTGTGTGTGTGTGTGTGTCGTGTGAATCTGCATGCTTTGAAAAAGTACTGGGTTGGGTTTTTTTTCCCTAATATTGTAGATTAGAAAATAAATATCTGAAATTTAATTTGGGGGGGGGGAAGGGCAGAGGGAGAGGAAGAGAGAATCTTAAGCAGGGTTCGTGTTTAGCATGAGGTTTGATCTTACAGCCCTGAAGTCATGACCTGAATCAAAAATCTAAGAGTCATACACTTAACCAACTGAACCACCTAGGCACCCCAACTAAAATTTAATTTTAAAAACAAATCAACATTGAATGATTTTAAGGTGGTCTCTTATTTTCCTGCTGTTTCACACAAAATACAGAAATTACTCCATCAGGTGACATTTCTTTCTGTTCTTAAACATATCTCTCAAGCTTTTTTTTTTCTTATGATTTTACTTTTAAATAATTTCTACACCCAGTGTGGGACTCATACTCATAACCGCATGATCAAGTGTCGCATGCTCCACAGACTGAGCCAGTCAGATGCTCCTCAGGAGCTTCTGATAAAAATTTTTCTCATTAAAAAAAAAAATTAAAATTTCTCATTTAACATTAGAGATTGTCCCAAGTAAATCCATAACTTTTCCTGTTTTTTTCCCTATTGTTTTTTTCATACTGCTTTACACATTATACATTTAAGATGCAATTTAAAATAGTAAAATTTTACAGTTTGCTTTGCAGTGGCTAGGAAATGTATTTTAAAATGATATGATAATAGAAGTAAAAATGCTCTTGTATTTTTATAGATGACTGATAAGGATTTCTTTTCTTTAATTTTCCTTCTCCTGTTTTTCTTAGTCCTGTACCAGGCCCATTTCCTCTTCTGTTGCATCTTCCTAATGGACAGACCATGCCTGTTGCTATTCCTGCATCAATTACAAGTTCTAATGTGCATGTTCCAGCTGCAGTCCCAGTAAGTTTGAGATTCAGACTCTAAATCTTTTCTTCATACCAAAACTGACATTTGTAATCACAAAATACACCTAGGGCTGCTTGATTAGTTTATGAAACTGAATCCAACAAAAAACTTACTAGTGGTTAGTAGTATTTACTCGTTTTTATAGTAGAATTTACTTACGTCTTTATTAAAGACAAACATAATTGGTTAGAAAATGTTTTTCCATCCTCCAAAAATTTTGTTTTCCTTGTGTTATTAATATTAAGAAATTTAGTTCTTACTTAATACATTTTAATTTGACTAGATTTGTAGAATTCAAATTTAATACAAATTTTTGCCCTTTAGGAAAGTATTTATTCTAGAATACATGTCCAGTATCTCCATATTTTGATTATTGTAGGAATTGTTTATAAGAACACTCTTGTGAGCTTTTATGGTCAGGTTGGGTTTACAGCATTCCTTTGCTAGCCCAGACATGTGAAAATCTAAACACTCTAAAACAGTAGATAGTCCTTCACTTTGCTAATACAAATGTTTCTGAGAAATTGACCATTTTGAAAGATAAATCAAGATGTAAGATCCAAAAGAAAAGTTTCTTGAGGAACATGTTAAATATATAAATTTGAAAGTATCTAATACCTGAGTCCTTATAAAGACACTCAAGGCATTTTAAACAGCAAAGTTCTGTCTGAAGATGATACATTATGGTTGAAGTCACAGACAAGTTAAACATCTACTTGTAATACTTAATAATTCAGTGAATATTTAAAAGCACATTCTTTTGATTAAGTTAGAAATAATATTTTTTACCTTATTTTTCATAAAACAGTTTTATTCAGACTCTTCAAACGTGTCTTCATTGTTCAGGTTTTTATCATTAGGATCACTTATTAAAACATCTAGCACAATTTTCCAAAACACGTTATTTTTATTTTCACCTGAGTAATTTCAATGTAACACTTCCTGAGTCTGTCTTCCTAGAATATTCACCCAAGCCTTGATACTCATTCATGTAATAAAAAAAAGTTTCTTTATTTACCTTATACATAGATATTTCTGATTCATACAATATAATCATTTATTGTATCACTCTTAAAAATTGTTTTTAAAAGTCTGCCTCTAATAACTTCCAAGAATTTGAGGTTATATCCCCATACAAATTATTAAAATTAATGTGTAATATTTACTTTCTTATTAACACATTCTTCCAAGTAACCTAAGGTTTGAAAATTAGATTGGTTGAAGTAATTATAAAATAATGTATCATCTTCAGACAGAACTTTGCTGTTTAAAATGCCTTGAGTGTCTTTATAAGGACTCAGGTATTAGGTGACCACTTCCTCTTTTTTAGTATATTTTTGAAGAGGGAAGCATTCTTGCCCTTGTATTTGAGATTATATGATTATTCTGTTAAATGTAAATGTGATGAAAAAAACTCAAAGTGGAGAGATAATTTAGCTATATAATAATTACTCAATGTTAATATTAGTTTTTTAAAAAAATGAAGAAGTCTGTTCCAGACTATTATTTTTAGAGAAATTATTAAAGGTAACCAGGTTCTTTCTTTATCATTATATAGTATATTAATACATCAATTAACCATGATTTATATATTTTAGAAATTACATATATACTTTTTAGAAGAGCAAAATTCATGGTGATGTTATTTGTAAGCCTCATTGTCACAAGTTTTAATGTTTTTTCCTTTCATATCCAAATGGCAGTGTGACAGATCTTTGGGAGATTTTGCATCAATTACTTTGAATATTATGAGTCCTATGTAAGAAGAAACCATTTAAAATTTGTGAAAATTAAAGATTAGAGAAGTGTCTCAGAAATTGACAAGTTTTAAAGGATAAATCAGGACAGAAGATCAATAGGGATTTAAGGTTTTCTTGTACTGAACTCTCAGGTTTTTACAGCCATTGTGCAGATATAGCACATCATTTTGAATATATTCTCTAGCAATTATTTTTTAATATGTTTTGTATAGCTTGTTCGACCAGTCACCATGGTGCCTAGTGTCCCAGGAATTCCAGGTCCTTCCTCCCCTCAACCAGTACAGTCAGAAGCAAAAATGGTAAGCAAGATTTTACTTGTTCTGCACATTTCTTGAGCCCTTTTTGACTGGTTTGTCCATTAAAGCCTACTTCAGATGTACTATATAGATCACATTTTATAAAATTTTAGAAAGTATCACACTATAGAAGAACTAGAAAATTTGGAGAAGTTTCCATTAGCTGGTGTCTAGTTAGTGGTACTTTAAAATAATGGATGGATTTGGAAGTTAAGTTCTAATTCTTGTCATTGGTTTGTCTGTAGCTTTTTTTTTTTTTTTTGGCTGTAGCTTTTGAAACAAAATCTCCTCCTGGTGGTGGCTAGGAATATTACAGCTGAAACTAGATGTAATCATCTGAAGGCAGTACAGAGGATTTTACAGTGACAGAAATTAGTTTAACAGTGTTAATAAGAATTCTGAAATCATATACAAGTTAGCAGTTGTTACACATAATGTATAAAGAAAAACTACATTTTTGAGTTGTGTTTTGACACTAAGAAATTAGTGTTGATGGGTGCCTGGGTGGCTCAGTGGGTTAAAGCCTCTGCCTTTGGCTCAAGTCGTAATCCCAGAGTACTAGGATCGAGCCTCACATCAGACTATCTTCTCAGCAAGGAGCCTGCCTCCTCCTCTCTCTACCTGCTTCTATGTCTACTTGTGATTTCTGTCTGTCAAATGAATAAATAAAATCTTTTTTAAAATGAAAAGAAATTAGTATTGTTTAAGGGATGAGTTATAGATAAGGAGACAGGAGACATGTGTTTTAATTTTAATCCTAACTCTGCTATTCACTACTCTTAATCAAACCACTTTAACTTTGAGGAGATTCAGTTTCCTTATTTGTAAAATAAAAAGATTAAACTTTTATTTCTAGAGTTTCTCTTAGCCCAGATTCCATAAACCTGCCAAATTCCTTAGTAAAAAAACCTAAAACTGCTGCTGCTTTTTTCTTTTTTTTTTCTCCTTAATCCATGTAATTCTCCCTTCTATAGCCTCACACACTTCAGGGCTTCTTAACATCAGCTGATGACTGCATCCTTAGAAAAATCAATATATAGTTATTATACAGCTGTTATTCAAGTTCAGTCCTAGGCGCTTTATTACCAATATAAATTTGTATAAAAACTATTATATATTGCAAAGCTTTAAGTTTTTTTACCTCTGTTCTCCATTATAGCAAATAATCAATCTAAAATTGGCATGTGATGACTTTAACAATAAAATTTAATATACCATCTGAATGAACAATGGTTGAGGAGTATAAAAATTAGCTGGTTATTGATTGTGGGGAGAGAACTCTTTGAAAACCCAAGATGGAATTTTTTTCACATAACAACATGTTTAGCTCAAAGCTTTGGAAATACTAAGATGAATCCTCTTCAGTTAATAGCAGAAAAGCTTCATTGGGAATGTTTTTTATACTTACTACTTTAAACATACTGTACTAGTGAAAAATTAGTTGTACACTGCATCTAAAAATACATCTATATATTCAGTGGATTTTTTTTCCTAACAAATCTGATTTGTTCCTTTTGAATTAAAAAAATACTTTGGGCTATAAGAAGAGTAGGCCATATTTGTAGAAACTATTAAACTTAATACTTACTTCAGTAATTTTTCCTTTTAGGTCACCAGGAAATTAACAAGAATAAAAGTGTTTTGTGTGCTTTTATATTAGAAAAAAAATCAAAGCTATAACTTTAAAAATAAATTTATATATAGAGAACCATCATTGGTTGGAGGCATGGGGAGTCATAGATTGCCCCACTTAAATTTAACAGTCCAATTAAATTTATTATTAGAATTTTGCTAATGTAAAATAACCATATTTAGGTGATTGCCTATTTTAATTGGGGTAGTAAATAAGATTGTCCTGTTTTAATTAAATAAAAAGACTCAGAAATTAGTCTATTTCCTTTTTTTCTTTAACTTTTCATTATGGGAAATCTCAAACATATACAGAGTAAACAGTTATGGTATAATGAACCCCCATGTACCCATCATCAGCTTCAATTATTAGCAATATAACTGCCATTCTTGTTTTATCTATCCCTCAGACCATTCCCTACCCAATTCAATTATTTTTTAATAGGCCCTTCTTAATGTAAAATTTATATACATTGAAATGAACCAATCTTAACTTGAATATATAAGTGTATTAATGTAACTCACACTGTTCTCATGGTATTGAATGTTAATATCTACCCAGAAAGTTTATTTCCCTCTCCAGTCAATACACCTTCCCAGCTCTTCTGATCTTTGTCACCAGCAATTGGTCCTAGAATTTTATACAAATGGAATCAATATATATTCTTGAGTCCAGCCAACCATATGTCTGTGAGATTTATCCATGTTGTTGAGTATATCATAATTTGCCTCTTTTTATTGCTGAGTAATACTCCATTGTACAAATTACCACAGTTTCTTTATCCATTCTCTTGTTCGTGGATACCTGAATGGTTTTCAGCGTTGAGCTTTGTGAATAAAGATGCTGTGCACATTTTTATATAACTCTTTTTATGAATGTTTACTTTCAGTTGGTCTGTCTACTGAAGAATAGAATTACTGAGTAAGAAAGTAATTATACACTTAACTTTGTAAGACACTGCCAGACCTTTTGCCAGAGATATGCATTCTCACAGGCAGAGTATGAGAATTCTGGTTGTTTCCACATTTTTGCCAGCCTTTAGTGTTGTCTGTATTTTCATTGTAGATATTTCTAGGAGTTTGTAGGAATATCTCATGGTTTCGATTGCATTTCTGATTTTGCCAGATGCCTTTTGTGGTATGTTCTGCTGATTTTTTAAATTGGGTTGTCTCTTATTATTATGTTATAGGAATTCTTTAGATACAATAAATACAAAATTTTTGTTACATCTAATTTCCTTTGTGATTTCTTCTTTCAGCTGTGGGTTATTTAAAAGTATATAATTTCCTAAATATCTGGAGGCTTTCTTTTTATCTTACTGATTTCTATTTTAGTGACATTGTGGTTTGGGAACTTACCACCTTTGGTATATTGATTGTCCTGTGTTTCCATTTTCTAATACATCATACTTATTGGACTCTTTTGTGAAAATAGACTTTGCCATTCTATCCAGGTAACATGAACTGGTAACAAAATAACAATTGCCTGGAATGCTGAGGGAGTTCTGATTAATTGGGTTTTTTTGTTGTTGTGGTACAGAAATTATTTCACATCTCACCATTGGCATTGTGTTTGTGTGGGTATGTATTTTTAAATATTTCACACAGGGAGAGCAGGAGGGAGAGGGAGAAACAGGCCCCTTGCTGAGCAGGGAGCCCAGACTCCTCTGGGATCATGACTGAGCCTAAGGCCGATGCTTAGCTAGCCGAGCCAGCCAGGCACCCTGGTTTTATATTTTTATCAAATATTACTAGTCTGTTTCCCCTATCTTAATAACATAAAATGAACATGTTGACTATCTGTTAGAATTTTCAGTGTTTACATGTCATCATCAACTGTACTTACATATTGCTCTAAGTACAAAACCAATCTACCAACATTAGTAAATAACCTGAAAATAGTTCAGTTTTTGTAGTTTGATTCATCTTCATAAGTTTTGTCCCTAGTCTCATTTAACAATTATTTCTTTCGATTGTTACTTATTTAATGAATATTTCTTAGGTACTAAGAAATTAAGTAGATATGGTCTTAAATCTTGAGATTTTTCTTGCACATAGTTCTGGTGATCATCAAAATTCTTTTTACTTGGCCATTAGTCATGTTTTTCAGCAGTTAGAATTATATCAGTGATTTTTGGCTTTTGGAGCCCTTGATAACTTTTGTGCACAAAAACAATTATTCAGGGACTATTTTTAAAAAATACTAGATTTATTAAAGCTACCCAATTCAAAAACTTAATTCTTCCTTGAATTCTCAAGGCCAATTTACAAATCCAGTTATATAATGATTATTTTTAAAGGTCTTCAAATATAATTAATCTTAAACATGCTAAACTTAATTTTAAACTTAATATATCCCATTTTCTTTATAGGCCCCTCAATTATCTAACAAACTTCCCTAAAATGTTTAATAACTTTAAACTTCGAGTGGGGTTTGGTTTCTTAACAGTCTAGTATTAAGAGGATTGGTTAGACTATCTTTGCTCTTCCAACTGAAGTCATAGACTAAATTGATCTCTTAAACATTTTAAATTGAAATTCAATGGTAACCTGTTACTCTGTGGCAAGTTATTCTAATTAATTCTAGGACATAAAATACAATTTAACTACATATTTTTTCTAAGTCTGAATTAAAATGTCAGTGTCCTTAATTTACCTTAATAAGTTCCAAGGAGCTTAAAAAAAAGCTTAGCAAATGAGGAAATAATTATATCATCCCAACTAAAGAAATTGAGACTGGGCTCATATCCCAGTGTGTGTATGTAGGTTTCTTAATGACCAGAAAAATGATCACAGGACTTGACTCTTCTCCATCAGTGATAGGACTCCAAATCCATGCTCTCCAAATGAGTGATTCCCAGATCATCTCCCTTAGATTCATGTTACACATTAAATAATTTTTCTGTTTGCCAGTCTGCTATCCATACCAATAAAACTTACAATTTCTTCTTTCATGCTTGAGTTGGATTTTGCTTTGTTGTTGTTTTCAACTCTTTAAAAATATTTAAGCATCCTCCCTATTTGATTCTTCATCTCTCCTAAGGATTTATTTGACCAATATCATCATAATCTCTTAATGACATACATACATACATACATAGTGTAGTAGTGATTCTGCTAAAATGACATGCGGTTCAGAAGAAGTTATATACAAACCTAATGGTAACCACAAATCAAAAACCAATAGTAGATATGCAAAAAAAGAGAGAAAGAAATCCAAGTATATCATAAAGAAAGCCAACTTACAGTGAGAGAACAAGGGAAGAAAGAAACAAAAGATCTACAAAAACAAAACAAATGACAGAATGCCAGGAAATACATATCTATCAGTTAATATTCTGAATGTAAATGGACTAAATGCTCCAATCAAAGAAATAGGGTGACAGAATGGATTAAAAAAACAAGACCAATCTATATGCTGCCTACAAGAGACTCACTTCAGACCTAAAGACATGCAGTTTGGAAGGGAGGAGATGCAGAAACATTTATCATGCAAATGGATGTGAAAAGAATGCTGGGGTAGCAATACTTATATCAGACAAAATAGACTTTAAAAAAAAGACTATAGCAAGAGATAGGGATGTTATATAATCATTAAAGGAACGATTCAACAAGAAGACATAACAATTATAAATACTTATGCACCCAGCATAGGAGCACTCGAATACATAAAATGATTAATAACAAATATAAAGGAACTAATTGATAGTAATACAGTGATAGTAGGGAACTCTAACACCCCACTTACATTGATGGACAGATCATCTAAACTAAAAATCAGGAAACTGGCTTTGAATGATACATTGGACCAGATGTTTTAATAGACATATTCAAAATATTCCATCATAAAATAGAATACACATTCTTTTCAAGTGCACTGGAACAGAATAGATCATATATTAGGCTACAAAATATGTCTCAAATTCAAAAATATCAGAGTTACATCATTAGTCTTTTCCAACAACGTAATGAAACTGGGAATCAACCACAAGAAAAAATCAGAAAAGAACACAAATATAACGTGTTTCTAAACAACAAATGGGTCAACCAACAAATCAAAGAAGAAGTTAAAAAAAAAAAATACATGGAGACAAATGAAAATGCAGTGGTCCAAAATCTTTGGGAAGCAGCAAAAGCAGTTCTAAGAGGAAAGTTTATAGCAATATTGACCTATTTAGAAGCAAAAAAAATCTCAGATAACCTAACCTTACTCCTACAGAAGCTAGAAAACAAAGAACAAACAAAACCCAAACCCAGCAGAAAAAAGGAAGATAAAAAGATTAGAGCTGAAATAAGTGATATAGAGACTATTTTTTAAAAAAATGAATGAAATCAGGAACTGGTTCTTTGAGAAGATCAACAAAGTTAATAAATCTAGCCAGACTCATCAAAAAGGGAAAGGGGAGACTCAAAATCAGGAACAAAAGAGAAATAACAACTGACACCACAGAAATACAACGGATTGTAAGAACATTATGAAAAATTGTATGTCAACAAACTGGGCAACCTAGAAGAAATGGATAAGTTCCTAGAAATATAACTTCCCCCAAATCAGAAAGCAACAGAAAATTTGAACAGACTGATTATGAGCAATGAAATTGAATCAGTAATCAAATAACTCCCAGCAAACAAGTCCAGGACCACACAGCTTCACAGATGATTTCTACCAAACATTTAAAGAAGAGTTAAAACCTTTTCTTCTCGGGGCGCCTGGGTGGCTCAGTGGGTTAAAGCCTCTGCTTTCGGCTCAGGTCATGATCCCAGGGTCCTGGGATCGAGCCCCACATCGGGCTCTCTGCTCAGCAGGGAGCCTGCTTCCACTTCTCTCTCTGCCTGCCTCTCTGCCTACTTGTGATCTCTGTCTGTCAAATAAATAAATAAAATATTTAAAAAAAAAAAAAATAAAAAAAAAACCTTTTCTTCTCAAACTTCTCCAAAAAATAAAAGAGGAAGGAAAACAATCCCATTTACAATTACTCCAAAAATAATAAAATACCAAGGAATAAATTTAGCCAAAGTGGTGAAAGACCTGTACTTTGAAAACTAGAAAGCACTGAAGAAATTGAAGATGATGCAAACAAACAGAAAGACATTCCATGTTCATGCAATGATTGGAAAAACAATTACAGTTAAAATGTCTATACTGCCCAAAGCAATATGCAGATTTAATTCAATCCCTGTCAAAATACCAGCAACATTTTTCATGGAACTACAACAAAATTTGTATGGAGTCACAAAAGACCCCAATAGCCAAAGCAGTTTGTTTGTTTGCTTTAAAGATTGTATTTATTTACTTGAGAGAGAGAGAGAGCATGAGAGGGGAGAGGGTCAGGGGGAGAAACAGACTCCATGCTGAGCAGCGAGCCTGATGTGGGACTCAATCCCAGGACTCCAGGATCATGACCTGAACTGCAGGCAGTTCGCAAAAAACCAACTGAGCCACCCAGGCGCCCCAAAGCATGTACATATATATATATATATTATATATAATTTTTTAAAAAATATATATAATATATATATAATTTTTTAAAAAATTATATATAATTTTTTTAAAAAAATACCTATGTATTTATTTGTCAGAGAAAGAGAGTACACAAGCAGGGGGAGCAACAGGCAGAGGGAAAAGCAGGCTTCCCACTGAGCAGGGAGCCCAACGAGCCACCCAGGCATTCTGCCAACGCAGTTTTTTTTTTTTTTTTTTTTTTTTTTTTTTTTTTTTTTTTTAATTTTTTATGCCAACGCAGTTTTTAAAAGGAACAAAACTGAAGGTGGTGCAATTCCAGACTTGAAGTTATATAATGAAGCTATAGTAATCAGAAGGTATGGTCTGGCACAGAAATAGGTAAACAGATCAATGGAACAGAATGGAGAGCCCAGAAATAAACCCACAGTTATATGGTCAATTAATCTTCAACAAAGGAGGCAAGAATATGTATTGGGGAGATGTCTCTTCAACAAATGATACTGGCAAAACTGGACCAGTTTCTTTCATCATACATAAAAATAATCTCAAAATGGATTAAGGACCTCAGTGTGAGAGTTGAAGCCATAAAAATCCTAGAAGAGAGCACAGGTAGTGATTTCTAGGACATTAACTGTAAGGACATCTTTCTTTTTTTTTTTTTTTTTTTTTAAAGATTTTATTTATTTGTCAGAGACAGAAGGAGAGAGAGCGAGCGAGCACAGGCAGACAGAGAGGCAGGCAGAGGCAGAGGGAGAAGCAGGCTCTCTGCCGAGCAAGGAGCCTGATGTGGGACTCGATCCCAGGACCCCGGGATCATGACCTGAGCCGAAGGCAGCTGCTTAACCAACTGAGCCACCCAGGCATCCCTAAGGACATCTTTCTAATATGCAGATTTAATTCAACAAAGTTAATAAATCTAGAGGCTAGAGAAAACAAAAGCAAAAGTAAAGTATTGGAACTACATCAAAATTAAACCTTCTGCACACCAAAGAAAACCAACAAAACAAAAAGCCTACTGATTGGGAGAAAATATTTGCAAGTGACAAATCTGATAAAGGCTTGGCATCCAAAATATATCAAGAACCTACACAACACCAAAAAAAGACAAATAATCAATAATCCAGCTTAAAAATGGGCAGAAGATGTGAACAGACATTTCTCTGAAGAAGACATACAACTGACCAAGAGACACATGAAAAGATACTCAATGTCACTCATCATCAGAGAAATGCAAATCAAAACCCAAACGAGATACCACCTTACACCTGTCAGAAGGTCTAAAACCCAAAACTCAAGAAACAAGTTGGCAAGAATGTAGGGAAAAGGGCAACCTCGTGCATTGTTGGCAGGAATGCAAACTGGGGCAGCTACTGTAGAAACCAGTATGGAGGTTCCTCAAAAAAATAGTACTACCCTTTGATCCAGTAGTCTCACTACTGAGCATTTACCCCGAAAAATACAGAAACCCTAATTGAAAGGGATATATGCACCCCTTTGTTTATTGCAGCATTATTGTTACAAGAGCCAAATTATGGAAGCAGCCTAAGTACCCATCAGTAGATGAATGGATAAAGAAATGGTATGTATATACAATGGAATATTACTCTGCCATATAAAGAATGAAATCTTACCTTTTCCAACAGTATGAAAGATCTAGAGGATATAATGCTAAGCAATATAAGACAGTCAGAGAAAGACAAACACTGTATGATTTCACTCATATGTGGAATTTAAGAAACAAAACAAATGAATAAAGAAAAAGGACAAACCCAAAAACATTCTTAACTACAAAGAACAAACTAATGGTTACCAGTGAGAAGGGGCAGAGGGTGAAATAGGTGAAGGCTATTGTTCTTCACTTATCTAGAAGAACACGGAGCAAAAATGGAATTGTTGAATCACTGTATTGTACACCTGAAATGAATATATTACTGTCTGTCAACTACACTGGAATTAAAATTAAATACAGTGAAAGATACATTAAAAAATAAGTCATGTGGGAGAAATGGCATTAGAATACAAGAATGACTAGCACACTATAGCTGAAGAGAAACTTACTTGAATCCTAAGATAACCAGGGATGCTTTTATAGGACCCTGATTTTCAGATGTCTAGTACTTATAGGTAGGCAAAATGCATTGTTTGTGTCTACTATAGATACTGAAATGGGTCCTTTTATTGCTAAAGAAATTTCTTCAGAGCAGGTTTTTTTGGTTAGAACTTTTAAGTCTTTGGAAAAGTGAGAATGTGGTAAGAAAAAGAAGTGTAGGTGAGGATCCATGAATACAAGATTATGTAGTATCTGTTAATACTACAGAAAAATTCCTAGCATCTACTTACTGTCTTCCAAAGAATTGCCATGGACCTCACCAAATTTAGGTTTAGGAGTTTTGTCATTAAGCATGTAAACAATAGATAGTTTCCATCTGTGTTACTCTTGTAATGTAACAACTTTCTTATGTAATATTTGTAACCAAAAAGCAACTTGTCTGAATAAGAAAATATTAACCATCTAGGAGTTTTGTTAAGATTTAATAAAGTATTTTGGTAGCATTCTGCACAGTCGTTCCTTTAAGTCTTGTGTGACAAACTGAGAAATACCTTTGCACACAGTGGGTAGCCAGTAGGTTTTCTGCAGGGGGTTTCTACTGAGAGCTGACAGAGGGCATCTTGGCAACTGTTCAGAAACCTACATTAACTTAGTTGGGCCCTGCATGGAACCTCATGTTCAGCAGAATTCTTCTGACCTGCCTCTGCATGCCAGGCTAATCAGCAAACACCTAATGAGCCCACTCCAAAGAAACAGACTCTCTCACAACCTACTTCATTTTCATATGTTCTCTGGGGGTGGGGAGACAAGGCTTCATGAGGACTGATGATGCTGCAAAGACCACAATAATGATAATTAACTTGCTGAATTTAGAAGATTATGCTGTTAATTAGTTGCAAAATAAAGATAAGTAATAGAGCAGCAGATGGTAGGATAACACCCAGGAGAAGGAGGGTTATTACTCTGATGAGCTTTTGTGGCACATATGAAATATGGATCTGACTTTTTCATAAATTGTTTCTAGAGAACATTATGTTTTTTCTTTGAACTATGATGGAGTAGTTTGTTCCTACTAAGTTCTGACAGATGTGATAAAATTTGTTTTCAGGAGTGTGAAATATAACCTAGAGTTTGAATAGCAAATTACTTTTAGCAGATTACTTCTTAAAATGAGGAAGTAGTATTGGTCAGCACAATGAACTATTCATTTTCTGACATAGTTTATATCTAAGAAAAAAGTTTTCAATGTAGTAGTTGAATTTTACGTTGCTAAAAGTTAATTCCAAACATTAAAACACTAGTCTGCTTACAAATATAGTAATAACGATATTTTAGTTTTCTTTCCAATAATGTCTGTAGTTTAAAATTAAAATTATGCTTAAGCTTTATTGTACATATTGGGAATACAGACATTTTGGATCTCAGTCTTTTTATTATATTAAATTTCTGTATGGAGAGAAGTATCTTATTGACTGCTGATCTACTTAGAATACTTCATATAGGCAAAAACTCTAGTTTGGCAAAACTTCAAAGATGTGTTCAATGAATTAGGAGTTAGCAGAATATCTGATCCTTGCTCTGCTTCTAACTTACTCTTTGATTCTGGGAAGTAACTTCATTCACTCTTTGGACCTTAGTATGTCTGTCTGTAAGCTGCTGATTGGACTAATTGATCATCAATATATCTTCTAGTTCCAAAATTCTGCTGGAAAAAAATATCCATGGTATTTATATATGTTTTCATTGATATTTTTGAACCACACTATTTGTTGTTCTTTAAACTGTCTTTGACAAATATATATGGGTGGATTGTAGATATCCTTTTATTATAAAATTTTCATGAATCCTCATATTTAGTGACATCTTTTTTTCACCTAACCCATTCTAAATTTTTTAGTGTATGTCTATTTTTTTACTGCTTTTTAAAATACATATATATGTGCAGTTCAGAACAGGGTAAATTAACCCTTGAAAATCTTTTTCTTAAATTTTGTACCCAGTGGCACACTTTCTAAGTCAGACCCATTGTAATCAATGTAACAGCATGGAGCAAACATTAGAGCTTCCTCACTGGGTGAGTACTGTATACACTAGGGCAGTCAAGAGAGGATAATGAATGAATACTGATGCTGCTTTTTAAGTGCTCTATAAGGTAGTAACTTGCCCTACTAAAGATTATTCAAGAGAGTGATGTTTATGTACTTCAGACTCCCCTATGTGCAGTTACTGTATTTCATTAATTCTAAGAGTTAAGCTCTTCACTATAAAACTTTAAATGCTCTTCAGATAGCCCACTATGTTTTCTACCTAAGGACTTAAAAATGTTTTATCAACACATAATTTACCAAGCTTCACATCTCAACTGCTACTTACATTTATACACATTTTATATCCAGAAGTGAAAACCCTGTAACCTAACACTATAAACTGGATGCTGTTTACTGTATTTTGATGTGTAACATGCTGTTTTTAAAAGATTTAATTATGCAGACTGACCACCTCCCCTGATTTTCCTCCTTTGTTCTGCACTTTCAAACTCTATTTTGAGTTCTTTGACCACTTTGCCTAAGTAGTAGTTCTGGTTGCAGCCAACTACTCCTTTATTCCATTATCTAACTTTAGTTTAATCCACACATGTACATATTATCCCATCAGTTATAAGTGTCTCAGTTTTCTTCGTCTTAGCTATTTCTGTGACCTTGGGCAAAAGATCTCTGGTTTCTTAATCTCTAAAGTAGGGGCACTGTCCTAGTAGAAACTCATTGAAAAAATACTGATAACAAGGATGAATTTCAAGTGTATTATGCTAAAGGGAAGAAGCCAAATTCAAAAGGCTGTTAACATTGTATAATTCCATTTATATGACATTTTAGAAAAGGCAAAACTTTGGGGATCAGAAAACAGATTAGTGGTTTCTAGGGGCTGGGGCGGGGCTGAGAGGAAAGAAGTGTAAGGGAATTCGGGGGAATAGAGTACTGTTCTGTATCCTGATTGTAGGGTGGTTACACAACACAATGCACTTGTTAAAATTCTAGAGCTATGCACAAAAAAGACTTCTTACTTATATGTAACTTACACCTCAGTAAATTTTTTTTTTTAAGATTTTATTATTAGAGAGCGGGAACAGGGGGTGGGGAGGGCAGGCTCCCCGCTGAGCAGGGAGCCCAGTGCAAGTCCTCTGTACCAGGATCCTGGAATCATGACCTGGGCTGAAAGCAGATACTTAACTGACTGAGCCACCCAGGTACCCCAATAAACTTGTTTTTTAAACTACTGACTGACGTGTTTTTAAAATGATACCCAGAATCTACAATGAATAGCAGTAGAGAGAAAATGTCCAGTAATACTTGTCTAGGTATAATTACTGCCTTGGGAAATGTTAGTGACCTTTTCATGTATGCTTTAGTTTTTCAGAGGTCTGGATCACTTAAAGATGGTAAGGAGATATACATAAATGAAATCAAAGAAATTATAAATTTGGGGATAGTTGTACAATTTTCTAAGTTGTTTTTAGTTGAAGTAAGTGAAAGCAGTTGTATTAATGTCATCTGGGGGCCTCTTTCAGAAGCTCTTCTCTCTTTCCTACCTGTATCAAATTTTGTGATGAAACTTTATTTTGGGCTTAAGGACTACATCTCATTTATTAAGAACAATATCAGCAATAATAGTCCCAGGTCTTTCAGGTCCCTTTCATTTCTAAGATATTACAGTATGATTATCTTATGCTAATTATTACATATTTATATATTTTTTAACAATGAAACTACCCCAAATATCACTTGTGCCATTTTCGCCAAAGAATCCAATTTCTGTCAGTTAACAAATACATGTATTGTTCAGTTATGTAGCAGATCAGTTTATCAGTTGCTTAAAAAATGGTGCAGAGAAAGATAAGGCGATCTCTGTTTTGAAAGAGCTTACTAACTCAAAATCTTACCTCCTCTCACCCCAAAAAAGAAAGAGCTTACTGTCTGGTTGAGGAGATAAGTTATTCACATATAATGCCTTTTTGCTAGTAGAATAATAAGCTTTATGCAAATTGCATCTTTATTAAGAGATAGCCCATAAATGTTTAGGGCCTCCTAACACTAGGTTGTTCATACTGTGACAGTGGATCAGGAACAATTCAGTTAACTGGCAAATGGAACATAGTAGAGGGGGTAGACTAAATCATCTTACTGGAGACAGGGAAGACATAATGGAGGCAAACCTAACTGTAGGTTCTAGGAGGAGGTTCAGTCTGACAGTTAATATAGTGGCCTAATAAAAATGCAACATCAGGTTGTTGACCAAACAGGCCCTGACATCAGACTATCAAGCAGAGATGAGTTAGGTGCAAATTTGGAAGAGGTTTAGGTTTAAGATGTAGACGGAGCCTGGGAAGATGGAGATATAAGAGTGAAGTAGGAGAAAATAGGTGAAAGTGTATGTAATTAACTTGTGTGCTTATTTTAGTTAAGCAGAGCTAAATATTTTCAGTCAACAGTGTTTTTATTTTTCACTCTTTTCTCGGAATTTGTTAGCGAACAAGAAAGTGTAAAATCCTCTAGTAGTGCCAGACAGACTCAGGAAAGCTTCTCAAAGTGTTTATCTTACTATTTGTAATGATAAAACTAATTTTAAAACCAAATATATTCTTGCATTCCGTAACAAATATTTTGTTGTTGTTAACCAAAGAATATTGGGAGTTGGAATTGAGTGGAAAGCAGCGAACTTTTCTTTTAATTGGTGTTTGCATTTCAGAGATTAAAAGCTGCTTTGACCCAGCAACATCCTCCGGTTACCAATGGTGATACTGTCAAAGGTCATGGTAGCGGATTGGTTAGAACTCAGTCAGAGGAATCAAGACCACAGTCATTACAACAGCCAGCTACATCCACTACAGAAACTCCGGTATGTGTGTTGTTTTTATCATTAGTACTTTATCATCCTTTAAGAAACAAATACAGTATAATTTAAATGACCATTATATATACTTTGAAAAAAATTATTTCTAGTCATAATTCCAAAATATACCAGAAACCTTGGGAAAAGGTAGTTCAGTGTAAAAGTATTGATACCCCAAAATAAATAAGTAAATAAATAAGATAGGCAGTTGTTACTGATCAAGATACTGTGTAAATGTGTTTCTTGGCCTGACATGGCAGTAATATCCATTGATACTTTTTAAATCGTTTTTTTGTTGATTGTATTCAGCAAATAATGTGTGCATGTGTGTGTGTTTATTACATTACTAACGTAAATCAAATGATTCTTGGATTTAAATCTGAGAAACATTGCCAAAGGAGCGGATATATATACCTTATGGAAACTGTTTATGCTGGAGGTCCTTTTCATTTATTTCCAGTTTGTGACTGCATATTAGATAGCTGATGTCTATAGTCCATGTCTGTTATGTCTGTAATGCATTTCTACATGGAATGATTACTGTATTTTTGCTAAATGTTTTAGAACTTTAGAACTTTTAAGATAAAAGGTACTTAGAGATAAATAATACTAGCTTGGCATTAAAAAGCAAAACTTTGCAATTAAAGAAACAGGTAAATGGCAAGTTTTAGGTTGCCTCATAATTGTAACTTTTTAGATAATTGTATTTTATCTTCACAAAACTTAGAATAAAGTGGAATGTAGGCACGCCTGGGTGGCTTAGTTGTTAGGTGTCTGCCTTTGGCCCAGGTCATGATCCCAGGAGTCCCACATCAGGATCCCTGCTCAGCGGGGAAGCCTGCTTCTCCCTCTCCCACTCTCCTGCTTATGTTCCCTCTCTCACTATGTCTCTCTGTCAAATAAATAAATAAAATCTTTAAAGAAATAAATAATAAAGTGGAATGTAGTTGTGGTAGTCATCCATTAAACAACTTGGAGCAAGAGAGAAGGAAAATAAGTATGTTTTAATGTCATAATTCAGAGATTAGCAATCTGACTCAGGGCCCAAATCCAGGCCATGGGTGTTTTTTCCTATGGTCTGTGAGCTATGTGTGGTTTTTATATCTTTAAAATTTATTTAAAAGAAATGAATATATTATTTATTTATAGTAACTAAAGTTCACCTGGATCTAATTTTTATTTATATCCTTGTATTGGATGGGAGCTTCTTGAAGGCGGGACTTTATCTGTTTACTGTTGTATCACTCCTTTCTGGGTACTCTCTGTGTTCTTTTTAATAATGAGGAATGAATGAATCAATGGAAAGAGGGAGAGGAGGAAGAATACATGTTTTTTAAGTGGCCCTAAATTCTTGTTAGGTGTAAAAATATACAAACATAACTGTATTAGTTTCGCTTATAATACTTGTGATTAGTATTTGTGTAATAACTGAGTTGTCAATTAAAAAAAAACAAACCTGTTCTTTTCTATTCAGCCAAATGAGTAAAAGAAAAAAAAACTGCTATTATCAATAAGTTAAGAGGATGAAGAAAAGAGAATATTTCAAGGTTGCCATTCTTTTTTTTTTTTAAGATTTTATTTATTTATTTGACAGAGTGAGATCACAGTAGGCAGAGAGGCAGGCAGGGAGAGAGAGAGCGGGAAGCAGGCTCCCCGCTGAGCAGAGAGCCTGATGCGGGACTCGATCCCAGGATCTCGAGATCATGACCTGAGCCGAAGGCAGCGGCTTAACCCACTGAGCCACCCAGGTGCCCCGACAAGGTTGCCATTCTTAAAGCAAGCCATAGAAATACTTTTCTAAAAGATTAACTTACAATTATGTACGTAAAAGAAATGATCTAATTTAATACTTATTCTTTATTACAATTAAAATACAGTATAAATTAAATTGCCCTGAGAATTTTTAATCCTAGTTATTTGGAAAAGGAATTAAATGATAACGTATGTTTTTTGGAGTTTGTAGAGTGAGAAGTAGTTTGGTGATTTGCCTGCAGAACTTGCATTGAGCTTATATATAAGATTTTTGTGTATTATGTAGAAAAGGAGAAGATAGAAGTTTTGTTTAATCACACCATTTTGGAATATACTTATAGGTAAAAGATTGTTTTCAGGCTTCCTTGGGTCATGTGCCTGTGGTCACAAAGGCCATTTCCTTTGCAGTATTTCCAAGGGTTTATTTCCTGTCTCCCAAGTTCAAGTGTTCTGTGGCACAATTTTGGGATTTGAGAGAGGCTTGGACATACTGTTTGTTCTATAATCTCAGATGCTAGACAGTATCACTAGTGACTGGAAACTGTCTTTGACTGATCTGAAATAACTAAGCTGATGTGTTGAGGGGCAAGGGGAACCAATAAAAATTAAAATCTGGACTCCTGTGGAATTCTGCCAACCAGGAGAATGAACATCAATAAACACATGAAGCTGACCCTAAATCTCAAAAACGGAAGAAAAGCTGAGTATACCAAAATATGTACATGTGGTAATTCCCTCTTACCTGCAGTTTAGCTCCCAAGGTTTCAGTTTTTCATGGTCAGCCATAGTCCAGAAGTAGATGGGTGATTAGTAGCCTAGCACTGCCGTAATGCCTTTATCGTTCACCTCACTTCACATCCTAACATAGGCATTTTTTTAAATTAACATATAATGTATTATTTGCCCCAGGGGTACAAGTCTGTGAATCCTCAAGCTTACACACTTCACAGCACTCATCATGACATAGGCATTTTATCTCGTATCACAAGAAGGGTGTGAGTATAGTACAATATTTTAAAAGTGAGAAAGACCAGGTCATTCACTTAACTTTTATTATTAGTTATTGTTGATCTCTTACTATACTTAATTTATAAATTAAGCTTTGTAATAGGTATCTATGCATAGGAAAAAACATTGGGTTCAGTACTGTCCATGGTTTCAGGCATCCACAGGAGTCCTAGAACATATCCCCTGCTGATAAGGGGGCACTACTGTACTTTTACTCTTCAACTTTTTACTCAATTTTAAAGAAACCAATTTTTAAGAGAAAATTTTACTGTTTTTTATTTTTAAAATTGTATTTAAAAAATAGCAAGTAAATGGTTTTTCATAGTGAATTAAGTAAATTATTAAATTTTTTTACTTTAGTACTTTATAATTTTTCAAAGGACTGTATTATACCATAATGTTAAAAGTACACTTGGAAAAATATAAGATCTATACATATTCATTTGTATTGCATTTTCAACTTCTTCATTTTATTTCTTTTCTCTTTTTTTTTTTTTTTAAGATTTTATTTATTTATTTCCCAGAGAGCGAGAGTTCACAAGCAGGCATAGAGGCAGGCAGAGAGAGGTGGGTAAGAGGCTCCCCGCCGAGCAGAGCGCCCGATGCCGGGCTTGATCCCTGGACCCTGAGATCATGACCCAAGCCGAAGGCAGAGGCTTAACCCACTGAGCCACCCAGGAGCCCCTTCATTTTATTTCTGTATAAATGAAATGCTACACAAACTTGAAATATATTCACTGTGATAATGAATTAATGAGAATCATATTTTAGCAGTACTTATTTATTTCAAAGAATTTGTTTTAGCACAGGGTGATATTTCATGTCATCTCAAAATATTGATATATACAGTGAGACTTAGAAAACAAAATTAGTAGATCTTCCTCTTCTGCCACTCTTTACTACCCATGTTCTCACTCATTATATATAAACATAAAAAGCTTCCACTTATGTTTATTACAGGCTTCTCCAGCTCACACAACTCCACAGACCCAGAATACGAGTGGTCGTCGAAGAAGAGCAGCTAATGAAGATCCTGATGAAAAAAGGAGGAAATTTCTAGAGCGAAATAGAGCAGCCGCTTCACGATGCCGACAAAAAAGGAAAGTCTGGGTTCAGTCTTTAGAGAAGAAAGCAGAAGACTTGAGTTCATTAAACGGTCAACTGCAGGTATGGTGCATAAATGTAAATTTGGTCTTATTTTTAATAATTGTGAACTTAGTTCTTCCTGTTTTTTCCAGTTAGCCATCCAGACATTTTAACACACAGTATTGGGTGTCTGTGGAATCTACAGTAAAGCATAGTTCTGTAAACCTATTTGAATAATAAGATGAAGTAATACAAAACTTGCAACACTGACACAATAAGGAAATGTTAGATGTAAGTTTTTAAGCCAGTTATCTGGCTTAAACTTTGTAAAGTTGTGGTATATAAAATTCAAAGAATCTTAAAATTTAAACTGTCACTGGTAGTTCACTTTTCTAGTTTTTTTGGTTTGTATCACAACTGTGAAGTTGCTTCAGTAATATTTTTAAGTTATTTGGTTCTTTGAACTAGAAATTTTGTTTATTTAGAGTGAATGTAGTGCTTAGAAAAAATGTCAGATTGACAGCTTTGGAAACTGAAGGGCTCTAATTTTCCACAGAACAGATACAGTATGGCCAGTGGCAGTAAAAAAAATCACTTCATACTCCCTGCCATTGTGCCCCAGATGGGTTTCTTAGGAGCTTCATGGGATAAAAAGATTTTAAGACTCCTTTTTCAGTCTTATGCTAAGATTTCTGTTAATGGTGTCAGAGAGCACTAAGATTATTTCCTTCATTCTGCTTTTTCTTTCTTCCTTTCTTCCTTTTATTTTTGTTTTGTTTAAAGATTTATTTATTTATTCATTCATTCGTTTTAGCAAGGAGGGGTGGAGAGAAAGAGAACTAGGGGAGGAGCAGCAAGAGAGGGAGGAGACAAGAACCTGAGTGACTCTCCACTAAGCACGGTGAGATAGGGCTGGATCTCAGGACTCTGAGATCATGACCTGAGCTGAAATCAAGAGTCAAAGGCTTAACTTAATGAGCCACCCAGGTGCTCCCCACTTTTGTTTTGTTTTAATGTTGTGAATATTCTCCAGGAAAATCTTGTAAACTACCAGTTGATGAGCATCAGCTAGAAAACGGATGTTAATAGTTGTAGTCATTACTGGTCAGTCTTCTGAATTAGCCATTCCCAGTGAAAAATGAATCTTTCCATATAATCATAATTGATGTTGAGACTTGCTGATTTGTTAAATCTATCTTTAAGGATGTCACCAATATAAACATCTGTTTAAATGCTTAGGAAAAAGTTTTTAACATCAGACATAGCACTTACTAAGGTAAATTTTATAAAAATTCTTTTATATGTGAGGCAGTCATCTTTTAAAATTCTATATTGTGCTTTAGATCTTGAAGCATAAGCTCTAGAACAAGTAAATTGTCTTGCAAAAATTTATTTTTAGCCATTTTATCTTAACTGTTTAGAAAAAATTTAAACACGATTTATCACATCACAGATACACACACACACACACACACACACACACACTAGGGTATTTTTTAAAATATTGTCTTACTATCATCTGATAAATTCTTTTTTTTTTTTTTTTAAGATTTTATTTGTTTATTTGACAGAGATCACAAGCAGGCAGAGAGGCAGGCAGAGAGAGAGAGAGAGGAGGCAGCAGGCTCCCTGCTGAGCAGAGAGCCCGATGTGGGACTCGATCCCAGGACCCTGAGATCATGACCAGAGCCGAAGGCAGAGGCTTAACCCTCTGAGCCACCCAGGCCCCCCTCATCTGATAAATTCTTATTCAAGAACTATTTTCATAACTTCTTAGGAAAAAAACTTCTGATATTTTCCCTCTTAAACAAAATGAAACAGATTATAGGTACTACTTTATTTATGCTCAAAAAACGGCTATTCTTTGCCAGGTATCTCTCAGATTATGAATTACTAGTGTAAATTTTCAGATACTCATGTTACATTAACAAAATGATTTAGATGCATCTATTTTTTTTTTCTTTTGTGTTCTTAACACAATTACTCTTCTGAATGATTTGGCTATTTTTTAGTTGTCATTCTTAGCCTCAATTGCTTTACCCATAGAATAGAGATAAGTACCTGTTGATTCTATTTCCCTGAGGATTTTTTGCATAATTCAGTTGAGTTAAAATGAATGCAAGTATTTTTAAATACATAAATTTTGAATCTTAAATTTATCAATATTTTCCTTTGTAATTTGGCTTATTGTCCTTTTTAAGAAGTAAAAATATTTGAAAACTGTACTGTACAGGGGTATAGAAATACATAGTATCATTTACAGGATATTCTTCAATTTTAGGTGGGCCAGTTTTCTGCTTTGACCCAAGTCATGGCAATATTAACAGCTTTCATGAGATAACTACTATTTCCGTAATTGTATTACAACCCTGGTCATCATTACTAATAGCAGCAGTGCTTTGTTATTTCAGAAAACCTTGAAAAATTCAGTATTCAGGATAAATATAACCTTTGTTTCATTCATCTCCTGTTCTTTCCACCATACAAACTACGATTAAATGTTACTATTGTAAAATATATTTTTGTATTTAATCTTGGTAGACATTTCTTGATTGGAGGAATAAAGGCAGGATTTATCATCTAGGTAAAAGTTACCAACACACCATTTCCAACATGAAACTTTTAAATAGAAGTCAAATTTAAGAAATTCCTAAATTAAGCTCTATAGTTGAATATAACATTAGTTAATACCTCAAATTACAAACAGAAAAGTAAAATCTATCTTTAATCATTGAAAACTAAGTGATGATGGAATCATGGTAAGATAAAGTGTTCTTAATTTTAGAAATGCATATCAGAACTTTAGTATATGAAATGATGTTATCTTTTTTTTTTTTTAAGATTTTATTTATTTATTTGAGAGAGAGAGCATGGAGGTAGTGCAGAGGGAAAGAGACAAGGAGACTCCACAGTGAGCACAGATCCTGATGGAGAGCTCAATCCCAGGACTCTGAGATCATGACCTGAGCAGAAATCAAGAGTCGGATGCTTAACTGAGCCCACGCAGCATCCCCTAAGATATGCTCTTTAAAATACTTTTGTGAAAGAAGAAAATGAAGTTCATATGTATGTGTTAACCTGGAAAATTAGAATATATATATATATATATATATATATATATATATATATATATATAAAGAAAGTTGTTGAAAACAACTCAAATGTCCATCAGTAGATGAATAGATAAATTATGGTATGTATATACAATAGAATATTATTTAGCCATAAAAAGGAGTGAATGTGGATGAACATGCTAGAATGTGGATGAACTCAGAACATTTTTCCTTAAGTGAAAGAAGCCAGAAACAAAGCCACCCATGACTCTGTTTATATAAAATACCTAGAAGGGGGTGCCTGGGTGGCTCAGTTAAGTGCAGACTCTTGATTTGGGCTCAGATCATGATCTGAGGGGAGTGAGATCGAGCCCCACATCATTTTCCATGTGGGTTTCGTGTCTGCTTGAGATTCTCTCTTTCTGTGTGAAAAAAAAAGGAAAATATCAAGAGAGAAATTCGTAGAGATAAATGCAGATTGATGGTTGCCAGGAATGGGGGCAGGAGGAAGGGTGGTAGAAAATAGAAACTGGTTAATGGGTAAGAAGTTTTAATCTGGACTGACAGAAGTGTTTTATAATCATTTTGAGGGAGGTGGCTGCACAACACTGTAAACGTACTGAATACCACTAAATTGTTCAGTTTAAAATAGTTAGTTTTAGGGGCGCCTGAGTGGCTTATTTGGTTGGGTGTCTGCTTCGGCTTGGGTCATGCTTGGGTCATGGTCTCAGGGTCTAGGGATCGAATTCCGCATCGGGCTCCTTACTCAGTGGCAAATCTGCTTCTTTCTCTGCCTGACGCTACCCCTGCTTGTGCTTGCTCTCTCTCTGACAAATAAATAAAAAATCTTTAAAAAAAATAAAATGGTTAATTCTAGCTCATGGGAATGTCAGCTCAGTATTCAAAAAAATAGTGTACACTAAAATAGCACAACTCTGTTTCATTAATAAAAGGTTTATAGTTAGATGGACAAATGTGTAGATAAGGAAATTGGTATAGGAATGAATCCCTAAATTATAAGTAAAATTTTAGGAATGACATGTACCAGTAATAAGTTGTGAAGAGGCTATTGAGAACATGAATGATTTGGTAAGAAAGGTCCTTCAATTATGACTTTCTCTGTTGTTTCAAGTGGATACGTGATTTTTATTTTTTGTTGCTTTTTAGTTATCAAACAAAAACAATTTTAAAAAGTGACAGATTCTGGTTTTCAGAATATTAAGAGTTAATAACATGCTTATGACAGATTCAGGCAGAAAAAATTTCAGTCTACCAACAACAAAACCGTTAACTGTGAAGAACAGAATGACTCGTAAAGAAAATTGAATGTGAGAGAAATAATTAAACTCTACTTTATGTGAAAACATTCATCAGTTCTACATTTCCTTAATAATCCTTCACGTGACATACAGGCTTAGCTGATCAGTATAGTGGGCAATAATGACCCATAGTTACTTATATATTACAAATACATTTTAATGAGTGTTGAGATGTGACTGTACATATTTTTACCAAATACATATTAGGTTTTAAAGAACATTAATTATTCAACTCTCTTGCCCCCCTCACTGAATTTAATAATATTTTAGCTTTCTTTTTTTTTTTCTTTAAAGATTTTATTTATTTATGTATTTGTCATAAAGAGAGAGAGAGCACACAAGTAGTCAGAGAGGCAGGCAGAGGCGGAGAGGAAAGCAGGCTCTCTGCTGAGCAAGGAGCCCGATGCGGGACTCGATCCTAGGACCCTGGGATCGTGACCTGAGCCAAAGGCAGCAGCCTAACCCACTGAGCCACCCAGGCGTCCCTATATTTTAGCTTTCTAAAATTGTTGCTAAAAAGACAATTTCATCAAATTGTATTATAGACATGGCAATCTAGACCAAAACTTGGATACTGTTGATTATCGATCATTAGATTTTTAAAGACAAATATGACTGGGGCGCCTGGGTGGCTCAGTGGGTTAAAGCCTCTGCCTTCAGCTCAGGTCATGATCCTGGGATCAAGCCCCACATCGGGCTCTCTGCTCCGCAGGGAGCTTGCTTCCTCCTCTCTCTCTGCCTGCCTGTCTGCCTACTTGTGATCTCTGTCAAATAAATAAATAAAATAAATAAATTTTTAAAATCTTTTAAAAAACTAATATATGATTTTATTATCTTGAAAGAGTTTTCACCTTTTTGTGGTTTTTTCAGTTACACTGATTTTTGAATTGTGTTTTCAGCTTACAAATTCAGCATGTTTCCTTTGTGAACAAAGGCAGATTCTTTATTAATAGTAGCTCCTTAACAGTTACTCTTTGTATAAAACTTGGGAGTTTTCATTGTGGATTTTGCTTTTAAAACAGTTATTGCACAATGTGTGTGGAGTAGAAGCTCAATAAATTGGGAAAAAAAAAAAAGCATTCTTCCATAGCCGGATATATGAGGAGTTTTCACTGATAAGTTAATGATAACAGAAGAGGTTTTGTTATTGCTCTATTGACTTAAAAGGGATCCAAAAAAAAAAAAAAAAAGAATAACTCTTTTATTGCTGATACCCACCCAAATAGTATTTTATTTATCGCTTGAAATATAAAGGAATGGTGACAATTGGAAGATGCTAAACCTGTTTGTTTTAATTCCTGAAAAAAAAATAGTGTTCTATGTTATCACTGCCTTTCTTCTTTTCCCCTGAGTTTTAAGCAGGTTCTAGAGAGGGAGAAGGTAACAGTGCTGCCACTACTACTTCATGCATTTTATTTTGAGCCTGAGACCTAGTACTTCTTTTTACTAGGACTTACTAAAAATCCTTGAGCCTTTACTTCCCTGTCATACTCAAAGAATAAGTACTGTTATGAAGATCAAATGAGAGAGAGGGTATAGCGAAATCTGTTACAACTACAGTATGCAAATGCTAGTTATTGATTTTTCATTCTGTCATTAAACATCTATTGTGTGCAGGGCATTTTATTAGACGTAGGAGATAAAACAGTGAAAAAGACATTGTCCTTACGCTTACAGAATTTGTGGTTTAGCAGAGGAGACTGGCACAAAACAAAGTATGAGAAAACTCTGAAGGAAAATAAGAGAAGGGTCATTCCCATTCATTTTGCAAGGAATTTCCAAAGTATTAAGAAACCTCTCATTTTTTTTTCTGTTGTTACAGACCTATGTTCTCCATTGTAAGGTTTTACATCCATGACGGTCCTTGGAACTGTGTGATGGGAATCTTGATACTTAATCTTTGAGTTTTGTGAAGACTAAACATGAAGAAAATTGTATCTTTAGCAATGAGAAACTCTCCAAAGAAGAAACTGTCTAATATTATTTCTTTAATTTTGGGGATAGTGGCTGAACTAGAAAGTCAAAGATCATAAATTAATGGAATACTAGGTCCTCAGTCTATGGCCAGGTATCAATGAAAAGCTGTGATAGATTAATCAGTTGGCTGATTTGGTCTGTCATTATTTCATCAGTCTAATCTGCTTCATTCATATAAACTGTTAAAAAAAATTTTTTTTGTTCATAGTATATAATTAACCTTTGAGTAGCTATAGGTGCAATGGAGCAGTGGTACAGAAAATGCCAAAGTAATTTACATTTTATTTTAGATCAGAATAACAATTTTTCCCAGCATCTGCTTTATCTTACCAAAAATGTTTACCTTGACCAAAAACATCATAATATGGTTTATGCTGAATGTCTCTGTAGGATATTTAGAAGAGAGGGCATTTGTGATTTTTTAAAAATTCTGTAATTGAGATGACACTGTAAAATATGCCAATTATCATTTTATGTCTGAGAAAATTAACAGTGCGGATACATTGGTGAAGTTGTTGGTATAAATAATGAAATTAGGACCTCTGACCATTTTTGTATTATTTAAGCAACTTCATATCACCTTTCTTTGGAAATTTTTTTTCCTCCCCCTGAACATAGAATTACTCATAGTTCTAAAATGTAACTATGTGGGGCGCCTGGGTGGCTCAGTGGGTTAAGCTGCTGCCTTCGGCTCAGGTCATGATCTCAGGGTCCTGGGATCGAGTCCCGCATCGGGCTCTCTGCTCAGCGGGGAGCCTGCTTCCTCCTCTCTCTCTATGCCTGCCTCTCTGCCTACTTGTAATCTCTCTCTGTCAAATAAATAAATAAAAAATCTTAAAAAAATAAAATAAAATAAAATAAAATGTAACTATGTACTTAGTCTTTAGTAGGCTGTGTGCTGTACTCTGGGGATACAAAAAGCAAAGATAATCCCTACCCTTGAGAAATTCCCAATCCAACAGAGGTGGCAAACAAGTAAACCAAAAATAACAATCCTGCGTAGTAAATACTATGTAAATGTACACATGTATGTGCATACGTGTCTGCGAGCACAGAAATGGACTCCTTTTCCTATCTGAACTTATACTGTACTTATTTCACTCTTAAAGATGAATGAAAAAATTAGCAAGGCAAGAAAAAGGAGAGGAAAGCTTTTGTAGGTAGAGACAACATTGTGTATTTTCAAAATTTCTATTTGTATAGGTCAAAACGGTTAAATATTTTTTCCCCCCATAGGGTCAAACTAATATGAAGGGGGGGGGGTCACAGGCACCAGATTATAAGAGATTATATGTTGTGAACTAAAAATACATATCCAGGGATACCTACGTGGCTCAGTCCGTTAAGCATCTGCCTTTAGCTCAGGTCACGATCCCTGGGTCATGGGATTGAGTCCCACATCTGGCTCCTTGCTCAGCAGGGATCCTGCTTCTTTCTCTGTCTGCCACTCCCCCTGCTTGTGCTCTCTCTTTCTCTCTGTCTCAGCCAAATAAATAAAATCTTAAAAATAAATAAATAAAATAATAAAAATACACATCAGCCCTCTTTCATATTACAGAAGTTAAAAGGAGAAACCTGTTAGGAGTCTCAAGTTCAAGCTGACACAGCAGAGAGGGAAAGATTTGGGGTATTATGTATTAGATTATTCGTAACCTGGTTTCTCATTTTTGGTGTCATTAATAAAGAGCCGTAAAATTAGTATATTGACATTGACTGCAGTATTCCATAGAAATGAGTTTTCTAAACAACTTATTTTTTTAAAAGCAAAATTCTAAACTCTAAAGATTCCCCTTTTGTATTTTTGATCATTGCACACCCATTCTTATCTCAGATGCAATTTTGTAAACACGATTTAACCTTTATTTAATGTTTAGCTTTACTGTAAGCATCAGTTTTTGTTCTGTACTTTAATGTATTATTGCAGTTTGTTGTTATAGGGGTGTGAGAAACTAACCAACAGACTTGCTTAACTTTTATTCTTTGAATTTTTATGTTTCTGTCATTGATCACTTGAGGGAAAGCTAATGAGTCTAATCTGCTAAATTATTTTACATTCCTCTTTCTGGTTAGGAGACCAAGGGATGGAAAACAAAGTGCCTGAGCTTTTAGGAAAGTACACATGCTTCTTTTATTTTTTTAATTTGGGGTTCATAGATGAAATCTGAATACTTAAGGTTAATATAAGTTCAAATAAGTAGTTTAGCGGTGTTTCTAAATTAAGAATTCCTTACCATTTTATTAAATCCACATTATTCTAACTCCTGATTATTGGTAATTATCACTAATTTATGCATCTTTAATATCTGAGGGTGACCAAAAGGAATTAAATGGAACCTCTTAATTTGGAAGTTTTATATAGAATTTACCAGATTAATGCATCCAAAACAACGGCTGAAGTGCTCATTTATTTTAATTAACATATAATGTATTATATGGCCCAGGGGTATAGGTCTGTGAATCATCAGGCTTACACATTTCATTGAAGTGCTCATTTTTTAATGAGGACTATACCAGGGGTGCTTGGGTGGCTCAGTCAGTTAGACATCCAAATCTCAGGTCATGATCTTGGGCATCATGGATCAAGCCCCACATCAGGCTCAGCTTAGAGTCTGCTTGGGATTCCTTCCCTCTCCTTCCTCTGCTCCTACCCTCACTTATGCCCTCCTTCTCTCTAAAATAAATGAATAAATAAAATCGATTAAAAAAAAATAAGGACTAGGACAATCCACCATTAATTTGCCAGATTTAAATTTAGATGTATACAAATTATCTAGATTGAGGGGAAGCTAATCTGTTTAGATAATTTTATCTGTTTTCATTGTTTCTATGTCCAGCACAGTTCCTTGCTCCATTTTAAGTATCCATGATTCTTTGGTTATTGTGGTTTCCTCTGTGGAGCTCTTCATAGTTTCTGGAAAACTAGAAACTTGCCTAATTGAGTTTCCAGGATAAATTTTTCATTTTCAAGTGCAGAATCAGTGAAATTCATTCTGACTCCCTTGATGTTTCTAATTTTTCAAATAATCAAAAGAATATGCAACATAAGTAAAAAATAACCCTCTATGAGTAACCTGTAATACATAAGCAGTCCCAAGGCAAATGATAATATAAAAACTTCGAAATATGTTCTCCAGTCATGTCATTATCTTGTTTAAATTTTTATACAAGTTGCAGTCTTTGTACAAATGCTAAAATATGCAAACTGATGTGTACTGATTAAACCTATTTAAGCAGTATATTTTGTATATTCCTTGATACTCTGTTAAAGATAACCGATATTCTTGATTTTCACTTGTTATAAATAGTAAGAAATGTTTAGTCTGATGCTGTTAAGGTACATAAGTTGTTTCTTCTCCAGAGTGAAGTCACCCTGCTGAGAAATGAAGTGGCACAGCTGAAACAGCTTCTTCTGGCTCATAAAGATTGCCCTGTAACCGCCATGCAGAAGAAATCTGGCTATCATAGTGAGTAATGTTCCATTACCTATAGCCTTAGGCAACATCAGTGAAATACTGCAAGAGCGAACCGAGCTGCCATTAAAAAAAAAAAAAAGAAAAAACCAAGAGACTGCAGTTCTAATATTTAATATTAAATATCAGAACTTCTGCAAGGTTATTATGGAATGGGGAATATACTTTATAGAATTGAGAATTTTTGAATTTTCCTATTTCTAGCTTTTTTCCTAGGGATTATTATACACCAACAAAACAAGTTAATAATTTAAAATACACTGTAAGTACTGATGATATTTTGGCTTCCCAGATTAGCATTTTGTCTTAGAATGGCAGTGAAATACTACTTCTTTTCCAGCCCTCCATTCAGTAATTTTTTTAAAATTAACTGTCTTCACTTAACAATATAGAGTACCTATATTGGGTCCTTTTGTTCTTTATTAAATATCAGCACTGTGCAATTTTTATATTGTTTCAGATCTTTATATTGAATCTTTTAGTCATAAAAATGCTAAAACAGAACACTATTTAAATTATCTGCTTTTAAGTTTTCTCTTACATGTTTTCCTCAAAATGAGATTCTTCTTTTTTCAGCATTTTAAAGGTTAATTGTGCTTTTTCCTTCTTGTAATGTCCTTCTTTTTTGATAAGATGCACAATATTGGAGCCAGCTGTTACTCTTGAATAAATGGCCAATTTTGTCCATCGTACACAAATTTGTAACAAATAACAGAGCTGGGGATGCATTAGGCAACTTCATAATATATAACCCACAGCTTTCCCTTTCATGATTTAGTGATATTTCAGGATATTTGTAAATGTGAAGATTGTTTCAACCATATGTATCCACTTCATTTTAATTTGCCAGTGTCAGTAATTCAAAAGAAAGAAACATTTTGTATTGGATGCAAACAGTTCCTCAGGTGCTCACGATAAAACTTAATGGCCACCATCTTTACTTGTAGTCATTGTAAGCAGTTTCATCAGAATAGGCAATATTTTTTAATTTAAAAGATTCAGTAGATTTAGCAACTCTCTACTGCCATATATATTTAGAACATTGATTTTTGTCAGTTTTGAACAAATAAATCTCAGCCCTTTGATATCTAGTCATTTTCACAGAATGGTGAAACACATTGTGGAGTAAATTGGACCCATATAGAAATATGTTTGGGGTTTGTATTAACAATGATTGCTGCAGGGATGAGACCATTATGGCTCCCATATGACTTAACAACATAATTTCCTATAGAAGCTACTGAGTTCAGCATTATGCATATATGATTTTCTTAACAAGAGAGCTCTCTTGAATTTTGATAGTTCAAAAAGAAGTATAAAAATTATTCTACAAAATTAGAAGGAAAATGAATTTTTCAGTTACAGCCAATTAAAAATTTATCTCATCTGCTATTTTTTAATCTTAGATAATCTCTTAGATAATCTCAACAGTTTTATCTCTATAATCAAGGCATCATATGCTGAGTAAAGGCAAGCTGTTTTTCATTTTAAGCAATAACTTATAAAGATGTTTTTATAAAGATTATAGATGTACAAGTTTATATGCCACACATACCCTTAAATAAACTGAAAGTCTATATTAAGTTTTGGGTTTGTTTGTTTGTTTTTAAGATTTATTTATTTATTTGACAGAGATCACAAGTAGGCAGAGAGGCAGGTGGAGGGAGAGGGGAAGCAGGCTCCCCGCTGAGCAGAGAGCCCAATGTGGGGCTCAATTCCAGGACCCTGACACCATGATCTGAGCCAAAGCAGAGGCTACTGACACCCAGGCACCCGTAGATTAATAACTTTTTAGGGAATATGCGTTATGCTAGGTTGTATAGACTGTAAGAAATGAATAAGACATTTTTGATGTTTGGAGTTATTCCTACCTTTTTTTCTGTCTAGTCATCTAGATAATCAGACCAAAGTAAAACTTTAGTTTTAGCATAGAATTAGTTCCCTTCAGCTCTTGGGAGGTAACTGAGTTTTGTAGAAATTTTAAAGTAATTTCTCTTTTCAAACTTGAAGTCTTAGGGGAAAAAATGATTTCTCTGTTGTTTAGTAGTCAAGGTATTTAGATTGACTACTTAAATCTCAGAGAAAATGTGGGGAAATTCAGATACCTAACACTGTTCATGTTGTAGCACACAGCTCTTGCTAATGGTGGTGAATTGTAATAGTTAACACTTTCAAAACATTTGTGAAATTAAAGTTTAACAGAAACTAAAGAATATTACAAAATCTTTCATGTAAAGGTCACAGTATAAATGCACACACCATAGAGTTTCTCAGTTCTAAGGCTCCCCACTCAGTTCTCAGGACTGAGTTCTAAGTTCTAAGGACTCAGTTCTAAGTCCCCACCTTGTAGGATGAAATCCCTCAGTCATGGGAAAGCCCTGACAATTGGGGTCACATTAACAATCAAATGGTATAAAACATGAATGAATATATGAGTACATTTGTAATGTTTGGATTCTATGAAGAATAAAACATGAGTGGATCTTACTACCATTAATTCATATTTTCTAGATCTCTAGGCATAATTAAAATGGTATTTTACTTGTTTCCATAATCCTAAGTGGGAAAGAAAGCTTCTTGGGCCCTAAGTATAATTGAGAGCTTATATTTTCATTGATGAAAATATATATGAACATAGGTGGAAAACTTCATAGTGTGAATTGTCAAACAGCTGGGGGTTTTGTAGCTTTCGAGCTGAAAATGGCTCTTGGAGTGCAGTAAGATTTCATTCTTTCTAGTGCTTGTGATTATACTAATGCTTTTTCTCTCACCTTCTAGAATTGGACAGGTTTTTACATTATAAAGATATTTTATATATGTAAAATTTATAATTATGTCCTTTATAAAGGGAGTACCTGATGCTTTGTGCAGCCTAAGGATTTGCTTTACCTAGTTCTGAAAGTCTGGAGATAGGCACTTGTCCTTACCGTTTACTAGTTAATTTTGAGTCCTTTCACTGCATATTTATATTTCCTTATACTGTTCATCACAGATCAGCCTCTTTAGGTTTGAAAGAAGGCATATCCCTAGAATTTAACCTTGAGAGAAAGGTCAGTTTGTTTTCTTGTTGAAGAAGAGAGGTGAAATAAAGAGAACTTTTTAGTGTTCTTTTCAGTTAAAGTGTCATTGCCAGAGTTTGGGTTTTTCTGAACACATATATAACTGTTGTATTGGCTCTTTAACTGAATTATAAATATTTTATAACATTTGTTATTGCTTCACCAGAAAAGTGTCCTTTCTGCTTTATGTAATTTTAAAAGGATTATGGATTTTTTTTTAATTGTATCTGGAGGTCAAATTTTTATCTTGAGGTGTGATTTTGCATTTCTAGCAGATTTATAGAGAAGATGGCATTCTGTCTAATTAATACATTTTAAAATCTGCTTTATAAAATTGCGTGGATTTGAGGTAAACTTGTCAAAATTCTGAAAGTACTGTATTTCGAAGATTCTCAAAATGATGAATTTTATTTGAACTGAAGTCTAGCTGGCCAGGTTCCTTCTCTTCTGTCTTCTGTATCACAAATGATGGGATAAGTCCTGTTTTAAGGGTCCAGACAGAGGCTTTTAATAACTGACTTTGAGAATAGGCACCTGGCCATTATCAAGCAGGCCAGTTTGCATTGTCAGGTTTGATGGAAAGCCTTCTTGTTATTTTTAAGCACTAAATAAAAAATTATTTTAATGCCAAGTGAAAAGTACAAAAGAATACATCCAGTATGATACTGTTTTCAGGATGTTCAAATATAAACAAAGCTAAGTAATATTGTAGATAGATACCTATTTGGTAAAGCTTCAAACAAAAAACAAGGGAATGGTTAAAGAACCATCAGAATGGTGATTACCTTTAATGAGGAGTCTCCAGGAAGCATCACTGTTACTGTCAGTGTTCTCTTAAGTTTGGGATGAGGATCACAGTTCCTGGTTCACGTTATCATTGTATCTCCTAAGTTACATACACTATAATTGCTTGTGTGTTGTGCATATCAAATTTTTCACTAACTGAAATTATTAGAATCTATCCTTTTAAAATGAGAAAGGTGTAGGAGATTCATTGTTCAGGCCTAAAAGTTGGTAGCTTTTCATAAAAACTTAGAAAGCCCCTTTCTGAATATCTTTTCCATTGCAGTGTCTAGAGTTTTATATAATGTTTTATTTGAACCCCAATTAATTCATGCAGCTATAACAGCTGGTGGCATTTAGAGTCTAAATACTGCTTATTCTCAGGTGGATGCATCATTAGAATCAGGTGTTGTAATCACCCATCGCTGCAGTAGATGGAAAGTCAGCCAGAATAAATATAGTTCTGGAGCGTGCAGAGGGAATAATTTGAAAATGTAATTTGTATGTAAGAATTCATTTTGTTTATGCGTGTGGTTATAATTTTTCTTTTTTTTTTTAAATAAGAATGGCGGGTAGGCAAACAGACTGGTTTTGTTAAATGTGTTACTTCGTGTTTGGTTATATCTCTAAGTACAAGGCTCTCTCCCAAATTCCTGCCTGATTGCTTAACACTGTTTAGCAAATACCTTAACTCTGTTCTGTGAGGCACACAGAGCCTTCCCCATGCCTGATTGTACCTTCATCTGACCTGCTGTGGTAAAATGGCCTGCTTCGAGCTTAGAGCCACATTTCATTTATTCAGGCCCAGTCATACCAACTTAGTTCAGTAACCAACTTTATAAAAGCCTGACTTTTCACTCTGTATATTGACAAATGACTGATACATTCTTCCAGATGTCTTTAAGAAACAGTAACTTTTGTTTTTTCCACCCAGCCGCTGATAAAGATGATAGTTCAGAAGACCTGTCAGTGCCAAGTAGTCCACATACGGAAGCTATACAGCATAGTTCTGTCAGCACATCCAATGGAGTCAGTTCAACCTCCAAGGCCGAAGCAGTGGCCACCTCAGTCCTCACGCAGATGGCGGACCAGAGTACAGAGCCTGCGCTTTCGCAGATTGTTATGGCTCCTGCCTCCCAGTCACAGCCCTCAGGAAGTTGATTAAAAACCTGCAGTGCAGCAGTTTTAGATACTCATTAGTGACTTCAAAGGGAAATCAAGGAAAGACCAGTTTCCATTTATGCGAAATCTGTGGTTGTAAATTTTTTTTTTTACTTGAAATTAAATTTGGCTCTAAAGTTGGTGTAGCAGCAGTTGATGATCAGACTGAACAACAGATTTTAGTCTCTGGAAAAAGACTGATTTTGCTTTTTTTATAAATATTGTTAGATTTATTAATTTTCTGTGCTCAATGTGTAAATTGTATTATAATTCATTGTGGTTTATTTCATTTTTAATTTGGTGGTGTTTTAATAAATGGGGGTGTTACTGAATCTCTTCCCACTTCCATTTCTTTTGACCACCTCTTAATCCTCAACTGTGATGGTAGTATTGTTTATCATTTATACCAAAGTTCTGCATAGTCCCTGTTGACTTTGTAATATTAACAAGGTCATAAAGCACTAGCAAGAGAGAGATAGAGATTTGCTTTTAATCTTTTTGCCTTTTATTTTGCACATTATGCAAAAGGAAAAACATTAGAGAACACTTTTTAAGTGAGTGAAACATGGTAAGAGACATACGATGCTTTTATGCACACTCTGAAACTAAATCAAGATCATTAATCGTGTGTTTTCTTTAAGATTTTAAGTAGACATGAATTTTGGAATCCTTTATCATTTCAAAATGACTATTTTTTGAGTCTTAAATTCAGTATTTTAAACCCTATGTTTTGAGGCTGTTAAAAATATGAAATTATATAATCTATGATACAGGGTTATCCAATATCTTAACAACTTTTTGAAATTAGGTTTTGGTTTTGGTTTTTTGCAGATTTCAGGTTACAAACTAAGAAGTTTATGCATAATCAAGTATGGTATGGTTGCCAGAAAAAGTCTAAAAATTACTTAGAAAATTTAAGACTGTTTACCCCCATTGTCTTGTACTTGCAAGCTAAGTTGTACTTATTCTTGTGAAAGCACTGTCATCTTTTAGTAGCAAATTTTGATAACGTTTCTCGTGGGAAAAAAAATCAGTATCTATCTTTAGAACAATGTAATTATAATGTGGGAAGCAAGAGTGGATGAGAGAGAGTGTGTGTATGTGTATGTATGTGTGTATGTTTCTTTCAATAGTTTATGCCAGCAGTCTTTGCTTGAATGTTTAACGATGCCTTCAGTGTGATGCTGGCCAATAGATGATTGCAATTTAAAATGTCATTACTGTGCAGGCTTGGATAACTAACATTCCATGATGTAGTTTGTTTCTGATGAGATGATTGTAGGTACACTTTTCTCATTATCCAATCATCTGTGGGATACTGAGTTTTCTAATGTGCCATTATCTATTTTTATTCTGCAGTTATGTTCAAAATACAGTACAATATTTTAAAATAGACTAAATTGTTAAAAATAAAGTAGTAGATGTGTGTAAGACAACTTTGTAAAATAGTTATGAGTCCTACCCAGTAGCAACTTCTGGCATTCAAGCAGGATTCCATTATGTAAATATCTGTAATGCATTTATAATAAGTTGTGTAGTTTGTTCTGCATCTATACTACACTATTTACAAACGTCTCAGTGCCATCTCCTAATGAGACTGACATTTAAAAAACCTATATCAAATATCCTTGATAATTCAAGGAAATATCCCACCTGCCTAAGTTCCAAACTGGGAAACATTCAAATCATACAAATGACATTTCAGGACTTTTAGGTATGAAGATAATAAGATTTTTATTGTTTGGCTTATTAAAAGTGAGCATTTTTAGTTGATAATCCTACTTCTAAATTTTTTTTTTATTTTTAACTGATTTTATAATTTTAAAGTAATGAATTTCTAATCGTGACTTTGCCATAGTTATGCTAAGGAGTTGATCTCAAAGGCACAAAATATGAATTCTGCAAGAACGCTATTTTTTATTGTAGTTTGGATGGGTTAGGAAAAGCCTCAATTTTTTCACTCTCCTAAGTCCTTCAGTATATTTTTCTTTTATTATTTATGCAAGTTAAAGTTTTTTGGTAACAGGAATTCTTGCAACTGTAAAATAAAACTACATAGATGTAAGAAGTCATGTAAACGGTTAATGAACTTACCAAGGTTAGCAAAACTTTCATTGTAAATCAGTCTGTACTCAGCAAATAAAAAACCATTATTAGTTGTATAAACACAAATTCCATTTTGACTTTCAGGATGTCACACTACTTCTGTACCTAGCATTTTGAGTCCTTATATTTGCAATGTTACACAAACTGTACTACTTTCTTTTATGTGCAGTTTGCATGAGTAAACCATCAGAGAATAAATTCTATCTTTAAATTATGTTCATAATTTGCTTGTCCTTATCTATCTTTCATAAAGTAAGATCACCTGATAATGATATGGGTTTTTGTTTTGTTTTGTTTTTCCTGCAGGACATTTATTATCTGAAAAGAACCAGGTAGTCTTTCTATTTATATGATAAAAATGTATTCCTTCTGAAAGACTTTTCAACTGCAGGGTGCTCAGGCCTTGTTCTCTGCATTCATTAAACCCCATTTGTATACAGTGAACCTTTAATCTTCCCCAACCCGGAACATTCCCCCAACCACAGCCACACACAGATCTACCAGCCTTTGGCATTTCTTGGCGACTGCCTAACAAAACATCTTGAACATGACGTGTCCAACATTGCGTCTCAACTGTAGTTCAGTGTGACATGTCCAGCACTGGCTCTTCATCATCTCCCACCTTCCCTGCAAGTGTGCTTCTCCAGCAGTCTTTCATAAGGCACTTGATGACACCTCCATCCTTCCAGTTGCTTAAGCCGGGACAACTCTGTTGTTACCTTTGATTCCTCTTTTCTCACAGCCTACCTCCAAACTATTAGGAAACGCTGTTGGCTTTTCCTTCAGAACAGTCGAGAATTCAGCCACTTCTCACCCTGTTCATTGCTATCGTCCTGATCCGTGCCCTCATTTTTTCTCACCCAGGTTACTGCATTTGCCTTGTAACTGCCTCCTTGCTTCCACCCTGCCTCCTGTAGCCCATCCTCAGTATAACAGCTGGAGTCGTCCTTTCCACATGGGAATCCGCTTCTAGCATTTCCCTACTCCAAATTCTGGCGCCCACTCCTCACTGCACTCAGAGCTAGAGTCCTTAAAGTGCCCTGCAAGATGATTTTCTCCCCCACCCCCATGTTGTTACATCACTGAACACATGTACAACTTCGTTTTATTTGGTGAATGACTGCTTAACTAGGTGTGTCGGTCATTGTTCTGGGCACTTGGAATCCACCAGTAGCCCAAACAAAAATCCCTGACTTTGTGGAGCTACATTCTAAAGAGGAGGGTGGGCAGGAAGGTGTTGGGGGAAAAGGGTTAACATACTAAATACATTGTATATTGTATTAGAAGTGGCCAGGGCTAAGTGGAAAGCATGTAAAGTGGTATTTCAGTCTTCTCTTTCAGTTCGAGCCAGTCTGAAGAGATGCAGAAAATCACATGGCCAATTTTTACATTAAGGTACACATTCTAACAAATGTACTTAATCTGAATTACATGATTTTAGATGAAAGATTTCATGAAGACAAGGTGATGTTCTCTAACAAAATCTGATGAAATACTAAAAGGTCAAATTCACGTTGGCATTGATTTGTCTCAGAGGACAGGAAAATAATCTTGTCTCTGGCATGTATTTAATGTTAAATATAGTTTATTAAATCTACATCTCAGACTGTTTAGCAATTAATGCTTGACACTTAAGAATTTACTTGTGAGAGTGGAACTATGAGGGAATCCTATTTACTTCTAGGCCTTCATTTATACACAGGCACAGACAGAAAAAAAAATTCCTAGAAGAAAAACATTTTAAATCTGACATTTCTAGAGTATCTTTTTTTTTTTTAAGATGATTTATTTATTTGACAGAAATCACAAGTAGGCAGAGAGGCAGGCAGAGAGAGAGAAGGAAGCAGGCTCCCTGCTGAGCAGAGAGCCCAATGGGGACTCGATCCCATGACCCTGAGATCATGACCTGAGCTGAAGGCAGAGGCTCAACCCACTGAGCCACCCAGGTGCCCCATTTCTAGAGTATCTTGATCATAGGATAATAGTTACTTTCGAAGGAAAGTTACACCATTTTATGTCTGATGTAGTTATGAAAAATAATTTCTTTAAACTATTAATAAATACGGATTTATTCTCTAATTCTCACATGGTTTAAAAAAAAATAAAGATCTTTTCCAGACAGTAGACTGAGACATGGTCATTCATTGAGGCAATTTAGGATCTTAATAGATCCTTAAAAGTTAATATCCTTCTGTGCAGAGAAAAATGCACATAAAATTTAGAACAAAGACCTTTCTGGAAAAAGCTTCCTACCATTTTTTTTTTTTAAGATTTTATTAATCCATTTGACTGAGATCACAGGTAGGCAGAGAGAGAGAGGAGGAAGCAGGCTCCCTGCTGAGCAGAGAGCTCGATTCGGGGCTAAGTCCCAGGATCCTGGGACCATGACCCGAGGTGAAGGCAGAGGCTTTAACCCACTGAGCCACCCAGGCGCCCCAGCTTCCTACCATTTAAATTAATGGTAAGCTCCCATAGGAAAAGCACAATCATGAAAATGTTTCAAAACTAAAGGATTAGTTCTGAAATAACAAAGGCCTTGTAGAATTGGAACCTACAATAAAAGAAAAAAGATACATAGTTTTATTCTATTGTAGCAGTCCAAAACACCAAATCAGATGTTAATTATAAAATTACCAAATCTGTCATGGCACTCTAAAAGGGTTTTGTTATTCAACAGTGGGCCAGTGAGTTCCATCTTTCTTCCTCAAGTATACATGAAAATGTTTCCAGTGGCTTTCAGAGAAGAGGAAAACATTGATACAACCTGGTCATGGTCACAATGCCTTCCCTTGCTTCTTTATTTTGCATTAAGTTTTACATTCCTTGAGCTAGAATTCCTTGACCATTCCTTAAGCTAGAATTTGTTTAACAAAATAGTTGCCGTGGCTCTATCATGCATTACCTCAATTATTTGGGAAAGTATTTGAGTCTGAATCTCATTTTTAACTGTCAGTTAAAATGAGGTTAGTTTACTATGAAGTTTACAAATGAAGGTTAGTTTACTTATATTAGATTTCATTTTCTGTGAAAGTAGACCCCCCCACCACCAAAAAAAGAATATTCTCCCAAAAGAGGACATTTTAAAATTATTTTTTGCTAATTGTTTAAAAGCATGCACATTATGAGGAGATGTGGTTTTCTATAGCCTGACAGAAAAATTAAGCAATAATTATTTAATGGGGTTTACCTAGCAGAATTTAAGATAATAGTCTATTGTAAGTTTCTCAGAATTGGGAAAAAATGCATTGTTTATGAAGAAATAAAATTTGCCAATACATTTGCCTTCAAAAGTAAACCCTTTTGCATTATCCATTATTACTGTTTGATTTTTTTCTACCAATTTTTTTTTTTAAATTTAAACATGTAGTTTAAATATGTAACTAGTGTTCTTCTGTCCATTTTGGGAATTGTGCTTGTTAAAATTGTCAGAGGGTCTAATTAAATAACATCAGTGAAAAATAAAAGGTAATATAACTATCCTAGCATTAATTAATTTGGACATTTAAGAAATCAATCAGGTAATTATTGACTTTCCCCAACTGCCAAATTTTTAGGAAAGTACTTCTTTTACATCTCAATTTATTCAGCTCAACTAATGGTTTCTGAGGTGACTTCCATCACCATGAGTCAGTCTGCTAAAGCATAAACATCCTTGTCAATAGCTGAAGTTATATTGCAAACAAAGCTCTAAAGTTCTTCCCGTGATAGTAAAGGTAAGTAAAACTGGCTGTAATTCTTTTTTATGGACTAGAGTGTATCTGTGACAAAGTAACATTAGATAACAATTTTGAAGATAAGTTTCCAGTATCACTTTCATTAATGTGTTTTTTTTTTTTTAAGATTTTATTTATTTATTTGACAGATCACAAGTAGGCAGAGAGGGGGGAAGCAGACTCACTGCTGAGCAGAGAGCCCGATGCGGGGCTCGATCCCAGGACCCTGAGATCATGACCTGAGCCGAAGGCAGAGGCTTAAACCACTGAGCCACCCAGGCGCCCCTCATTAATGTGTTTTATTTGTAGATCCTTTATGAGTACTTCAAAAGTAGTGTGCTATTGTTGAAATGACATTGTTCTATGAGAACTTGCATAAAAGACATCTGTATGCCTGCTATGACTAGTAGTCTAGATTATAGAAGGCCCTTAAGGTTGACTGGGGCTACTAAACCTAGCAAACCATTGACTTTCAGAAAAGGGACATTAGGAAAGTGTTTTAAGGAACAGACAATAGTAGGAAGGTTGGCCCACATGGAAACCGGCTACCAAGTTGCAGTAATTCAGGCATGAGGGAAGAAGGGAAGAAGGGCCAATAAGTAGCAAAAGGAATAAGTGTAGGAAATATTTTGCCAGATGTACCTACGGAATTAATCAACTAAAAGGGAGATGATGAAAAGCAAAGGAAGAAGACTCCATTTCTCAGGCTTGAAAAGACTAGTGGCGTCACTTACAAGAATAAGTAAGTTGGGAAAGGGAGCTAATGGGTGTTTAGTATTTTGGAGATTAAATGTCCAGACTACACCAAAAAACTGCTAGAAGCTATGAGTGAGTTCAGTAAAGTCACAGGATACAAAATCAACATACAGAAATCTGTTGCATTTCTATACACTAACGAAGTAGCTGAAAGAAATTAAAAAAACAATTTCATTTCTTACTGCATCAAAAAGAGTAAAGTACCTAGGAATAAACTTGACCGAGGAGGTGGAAGATCTGTACTCTGGAAACTATAAAACATCAGTGAGAGTAACTGAAGATGACACAAACAATTGGAAAGATATTCTATGCTTATGGATTGGGAGAACAAATATTGTTAACATACTACCCAAAACAATCTATAGATCTAATGCAATCCCTATCAAAATACCATCAACATTGTTCATGGAACTAGAACAAATACGAAAATTTGTATGGAACACAAAAGACCCGAAATAACTTTTTTCGTGGTGCCTCGGAGGCAGTAGGCTGCTTCAGGATAAAGCTGAACATCTCTTTCCCAGCTACTGGCTGCCAGAAACTCATTGAAGTGGACGATGAACGCAAACTTCGTACCTTTTATGAGAAGGGTATGGCCACAGAAGTTGCTGCTGACACCCTCGGTGAAGAATGGAAGGGTTATGTGGTTCAAATCGGTGGTGGCAATGACAAGGCTTTCCCATGAAGCAGGGTGTCTTGACCTATGGCCGTGTCCGCCTGATGCTGAGTAAGGGGCATTCCTGCTTCAGACCAAGGAGGACGGGAGAGAGAAAGCGCAAATCTGTTCGGGGTTGCTTCGTGGATGCCAATCTCAGTGTTATCAACTTGGTCATTGTAAAGAAAGGGGAGAAGGGTATTCCTGGACTCACTGATACTACTGTGCCTTGACGCCTGGGCCCCAAAAGAGCCAGCAGAATCCACAAACTCTTCAATCTCTCTAAAGAAGATGATGTCCACCAGTATGTTGTGAGAAAGCCCTTAAACATAAAGAAGGTAAGAAACCGAGAACCAGAGCGCCCAAGATACAGCATCTTGTTACTCCATGTGTCCTCCAACAGAAACATCGGCATATTGCTTTGAAGAAACAGCACACTAAGAAAAACAAGGAAGAGGCTGCAGGATATGCTAAACTTTTGGAGAATGAAGGGGGGCCAAAGAAAAACGCCAGGAACAGATTGCCAAGAGACAGAGGCTGTCCTCTCTGAGAGCTTCTACCTCTAAGTCTGAGTCCATTCAAAAATAAGATTTTCTAAGAGTGACAAATAAGATCACACATTAAATCCCCCCTCCTCCCCCCAAAAAGACCCAAAATAGCCAAAACAATCTTGAAAAAACAAAACTGGAAGTATCACAATCCCAAGATTTCAAGAAATACTACAAGGCTATAGTAATCAAAACAATATGGAATGGTACAAAAATAGACATATCTCAAAAGGACAGAATAGCCCAGGAATAAGCCCACAATTACATGGTTAATCAATAACAAAAAAAGGCAAGAATATACAATGGGGCAGAAGACAGTCTCTTCAAATGATATTTGGAAAATTGGATAGCTGCATGCAAAAAAAGGAAACTGGATCACTTTCTTATACACAAAAATAAACTCAAAATGAATTAAAGCTCTAAATGAGTGACCTTAAACCATAAAAATCCTGGAAGAGAGCATAGGCAGTATTTCTCTGACATGAGCCATAGTGACATTTTTCTAGATTCGTCTTCTAAGGCAAGGGAATCAAAAGCAAAAGTAAGCTATTGGGACTACATCAAAATAAGAAAGCTTCTGCACAGCAAACTATCAACAAAACAAAAAACCTACAGAATGGGAGAAGGTATTTGCAAATGATATATCTGATAAGGGAACAATATCAAAAATATATAAGAATTTACACAATACCCAAAAGCAAATAATCCAGTTTAAAAATGGGCAGAAGATGGGGCCCCTGGGTGGCTCAATGGGTTGAGCGTCTGCCTTCAGCTCAGGTCATGATCTCAGAGTCCTGGGATCAAGCCCCACATCGAACTTGATGCTTGGCGGGAAGCCTGTTTCCCCCTCTGCCTGCTTCTCTGCCTACTTGTGAGCTCCTCAATCTGTCAAAAAATAAATAAAATCTTTAAAAAAAAAAAATGGGCAGAAGACATGAACAGACATTTCTCCAGAGAAGACATACAGATGGCCAACAGACATATAAGAAGACTCTCAGCATCACTCATCATCAGGGAAATGCAAATCAAAACCACAAGAATCAAAACAAGTGTTGGCAAGGATGTGGAAGAAAAGGAACCCTTTTGTACTTGGTGGGAATGCAAACTGGTGCAGCTACTGTGGAAAAGAGTATGGAGTTTCCTCAAAAAGTTAAAAATAGAAATACCATATGATCCAGTAATTCCACTGCTGGGTACTTACCCAAGAATACAAAAACACGAATTCAAGAAGATACATGCACCTGGATGTTTATTGCAGCATTATTTACAATAGCCAAATCATGGAAGCAAACCAAGTCCATTGATAGGTGAATGGATAAAGAAGTGGTATATGGGGGGGGTTCCCCCCGTGGAATATTACCCTACCATTAAAAAAAAATGAAATTTGCCATTTGCAACAACTTGGATGGATCTAGAGGGCATAATGCTAACTGAAATTTTAAAAAAATACCATATGATTTCACTCGTGGAATTTGAGAAAACAAATGAACAAGGAAAATAGAACCAACCAAACAAACAAACAAAACACTCAAATATAGAGAACTGGTGGTTACCAGAGAAGAGGTGAGGGGCAGTGGTTGAAAGTATAGAATTGTTGAACAACTATATTGCACAACTAAAACTAATATTATGCTGGAATTTTTAAAAATGTAAATATCCAATAAGCACATAAAAATGTAATAACAGTCGCTATTGAGCATATGGTTTAATAGGGTACCTCCATTTATCTCATTCAGGCATCATCAAAACCCTATGATGGTACTGTTGTTTCAGTAAGAAAAAAGAATTGACAACAGATTTAGAAGTTGATAATTAAAATCCTGAGACTGAATTAATTACCTTGAATTATTTGAAAGACAAGATGTAATGGAAGACAGGCAGAAGATCAAGTCTTGAATATTACCATATAATGGGAGAGAAAAGGCAGAGTGGTCAGAAGAGAACTAAGATAGTATAATTCATTTCTGTGGTGCTCTACAATATATTTAGTACTTTTATAGATACTAATTTATTTGAACCTCTGAATTGTGAAGATAGCATTACCTCATTTTTTAAATTTTTTTATTAAAAAAAATTTTTTTTTAATTTATTTGACAGACAGAGATCACAAGTAGGCAGAGAGGCAGGCAGAGAGAGAGGAAGGAAAGCAGACTCCCTGCTGAGCAGAGAGCCCGATGCGGGGCTCGATCCCAGGACCTGAGCCGAAAGCAGAGGCTTTAACCCACTGAACCACCCAGGCGCCCCACCTCTTTTTTTTTTTTTTTTTTTAGGATTTATTTATTCATGTTGGAGAGAAAGAGTGTGTGCATGGGAGAGGGGCTGAGGGAGAGAGAGACTCCCAAGCAGACTCCACACTCAGTAGGGAGTCCAACGTGGAGTTCAATCCAACAACCCTGAGATCATGACTTGAGCCAAAGTCAAGAGTCACATGCTCAAGCAACTGAGCCACCCAGGCTCCCCTATCCTAATTTTAAGTAAGAAATCAACCTCAGGGAACACCTGGGTGGCCCAATCATTAAGTGGCTGCCTTTGGCTCAGGTCATGATCATAGAGTCCTGGGATCAAGCCCCATGTTGGGCTCCATGCTCAGCCGGGATTCTGCTTCTCCTCACTTTCCCTACCACTCTGCCTGATTGTGCTTGTTCTCTCTCTCTCTTTTCCTCTCTCCCTCTGTCAAATAAATCTTTTAAAATCTTTTAAAAAATTAAAAGGTCAGTGTATGTTAACTGTAGACTAGAAGCAGAGAATAGTAAAGTCAAATTAGACCTGAAGAAATTATACAGTGTATCAAGAGCATAGGAAATAGGAGAGGTTGTGAGACAGTAGAATAAGAAGCTGCTACATGAGTCTAATAGGAATTCCAGAAGAAAAGAATTAAAAGAATGGGAGAGATTATATTCAAAGAGATAATGACAATATTACCTACAATACATTAAAGACATGAATCCTCAAAGTCAAGAAACAGTTTACATAAATTTAAATCTCTTCTGGTCACATCACGTTAATACTTTAGAACACCAAAGACAAAGAAATCTTAAAAGCAGAGGTTCCTCTGTCCCACAGAGGAATAAGAACCAAAAAATGACAATGGACTTAAAACAGAGATCAGAAGAAAAGGGAATAATATCTTCAAAGTGCTGAAGAATCCTTGCTAATTTCTAATACAATAGTATTATTTCTCTACTTGGTGTTTTTGAATTTTTCCCAGAAAAAGCTTATTTAAAAAATTGAAAAACACTGAGAAATAAATGACAGTCAACCCAGAATTCTGTTATTTAACTGTTACTTAAGAGTGAAGGCAAAGATAAAAGATTGAAAACCCAACATGTCAAAACCTGTGGCTTCCTGCTAAATTAGTACATACAGTGCATAGATGGAAGGAAAAGAAGAAAGGCTAAAAATGGGATAACAATCTAACTTAATTTATGAAAATAATAACAAAGAATACTTAAAAAATAATTTTTAAAGGACAATACCAGTGGAAGTGTATATTTAAAAAATGAAAGGAGTAACAACACCCAAAGTTGGCTTTGAGGAAGGAAGGAAGGGAGGAAAAGACAAAACCCTGGGTAAGAAATAGTTTAAAAACTAAAAGAAAGGATTATGGTTGGTGTACTTTTCTGTTTATAATGTTCTACTTGAACAGGTAAACAATGTTAGGGAGGAAAGGGGATTAAATTCAGCAGAGAGATAAAATAGTAGAATGACAACTCCATTGAAATAACTTAAGAACTTGATAAAGAGATAATTGTTTTAGAAAATGGAATTCTAAAATTCAAAACTATGTGGAGAATAAACAACATGGCACCAAAACCAGACAGGGGTGTCCCAAGAAAATACAGGTCCCTGTGCCTTATGAACATAGATACAGAAATCTTCAACAAAATATTAGCCAACCAAATTCAACAAGACATTAAAAGAATCATAGAGGGGCATCTGGTGACTCAGTCGGTTAAGCATCTGACTCTTGGTTTCAGCTCAGGTCATGATCTCAGGGTCCTGAGATCTAGCCCCATGCTGGGCTCCACACTCTGTGGATTTTGCTTGTCTCTCTCCCTTTGCATTCACATTCGCTTTATGTTTCTCTCTCTCTCTCTCTCATAAATAAAAATAAAGTCTTAAAAAAAAAAAAGAATCATATTTCATGATTAAGTGGGATTTATTCCAGGCATGCAAGTCAATGTGATAGGCCACATTAAAAAATGAATAGTAAAAATCACATGATTATCCCAAAAGATGCTGGGAAAAGCATTTGACAAAATTCAACATCCATTTATGATAAAACCTCTCAAAGTGAGTATACAAGAAAAACTACCTTACCATAATAAAGGTCATATCTGACAAGCCCACAACTAACATCATACTCAGGAGTGAAAAGCTGGAAGTTTTTTCTGTAAGATTAGGAAAAAGGTAAAGATGCCAGTCTGCTCTTTTATTCAACATAGTACTGGAATTCCTAACCAGAGCAACTAGGCAAGACAAAGAAAAGACATCCAGATTGCAAAGGAAGACATGAAATTGCCACGACATACAGATGACATAATATACAAAACCCAACCCTAAGACTCAACCAAAAAAAAAAAAAAAAAAAAAAAAAAACCTTTGAGAGCTAATAATTGAAATCAGTAAAGTTGCAGCTTACAAAACGAATACACAAAGATCTGTTGCATTTCTATACACTAACAATGAAGAAAGAAATTAAGAAAGCCATCACATTTATAGTTGCATCAAAAAGAATAAAATACCTGGGAATAAACTTAACCAAGGAGGCAAAAAATCTATATGCTGAAAACTATACGATGTTGATGAAAGAAGTCGAAGAAGACACAAATAAATGGAAAGATATTCTGTGCTCACAAACTGGAGGAATAAAGATTGTTAAAATGTCCATACTACCCAAAGGAAAGCCCCAAGTCCCCCAAGCTGGGGCTTGGGGTAGAGTCCTGGGGTAAATGCGTGGTTCTCAAAAAGTCCTCAAAGTTGGTTTGTTTCTTGCCAATGGTCCTGACCCTGCACACTCCTCCAGCATCTGCTGTAGGGGCCCAGGGGCATCTTTGTCAGTGAGGTTAGGGGAGGAGTTAGCATAAATGTGGAATATATTGGGTGATTTCAGGACTTTGCTGAGCCTGTTTGTTTCCCCGAGGGTCATAAGATCAGGTGATTTTGTTTCATGGAAGTCTAGAAGGGATGGGGGAAAGCAGACTGAGCTGTCGTGGGTGCACCAGTCTGAGAAACAGTAGATGCTGGGAGTGAGGGAGTTGGATGACATGAGATGACAGAGAATGGGGCTCATTTGAAAGGGGAACAGGCTTTGGGTGGCAGTAAAGATGGCTGGAGTTGGGGGAAGTTATGGGGTCCTTGCCCATGTCACCCCCACTCCTCAGCAAAGTCAAAGAACATCACAAAATGTTGAAAGTGCTGGGAGTTCTTAGGACAATGGAGAAGGGATGGAGCCTTACCCGGGGGTCTGATCTGCACCTGAACCAAGCAGAAGGGGGAAAGCAAATGAGAGAGCCTACACAGCTCCTCTATGTTAGGTAGCATTTTCAAGCAGAATTATCACTGATTCTAAAAGAAAAAATGCGCTTGAACTTAATATCTGCTATTTATCAAGCATCTGTACCAAAACCTTCCCAACATTAAAAAAAATTTTGTTCACCCTAACAGTCTCGGGAGACGGATATTGGCATTATGGGCAGAAGAGCCTTGGTGTAGAGTGGGAGAGGCTTGTCTAAGGTCATGGAGCTGGTAATCAGCAGACTTCGGGTTGCAACTCAGGTTGGACACAGAGGGAAAGGAAGTCTTTGGGTTCTTTTTTTTTTTTTTTTTTAAGATTTTATTTTTATTTATTTGACCGACAGAGATCACAAGTAGGCAGAGAGGCAGGCAGAGAGATTGGAAGGGAAGCAGGCTCCCCGCCAAGCAGAGAGCCCGATGCGGGGCTCGATCCCAGGACCCTGAGATAATGACCTGGGCTGAAGGCAGAGGCTTTAACCCACTGAGCCACCCAGGTGCCCCAAGTCTTTGGGTTCTTACATAAAATCCTATTTTGCTATTTCTAATGAGAGAAAATGTATTTATTTTACCTAAATAGTTACTCTAGCTGGGAGTACTTTCATAAGAGATCCATAATGTTGGTTTCTGATAAAGTTAGGTTTGTTTTCTTTTTGTTTGTTTGTTTTTTTAACATTTATTTATGAGAGAGAGAGCTTGCACGGGAGTTGTGTGGAGGGGCAAAAACAGATGGAGAGAGAGAATCCCAGGCAGACTCCATGCTGTGGGGGAAGCCAATGTGGGGCTCCACCTCAGGGCTCTGAGACCATCACCTGAGCTGAAAGTAGGAGCAGAATGCCTAACTGACTAAGCCACCCAGGTGCCTGTTTTAGTTAAGTAATGAATTTGTTGCAGACTTAGTATGTTTACCTTAGGAGTGGTAGGCATTTTTAATAATGAGGAGGCTTTAAAAAAGCACTTTTAAATAAGGAGGTTAAAAAAAAAAACCCAGTCAGTATTTTTCATTTAAAAGGGAATTTGATTTTTTTTTTAATTGTATTTATTTAAGTTGACAGAGCACAAGCAGAGGGAACAGCAGACAGAGGGAGAGGGAGAAGTAGGCTCCCCGCAGATGTAGGACTCGATCCCCGGACTCTAGGACCATGACCTGAGCTGAAGGCAGACACTTAACCAACTGAGCCACCCAGGCGCCCCAAAGGGATTTTGATGTTTTTTTTTTTTTTTTTTTTTTTTTATTTATTTTACACAGAGAGAGAGAGAGATGAAGATCACAAGTAGGCAGAGAGGCAGGCAGAGAGAGGGGGAAGCAGGCTCCCCGCTGAGCAGAGAGCCCGATGTGGGGCTCCATCCCAGGACTCTCAGATCATGACCTGAGCCGAAGGCAGAGGCTTAACCCACTGAGCCACCCAGGGGCCCTGGGATTTTGATGTTTTAAATACAAAATTTTCATTTTATAAGAATCGTATAAGCACTGTAAACACAAAGTGGTCTCTCAGGCAACATTCATGCTTTTCTTCCTCAGAGGGCCTGCCTCCTGCATCATGCCATTTCCTGGGTCCTTTAGAGGGGAGAAAAAAAGAGACCTACTCATTTCCACTCTATTTAAAGACAGATGGAACAGTGTGCAACACTTAGGGAAAGGGCAGTTTTCATTTATACCACCACTAGTCTAGAAAATTGGAGTTAGTCGGAGAGTAGGTATTAGGATTGAAATGCAGCTGGTATCATGTTTACTTTTCAGTACATTTTCCTTCTGAAAGGAATCAAGTGAAAATTTTACTTTTGAATTAATTGAACAAAACACCACCTAGTGGTAGATGGATATATTTTGAAAGTCGAGGGAACATCGGTTTCTTGTAGAAAATCTGGGATCCATTCACTCAGTTTGTTGTTGCTTTTTTTTGTTTTTTTAACCAGGTAACTTTAGTTTAATATTAAAACATTAAAGAGCTTACATAATTGGGGTTTGGGGAGGGCTTACGGCTGCAAAAACCTGGGTAGATAAAATCCTGTCGCGCCAAATGTCATGGAACACTCCTTTCTTTATGCATGTGTTCCAATGTAGTGCTTATAGCCAGTGGGATAAATACAGTCTCCACTGTGAAGACCCCCAAAATATCCTTCCCACATTTCAAGTTTTTCATTTTCAAAGCAGCATGTGATGATAGTTTGCCTTCTTAGATAGATCAGTGAGCGCCGCAGTGCACCTTCTCAGTGGACACCCAACCATCTGCCCCGTGTCACCTCCGGCCCTTTATACACATCCCGTCTCTCTGAAGGAGACGGCCCTGCCTGTGACTTCACAGAAGAGAATCCAGCAGCTGAGAATGTACCCAGCTTCCCGCCACCAATTTTACACACATACGAACAACCGCCTCCGCTCTGTCTCCTTCCCTCCAGCCTAATGCTCCCATCTGAATCTGGGTGTCTCTCCTCAGGCCACCTCAAGATGGTCTCCCCTCTGCCTTCTCCAGTTCCTTCCCCGTCGACTCCTCAGACTCTGGCTCTGTGAGGATGGGATGTTTCTCCCACCGTAAGAGCAGACACACCTCAGACTTACTCAGTGACCACCTCTGTCTTCAGCCTCTTTTCCTTCTTTACAGGCTGTCGGCACTTGTGGCCCCCAATGCTTCACCTGCCTTCACTCCTTAGCCAGGGGGGATGCGGGGACAGAAGGCCTCTCTGGAGCGTTTGCTCAAGGGGTCATTCCTTCCTTCCTGGAGGGATTTCATGCTTTGACTGCTCTCATGTCACACTCCCCTGCCTTCCCCAACCCCGGTCACCTCAAAGGTTACTCTTCATTTTGCTCCCCCTATGAACATTGCTGTGCCTTGGAGATGGCCTTCAACTCTTCAAGTACATTTCCCTGGGTGTTGAATCCACTCCATTGGCCTAACTGGTGGACTGAAGGAGTCTGCAACCTGTTAGTACTTGTCATGGAGAGAAACCCCTCGTCGTCGTTGCACCTCTGTACTATGTTCCCTTCGTTGTTCACTGACACTCTGCCTTGTCACAAAATGGAATTGAGGGGTAAGTACGCACACGCGTGCGTGTGCCACGTATTACACCAAGCACTTTTTTAAAAAAAGATTTTATTTATTTGACAGAGATCACAAGTAGGCAGAGAGGCAGGCAGAGAGAGAGGAGGAAGCTGGCTCCCCGCTGAGCAGAGAGCCTGATGCAGGCCTCCATGCCAGGACCCTGAGATCATGACCTGAGCTGAAGGGAGAGGCTTTAACCCACTGAGCCACCCAGGTGCCCCTACACTGAGCACTTTAAATGAATGATCTCATTTCATCCTCACCACAAACTCATGAATAAAGTCCTATTCATTTTCTCTAATTTACAAATTATAACTGAGTCTCTAGGCAGATAAATAATTTTCCCAAGGTCACACAATTAGAAAGGAACAGAGCTAGGATTTGGTGATGGGGTAATGTTTAATAATAAATCACATGCTTTTCATCTCTTCCCCTAGCCCTCTCCCCCAATCGTCAAGCAGCATAGTTCTCTAAGTGCGTGCCCTACAGAGGGATGATGGATCCAGTTTAGAGCAAAGAAGTTCTAGCTCAATTTTGACTTTCAAAAGAGACATTTTAGAGCCTGATGGAGAAAAGGTAGTAGTGAGAGGCCTGGCTTTCCACTGCAAGAATGAAGCACTTGAATGAGACAGGGATTCTCGCGATGCTTCCAAACACTGAGAATTACACAGAGAAAATTAATTATAGAGCATCCGAAGAGCCGCTGAGAAGAGCAACTGCAGGACATACAGTCATGCCTTCCAGGTTAGGAAGGGGCTTGGAGAGATTTGGGGGCTGGTGAGTACTCAACACGTGTGAGGGTCTGTTCCTCGACCCCCACTTTGGGGCCAACATTCTGATGTACAGGAGTGACGATGACCAGCAGATAGAAACTCAGAGCACGTGGGCTTGTTTCCTGCTTTCCCGGGCAGGGCAAAGGCAGCTGCAACCCTCCTAGCGTTGGCTGTGTTGAGGATGGTGCTAGAACACCACCATCTCAGGAAACAGCTCAGCAGCGGATGAGAGGACTGTTTGCATCCATGTGCCCCGGGGCAGCGTCTCAGGGGCCCAGACCCTTTAGAATAGAACAAGGAATACAGCCAGAAGGTCTTGGACTCCGAAGAAGGGACGCAGAGATGCTGAGAGCCTGAAAAAGTGGTTGGGTCAAGACAATGGAAGGCAAGACTCACCAGTGTCCGTGGACTCTGGCACAAGGCCAGGGAGCCCCAGCCCATAAGAGAGACAAGACCTCGGGATATCAACAAACACAAAATGACAGCTTAGGGACTGGGCCATGCTTCCTCATTGCCATTATGAAATTTGAGGTTCATCCTGAGCCAAAATGTCACTTGGGGAGAGCAAGAGGGAGGAAGGCAAATCCCTTGAAAGATGGAACACTCATGCCAAAGAAAACTAGAAACATAGCAGAGACTGGTGCTTAGGAGAGAGGAATTTAGGTGAGAGTGATACAAGAATTCTAGGCAGGGGGGTGCCTGGGTGGCTCAGTGGGTTAAAGCTTCTGCCTTCGGCTTGGGTCATAATGCCAGGGACCTGGGATGGAACCCTGCACCGGGCTCTCTGCTGAGCAGGGAGCCTGCTTCACTTCCTCTCTCTCTGTCTGCCTCTCTGCCTACTTGTGATCTCTGTCTGTCAAATAAATAAATAAAATCTTAAAAAAAAAAAAAAGAATTCTAGACACGGAACTGTCAGGTTATGAAAAACTCCTTCATGTCACATGTCTTCTGGAGCTGTCTTTGTTCCTTGCAGCGACCATCACAGGAAGGCTGATGGCCAATGGTCCTGTACAGTCATGTACAGCTGGAGTGGGATTCTCACCACTGCCGCTTGTATTAAATTTGCTTTTTCCTCATTTTATTCTTTGTTTGGAAGATTGGGGGGTCAAGAATACTTTTGGGGTATTAAGAAATAAAATTTAAAAGCTAGTTAATTTGGAACATGGATTGTGAGAGTGTGTCTTTATTATTTCTGGATATAATCAAACAGCTCATGTGAAGGTCCAAGTAACTAGCTCCTCTTAGTGTTCATTGAGTTCTTTCCTGAAGCCCTAAGTCTCTCTTCTAGCCTATGTTCTGGGGTATCTTTACTCAATTTTTCATCAGTGTAAGTAATCCGTGTGTGTGTGTGTGTGTGTGTGTGTGTTCCTCAAGACCCAAAGGAACATAAGTGAATAGACCACTACCAAACCCAGCACACTGAGCAAGTCCTAAGTAATAGAGTCTCAAGTAGGACAGCAGACATCATGGATGTCTGCCCACCAGCACGCACCCCTCTTCTCTGTCCATTGAGTCCTGCCTTTGCTGGGGAATCAGCCCTCTGTGTGCTTCACGGAACTCTGGCCCCTACCCAAAGCAATCACTGCAACCCCAGGCCCTCTGGCAGTGGTTACTTTAGGGATGGCCTCATTTCCGTTCAATAATATGTAAAGCAATGGCTTCTGGGGGATGTGGGGGTCCTGGGAGAGTTTGGGGGATCTGGGGAGAGGAGCCCAAGTCTCACAGAAGGGAGGAGTGTACAGCAAGCACTAAAGTGGCCAGAGGAGACTAGGAAGAGAAACTAGTCCTGACTAGTTAGCTGACAAGTCCACATGCGGGCACAGCGCCCTGTAGTAACTCATCTCTGCATTTTTGCTGAAGTTTAAGTCGCAGGTGGCAGCATCCCCTTGGCTGAGGCCAGGTCCCCAGCTTCTCATGCCAACTCGCAAGGGACCGGAGGGAGGGGTTCCCTGTCCACTTCAGGTTCTGTAGCGGGAGGGAGCCGTTCCCCACCAACACCTGAGACAACGAAAGAGTCACCCGACACAGAAAGAAAGGGTGGACGCTGGGTAGCCAATGGAACCCACAAGCATCCACCACAGTGAAACCAGAGCAATCGAAGCCTCAGAAACAAAACTGCTTGGGCGCTGGAGCCTGTAGGGCCTCGGCGACCTGCTTCCCAGGCTGAAATGCCCCGCGAAATACAGGGAATTTAGATGCCACTGACTTTACATTTGTATCTATTTCAACCGGGCATGCAAAAAGTTACGTTTGACGCAACTCAAGAGGCTCGGAAACAGATCGCGGGGGCAAATGGCACGCGGGGAGACCGGGGCTGGCGGCGGGGACCCCGGCCGGCGGGGAGAGGCGCGGACGGGTGGCCGCGCATGAGCACAGCATCGCCGGGACTCTGGCTCCACCTGCTGGTGCAGTTTTCCTCCGCGGTTGTTCTCGCGGGGCGTTCCCGGCGCGAGGCTCGCGCGGCGCCGCAGTGCGTGGCTTAGCCCAGGTGCGCCCCCCTGCAGCGTGGGGCGAGGATTCCCGGAGTAAGAATGGAGGAGGGAAGGCTGATCGAGAAGGCTGTGCTTGGTGGGACGGGATGGGCGCTGGGAGCAGGGTGTTCTCGTTTCCATGTCAGGACGCACGAGGAACCCAGGGCTGAGGCGGAGGATTTCTGCGTTCTCGGGGTCCCGGGGGAGGGCTGGGGCGGGGTGCTTTGCGCCTCGCTCTCACAGCGTGGACAGAGGGCGGATGCTCCCCTCCTCCTCCTTTCTCAGCCCCCCTCCAGGACTGTGCCAGCAGCAGCAGAAGTTGCCTCGGCAGGTCCGTTCCCCTTGCGTGTGTGACTCATGGCCACGGCTTCCCTCTTGCCCAAGACTTGTGCGCGCGGCCTACATCAGCTGGGGTTTATCGCAGCTTCCTGGGTTTCTCTCCCTTCTCTTCTGCAGCTCGAGACCGCTACTCTTCTCCTACCTGCTGCCAGGTGTCACACGAGGGCTTTCTGTGTTTGTGGTTCACGTCCGGGAGGCGGACCCGCGGTGCAACTGAACAAGCTGAGGCCACTGCCTGGGGACTAACTCTCCGCTACACGACGTCAGTGACCCCCTGCGAGCCTGCTGCCCACAGACCTCCTTCGCTCTCAGTGCTGTGGAATGGCCCACCATGGCCAAGTTAGGGTACAGGGCCACTGTAGCCGAGGTTCCTGGGTCTGACGACCCCCATTCACAGGGACAAGCCCAGCCCTAACCAGCTTTCTTAGAAATACGGTTTGTGTTTGTTTTTTAAATTGAGGTTTGATTAAATCAAGTAAAATGGATAGATCTTCAGTGTAGAGCTTAGAGAGTTTTTATGGATTATGGTCACCACAACCCTGGTCCAGATACACACGTGATTGGAGTTGAGTATGTTGAGTCAATTAGAGCAAATTCCTCTCCGCGCTGGGACGGGGTGGGGGATGGGCGTGGGGGGCGGTACCTAAGGCCGAGGTTCTCGAATGTTATCAGCATCAGAATCACCTGGAGGGCCTTGTTAAAACTCAGATTGCTGGACTTCATCCCAGAGCTTCTAATTCAGTAGGTGTGGGGTGGGCTGAGAAGTTGCAGTTCTGACAAATTCCAGGTGATTTGCCGGTGATGCTTTCCTTCGGGGCCACACTTCGAGAACTCCTGGGCTCAGGAATTGCCAGTAAAAGTTAGTTAAGCTGCCTGGTATTTATAACCATACAAAGAAGGAAAAGCCGTTAGCAGAATATCTTTAATTAAAATGTGTCAGCCAGGTATTTGACTGATGATCTTTGGGGGCTGAGCTTCTCTTGCCTGCCGCAGAGCTCTTTGGTATCCTGTCCGCTTCTAGCAAAGGGATCCACAAAGTTTCAAGCATGGATTGGGTCAGTACAAACTCTACGAGCTCAAAAGGATCCGTATGCTTTTAAAAACTAGAAGACCCATTTTACCTTTTTAGAGTCAGAGGACTGGTATTTGTAAATTGTTTCAAGATCCTCAGAAGTAGGTTAATCAGTCCGCACCTATTGCTAGGGCATTTTAAACATTTTTAAAAGGAGGACTAATAAGTATATATTTAGTTTTTGTTCCCGGTTTCTGACACACACCTCCTAAAATCCTTAGAATCTCTAAAGAACGGTAAGTGTCTTGTGTACTCTCATGAGATGTCTGCTATGGGGTGGGGATGTGTGTGGCTAGACAGCTTCAGGATGTGTGAAGTTTGAACCAAGACAGAATTTGGGTTGAGAACTTATAGTTCCAACAGTCCACCCCCATCCCTGCCCTCCTGGAAGGGGAGACGGACTGGAGATTGAGTTCAGTCACTAATGGCCCATGATTGCATCAATCATGCCTACCTACTTAAACCTCCATAAAACCTCCTAAACCATGAGGTTCAGAGAGCTTCCAGGTTGGCGAACACATCAAGGTGCTGGGAGGGTGGCCTTCCAGAGAAGGCATGGAAGCCCCTTTCCACATATCTTTCCCTGTACATCTCTTCTAGCTGGCTAGCCTTGAAGTGTGTCCTTTATGATAAACCAGTAATAGTAAGCAAAGTGCTTTTCTGAGTTCTGTGAGCCACTCTACCAAATTATTGAACCTGAGGAGGAGGGGATCATGGGAGCCCCCGATTGACAGTCGGTTGGTTGGTCAGAAGTATGGGTGACCATCTGGGACTTTTGGCTGGGCGGTCCTGCCAGGTCTGTGCTAACTCCTGGAAGTCCGCGTCAGAGCTGAACTGTAGGACATCTAGATGTTGTCTAGAGAGTCGGAGGATCAACTGATGTGCGGAAAAAACCCAACACCTTCGGTGTCAGAAGTGTTATGAGTAAAAACAGCTCAGGCACTTTAATAATTGTAAAATCAACCACCTAAAATGTGCACTTTTAACTTTTATATTCACTTTCTGAATCCAGAATCTTTTTTCATAACTTTCTTTCCAAATATTCTAGATTTTTTTTAGCAAGGATTGTATATTACTTTAATCAAAAGAATCAGAAAAAAAACAAGCACCAACACAAAAACAAAATTTCTAGGAAAAGCAACAATAGAGGTCTGAGAAGTTGAAATTGTTACCGCTATTTTGATAAACAGCTGTGTTTAATTAAGAATTCTGTATTGCAAGATATTTGCTTTTCTCTATTTATCTGTATCTATCTATCTATCTCACAGTGTCCATAGGCTATCTGAAAGGACCCTAGGGTTATAATCTTCTTTAATTGACACTATTGCCAACAACTCAGTCTAATCTTGGGAAGTGTTATGCTAACCTTGCCTTTCTACTCGCTCCACATGAACCAGCCGTCAGCTAACCTGCCACTCCCTGAACTCAGGAGCCTTATTACATGAACTTCTGTTAAACCACCTTATGTTCAATTATTTGAGCCAGAACATGGGTCTTTATATGCACTTGGCTGTTTCTCATTGCTGTTTGGTCAATAATGTACAAGAAGTAGATTCCTTTAAAAAAAAAAATAGACTTAAACAAGAGTTTTAGTATACTACCTTCCTTTTTTTTTTTTTTTTTTTTTTTTTTTAAGCAGCATGGAGAGGTTGGACCACTGTTTGGAGAAGGATAGGAAGGAAGGTTTTTTTTAAAAGAAAAAGTCAGCTTTTTCACTTTGGAGCAAATGGATTAATTCTGGTCCTCCTCAATTTATTTTAATTCCTTTATGTTTCCTTAGTGTGGGCTCCACTAGCCATTGGTTGTTCTGTGAGCAAACATTCTGGAAACTCTTTTTGCGGAAAGGAATGTACTGGCAGACAAGATTTGAACATCAACCCTGTCTTCTGTGCTTCCAGGGCTGAGAGGGAAGGGACCAAATTGAAAAACTACCATTAGATAGATTCACAAGGCTTCATCTCAGCATCACATCAGGACCGAACCAGTGTTTGGTTCTTCAGAGGCCATGGCCACAGGTAAAAGCAACAGTGAAAGTAGGCTCAACTCTAACTGCTTGGGCACAAGCCTAAAGACGGGACCAGCTGGGGACAATCTGCCCTGGGGGGAGGGGGAGTGGCAACCATGGCTCTTCCACTCTGATGGGGCCTTGCAGGCGAAAGCCAACAAATATCTGTAGCTGTTCTACTTTGCAAAAGAGGCAGCTCATTGGTCAAGTATTTGATTAACCCCTTTTGAATCTAAAATAGAGTCATGTATCTTTTTCTCTTAATTTTTAAAAAGATTTTATTTTTTTTATTTGCTAGAGAGAGGGAGCCCAAGTAGGGAGAATGGCAGGCAGAGGGAGAGGGAATAGCAGTCTCCCCGCTGAGCAAGGAGCCTGCCTATGCTGGACTCGATCCCACTGGGATCGTAACCTGAGCCAAAGGCAGTGGCTTAACTGACTGAGCCACCCAGGCATCCCAGGAGTCCTATCTTTTTAGAATCTGAAATGAAACCAAGCAGTCCTGGGTGATCCATCCTTCCCACAATTCTTTGCTAATGGGTCCCTAAACTCCTATTCACCCTGCACCCCTCAGGCTCAGGGGCTTGCAGCTTTGCAGGGCAGCCCTCGCCATCACCAGACCGCTCTGCTCTACAGGGCAAAGAGAACATCCTCCCGCTGAGCTAGGGTTTGCCCCCTGCAGCCTTCCACGCTGGGCTTCTGGAGCATTCAGAAAAAGGCCTCCCCGGGCCGGTATCTGAAGTGTCTGAAGTCTGCAGTGTCATCTTCTCTGAGTCTCCTGTCATTCAGAGCAAGCATTGTAAAGGCTCTCATCTGTTCTTCAGATTATAGGTTTGCCATCTCCCTCCCTCTCCCTCTCCATGAGGCTCTCCAACCTGGCCAAGCGCTAAATATGTGGTCTCTACGGGATGAGCATGAGCGGAGGACCCAAGGGCTATAATCTTCTTTAATTGACACTATTGCCAGCAACTCAGTCTAATCTTTGGAAGTTTTATGATAACCTTGCCTTTCTACTCACTCCACATGAACCAGCCGTCAGCTAACCTGCCACTCCCCGACTCAGGAGCCTTATTACATGAACTTCTGTTAAACCACCTTATGTTCAATTATTTGAGCCAGAACATGGGTCTTTATACACACTTGGCTAAAGAGTGAAAAACTGATTCTCAGGGATAGTTGGCATTTCACCAAAGATCCCATGACTAGTTTAACTAAACTTTTAGCATATCATTCCTCGATAGCACACATCCAAGTCTTTTTCAGTCTTGACTTTTTTTTTTAAGGTTTTATATATTTATTTGACAAAAAGTGAGTAAACACAAGCAGGGGGAGAGGGAGAAGCAGGCTTCCCACTGAGCAGGGAGCCCACTGCGGGGCTTGGTCTCAGGACCCCGGGATCATGACCTAAGCCCAAGGCAGATGTTTAACGACGGAGCCACCCAGGCGCCCCTCAGTCTCGACTCTTTCATCCGAAAAAATATCTGCATCACCAAATAAAACAAAAGTTAAAAAAAAGAAACATCAGGCATTATTTAAGTGCTTTTTTTGTAAATTAATTCACTTAATCCTCATCAGTTTTTGAGGTAGGTCCTATTATCATCTACATTTTAGAGTTTCAGAAGATGACACACAGAGAAATGAATAAATTGCCCAAGGTCACGGAGTGGATAACGTGGGAGAACTGGGATCTCACTTCGGCAGTCTGGCTCCAGTCTGCTTACCCATGAGGCCTCTCAAAGCAACCTTTCCAGTTTCCTGGAAGCTTTATAAAAGTGTCTCTGATTTTAAGACCTTGCTCATTTATTTACTCAGCACTTGCTGATTTCCAGGCCTCATGGTTGGCTCTGGGTACCCATGCACAGGACAGACAGGGGACGATGGGGCACAGGGAGATTTCTGTCTGTTTTAAGTGACAGAAACCTGACTCCAAACTAGATTAAGCTTTAAAAAGGCAGTTTATTGGCTCACGTATCCAAAATCTAAGAGCAATAGATCTTGGTTTGGAGGCAGTAAGATCTAGAGACAGGATCTAGATCCTGTAGTTAGGGCATGGGTGGGGTTTGTTGCCAGAAGACAGTGAAGGAAAGCCTGCCAGGCAGAGCCACCTGTAGACAAGGAAGACCTTCAGCAACAAGCAACAGAGGTGGGTTCTGTTACCTTGAAAATACATGTATTAGAAGGCATGGGGTGGCTGTTCTGTTACCTTGAAAATACATGTATTAGAAGGCATGGGTGGCTTTTAGCATCATAAAATCAGGTGAAGATCTAGACTCACCAGGACCAACAACTAAGGCAGCTTGGGGGGGCTCAAGTAGCATGAGATGAACTGACAGGCATCTTTCCAGAAATGAATTCACACCAGTCTTCCCCCCAACCCCCATCATGTCTCTTCACTCAAAATTGTAAGCTACCCATGCACACCTACTAGAATGGCTAAAATTTAGAAAGACTGATCATACCAAGTGTTGATGAGCATGTAGAGAAATAGGAGCTCTCCTACGTTGTTGGTGGGAATGTAGAATCACAAAAACTCTTTCCAAAAACAGTTATTTCTCGAAAAGCTAAACTTGCATTTATCATCTGACCCAACCATTATTTCTCTAAGAGAAATGGAAGCATGTGTGTATGCTAAGACTCGTACATGAACGTCCATGACACTTTGTTCATTATAGCCCCCCAGGGGGAAACAACCCTGATGCCCATCAAAAGGGGAATGGATAGACAAACTGCTGTCTCCATGCATTAGAATGCTAGTCAGCAATAAAAAGGAATGAACTGTTGCTGAGCACAAGGGCATGTATGAGTCTAGACTAATTCTGCCGAATGAAACAAGCCAGTCAAAAGAGGTTACATAGTATGTGATTCAATTTATATAAAATTCTAAAACAATGCAAACTAATCTAGTGACAGGACATCAGTGGTTTTCTGGGGAGAGCAGCTAGAAGAAGAAATTAGAAAGGAGAACAAGAAAACTTTTTGAGGTGATGGATATCTTTATTATTTTGACCACGATGATTTCGTGGGTATGTACTTAGGTCTCTGTATCAGCATGTAAATATGTAGTTTGTTCTATGTAAGTTATACCTCAAGAGAGCTTAAAAATGTTCTTTGCAAAGTCTACACTAAAGATTTAAGGAGGAATAATAATTCTCCTCTCCCAGTCACCACTATTAGAGAAATTATTAAATGTATACTAATTTCTTTTTTTTTTTTTAAGATTTTATTTATTTATTTGACAGAGACACACCGAGAGAAGGAACACGAGCAGGGGGAGTGGGAGAGGGAGAAGCAGGCTTCCTGCTCAGGAAGCCTGATGCAGGGCTGGATCTCAAGACCCTGGGATCAAGACTTGAGCTGAAGGCAGATGCTTAACTGACTGAGCCATCCAGGCACCTGGTGTATACTAATTTCTTAATGTGTCACTGGTAGGTTAGTCTTTGGAGTCTTAGCTCTAGTGAGTGTGGAGTGCCTTGGGGGAAGACAGCATTGAGCTTGTAGTTTCATACAGCCCCACACACTTCTACATAGAAAACTAGGAAATTAGTAAACCAGGATTTTTACATTTGTAGAAACGTTAGAAATCATCTCGTTCAACTGTGACACTTAATAAGTGAAAAAAATAAGAATCAAAGAAGTAATTTGCCGACACTTGTTTTGCCAGTATAAGGTAATCATGGTATAATTACTTAATTAAAAAATTATCTTCCTGGGCAAATGACAAAATAATTACTAACAACAATTTGGACAGATATTTTTGGTTGGTTGGTTGGTTGGTTGGTTGGTTTCTGCCTCTTCAGTAATCTCTGGGACTTATCTAGTCCAGAGGTGCTCCTTCCCCATAGGAAAAAGGGCTGGGAAAGAAGTGGAGTCACTTGGCTGATCATGTCTTTCTGAATTCAGCTATTTCTCCATCAAGGTCTGGACAAAGATTCCTCAAACATGGGGCCTAGTGGTGGTGCCTATCTTCCTTGTGTCAGTGAGCCATAAAGTAGAGGGATCATGTTTGCTGATTCTATCATTTCATTCATTTATTTATTTATTTATTATTAACATATAATGAATTATTTGTTTCAGGGGTACAGGTCTGTGAGTCATCAGTCTTACACAATTCACGCACTCACCATGGCACATACCTCCCCAATGTTCATCCCCCAGTCACCCCATCCCTTCCATTCTACCTTCCAGCAGCTCTCAGTTTGTTTCCTGAGATTAAGAGTCCCTTATGGTTTGTCTCCTTCCCTGGTCCCATCTTGTTTCATTTTTCCCTCCCTTCCTCCCCACAGCCCCTCCACCGTGCCTCTCAGATTCCTCATATCAGAGAGATCATATAATAATTGTCTTTCTCTGATTGACTTCACTTAGCATAATACCCTCTAGTTCCATCCACGTCATTGCAAATGGCAAGATTTTGGGGTTTTTGATGGCTGCATAGTATTCCATTGTACATGTATACCACATCTTCTTTATCCATTCATCCACTGATGGACATCTAGGCTCTTTCCATAGTTTGACTATTGTGGACATTACTCATAAACATTGGGGTGCACGTGCACCTTTGGATCCCGACATTTGTATCTTTAGGGTAAGTGATCAGTACTGCAATTGCTGCATTGTAGGGTAGCTCTATTTTCAACTTTTTGAGGAACCTCCATACTGTTTTCCAGAATGGCTGCACCAGCTTGCATTTCCACCAACAGTGTAGAAGGGTTCCTCTTTCTCCTCATCCTCACCAACATCTGTCATTTCCTGACTTGTTAATTTTGGTGTGAGGTGGTATATCACTGTGGTTTTGATTTGTATTTCCCTGATGCCAAGCAATGTGGAACACATTTTCATGTGTCTGTTGGCCACCTGGATGTCTTCTTTGCAGAAATGTCTGTTCATGTGTTCTGCCCATTTCTTGATTAGGTTATTTGTGCTTTGAGTTTGGTTGAGTTGAGATAGGTAAATTCTTTATAGATTTTGGATACTAGCCCTTTATCTGATATGTCGTTTGCAAATATCTTCTTCCATTCTGTCAGTTGTCTTTTGGTTTTGTTGACTGTTTCCTTTGCTGTGCAAAAGCTTTTGATCTTGAAGTCCCAATAGTTCATTTTTGCCCTTGCTTCCCTTGCTTTTGGCAATGTTTCTAGGAAGAAGTTGCTGTGGCTAAGGTCAAAGAGGTTGCTGTCTATGTTCGTCTCAAGGATTTCGATGGATTCCTGTCTCACATCGAGGTCTTTTACATTTTCTGTATCTGAGTATAGTGGGCACACCGTATTACGTTAGTTTCAGGTGTACAACATAGTGATTCAACCTCTCTATACATTATGCTGTGCTTACCACAGGTGTGGCTGCCATCACCATACAACACTATTACAATATCATTGACATAATCTCCGTGCGGTACCCTTTATTCCCCTGACTTATTTATTCCATTACTGGAAGCCTGTGTCTCCCACTGGCCTTCGCTCTTTATGCCTACCCCCTCCACTCCCTTCCCTCTGGCAACCATGAACTTGTCTTCTATATTTATTCAGCTTTTTGTTTGCTTTTTCATTTGTTTTTTTAGATTCCACATTTAAATGGAATCATATGGTATTTGTCTTTCTCAGTTGGACTTATTTTGCTTAGCATAATACCCGTTAGGCCTATCCGCGTTGTCACAAATGGTAAGATCCCATCCTTTCTTATGGCTATTATTCCCTTGTGTATGTGTATGTATGTATGATATATAGAAATATAGCTATAGGTATAGATATATATCTCACATCGTCTTTATCCATTCATCTATTGACAGACACTAGTTTGCTTCCATATCTTGGTCTTTGTAAATAATGCTGCAATAAATACAAGGATGCATATATCTTTTCAAAACAGTGTTTTCATTTCCTTTGGGTAAATACCTAGTAGTAGAATTATCATAGGGTACCTCTGTTTTTAACTTTTTGAGCAACCTCCACACTGTTTTCCAGAGTGGCGGCACCAGTTTGCATCCCCATTAATAGTGCATGAGGGTTCCTTTTTCTCTACATCATCGCCAACCCTTATTTCTTGTCTTTTGTATTTTAGCTATCTGACAGGAGTGGGGTGGTATCTCATTGTTATTTGGATTTGTCTTTCACTGAGAATCATGATGCTGAACATTTTTTCATGTGTCTGCCATATGCATGTCTTCTTTAGAAAAATGTCTATTCAGGTCCACTGCCCATTTTTATTTTTATTTTTGTAAAGGATTTTATTTATTTGACAGAGAGAGGCACAGTGAGAGAGAAAACACAAGCACGGTGAGTGGGAGAGGGAGAAGCAGGCTTCCTGCTGATCAGGGAGCCTGAGGTGGGGTTCTAACCCAGGACCCTGGGATCATGACATGAACTGAAGGCAGATGCTTAACGACTGAGCTACCCAGGTGCCTCCTCTGCCCATTTTTAGATCAGACTGCTTTGTGTGTGTGTGTGTGTGTGTGTGTGTGTGTGTGTGTTCCTTTGGCATGTGTTTTAATTAGTAAAGAAGAACAATAAAAACAAAACATATATCCAAGAGGTGTTTCCAACAATTAAATCATTATATAAATAGTGGGACTCCTCAAATACTTTAAACAACCTGATATATAAGACATCTGGTTCATTTCAATAGCAATTTTGGCACAAGTTTGACTTTTTTTCTATCACATTTTGGGGACAGGTGGTTAACATTTTGCAATATAAAATAAAAACAAAATGATACTTCTAAAGCATACCTTACACAAAAATTGATTTCAGAAGTATGGAAAATTCAAAGCCCTAGAGGTGCTAGAATAAAATATTGATGAATGTGGATTATACTTGTTCTATGGTAAATGCTCAGGGCACATTCTCTATTCCCTTTGATAACTGCGCTTTCTCCACATGCCCCTCCCCGGATGAGCCCCTTAAAGTTTGTGACTCCAGCATTCCCTGGACACCATTGAAGGTTTTGGTTTGGAGAGAAGGGCGCAGAATAGGCCAACTATTCTAACTATGAGTTAGCTTGCCGTGAGTTAAAACTGAGGCAAAGAGATGCCAGTCTGCTCATCAGGGTGCCAGAAGTGGGGTGGCCACAGTATGGAGAAAAGAAGAGGGAAGAGTGATGTGGCTGCTCAGAGAGAAGCAGAGCGGAGAGATGAAGAGAGCAAAGCAGGTCAACTCAGAGCAATGGGAAAGACACTTTGGTTCCAGGTAAGGCTTTTAGTTCTGAGTTCCAGAATCTGCTGTGGCCACATTGACTCTCCTACCTCCAGGTTACAGTTTAGATCCCAAGTTTTATGATGAATTTCCCTTTAGTTATGCCGGCTTCTGTGGCTTGCAAATAAAAAAGCCTAAACGGAAGCAATGGTCTTGGCAAAATTCTAGGTATACTATCACAAGCAGAATCTGTAACAGAAAAATTCTTTGGAAAAAAATCTGTCCTCATAACAATTAAGAATTTCTTTATCGAAAAGAGTCAGAGGACTAAATTAGAAGAGCACTTGGGGACAGAGAACTACCTAGGTGACTAAGAGCTATGTTCTTACTATCGCTGTAATCTATAGCGAAAGGTAAATACACTAATGACAACACAACATCAGCACAGATCTCAAAATGGGCCATTTCCAGTAGAAATACAGACAACCGATTTATATGTAAAATGTTCAAGTGCCAAAAAGAAAAAAAAACTGATAAAATACTATTTTTGGTATATCGGGCTGGGTAGGTAGGCAGTCTCCCAAGTGTCCTCCCACTTCAAATTTTGCCTTCACTATGGTTTTTTTAAGCACAGAAGCCAGGGGGCGCCTCTTGAATCCTAAGTGAGAGTAAGTCACTCCTTTATTCTAATTCCGCGTCTGGTTCCCGTCTAGTCTAGAGAAACCCTTCGCCCCCAGAACCCCAGAGCAGCCCCCATTACTTCACTAACCACACCCACTCTCGCCCTTGCCTGGTGCACACCAGCCTCCTGCGGGGTTGTTGCTGTTTGACACAGGAGGGGTGATTCAGCTTCCAGAGCCTTGTTCCCTCAGACCAAAACGCTCTTCCCTCCATGTCCTCACGCCCTGATCCTTTCTCTCCTTCAGGGCTTTGCTGAAAAGTCACCGTCTCAGTGAGGGGTTCTCTGTCCCCTGTACTTACAGTGGACAACACCCTTCTCCCCCTGCACTCCCTCCCCTGTTTGATATGTCTCTGTAGCACTTACCACCTTCTGGTACACAAAATAACTTAACTATTTCGTTAATTGCCTGTCTCTTCCTACCTAGAGCGAAAGCTCCACCAGGGCAGATATTTACCCTGAGCTGTTAGCACACAGCCAAGCCAGTAACAGGCGTTCAAAAAGCATTTGCTGAACGAACAAATGAACTTTAAAAGCATAGTATCAGGGTTGTGCCAAGTCTGGGAAGTGGTTACTTTCATACACTATGGATGAGAATGTAAACTGGTGGGGTGTTTCTTTTCTTTTTTCTTTCTTTCTTTCTTTTTTTTTTTTTTTTAAGATTTTATTTGTTTATTTGACAGAGAGAAAGAGAGAGATCACAGGTAGGCAGAGAGATTGGTGGGGGAAACAGGCTCCCTGCTGAGCAGAGAGCCCTACACGGGGCTTGATCCCAGGACTCTGAGACCATGACCTGAGCCGAAGGCAGAGGCTTAACCCACTGAGCCACCCAGGTGCCCCTGGTGGGGTGTTTCTGAAAGATAATGTGGCAATAGGAATCAAAATTCTTAAAGCTGTAGGGGCGCCTGGGTGGCTCAGTGGGTTAAGCCGCTGCCTTCGGCTCAGGTCATGATCTCAGGGTCCTGGGATCGAGTCCCGCATCGGGCTCTCTGCTCAGCGGGGAGCCTGCTTCCCTCTCTCTCTCTGCCTGCCTCTCCATCTACTTGTGATTTCTCTCTGTCAAATAAATAAATAAATAAAATCTTTAAAAAAAAAAAAAAAAATTCTTAAAGCTGTATATCTCTTGTAGAACATTAATTTTACTTCTAGAAAGTTCTTGTAAGGAAATAATGTATTAGAGCATTTTTGAGGGGGTCACCTGGGTGGCTCAGTCAGTTAAGCGTCTGCCTTCAGCTCAGATCATCATCCCAGGGTCCTGGGATGGAGCCCAGCATTGAGCTCCCCGTTCAGTGGGACGTCTGCTTCTCCCTCTGCCCCTCACTCCACTCGTGCTCTCTCTCTTTCTCTCCCAAATAAATAAGTAAAATTAAAAAAAAAAAAAAAAAAAAGGACCTTTTTGGTTACAAAAAACAAGAAGCAGCTCCGGGTAGTTTAATAATTGTGAAGTGAGTCATTACAAAGGATTTATTACATTATTAGCCATATTAAAAAGAAAGAAAGGGAGAGTGCATCATGGGGGACATTTAGACATCTCTGCCACCCCCACCCGCATAGGGGAGGCTCCCCAGGAAACCGAGACTCAGATTTGCATGCCGAAAGCTTAGTGGGCAGTGCTCTTGGAGTCAGTACTTGAAAGCAAGTGAGGAAAGGAGGACTGGGCAGAGGGCAAAACCGAACTGTGGTCCATTGTGATCAATGCTGTAGTCAGTGGCACGGGGAGCTCTAGAGTTGTCCCATACTGAGGTAAGGAGCCAGGCTTTTACACCCACATATCAAACAATCTTTGGATGCAGGTTGCCCCTGCAGAGGATAGGTGACCTTGGTCCAAGCAACTCCTTCAGCCCAAGGGCAAGGCCTGGGAAGTGACTCAGCTGGAAGCCATCAGCAGCAGACATTCCTGGCATCTGGGAGAATAGCTACCTCCATCCTGGAGGGAGGATCTGGACAGGACCAGGCCCCAGCAGCATGCACTCTACCTACAGAACTTAGGGAAAGTGTTCATTCTTCCAAGACTTTGAATGACTGGAATCAGACACTTGCATGCCGACAGGGCTCTCTCTCATCTTCATTGTTTTTGATGCATCTCTTTCATTCTGGACTGTTATCTGTTCCTTATTGCACATGGCCAAAGATTGTTTCCAGCAGGCCCCAATTTAAACATTACAGCTTCATCCTCAGAGAGCAGGCAACTCAGAATGGGCCAGCTGGGGTCGGTGTCCATTCACTGACCTACCAATGACACAGTGGAGGGGTAAGGCACACAGTACCAACATGTTATAACCATCTGGACTCGAGGAGGCAGGAAAATGGACAAATCTATGCCGGCATGTGCCATATCTATAGATTTGGGGGAAAAGTCTCAAATAATATAAACTAAAATGTAAACAGTGGTTACTTTTCAGTGGTGGTGGTGGAATTAACAATGGTTTCCCTTTCCTCTTATTGCGTGGCTATGTTTGTAACTTTTACGTGTAGAGAAATAATATTTTTGTAATTGAAAATAGTTTTGGGGGGTGCCTGGGTATGTTCAGTCAGTTAAGTGTCTGACTCTTGATTTCGGCTCAGGTCATGATCTCAGGGTCCTTGGATCAAGCCCCACATCAGGCTCCACACTCAGTACAGAGTCTGTTTGTCTCTCTCCCTATTCTCCGCCATGTTCTCTCTCTCAAATAAACAAATTTTTATAAAAAATATTTTTTAAAAAAATAAAATATTTTCTAAAAAGAAGAAGTAGGTACTCATCTCTGGCCCTTTGGATAAAAATGGTCACTAGTCACTGGGTATAGAAAGACTATTCATATAAAGTAAGATTTTCTAGGAACTGGGATGAAAAAACAATCTGGCTTGACTTTGCAAAGCTTATTCCACTGAACTGTAAACAAACTGAACATGAAAAAGCCAAATACTCAGCACTTATAATTAACCTCCTTATATCTCCTCACTCCTTAATCCTCCATCACGTAAGCACCAACTTTAAACAAAACACCTTCTGTTTGCTTTTGCCAGAATGTAAACCATTGATGAGAATGTTATCAATATCTTAGCACGCTGCCCCCCAGGAGGTCCAGGACACAGACAGCCTATTTGGAATAACTGTATTAGCTTTTATACTTACATGAATGTATTCAGCTATGTTTGCTGAGTATCTGTGTGCAGCAAAATATAAAGAAAAACACAGGGTGCCTGCATGGCTCTGTTGGTTAAGCATCTGACTCTTGGTTTCCACTCAGGTCATGATAACAGGGTTGTGAGATGGAGGCCCACGTTTAATTCCACGTTCAGCGCAGAATCTACTACTCTCTCTCTCTTTCTCATAAATAAATAAAATCTTTGAGAAAGGAAAAACACAACAGAACCCGACTCTTAATCAGCTAAGGATCCAGTAGGTAGAAAGTGTGTGTGTGTGTGTGTGTTACTCACAAATATATATGTTATATGTGGGTGTATATACACACTCAGAAAACTATAACAAGGGACGCCTGGGTGGCTCAGTTGGTTGGGCAGCTGCCTTCAGCTCGGGTCATCATCCCGGCGTCCTGGGATCAAATCCCACATCGGGCTCCTTGCTCCGCAGGGAGCCTGCTTCTCCCTCTGTCTCTGCCTGCCACTCTGTCTGCCTGTGCTTGCTCTCACTCGCTCTCTCTCTCTAACAAATAAATAAATAAAATCTTTAAAAAAAAAAAACTATAACAAAATATAAAATGTATTGAGACCCATAGCTGGACTCAAAGGATGGAGTTCTCTGGGAATTAAAAGGACTGGTTACTTCTGGGTGGGTGGCTTCACAAAGAATTTCAGTTTAAATGATTGGGGAATTTCAGGTGGACAATATCATTATACATTTACTTGTTTGGACAGTTTTGTTTATTTTCACCAAGCATCCCTATTAACATATCCCTCTACTGCCATGTCTCCACACGAGCTTGAAAACTAAAAAGAGGTCGTAAAGAAAAACCAGCACTAAATCTTTTCAGTTACATGACACTCCTAACTCCAGTTTTAGGGGAGGGAAAAGAAGGATGGGACTTTAAGGCTCTGGGTGGGGGAGAGCTCTGGGTATTGGAAAAGACTACAGAATGTGGATGCTGTCAAGCCTGACTTTCTCACTCTGAGAGATGCCTGGATCTGACCCCAATTACAGGCAAACGCCAGTTCTTCCCTGAAAGAGACTGCACTATTAAAAAAAAAAAATGCTGGAGAAATGAATTAGCTGTTTCATTCCATTAAGTAATGGGATAAAAATGCATGCTGAATGGTAGAAAGCCTAATGTTTCCCATCATAGCTGGGGAGGAGGAGAAAAAAAAAAAGGCTTTTAAGATTAAAAAGAGACTTTACTTCAATTTGCAGGGACAAACGAAATGCACTAATACGCCGGGACTGGAAGTGGTGGGGGAACAGGCATGGCCATGCTGAGTGAAGACCGGATAGGAAAGCTGTTTCACGTTCTGGGTGTTTTCTCCTTTTTGTTAGGACTCGCGCCCTACTTCATCCCGTCTGTCTCTAGAGGCTATCTTTCTCCACTTTGCATTGTTCTTCAGAAGAAACACAGGAAACACAGGAAGACATACCCTAAGACAGCTGGTTTCCCTTCACAGCTCCAGAAGTACTAGGCGTTTAGAACATTTTTAAAGCCTACGAATTGGACTAACCCAGAAAATAAGGAGCATTGATGAGGTCACTCATGGATACAGTAAACACTCAACAGGGAGTTATTTACTCTATGTCAGATTAAAAATTTGAAATCTTACTTGCCAGTTAAATAAATTTCACCCTGGCACTCATCTGCTCCGGAGCCCATTCTCGTTTGACTGCTTGTATTTCTGGGGTGAGCAACGTCTGGGCCTTGTGGGGGCCCTTTCCTTCTTCCTTTTCTTCTCTCTACTGCTGAGCCGGCTGCCTCGCACCAGTCACCATCACCCAGAGGGATTTCAGGGCAGGCTAGCCCTCTCCCAGCATTTAAATAATTTAACCCCCCTCTAATTATATGGTGTTTCTTTCATTTGGTCTGTCCAAAAGGCAGAAGCTTTAACCCACTGAGACATCCAGGCACCCCTGCCAGACAAATTCTTGCTTAGAATGTAACTGTAGGCCATTTGGGGTCCTGGAGTAGATTCGTCTTATGATTAGCTCTATCGGTTTTAGCCAATTATTAACATCAATGAATACTTACCCACTCCTCAATGTTGTTTCTACAAATATAAAGCCTACAGGTTCATCCCATATGACCAGACTTGGAATCCCAGTTGAGGCTCAGGTGGAAACCCTAAAACATACAGAAAACAATTTTCCTGATGTTGAATCAATTGTATATTTTGAAAGAGATTTAAATTATTTTAAGGCAGGGAAATGGATGACAAAACAGGTGGCTGTTTTAATGAAAAAAAAAAAATCCAACAGTTTAGTTGGCACTGTGTAATAGACAGGCACATTTTGCAAAATAATTGATTACAATGTTTCCCCCCCACAGGTTATATCAGTGATGCCACCCAGATAGTGTGGAGAGCAAGTATATATGAGGTTCAAAAGTTGGGCATTGCTTTTAAATGTGGGAGAAGATGGCTTAAGGAGGAGAGGTCTTGTTGGCACAAGACTCGGGTGCTTTTAGAGAAAATAGGGTTTTTGCTGAATATTGAGGAATATTTCTTCCTCATAGAGAGAGGAAGAAAAAACATTATTTATTACATGTCCCCTTAGTGCTTTATTTAATTCTCAGAATGACCCTAAAAGGCAGAATGACCCTAACAGGCAGACATGTATGAACCTCCTGCCCAGCCCCTTCTCTCTCCTCCAAGCTCTGTACTGGGTTTTCTTTAAGGGATTCACCTCAGCCATGATGTTTGGAAGGGTTGATGCACTCAGATTTGGGGTAACCTGTGATTGGCCTGCACTCACCCCTTCTCCCTGGCCACAGCAGTGATTCATGCAAGGGCACCTATGCCAACTCAAGCCAACGAGAGTGAGAGATTCTGGGACTCTTCTCTTGGATGGAGAGGTAGGACTCTGTAATGCCTAGAATCTCTGGAGCCATTTTGCTACCACAGGGGAGATTCTGGGAGATGCCATGAACAGGGGACTCTGCGTTATATAAAGACTAGGAATAGAGAGATTAGGTCTTTGGGGACATTTTTTGCACTGCTGGATCAGTGTTCCCTGAAACTCATCCTGACTCTGAGTTTGTCCATGTCAGGGACAATAAATTTCCTTCGTTTGTTTCAGCCGATTTGAATGAAGTTTTCTGTCAATTACAATCAAAATGTTGCAAACCAAGTGATAGAGCAAGTACCTCTCTTTTGCAGAGGAGAAACTGAAGTCCTAAAAGATTAAATCTACCTCCGGTCACATAGATACTGAGAGGTGAAGCCAACATTGGAAGCCAGATCTCCCTCCCACCCCACCTTTTTTTTTTTTTTTTTAAGATTTTAAAAATTTATTTATTTTGGAGAGAGAGAGAAAGAGAGAGAGAGCATGCAAGCAGGGGGAGGTGGATGGGGAGAGAGAGAGAGAGAGGGAGAGAGAATCCCAAGCAGACTCTGCACTGAGCACAGAGCCTGATGCGGGCTCAATATCATGGCCCTGATATCACGACTTGAGCCGAAATCAAGAGTTGGATGTTTAACCAACTGAGCCACCCAGGTGCCCCTGAAGTCAGATCTTTTGACCAGTGTTTCTCAAGATGCACTGTGGCATTGGAGAAGTCTAGGGAGGTAGCAGATAACAACTTCCCACTCTCACCCCCAGGTTCAGTCAAATGCAGTGTTTTATAAGCTATGTGTTTTATGGGCTGTTTCCACTCAGTATTAAGAGGAAACAAAATGTTCAGAAAACTTTCATCATGCCTGGTTTCTGAGTTGTAGAACATTCTACTGTAGTGCTCGGCCTTTCTTCTCTTTATGGCTAATTTCTTTATTCCTAACTCTCTAAAAGTTGCCTCATTTTCCCCAGGATATCAGAAGTGTTGGGTGACATTTCCTATAACTGTTTAAAGGCTAGGCTCTCTCAAAATTCAGACCAGAACTCTTAGTCCTTGGGAACAATTGCAATAATAGGTGGGTAGGGCTTGAAGTAAGAGCCACTGTAATTGTTTTCCTCCCTTCAACCTCTCTACACACAGGTAATCAGATTCACCTTTCAGAAGGTCAGCCCTGACCATACTACTTCACAAGTATTTTCCCTGGTTTCCTGTCCATACCCGCAACCTCCAAAGTAGAGTGTACCTACCCCCAAGACTTTCATTGTCTTATGGAAATAAAAAGTAGGACTTCTAGGTAGAGTTATTAGTTATTTTTATAAGTGAGGAGAAAATTAAGCTTTATTAGTATTTTATGTACAGATTGACAGAGATTTGCTCACTCACTTTGTATGTTAGAAAATCCTGCATCACATAGATCATGTATGAGTTATCCTGGGGGAACAAAGGGAGTTTCACTCTGGGGTGGGGTTGACAGTACGTTGACTCATCTTTTCCCATTGCAACTTACTGTAATTTACATGGCCAAGTCAGTTAGATTTATGGGCTATAGTATACGCTTTTTAACTAAACTGAATCTTACCAAATGAAGAAATGCCTTTAAAAGATCCTTTCAGGGCGCCTGGGTGGCTCAGTGGGTTAAGGCTCTGCCTTCGGCTCAGGTCATGATCTCAGGGTCCTTGGGACGGAGCCCTGCATCAGGCTCCCTGCTCAGTGGAAAACTGCTTCTCCCTCTCTCTCTGCCTGCTGCTCTGCCTACTTGTGATCTCTCTTAAAAAAAAAAAAAAAATTAAAAAAGTTTCTTTCAAAGAAATCCTGCATTGAAAATCATACTAATAATACAAGCACAAGTAACTGGAGAAGAAATGGCAGAACCGACATGACTCCTATACTTGGGGCAAGCTCTTTGTCAGTCAGGTTGTGAAGTAAAATAATTATGTTATAGTGAGTTCTGACTAAAAGTTGACTAAAAATTCAGAAATTATCAGGGAGATTTTAAAATGTAGATTTATATTATTAATGATACTTCACCTTAAGTGTATACTGTGCCTTGAGTTATTAGCTTACAATAGACCTTTGTGTATGTGTGTATGTATATTCATATATTTTCACATATTGGTGGGTAGTAAAAAATTTGTTACTGGAAAATAGGGCTTAAAAATTTTGAGACCAGACTTTTGCATAATGAATCCAAATTCCCAGTTACCTCAAGTACTTGTAGAAAACCTGCAGGGTTCAGATAACATAGTAAGTCTTGAGGCAACAGGTTGGCCTTCTACATATGTCCCTGACATGTCTAACCTCTCCTCCCAGAAGTCCTTGCTACAGCCAAATTGTCCTACCCGCAATTCTTCTGTCATAATTTCCCACCTCTCTCCCCTAGATTTTTGTCATGTTCTTTTCTCTTAGCTAAGCCCTACGTCTCCCTTTCTCTATTCTGTTTGCCTCATTTCTGTCTGTACCAGAAAGCATAGCTTCATCCTTTATGAAACCATCATCCATTTTATCAGCAGTAAATAATTTTCCTCTGCTCTGAACTTCCACAATATTTAATCTGTATCCCTCTTATGGTCTATCCATTGTCCCATCTATAAGGATTATCTCAAAGGACTGCAAATTTTTAAAGATCTGAATACACATTTGGGTCATCTTTGACTCCTTTGCTAGATTCTAGCATCATGCCTGATATATCATAGGTCCTTAGTAAATATTTGTTGAGTGAATGAAGGAAGGATGGATGAATTCCAACTGGTGCTTTGTCTTAAATGTCTGATATAAGTTCTATATCACAAAAGTATACAAAAGAGCTTTATGAAAAATCCATCACAAGGGTAGACAAGATTTGAGCCCAGATTATGATTTTAATCATGGAAATACACTTCTCTCTTTTTTAGCTCTGCTATTTAATTAGAGATTGTGTAATTCTCACTCAGAGTTCATAGCTATTTAGCTGATTTATAACTCACAATGTAATCAACTTGAATAAGTCATCTTATTGTGGACACCCACATTAACCAGAAGAACCATGGCCATATTAGGGAGATTTGATTTGCAGCCAAATCTCCTTATACCCTCTTGAAAACAAAATCTGGCAGAAATCCAACTGCTCAAGTCAAATAGACATTTAGCTTACACTGTGCATTAGATATGCCTGGTGACCTCAGAAAAACACACACAAATGGAAATGCTGGCTTAAAGTACTATAATATGATTATAGTTCAGACAAAAACTTTTACTTGAGGGCTGCCATAATTGCTGTACGTTTAGCTAATGTGCACTTGAAAATGTATTTGCTTTTAAGCCTGTAAAAATTTCCAAAGATATGCTATACTATACTATTTACCAGGAAATAAGTATTCTCTTAAACATGTATTGAAAACAGACCTTTTATACCCTTTCTTTTTCCTTGGTTACTTCTGACCAGCGGTCATTTTGACATTTCAAGGAAATCCTATCACTAAGTTAAAAAAAACTAGGACCTGTGGTATTTAGAAGATTCAAACCTAGGGCTCATAGTAATACCTATGGTCCCATCACCTATTGGACTAAAATTTCCTCTTCAAGCGGAGCATGAACAAGAAATCCATTACCTTAGGTCAGGAATAGAAGACCTCTATGCACTGCTTTTGAATTCCAGCTTTCCCTCTCTTCATACTAACACACACACACACATACACACACCAGCCCTTCTACAAACACTTTCATTTTACTTTGGAAGTAATATAATGAGGACTGAACAAACACCGCTCAGTGATTTATAATTCCCCCGAATCTGTGTCTAAAGAGCCAAAAGCCACCTCCCCTTTTAGCATGATTTTGGTGGGATTATTTTCTGCTACTTCATAAGAAACACTGCAGGGGAACTGAGAAAATTTTCAATTCTTAAGGATTCTTATGTATTTTTCAAATTTTACTTCCTTTCTAAGATCCACAGTTGTTCCCATGAATTTAATTTAGGCACCCTCTGGTGGTCAGTGGAACACAGCTAACTCTCCTAAACATTACTTTGAATGATTTAAGCTGAAAGGCCAGATTTATCATTTATGACATAAATTTTTCTTTCTTGAATAGTTTTGTCATCTAAATCTTCACATTCAAAGCCAATACTGCTTCCATCACTTGTATGTATATGCCTTTGCCCTATGAAAGTGCTTTTTATAAGTCATGAAATGCCATGCAAATATTAGGTAAGATATTAATTCAGAAGGATAAAGATTACTTTATCTTCAGAAAGATAAAAGTGGAGGACTCATCTGGATTCGGGGAAACACTACTAAAACATTATTAAAAACATTAAGGAAAACATTATTAGGAACATTATTAAACATTATTATTATTATTATTAACATTATTATTCAACATTATTAAAAACAGACCAAATCCACTCTACATACATTCGCACTATGGCAATAAATACTCTGACTGGTAACATAAATATAGGATAGAGAGAATGTCATAGATTGTGATTATTTTAAATAAATAATTTAAACCTTAATCAGTATAACTGAGTAATAAAAAACGTTTCTATCACATTAGCAGAAATATCCTCTGTGAGTTTTTCTTCAACAGCAAACTTCGGCACTATTTTGGGAACAGTGCTAATAGCACTGGTATTCCTAGTGTTTAAAGCTGTGTTGACATGATAAAGTGCTATAATTTCAACTTGTTATGGTGAAGCAGAAACCGCCTCATTAATTTCTGCTTCATTCAAAACTGAGGAACAAATCAATGTTTACCAGTGGGAACAAAGCTAAATGAGTAACAAAAAGAAAACCCCAAACACTTGCAATATGTCATTAGTTTAAAATGTAGAAAAGAATTTTAAAGGGCTGCCTAAATTCTGTTTAGTCCACAACACTTACATTAAAATGAGAAACTGTTACAGTAGATTTGACATGGATTGTTCAGTGCATACTTTTAATTTTAATCCTGTTAAACCTGAGAAAGAGAACATGATAATAATATTAGTAACATACTGCAGATGAAATCACAGTATTGATATATTTTTAAAAAGATATTATTTATTCTTTGAGAGAGAGCATGAGCACAGGCACAAGCAGGGTGGGGGGGCAGAGGAAGAAGAAGAAACAGACTCCCCGCTGAGCAGGGAGCCCAAAGTGGGGCTCCATTCCAGGACCTGGATATCATGACCTGAACTGAAGGCAAATGCTTAACCATCTGAGCCACCCCGGCACTCAGTACAGTATCAATATTTTAATAACATATGACTTCTTTACTTTATGAAAATGTAACCTATGACTCTTATACTTACCAGATATACCAGCACCTTAAATATACTGAACACGTAGATAAATGATATATTGAATATTCAAATAAAAATATCTTCTGTTTTATCCATAATCCAGTTAATTTAAATACTTTAAAATATCACAGAATGACAGCTAAGCCTAAAAAGGACATTAGATATAAATTAGCTCCATCCCGTCCCTTCATTTTATAAATGAGGAAGAACCAGAAAGAGTTAAACATTCATCTAAAAATCTAATGTAAGTAACAGAGCAAACAAATCCTGCCATTCTAGGTTCTTTTTTGTTAAGCACAAAATTAAATGTTTGAATGAAAACATAAGTGTTTTAAAAGCCTACTCATTCTTTGCCCTTTTAAATAAACAACTAAGATACTACTGTAATAATCGTCCCCAAGTGGTTAAATGCCCTTCCTTACATTGAATCTGTGGCTGAAAGTCTATTGCTTTATTTCCAGCGGGTGAGAAAAGCAACACTCTCTATTTCTCATTAGATAATACAATATTAGAAAAATGAGCATTATTTTCAAGACATAGCACTTCAATTAAGTAAATAAAGAAAGCATTTTGTTATTATGAAGTTAGTTCATTTACTTGTGGAAAGCTATATGTTTAAAAAGTGAAACATAGTAACACTGAGTCCTATTGTTTCAAATAGTACGCTAAAAACCTCTCTTAGAAGGGGTGTGTGTGTGTGTGTGTGTATGTGGGAGTGCCCAGACTTGTACAGAAAAGAGGAAGGGAAGGAAAGAAATGTCCCCACCTGAGCCTAAGCCGGGTCTATCACTAAGATTCAGCTAGGTGCAGCCACAACTAGCAGTACAAAGCTGGTCTGTTAACCAAAGCTTGGTTGTATAATGGGAGTGTGAGTCTGCCCACAGGATTGTTAATTTCCCTCACAGGCGCAAGATAAGCCCCCAGGGGGACAGAATTACCAGGAAACTGAGGTATTCTAGCAAAACGCTGATGCTCTGGTACCTTAGAGAGTTTCACAACGAGAAGAGAAAAGCACTTTTTCTCTCAACCCGACTGGATACAGAGTTCTGAATTGAAGAGCATGTGAATAAAGACGCTTTGAGACAAATTCAACGTCCCAAACTGCGAGAAGACCCAAACATGCAAAATGACTGAGGACAAAATACTCCCCATGCCACTCTGCTTCTAATACTAAACAGATTTTTCTTTTTAAATTTAAACCATGTATCCTCTAAATTGGTGGGGGATGGAGAGTTGAGGTGGTGGTCAGGGAGAACACCAGACGCCATAGATTTTCCTGTTAGTTCTGCTGCTAAAAGGTGTACGCATTTGGGAAAATCTTTCGACCGCTGAGTCTTGAATTTCTTTATCTTTAAGTTAGCGGAGTTTGGTACTCTCCTGTTCAAAATTTCATGCTTCCAGGTGAAAGGTGAAAATTTTAAATTTTAAATGTAAAACTTTCCAAGATTACAAATGATCTCTGGGTCCCTGAATAGGCCATAATCCCCCTGGAATTCTGGGAAGCAATTTTGGTGACTGTATATATGCACTTACGCATTTCCTAGGAAGGGGGACAGTATTTTCATCAGAGACCTAAAGGGAAATTAAGTTCCAAAAAAGGTTGAAAATCACTGGTTGAGGCAGCAAATGTTGTCTTTAGTTTCTGATTTATCTGATTGCTGAACAGATCAGCAGCAATCTACATGGTTATAAAATCTGTACCACAAAGCCTTCTGGAGTATCTCATTTATCTTCATGAGGTGTGTGTTTGTAATTTTTCACGAGCAGAAAGGCCGCTCAAAATCAAGAGTACTTTTCATTAAAGATTGAAAATTGTGGGCATTTCAAGATTTATTTTGATATTAGTAGCTAAAGGAGAATAATTTTAGTACAGTGAAAAATTTCAAGCATACAGCATCTTACACATTTGCTTGTTCATGTTGAATTATTCTACTATTTCTTTTTTCTTGAGTTAACTGACATGAAACAAAAGGCTTGGCTCCTCCTTCCAACTGGCTTTTCTTTTTCTTCTGATGTTAGAGTCTGATGTGAAATGATGATGAATTAACGGTGGCTCTATTTGTAGTAGTAATTTTCATTTTTGTAACGATTTGATCCTCAAGATATAGTAAGTAGAAGATATTTATATAATATTCTAAAAAGAATTAGTTGAAAATTAGAAGCAGAAAATGACATTAAGGAATCTGAGGAACTGTAAGAGGAAAGATGCACGTAGGAAGACATGAGAACCAAAGAGAAAATCTACATGATTAGATGCTGCAACAGTATCCAATGCCTAAGGGAAAGAAGAAAAGGGGGGATTCTTTTTTTCTTTTCTTTTTTTTTTTTACAGAGGGAACATGGCAACTAGAGAATATTGAATTTTTGAATACATTAAATGAAAACGACATAAACATCATAACCGAGCTTTTCAAGAACATCTTTTGGCTGATAATCTCGAGGCGTTCTATGGCTTTTCGTTAATTAAGGCAAAGACAGAGGCGAGCAGGGAACATCACAGAAAGAAGGATGTTGCCAGTGATTATCAGATAAATGCAAAAAGCTCAGGGGAGCAATCTTTTGTGGTATAGGAGAAGTGCCAAACAGTGTGAAACGCTGATTTTTCCCGAGACAATATCAAAGAGGTGTAAAGCAAGGGGAAGAAAATTAGATTTAAGCATTGGCCTTGTATCAAATTATTTTAGGTAATCCTAACGACTCCTGATTTCCTCAGATATGACAGTCTGATCCCTACTCCCAGCGGTTCCCAAGTCCAAGTGGAAAGGAAGCCAAGAGTCAGTGTCTCTGCTCGACTCCAGGCTCCCTTTCCGAGTCCCGCAGCTTCAGGTCACGGGCTCCCGACTCTACGTTAACCCCGAGGGCCCCGGGCGAGATATTTATCCTCAAACGAACCCGATCCCCAGGTGACCCTGCTTGGGGACTTGGATTCATGGAGCATCCTCCTGTGACTCTTCCTCTTTCGAGTAACAGCTCAGTTTTTCTCCTCTCCGCGCCTCCTCAAATCCCATTCAAGAAAAATCCCAGGGATTTCAGCTAAAACGCACACCAACCCCGCCCCCGCCGGGCTCCCAGAGGCTGTCTCCCGGACGGCTGGGGCGGCTCCGCCCGGCCCGGGGCAGGAGGGGCGCGCGCCCCCGACCCCCGCGCGCGCCCGTTGCTATGGGAACGCACGGGGCTCCGGCGCCCGAGGCGGGAGGCACGAGGAGGCGCAGGGGCAGTTCCAGTGGGAGACGCTATCGCAAGATGGCGTCTGCGAGGCCGCGGGATGCGGAGTGAGCGCGCCCCGCCGGGGGCCCCGCGAGGCTGCTCCTCTCCCCGCCGCCGCCGCCGCCGCCGCCGCCGCCGCCGCCGCCACTGCGGCGCCGCCTCTCCGCCTGCCATTGCGCCGCGGCCAAGCCTCCCGCCTCGCAGGTACCGCCGCCCGCGCGCGCTCCGCGTAGTGCGCAGATGGCAGCGACAAGTGCCGGCTCGCCTAGGGCTAGCGGGTCTCCCCCGGTGCGGGTGCGCCTGACAATAACGCATAAATAACTTTTTCTTGCAGCGGCCCCCTGCAGCCCCGGCCTGCAGCCTCCCCGCGCGCCCGCGCCGCACCACGCCCCTCCGACTGCCCGCTCCCTCCGAGGTGAGAGCGCTTCGGGCCGATGCGGTGATCTCCGGCCGGCCTGGGAGGAGCGCGTGGACCGGCGGGCGGCGGCGAGCAGCTGGCGAACGCCTTTACAATGGCCCTGACCCTGTTTGGTAAGTACAGCCTTTTGCCCGCGCCCTTGCAGGTGGGCCGCGCCCCGGGGACGAGAGCCCCGGGCGCCAGGGGAAGGGTCGTAGCGCGCGGTATCGGGCGCGGGCCGGAGCGGGGGAGCTGGGGCGTCTGGGACGCCGGGCTCGGTCCCTCGCGCCTCTCCCATTGTTTCCTCTCCAGGCAGGGCCGATGGGCGTGTGCTCCCTGGCCAATTCTGGGCTGGGAGTCTGTGAGGTCCGGGGTGTTTTGTAAACGGAGGATTCTTGAAGATGCCAACTTGTGAGCGAAGTTAGCTGGTTGTTTCCAAATCTGTGCTTCTCCACTCAGTAAATAAAGATCCTGGAAAGTTTATTTATTTTGTACAAGATGTCTGTGCATCCCCACCTCCCCGGAATTGCCAAATGCATGTGTTGAGTCTTGTTGGATTTTGGGGCGGATTTTTTGGAGACGGTATATTTCGTTGGAAAGAAGAATAACTGGTGAACTGAATATTTGTTAAAATGGAAAATGTTTGCTCTAACAAATACTAGAGCAGACAGAAGAAAGTTGGTTCCTGGAAGATAAGTGATCTCCGGAGAATAACTTTGAGTATTTTAGGAAAGAAATGTTATTTCTGTGATGTAATTACTGCAACACTATTGTTTCAGTCTTTAAGACTCAAGGTCCCCCCCACCCCCGAGTCTGTAATGACAATAGGTTGGGAAGAAGGGCTGAAAAGATACCGTGTTTCCTATTGCCAAAGCGGACTATATAGTACACATGTCCCTCCCTTTAAGAAAACTCAGTTTGTGAAAATTTAGATGTTCAAAGTAGTATGGTATGTACTGGTAGGAAACTGATAGCTAAGAGGACGGTCTTAGTAAGTTACTCACAATATCAAGTTTCCAGTTATGTTTTAATTGCTTCATTTGATCAAGCAAGTTACAGGCATCACATACCACAAATGCTTTTTCATATAAGTTAGAATGAATTAATCTGGAATCAAAGAGTTACATTTATTTAATCATTTTATAAATTAAATTCAGATGCAGGAAGGTTATTTTCCAAGGTCACATGACCCTTTTGTGGCAAAACTGAGCCTAGAACACAATTTGCCAGTCTGCAGTCTGGGGTATGTTTATTTCGCTGGAATACCCATAGTATTAGAAATGACATTTGGTGTTGGTTCTTCATAGGTGCTTTAAAAATGTTTCATCTTTCTCTGAAAGAAATAAAAATCTCACCATTGCTTTTCAGTACCTTATGTTTAATCTGCATCATTTAGTAGAACACTTTTTCTTAAGTGTGGACTTTTTTTTTTGGTACAAAAGTTAAAAATGGTGGAAGACTTAATTGGTGTTTTCTTTGGAAGAAGCATTTCTTATACTGTAGTACCTAATACATAGCACTAATATTTCCCCAGGAAAATTACCCCTTAAACTAGTTTTTTGTAGTAAGTTCATTTTCTGTTCTAAGGAGAGAGTCTGCATTTCCAGGTTTGTTTTCAAAGGTAAGGTTCATGAATCAGCCACTTCTCGAATGTTGACATTCTCAGTGAATCAACAGATAAATTGGAGAGAAGCAGAGTAAGGAATAAGGTACTTTTAAAAGGATTCCTAAATTACTACATCTTCACTGAAGTAGAGATGAGGAAAGGAAGGGCACAGGTTTGACCTCTAGATGAAGATAAAAGCAACCACTCGCACCCCTCAGAATGAACAAAGTGTCTTCAAAATTTTAGGTCAACTTGTGGGAAAATAGAACGTAATTAACAAAATCCAATTTGGTTACAATTTTTAAGAATATTTCCCTGTTATAAAGGAAAGTACACCTGTGTGCAGAGTCTATTTTTCGGTCACGATAGAGCAGTAGCTGTCGTTGAACACCGCCCATCAGGCCTCTTTGTTCAAAATTAATATTCCTTTGCCCCTAGATCCACAGATTCTGCAGTTCTATGCGAAGGAGATTTTAGAGGAATTCCCCCGTGATTCTGTCATCCTCAAGTTTGAGAACCGTTGTATTAAAGATCAATACGAAATTGCTCAAATTTGCCCAGTTCAAAATGGCCTTTGTATGCATTAAGAGCAGTCCCCAACGGTTAGAAGAAATGGATTTTATTTTAGATGTAACAGTTGACCTACCAACAACATGAGGATTAAGGATGCTGATCTCCTATGTAGTCCAGAATCTGTGTTAGCTTTTCACTCCCCAAAAACCAAATAACCTGCTGTTGATCAGAAGACTTACCAATGGTATAAACAGTTGATTACCACGTATTTTTTATGTTATATGTATCACACACTGTATTCTTACAATAAACTAGTGAAAAATGTTAAGTCATAAGGAAGAGAAAATACATTTATAAGTACTGTACTGGTTTTATTGAGAAAGATCCACGTATAAGTATACCCATGCAGTTCAAATCTGTTTTTTCAAGAGTCAACTATACTACCTTAAAAAAAAAAAAAAAAAGATTTATTTATTTATTATTTGAGAGAGAGCACATGCGCACAGCAGGGGAGGGAGCGAGCAAAGGGCAAGAGGGAATCTCAAACAGATTCTCTGCTGAGCATGGAGCCCCACATGCGGCTCGATCTCACAACCCTGAGATCATGACCTGAGCGGAAATCAAGAGTCACGCTTAACTGACTAAGCCACCCAGGCGCCCCAACTGTACTACTTTTTAACTAGTTTAATCAGAAGTACCTCCTAACCCTTTATAGTTCCTCTTAGTAACCAACTTAGAGCAGAGGAGCAGTGAGGTAATAAAGTTCTGTGAGATGGTAGTGAAGAGAAGATCGGAATATAAGAAACTGGATGAACCTAACTAAACAGTCATCAAAGTCAGAGCTCAATAGAGTTTCTCCCAAAGCCTTCCCAAGGCAACCAGTGCTAGGACCCTACCTTGTGTATCATGGGTGTGTTAGTTGGTAAGGTTAGTGTCTTAAATCTACTTGAACTCCTGTAGTGGAAATACCATAAACTGAGCGAGTGGCTTACACAACAGACATCTATTTCCTGAAATTTTGGAGGCTGGGAATTCTAAGACCAGCAAGCCAGCAGATTCATTTCCTGCTGAAATGACCTCTTTCTGGTTTGCGGACATCCATCTTTTTGCTGTATCCTCTGGTGGTGGAGAGATGGGAAACCTAGGTCTTTGGTCTCCTGTACTACCACTGATCTCACCATGTGAACCCCACTCTCACAATGTCATCTAATCTAATTGCCCTACAAAGGCCTCATTTGCAGAGATACCGTCACATTGCGTGTTAGGGCTTCAACAAAGGAATTTATTGGAGAACACAGTTGCGTGCATAGCAGCCTGCAATAGAGTCTAGGTTTTTAAAAATTTAATTTAATTTAATTTAGAGAGAGAGTGCAAGTGTGGGTAATGGAAGGTAAGGGCAGAGAGAGAATCCTAAGCAGGCTTCACACGCAGTGTGGAAGCCAACTCGGGGCTCCATCTCACAACCCTTGCTGTCATGATCAGAGCTGCAGTCAAGAAGTGGGTGCTCAACCAAACAAACTACCCAGACACCCCTATGTTCTTTTTTCTTCCATCCAGGCTTTGTTTTTTATCATTGTGAAGAATGTTCTTTTTATGGGACATTGGTGAAAGTGAGCTTCATTTAAAAAAATGAGAGCCTCTGAAATTACTCAGTACAATTTCACATTGATATACTTTTAACTTTTTGTCACCAAAGTACAGTGTAGCAACTCAAAATATTTGTCAACTTAAGCTGAAGAGTGAAACTCTTATCTCTTACCTTCACCATTATTCACCTTTGCTACTTAAAAAGATACTTTTAATGCAAATTTCTGTTTATCTGTGACAAAAGAACTAGACCCCAATCCTTCCTGATTTTATAGTCCCATTTGGGAGTTGAAAATGCACACTTTTGAAGGGTCAGGACTTTGCCAGCATTTTTCTCAACCTTGTAGATGAATATACCTTTCAGTCATCTGCATCAATACGAATAATTTTTAAATCCTCAAATCCTAAAAATTATCCAAATGTAGTTCATACTCTGCTCACTCACCTGTTGTATGTTGATGTATGTTGATCTGTTCAACATACATCTGTAGCAGTGTGCAAGAGACATGGTCCCTGTCTCCTTAGAGCTTACATTCCAGAACTATAGTGTATGTACCTAACTACTTATTTCCAATAAGACTTGTTAGAACTTCCCTGAAAAAGAAGCACATGTTCTCAAATAACTGCTGGGCTAGAAGGAAAGTCTCGAGTCATCTAATTTAGGACTTTTTAGCTCGTGTACCTAACAGAATGCCTTGAGTGGCCATACCAATAAAACCCTATTTGACAGAGCTGGATGAAAAAGCATCCTGCCAGGTTATCTTTTGGCAGGAATGTCTGTCATTTATAGCTAAATGGGGCTGTGGTTTACAGCTCAGACAAATGCTGAGACTGGGAACTCAGTTACTATCCAGCTGGGCTGGCTGAACCCTGAGTAACTGTCTTCTCTTTCGGGGTAGAACTAGCTCTGGCATGGCCCCTCTCCCTTTTCTGCTTTTTTCTTTAATTTACCAGTCACTATCGTCACTGCCATTGATGTAATGTCATAGCTAGGATTCCATGGAAACCTTTTCATTACACCACCACCTGATGCACCTGCCCTTGGGCATCTTTATAGAGATCCTTTGGAGCATTTAAATGGTAATGGTGTATTCTTTGTAATACAGTTAGGAAAAATTCTGATTTCCTATTACTGTCTTGACATTAAATTTTTTTTTTCTTTCTTTCTTAAAGTTATCTCTGTACCCATGGTGGGGCTCGAACTCACAGACCCGAAATAACAAGTTGCATGCTCTACCGACTGAGCCAGCCAAGTGCCTCTAAAATTTGTTTTTATAAAGACAAATCAGCTGCATTTTCAGTATGACTTATTTGACCAAAAGCCAATTTTATAGGAAACTCCACTTGAATACGGTCTCTGCTCACATTTTTATTTTTCAGATTTTGCTCATCAAAGAATATGAGAGGGACTTACCTAATAAGCGGCAGGGTGGTCCAGTGGTGAGAACTCAGCTACTTTTCTTAGAATGTTTCATCTTTTCATCTGTCATTAAAATCACCATCCTTATTTAAAAAATACTTGTGCATATTCTCTCACCTGTATCAAAAACTTATTATTTCAACTTTAAAGTTTTTCTTTTAATGTGTGGTGATTTAGTGCTATGTAAGACAGATAAAAGAATTATAGTTGCTATGCCTCTGATAGTTACCATCTGTGTACAGTGGAAAAGATATTGGTGATGCAGTCTTTCCAGTGACATCTGTCTCTGCAAGTAACAATCGTACTAGCAATCCTAATCTTTGAAGATAGAGTGATATGCATAATTATAAAATTTGACACATTTGTCAATAAGAGTTTCAGTTTCTTTATATCTGGATTTGTCTACCTTTTTAAAAAAATCACTCTTCATAAGATTTTTAGGCATTCTTTTTCCTTTTTTTAAAAGATTTTAAAAATTGATTCATTTGAGAGAGCAAGAGACACACACACTTACACATAGAGAATGAGTGGGGGTGGGGCAGCGGGAGAGGTAGAGAGGAAGCAGACCTCTGGCTGAGCTGGGAGGCCCCCCCCCACCCCCGTCTTGATCCCAGGACTCTCAGGTCAAGACCTGAGCCAAAGTCAGATGCTTAGCTTAAAGGACTGCATGACACAGGTGCCCCTAGGCATTTTTTCTTTCCTTCTTTCTTTCTTTCTTTTTTTTTTTTCTTTTAAGATTTTATTTATTTATTCGACAGAGACAGAGATCACAAGTAAGCAGAGAGGCAGGCAGAGAGAGAGGAGGAAGAAGGTTCTCCGCTGAGCAGAGAGCCCAAAGCTGGCTCAATCCTAGAACCCTGGGATCATGACCTGAGCCGAAGGCAGAGGCTTTAACCCACTGAGCCACCCAGGCGCTCCTAGGCATTTTTTCTTGTTTTCCCCATGAAACTTTAATAACAGATACACTGTCTGTCTTTTTATACAGTGTGTATATCTGCTTTATGCACAAAAAGAGTAAGGTTTTTGACCACCATAAGCTAATTTTTGCTCACTTGAAGGCAATATTACCTTCAATGAGAATACATTAGACTAATCTAAAACAATCATAAGAGAAATAGGCAGAAAAATACTGTTTGATCATGCTTTGTGTGCCATCTAATAATAGTTTTGAAGGAATGACATTAATAGAAGTTACACATTTTTCATCAGATTGGATTAACCTAAGAGTTAAGTTTACTGTCATTTTGAGCAGCCATAACAGGGTTTTCCTTGCCAGGCTGGGGTTTGTGTAGCTTTTCTCAAAGTCCCTCTAGTAGTAATAATATCCTTTGATATGGATAATTGATGTTTATATAAAGTATCAGTAATAGCACCTTTAAAAACACTTTATTATTTGTCTGGCATATATAAACTAAATGAAGTCACTGAACTTTCTGTGCAAATCCAACTCAGGACAAGGTGTTGAGCCCAGTCTTACCAGTCATAAGTCATTCTTATAGAGAAAATGATTCCCATAAGCTTTGATTTTTATTTATTAATGTAATCCTACTATCCTTAAAACACAGAATAGGGAGGGGTGTCTGGGTGGCTTAGTTGTTAAGTGACTGACTCTTGATTTCAGCTCAGGTCATGATCTCAGGGTCATGGGATCAGCCCTGCATCAGACTCCATGCTGGGTGTGGATTTTGCTTAAGATTCTCTCTTTAAAAAAAAAAAGAAAGAAAGAAAGAAAGAAAAATAGGGAGAAACTAAGAACTGGAATGGTGTGACTGTATTCTGCACTGAAAAGTGGTATTGGGGAAAAAAAGTCTCATGAAATAGTTATAAATATACTTTCTTAATTTGTCTCTATATTTCTAAAAAACATAATGAATACTTTGTGAATATATTAAAAACCACCTCCGTGTACATGTTAAAGGCTGAATTTTATGGTTTGTGAATTCTATCTCAATCAAGCTGTTATTAATTTAAAAATTACCTCGAGTGGGGATGACCAAATTGAATAGAAGATTTACTTCACTTAAACTGTAAAAAATAGAGATCACTATTTTTAAAGTAATGGTTTTATATCCAGGAATCTTTTAGAACTTTTTACATTTTTGGAAAGTTTTTGTTTCTTTTTGTTCTCCAAGAAACAAAAACAAAATAAAAAATCAATAACTAGAAAGGTCCTTGCCTGTTTTGAATAGTTGTTTTAAATTTAGAAAAGTAAGCACTTCTTGGAAAGAATGCAGACAGTTGAATTTGTGGGGGAGAAGGGAAGATGAGTCAGGTGCCCCCCTCCCCCTCCACCCCCCAGTGTGGCCAGCTGCTTAGTAGCCTGGCAGGGGGCCACCTCATTGTGTTTCCTCTAGCTGTACTGAAGGTTGTCCTTTCCCTTTCCACTCTGACTTTTTAACCTTCGGATTTCATTGGACCATGTCTATTTCCTGGTGTAAAACAAGTTAGAAGAAAAGATGTAGTCCAAGAAAAGTATCTCTGCATGAATAGATTTTCAGACCCAGAGACCTGACTTTTTGAAAACTGTGCTGTTCCTTTTCTTTAAACTGCTAATCTCTCTCTCTCTTTTTTTTTTAAAGTCCTGTTTATTTATTAGAGAGTGTATGCTCCCGCATGTGCACGCTGGTGGGGTGGGGAGGGTTGGAGGGAGAGGGAGAGGGAGAGAGAAACCCAAGCTGACTTGTCACTGAGCACAGAGCCCACTGTTGGGCTTGAACTCATGTCCCTAAGATCAGGGCCTGAGCCCAGTAGGTAAGTGGTATAAATGTGTAAATATCTGCCTGACTGAAGTATTTCCTCTGCAGACCTTTCATAATAAATGAGTTTAATACTATTATACTATAATTAAAGCATGGATACTTAGCATGTTACCTATGAGGAATAACATGGTAGATATAGATATCTTCACATAGCAGGAGAATGATTGCAATTTACGGACTCAAGATCTTCGAGTAGACAGAGCAAACATTTTGACTGAGGGAACTGCACTGTAAGAGAAGAGAAAGTAGCATGTTTTAGTTTTAGTTTTTGTTTTTTTAAAGATTTATTTATTTGGCAGAGATCACAAGTAGGTAGAGAGACAGGCAGAGAGAGAAGGGAAAGCAGGCTCCCTGCTGAGCAGAGAGCCTGACTCGGGGCTCGATCCCAGGAACCTGAGATCATGAACTGAGCCGAAGGCAGAGGCTTAACCCGCTGAGCCACCCAGGTGCCCTGAGAGTGGCGGTTTTTATGTAGAGCTTGAGACATTACTGAGAAAGACCAGAAGGGGGTTGGGGTAGTAAGAAGAACAGTGCGAAAGCCCTGGGTTTTGGGGATTTGGGCGGGAATGGATAGAACCATAGGGTGAGAGAAGGAAGCAGCAACAGGAGGTGTTTCCTACTTTTTCTGAGGATAGCTCTGAGGTTTGGGATGGATGGTCTTTTGTGATTTGTTTAGTCATCTGTTCAAGAAATTGAGGACCTAAAATGTGCCAGGTATGTCTTAGTTCCTGTCCTCAAGGAACTTATGTTTGCAATGGAGGGAAACAGACAATAAAAAATGTACGGTGTGGGGCGCCTGGGTGTTGCAGTTGGCTAAGCACCCGACTCTTGGTTTCAACTCAGGTCGTGATCTCAGGGTCATGACCTGGAGCCCCGCATCGACTCATGCTCAGCATGGAGTCTGCTTGAGAGTCTCCCTTTCCCTCTCCCTCTGCCCCTCTTGCACGCCCATGCATGCACACTCTCTTTTCCTCTCTCTCTAAAATAAATAAATCTTTAAAAAAATGTATAGTGTGCCTGGTGGCTAGTGCTATGAAGAAGTATAAAGCAGGGTGAGGAGATGGGGCCCGCGACGTGGCAGCATGGTCAGGGAAGGCTTCAGAGTTGAGGTGGATTTTAAGGAGAGACGTGAAGGACATGAGGGAATGAGTCCTGTGAAGTGGGGGCGTCGCCTCATGGAACAGGCTCTGAGGTGGGGATGTGCTTGACAGTTTTGAGGAACAGAAAGAAGGGCAGTGAGCTGGAGCAGAGTAAGCCAGGGGAGAGTGGTGGGAGAGGAGACAGAGGGGTCCCGGGGAATGGAGGAGTGTTGGGGTCACAGATTATACCTTATAAACCATGGGAAGGATCAGATTTTACTCTGCAAGATGGGAAGCTTGTGGAGTATGTAGTATAGAGGAAAGGGCTTAGATTTTGGTGTGCAAGGGCTATGTTTAATCCTTTCTCTGCCAAGTGTCTGCTATATGTTCCAGTCTCATTTTTCTTATATATGAACATGGGCTATTAATTCCCTTCTTCCATCTGTGCAGAAATAGATGAGATTGTGTGTGTAAGGTTCCTAATACAGTGGTGAAGATACATAGTAGCTAATATTGTCACTGATATTGTTATTATTGATATTAATAAAGATCCAAGATAGCAATTGTTTTCTTTCTCTTTTTTTTTTAAGATTTTATTGTTGGAGAGAGAGAGCGCACGCTCAAGAGAGAGCATGAGTGGGGTGAAGGGCAGAGGGAGAAGCAGGCTTCCCGCTGAGTGGGGAACCTGGTGTGGGGATCCGTCCTGATCCCCGGGATCGTGACCAGAGCTGAAGGCAGACGCTTAATCAACTGAGCCTCCCAGGTACCACAGCAGTTGTTTTCACAAGTCTGTTGACCCACATGAGAAAGTGGTTCTGCAGTATTACTGCTTATGTATGTAGTTAAATATATGGCACGTGCCATTTTAGTATTTGTCTGAGGATGCTCTGGTAGAGACCTAGTTCAGGGTTATACACTGAATACCAGATAGACTTTGGTATTGGATAGACTTTGGTATTGGTCTATTTGGATAGACCAGAGATAGACTTTGGTCACTGGGCGGCTCAGTCGGTTAAGTGTCTGCCTTTGGCTCAAGTCATGATCTCAGGGTTGTGGGATCAAGCCCCATGTTGGGCTCCCTGCTCAGTGGGGAGTCTGCTTCTCCCTCTCCTTCTGCCCTTTCCCCTACTTGTGTGCAAGCCCACTTGCATATGTGCTCTTTCTGCTTTCTCTCTCTCTCTCCCTCCCTCTTAAAGAAATAAATAAAATCTTTTTAAAAATACCAGATAGACTTCCAAAAGTGCTGGACAATTTATACCTCCTACTGTACTTTGAAATGTGAAATATACTGACCAGTAAACAATGCTTCTTCTTTGGGTGGTAATCCAGACCACAATCAGATCTAGCGCCTGCCCTCTTAGTGCTTGAAATATATTAAGGGATGGAGCGCCTGGGTGGCTCAGTGGGTGAAGTGGCTGCCTTCAGCTCAGGTCATGATCCCAGGGTCACGGGATAGAGTCCTGCACCGGGCTCCCTGTTCAGCGGGGAGCTTTCTTCTCCCTCACCCTCTGCCTTGTGCTAGCTCTCTTTCTCTCTTGTGCTCTCTCTCTCTCTCTCAAATAAACAAATAAAATCTTTAAAAAATATATATTAAGGCCTGTAAGCTCAGTGTTTGGTGTGTCATAGGTACTCCCTCCAGGTTTACTGAGCAAATAAGTGAATGAAAGAGGAATAAGTATAATTTTAATAATGACCTTCATCTGTATACTTATCCTTCGAACAACGTTGAATCAGTTTGTTTATTTTTTAAAAAGATTTATTTATTTATTGGAGGAAGAGGGATAGAGCATCTTGAGCAGAATCCCTGCTGAAGGCAGAGCCTGATGTGGGGCTTGATCCCATGACCCTGAGATCAGGACCTGAGCCCAAGTGAAGAGCTAGACACTTAACCAACTGAGCCACCCAGGTGCCCCACCTTGAATCAGTTGGGATATTTGCTTTCATTTATTTATCTTTTTTTCTTTCTTTATTGTTTTGGATTATTCTTAATATGTTAGAGTCCGTACTTGGGAATTTAAACTTGCCTCTTAGAATTTGGTTAGTCTAACAGTTAGACTAGGAGTTTCTTACTCCTCCAGCCCATTACCATTAAGATTAAGTCCAAATTCCCCAGTTTGCATATAAGGCTTTTAGGATAGGACTCCTGCTTATATGTCTGGCCTCATCTCTTACTGTCTCCTCCTCAGAGGCTGTGCTTCAGCCATACTGAACTACTTGATGTTTCCAGAAGAGACTGCACTCAGTGTGCCTTTAGCACAGTCACTTCCCAAGCCCTTCCTTGTGCTCACTCACCTCTGCACATCTTGCAAAACTCACTAGAATAGTCTCTTCTAAGTAGTCTTCCTTTGTTTTACACCTTTTCTCATCCACCGTACCCAAAACACCTCTGTTTTAGTGGTGATACTGTGGTTAGTGGATGTCTAATCTTGTCTTCCCTTTTGGATGAAGTTCCCTAACACGAAAGCTATGGATTTCTTGTTTGTATCCTTAACCGCCACAGTGTCTGATGCAGCCCAGCTACTCAATACATGCTCAAATGAATGTTGCATATTACAGTAGTCGGCTTTGTGTCTTAAATTTGGAAGTTAATTTTAATGTCTAAATCCATATGATATGCACCCTCTGCTGTTCGTTTCTCTGGGAGTTAATTTTAAGGTCTAAATCCATGTGATACACACCCTCTTCTGTTTCTTTTTGTTCATTTGCTAATTTTTTTTTTTTAACGGTGTAAAAGTGCCATTATGTCATCCCTTGGTTCCATACTCTGGTATGGATTTCCCAAGTGGAAGCTCACAAGGGCTTGAGTAAAATGGAAATCTCTCTGGGAGCAGATTCTTTGAGGTTTAACTATATTATTACTAACCATCGGCAGATGTTTCTGAATTATTTGGCATAATTAGATAACAAATTCCAGTTCATTAAACTATTGTTCCTTTTCATTTCAATAGTACAAAGGAATTGTACATAAATTAGCTTGGTTTGTTCATGTTTTACCCTCATGGTAGGGAACATAATCAAATTGAATAGGAATTCAGTATGAAAATGGCTAACTTAACTTTTTAGAAAGGTCTGAAAATGAAAACGTATAGTCTTTCTCCCATAATAATAAATCTGCATTCTACATAAGCATTCCTATTAATTGTCATAGGTTTATTAGAAGAGTAGATACAAACAATAGTCCAAACATTCATATTTTTAAATGGATAAAAGGAAAATTTTATTTGTCATTTATGAACACCTCTCATTGTTCCAGAAAGAAATGAGGTGGTTTACAAAAAAGCATAATGCAAGAGGATTGAAAACAATAAACATAGGAATTTGTTTTTCTCTGTCTTGTCTCATTAGTTTCCTCCTCTCCCCTGTATCGGCTCCCTTACATTACAGCCGTGCTCTCCTAGTCAGTGTGAGGAAGCCTTTCCTTGACTGTGGGACCCAGCACGAGTGTTAGCGCTCCACCCTTTAGCAGAGTGATATAGAAAGAACATTATGCCCCACAGCCTCTTCCCACACAGCTGCTTCCTCCTTAACCCTGTCTGCACCATTGCTTCTCAGCCGGTGTTTGGTTGTAATAGTTTGGGGTTTGGGAATGGCATTCGACCCTGGTGAAAAGAAAGGTGGGCAACTCTGAAGGCACAGCAATTTCTGACGCTTGTTTAAAGAACAAGGAAGACTTAGGACTGTCGCAATAGGTGTGGAGAGATGGGCCTTACCTCTGAATCTGAGAACAGGGGAGGATTTGTAGCTGAGGAGCGGATGCCAAGGGTGTCAGGGGATGGAAAACAACCAAGAGGAGACAAGGTAGGGGGAATTCTTGCTATACTGACCCAACAGGATTCTCAGGGAGGGCAGGCGGGGGTGATGAGATATCAGGGGTCGGGGGCGAGGAATTTGATCAGATATCAAAGGGACGAGGATTCTCTCTCAACTGAGTTAGCAGATATCTTGCTCAAATGGCTGTGCAGGCCTGGCGCGGCCTGGACACAAGGCTGAGGCTAGTCAAGAAGAGGGCTTGGAGGAGCCGGATTCGGGTTTGGTCAAGGAGAGCCTCCTATCACAGCTGCCACCTCATGTTCAGCTTCTGTCTGGCCCGAAGTGGTTTTGTCAGTGAGCAGCCAGTAATCCGTGGCTTCCCCTCAGTCCTCATCTTGGATCTTTCTGAACTCTTCATCATTTTGACTACCTCTTTCTTCTTGAGAACTTTTTCTGTTGTCCTTCAAGACACTGTGTTCTCCTGCTACTCCTTTTCTTCCCTTTCACTCTTCCTCAGTTTCCTCTGTTTGTTGCCTGAAATGTCTGCTTTGCAAGAACTGGCCTCCCTTTCTCACTAGGAAGTCTTCAGGCGTCAACCGTGCGCTCTGGGTGGGTGATTCCCAAGTCTCCTGGCACCCCGCCTCCAAATCTCTTATGCGCTCCAGACGGCACATTGCTGGTGCCGGCGCCTTAGCTTTCCTTCTTCTGTCCTTCCTCCCTCACCTCCGTACCCAGTCAGCTGCCAGCTTGGGCCCATTCTGCTTTTCTTTGTCTTCCCCGTCTCTTCCCTTGTTTCTGTTTCCAGTGCTTGCTCTGTCCTTCCTTCAGTACTGCAGTTGGGACCAGGAGTGCCTGGTCTTCTGAATTCCTTATCATTTTTTAAAAGATTATATTTATTTATTTTTAAAAAAGATTTTATTTATTTATTTGACAGACAGATCACAAAAGAAGCAGGCAGAGAGAGAGGAGGAAGCAGGCTCCCTGCTGAGCAGAGAGCCCGATGCGGGGCTTGATCCCAGGACCCTGAGATCATGACCTGAGCAGAAGGCAGAGGCTTTAACCCACTGAGCCACCCAGGCGCCCCCGGAATTCCTTATCATTTTATCTTTAGATCTCCTGTGACATCTGCCAGTGTGTTCCTTTCATAGTAGTTATGTATCTTTCTATCTTTCTAGGCTGCTGGTGTCTGTAAAGTAACATCCATTCTTTCTTACTTTGTACTCACAGTGCTTAGCATAGTGCTTCACACGTAGTAGGTGCTCAAGAAATAATTAAGTGAGGGGCACCTGGGTGTCTCAGTGGGTTAAAGCCTCTGCCTTCGGCTCAGGTCATGATTCCAGGGTCCTGGGATCTAGCCCGCAACCAGCTCTCTGCTCAGCAGGGAGCCTGCTTCCTCATCTCTCTATGCCTGCCTCTCTGCCTACTTGTGATCTCTGTTTATCATATAAATAAATAAAAACAAAATCTTAAAAAGAAATAATTAAGTGAATAAAATAGTTCTTAAACCATAGTACTTCTGTAGTTTACTTTTAATTTTTTTAGAAGAGTTTATTTTTAAGTTCTCTCTACACCCACTGTGGGGCTTAAAGCTACTGTCCAGGCAGAGATCAAGAGTTGCCTGTTCTACGGACTGAGCCAGCCAGGCGCCCCGGTCCCTCTGGAGTTTAACAATTCCAGGATAGAAACATAGAGCACTCAATAATTTTTCCTATAACTTTACAACATGCCAATCAAGTTAGCCGTAGTAAACATATCTCAAAATCTCTTATTGTTTTTGTTGTCTAATTATCTTCAGTCTTTAAAGGAAGACATATGTGTATATATCTGCAGTATTGTTGCATGTCAAGGGCAGGACATATCATTTGCTTAGGGATTGGTTGCTTTTGTCAGCCTAACTTTTTTGAAAAGTTTTTTGGTGAAATTCTGGTTGGATTTATACTGCTTTACATTCTGTACCCCCCCCCCCAAAAAAAACGTCTCTTCATTCTTCTTCCAACTTTCAAAGCAGAGGAGAAGGAACACTAAACAGGATCTACAAACACAGGGCTTCTTAATCCAGGTTCGTTGTTGGTCCTTTTAGTGTTGCTGGGTGTCCAGTATCCCTTGGAAACAGACCAGACTAAATGTGAGGGGAATGTTGGGTACCTCTGGTTTGATATCTCTTCTCTGTTCATTTAGATATTTTCAGGCTCTTAGCAAGGAGGCGCTGAAGGGATGCCCTTCTTTGTTCCAGCCTCCCTGAGACCTTGGTGGGTTAGCCAGGTTCATAGGACATCTGCATCTTAGTCCTCTGTTTACAGAATGGCTCATGAAGTGTCTTTAAGTTGCTGGACAGAAGGCACAAAGCAGTGGATTAAAAAAGCTCATGCAAGTGACTGTTTTTTAGAATGTGCTGAAACTCAGAAAGATGAAGTCAGTGATTTATGGTACATTTCACATATTGCGAATAATATTTTTATTTAATTGTGGAAAAAGAAAAGTGGGCAAAATTGACTTTGCCACTCCCAGAAGTTGTTTTTGGTGATATCGCCTATTTAAGGCTTTGGATGGCATTTGTTAATATACTTAGGTTTGGATGTTGTTAAGGATGCTCATTATATATCTTTGCAAAATATACAGTTCAACATAAGAGCCACAAAAACAAGTCACTTTTTTTTTTTTAGTCCATCACAATATTTAGAAGTTGACCAGACACTCTGACTTAATTTCCTTGAATGACAAATTATTCTCAGCTTGTCCTTTCACTCTTTTAGTCGAAATTAAAAGGATAAATTATTTCAAAAGACCCAAGAAAAAGGAACAAGAAGGATTAATAATACAGTAATAGAAAGAAGGAATCAGAGATCCCTATACAATAGAGAGACTTGAAGAATACTTAGAGGCCTGTCATCCTGCATTTTTCAGACAGATGGCTCTGCAGTTCTCTGGAGGGGCCCAAGCCTCCTTCCTGTGCCACCCCCTCCCCTGCTGTTCTCGGTCTCTCCAGACAGGGGAGCTCTTGCTCTCTCTCTTTTACGGTCCCTCAATTCCTCCCTCCTTGCCTTCTCTCTCTCCCAGTCTCTCTGTCTCTGTCTCTCTCTCTCTTGACGGAAAGGAGGGAGCAGAGGCGGCCCACAGTTCTCAGGACTTATTCTTGGGGCGAAACCTCCTTCAGCTCAATTCCACTCTTCTAATCAAAACTTTATTCCTTTCATCTTGTTTTTCAAGTATAATAATTGACGTTAAGAAAACAGGCATTTCAAAATTAGAAAACAGTTTTTAGAAATAATTTTGACTTAATTAAAATTTAATGAAAGTCTCAATAGAAAATATCCAATATTTTCAGCTTATAATAGGCTATTTTCTGTTACCAAGGGAAGAAGGAAAATTAAAGTATGTTAAGTATATTAATATTAAAATGTTCCAAGATAGTTTTTTCACTAGTAAAATTACATTTAAAATAAGCATACAGTTTTAATATGTTGCTTACTGTATATTTTCGGCTGCTATTATTAGATGGCAAGGTATAATTTTTTATAAGTTGACATTTATTTTAAAATTTAAACAGAAGGCTTATGGAAATATAATTAAACTGCATTTACGTAACAATTCCTAGATTAAGAGACTAAGAATTTGTAATAGGTGAGTTTCATCTAAATTTTTTTAATTGAGAAAATGCAGCCACTTTTAATAATAAATACCATCAAGTAGCACTTTTTAAAAACTTTGATTTTAAGGAAGACTTAGGAATGGTAATATAAATTGATGTGAATGAAGTCTGTTACTTTAAACTCTCATGTTTTATATTTCAAATTTATTTTCTTAGGTTACATCTATCTCAGACTTCCTAATTAAAAAAATCTCAAATTTTTTCCCGATTACCAAAACCTCCCACAAAACTTGTATGAACTGGTATGTTTAACAGTGTATTATCACTTTACATACTTTCTCTTTTCTAAAGAATTCAAACCAGAGAGGAAGTTTAGTAAGCTTCAAATTTTATTTTCCAGTGCCTTATTATAAAAAGATTCACAGCCCCTGAGAAAGCCTCTATGGAAATATTATCTAGCATATTGCCGCAAGGCAACTAAATATATTATGGTGGTTACGTTATAAAAAAAAAATCACTTATAAAACTCGAATAAGAAAAAAAATCATTAGCAACACTAGCAAAATGGTATGCTGTGGTCTAATTTTATTAAAGCAGATGTGGGAGGCTATAAAAATTAAAAATGCTATCAAATCTTAAATCAACCCAGACTTTACCAAAGTAATGTTCTATACTATCTTCCCCAAGTATATAGTCTTTTTCCCCTCCCATAAAGAAAATGTCGAACCATAACACAGAACTCCCTAGTTCTTCCTACCACTAGTAGGCTTGGGTTTCCCTTTGCAAAGCAGAAAACTCTCTCAAAGCTTTGCATCTCAGAGCTTTGTTTAAAAAAAAAAAAAGAAGATGAATAGGGGCTCCTGGGTGGCTCAGTGGGTTAAGCCTCTGCCTTCAGCTCAGGTCATGATCTCCGGGTTCTGGGATCAAGCCCCACATTGGGCTCTCTGCTTAGTGGGGAGCCTGCTTCCCCCTATCTCTCTGCCTGCCTCTCTGCCTACTTGTGATCTCTTTCTCTGTCAAATAAATAAAAAAAAAAAAAAAAAAAAAAAGATGAGTAATCTGCAGATCTCCAGACATTGCTGCCTCATCAACCAACAGCAGAACTGGAATTAAGCACCTTTCACCTAGAAAACTGGGGGAGAGTCCTTAAGCAGATAGCATTGCTCCATAGCATGAGCTTGGATGTCATTATGTAACCCCCCCCCCCAAAAAAAAAGAGTACCAGGAAAAATCCTGAAGGAAAAATGAAGGAAGCCAGAAAGAAAAAATGTAAATGTAAGAAAAAATGTAAACCAAGGCCTACAACTCAGATACCTGCAGTGGGCCTAGGTAGCAGACAAGAGGAGATATTGAGGAATTTCCTAATTTTAAATGTTGGTATTTCATTTTGGCCTTAAAAAAAAAAACCACTGGGAGACAAAGATAACACATCTTGTGGGCTTGTGGTGAGGCAACTCTACACTCTTTGAAAATGTAGAATATTAATATTTCTTCATCAATAATATATAAAATAATAAAATCATACTATTTCTAAAGTCTAAAGAGAATCATGTAAACATGACTTTGGGGACATTTCCTTTCCTGTTTTTTTTTTTCATATACTATGAACCTCAACTCCTAACTTGATTTGTAAACTTTTACTTAAAAGGCACATGTACATGTGTGCACACACACACACAGTAGATTTATTAGTTCCATTGAATTTTCCAATTCCTGCTAACTTTTTTGATTTAGCCCTTATTAACAACAAAAGGCCTCTGTTCTATGACTTGGTTACATTACAAAATGAGAAAACTCATTCTAATGTCTCTATTGCCTAGATGCTTTTATAATTCCTTTGGTATATAGATTCCCAAGCTTCATTATTGTATAATATATCTCTGCAGCCTTAACTCCTAAGGATGTTGTAAAGATAAAATGTGATGGTTTGGCTTTCAATACATCAAGTGCTTTAGAAGAAAGCTCTTACCCAAGTCTACAAATATACTTTATTACAGTTAATTGGTATTTGGAGCCCAGTTAATTGGTATTAATACTTTGATTTAAATTAAAGTAACATTTTGAATATAGAGAATATTGTATTGAATAAGTCTAAAAATTTGCTTCTGGAACTGTACTGTTGAATACAGTAAAAATATTTCCTAGGAAGCCCACGAGATGGCGCTTGCCAGCCTGTTTCCTCTGTTTTTCCTTAGCTTAAGGAAATTCGGCAGTAATAATAGGAAGGAACATCTCACTATTTAACTGTTAGAGTTTAGGTTTACAGAAAGCTTGACTCCAAAATTGATGAGCTTCAGTTTAACATTTTGAAAGGTGTTCATTTATATTACAGCAGTTAAAAGTCTTTGTTGAAGATTTTAAGGCTATTTCAAAAACACTGGGATCTGTGTAATATGTAGGACTGTCTTCATTCATTCCATTTGCCTGTGAACACTTATTTTTAAAGAACATACATGATTGGGGTATCTGGGTATCTGGGTGGCTCAGCTGGTTACATGTCTACCTTAGGCTTGGATCCTAATCCCAGGGTCCTGGGATCAAGCCCTGCCTCGGGTTCCCAGCTCAGCAGAAGAGCCCGCTTCTCCCTCTTTCCCCCCCTCTCTTGTGCTCCTCTCTTTCTCTCAAATAAATAAATAAAGTCTTCAAAAAAAAAAAAAAGGATACATATGGTTAATGAGATGTAGCTTTTATGTGTAGCCCCAAAACATTTAAAATACTGACATTTATAAAGACCTGGCCATTAGTAATTGTTCTAAAATAATTGTTCTGTTGTTTGTTTCAAATCACGAAGGTATACTTGGAATATAGTTTAGAATTTCTAATCAAGAATGAGATTTAGGGACGCCTGGGTGGCTCAGTTGGTTAAGCAGCTGCCTTCGGCTCAGGTCATGATCCCAGCGTCCTGGGATCGAGTCCCACATCGGGCTCCTTGCTCGGCAGGGAGCCTGCTTCTCCCTCTGCCTCTGCCTGCCTCTCTGTCTGCCTGTGCTCACTCTCTCTCTCTCCCTCTATTTCTGACAAATAAATAAATAAAATCTTTAAAAAAAAAAAAAGAATGAGATTTAATCAGTAGAACAGTAATGAAGGGCAACAGGAATCCACCCAATCATAATATGGATTATATAAGTCTTCCTTTTTACCCATGCATATTTAACATTTAATTAACACTATTTTACATGACTACTGTTCACTTTAACATCGTTGTTAGAGAAGGGAATGATAGTGAAATTATGTTGAGGTTGCTAAGGGAAGTCTTATATGTTTTTATTGTTTTCTGAAATCCTGATCATAATTTCAATGAAAAGAGCTATATTCATGAAAGAAAAAGACAGGAAAGTATATCCAGTAAAATTTAGAGCTAATTAGGTTTAGGACGATAGCATTCCATAGGCCTGATTTTTCTCAGTCTCATGGTAAAAGTGAGCAAGCAATAGAGTCCAAGGGGTATTAGGGAGTAAGAACAATAAAAGGAACTTTCTGTTGAAAATGAAGTCATACTTTTTGAAAATTAAATTGAAGCTTAAAACCAAATATTTTAGATGGTTGTGAAAGTAGTCATTTCTTTCACCATTCTTAGGAAGGTTTGGGAAGAAGGAATCTATTATATATGAAGAAAGAATCACTAAAGTTTTCTTTTTTTAAGCAATTACTGTATGTGCTGGCTGCTCAGCTTGCATAATAAATATGTTCCGTGGGTAGGCTGCACAATGAACCCGCTCCTTTGTTAGCTTGCCCTTTTCTGTATCAAGGGTGTAGTGTTCAGTTTCTTATTGCCATCATTTCCATCATGCTGTTTGGCATGGGGTCTGCTTTAAATGGGCTTATAATACACCATCATTGAATTTATGTGAGCATTGAATTTAAGCTCACTTAGTCTCTGAGCAAAGGAACCTCTTGAAACATGGGTCAGAGCAATGTAATAGAGAAGCAGATGAACCCCCCCAGCGCACAGTGCTGATTCATTCATCCGCTGGCATCTCTGAATCTTGAGATCTCAAGATTTTATTTTTAAAGTGCTTTGATTTTCCATGGATAAAATGAAAATTGCATTTTCAAATGTGCCCCTTTCCGGTGTTAAGAAAACAAAATTCAGCTGAGTAAGTTTGAAGACCTACTTGGTTTTATTCTAAGATTCATGAATCAGTATCCCATCTAGCAAATACAAAGGAGCACCAAAGGGCTGCAGGAGAGGGAAGATTATTAAAGGCAGAAAGGGATAGGAACAGGAAGTCATAAATGGAGGAAAAAAAGAGGATTGTTTTGGGCAAGGTTACCTCTCTGGGAGACATAGGGGCTCTCAGATGGATTACCTCACTTGTGCTGATCAGGAAATTCCGGACTGATAACCCATCAAGATATTCTGTGGGAAGGTTGAAACTGCAGTTATGTTAGGCATTAAGCCTCAGTTTGGTGATGTGGACTTAGCACAAGCAACTCCCTTTTGGGCCTGTTGGGATTTTAAAAAAAATATCAGGTTGTTTTTTTTTTTTCCCCTAGAATTCTACAAAATTTCTGAAAACGAAAAAAAAAATCCAGTGGAATTCTTTTCTTCTGTCTTTAGAGTCCTAGTACATGTTTGAGAACAGAAGAAATTTAAATAGCTTAAGCTGAAATATGTTCTTTGTGGGTCTTTTCCATCGTTTTCAGAAATTGTAGACATGTATGTAATTGTCAAGGAAAGGATTCGCCTTTTTAGCTGGTCACCTGATTGCCTAGCTTCTTCTGAATGCATGAGTTCTAAAGTTGGATTTAGACTTAGATACATTTTAGTTATTTCTTCTTCCTTCTTTAAACTGTGGAATGCTCAATTTACCTCCCTGAGATTTTTTGGCATATAACAAGCACTATTTGAGATAATTATTGCACCTTCCTCAGACTTGATAATTAGAACTACTGATGTTAAAGGAAGAACAGTGGCATTGTGAGGAGCCGTATTTATTTATTCCTCAAGGAATTTTTTTTTTCATTTTTAAAGTGTAACATAGAGACAGAAAAATGCAAAATACATAGGCATGTTTAAATAAAATACATAAATAAACAAATACGTGAAATACAGAAGTCCTAAGCTTGAACACTTGCCACAAAATGAACACACCAATGTCACTAGTGCTCTTGTCAAGAAATGAACATTACTAAGCATCTAGGTAGACACCCCTCCCCACCCTCCAGCTCCTTCCAGTCTGACTTGACTCATCCTGCCTCCCCAGTTTATCACTTCCCTGACATCTAACAGTAGAGACTGGCTTTGCCCACATTTTTTTAAGGGTTCTTCCCCCCCCCCCCATCTCTTTCTGGTGGTGGTGATGAAATGCTTTTTTATATTGAAGTCCTTAGTTGAATATACTTCGACCAGGAAAATGCTTCTGAATCTTACGGGAGGGGATGTGTATATGTAAGAGAACAGTGTATTCTTAAAATACTTGTTTAGTGATAATTTAAGACAGAATTTCCTGGTATAAAACTATTTTAAACTCCTGAGAGATTGCAGTAACAGGTGAAGGTATGAAATGTTGCCTATAGGAAAAGTCACGCACAGCAAGGAACATAATCTTACACTTGTTTTCACGCTTGCCATTAAGGGCAGAGAAGAATACATATGTGAGACTAAAAATGCTGGTGGACATTTCTGTGTCATAAATTGATATAACTATAAGCATGATATTTCTTCTAGCTAAATGTTATCTTAAAAATTAGGGACTTTTGGGGGGTCCCTGGATGGCTCAGTGGGTTAAGCCTCTTCCTTCACTCGGGTCATAATCTCAGGGTCCTGGGATTGAGCCCCACGTCGGGCTCTCTGCTCGGCGGGGAGCCTGCTTTCCCCTTCTCTCTATGCCTGTCTCTCTGCCTATCTATGATCTCTGTCTGTCAAATAAATAAATGAAATATTAAAAAAAAATTAGGGACTTTTGGAGCGTGCCTGGGTGGCTCAGTGGGTTAAGCCTCTGCCTTCAGTCATGATCTCAGGGTGCTGGGATTGAGCCCTGCATCGGGCTCTCTGCTCAGCAGGGAGCCTGCTTCCCCCTCTCTCTCTGCCTGCCTCTCTGCCTACTTGTGATCTCTCTCTCTGTCAAATAAAAATTAGGGACTTTTTATGTTCTCCTTAATTTATCCATTTTGAATGTTCTTCCATATTAGAAAAGAAATATTTATTATTGCTTTCCTTAGTTAATAGACAAAATGCTGATGCACTGTCCCTTTTGGATAACTGCATTGAATGAAAGAGTGTTCAGATTCATATACATGTGTTCAAATGGGATGAATTTTTAATTTTTATATTGCTTTGTGTATGGGGTGTTCAGGCAGTCCTCGGGAGGGATGCTGACTGGCTTGGGCATTGTTTTTGTCCTTCACTTAGAGTTTCAATGATGCATCATCTGAGAAGCTGAACTGCTTTGTTGTATGGAAAACTGAAAGTCACTTATTCATAGGTTAACATCTTTTGTTCTCTCAAAAAATAATTGTTAAGGGAATACTTTTGGTGACAAAGATTATGGCTGTGTGAAAGGTACCACGGCTTCGGGGCGGTGGGTGGCCTTGCTGCTGACAACCGTCCACAGTGGTGTCTGTCCTTTTCAGCCCAATATCTGGATAGATGCCCACAAATTTTTCAATTGATCTCAAAACTCTGGCTCTGTCATCAATCACTTTGCAAAATGACATGTCTACGTAGATGTTATTATTATAAGTAAATGGACAAAGACCAAATTATTAAAATTCTTTTCCAACTTGAAGTTAGAGAGCCAGATGAGCTTCCTTAGTTAGCTGCTTAAGTAGATAGTGGAGCACATTAAAGGATATCATTTGATGAGGGCACCTTTCTCTAATTTAGTTTTCTCCTTTTGCCCCATGTGGATTCAGCTTTAGCCAAAACAAAATTGGCCAGATTCTACATTCAAAGTGATTCTTAAACTGACCTTTATGGAAACTTTGAGTAGTTTTAAAATTGGCAAATTAGTTTGAGGTCGAGCTTCTTACTTTATTGTTCCTTGCTAAAATGCATTTATTTAGTGGTTAGTTGCAAAATATCTTTGTGGTTTTTCCTTCCGAATTGACATGATTGCAAACCACCTGTGATAGTTGCATTGCTGTATTTCTTATCCAGATCTTCCTCGATTTACGATGAGATTATGTTCCCGGTAAACCCATTACAAGTTAAAAATAGCCAAGGTTGACAATTTATTTAGTACACCTCACCTACTTAATCTTAAATGTGTTCAGAACACTTAGATTCCTTTCCAGTGAGGTAGAATCCTCTAACACAAAGCCTATGATAAAGCATTGGGTATCTCCCGAACTTTACTGAATCCTATACGGAAAGTGAGAAACAGAATGGCTGTAAGCACATTGATTCTTTGCCCTTCATGATCGCTGGCTGGCCAGGAAAAGATCCAAATTCAAAACTGAAAGTATGGTTTTGCTGGATGCATATTGCTTTCCCATTATCATAAAGTTGAAAAGTTGTAAGTGGAACCATCTTATGTCAAGGAGTGTCAGTATATAAAAAATATGAAGGTTCAGGTTCATTTGTTCACAATAATGTGTCTATTTAAAAAATCATTTTCTTAGTACATCTTATGCCTTTTAGATGACTGCAGACTCTGGCTGGTTTATTAGATGGGGTTGAGGAAAAGCATAGCTTCCTAATCACCATAAAAACCAGGTGTGTACCTCATCTGAATTTCCTTTGTACTTCCAAATGCACTGGAAGCGTAATTATGCATGTTTTTTTTTTTTTAAATTATGCTCCTATTTGAAAACAGTCCTCAAATCATAATAAATACTGTACAGTTTCACCAACAGAAACAGAGCTTCAGGTATTTTTCTGTTCCAGGAACTCAAACTGCCGGAGAAGTGGGACTACACGCAGTGTGTGTAAACCTGACTGTGTGCAGTAGCAGCAGGACATTGCACTGATGTTCCTGAGGGTTTTTGTTCGTTTGTTTCAAGTAAATAAGCAAACAAAACAAACATGGATTTCTAGGGTGAAAGCTTTTTTTTTTCCTTCTAAATCTTGCTGTTGGGTCCTCCTGCTCCCTTGGTGCACTGAACATAGCAGAGGTGGTGTTGGTCAGTGTTACCAGCCTATCTTTTCCTCAGAGCACTAGCTTTCTTGGTTCACTTACACTTGACAGCAAGAATAATATAATAACATAAAAGTGCTGGCGGTCCTAGTTATGTTTTTGTACAAGAAGCATTTCCATTCTTAGGGCTTGTGTAACCTCCCTTTTCCCCAGAGAAGAGGAAGAATCCTTCGGGAATATAAAAATTCCAAAATTAGGGACACCTGGGTGGCTCAGTGGGTTAAAGCCTCTGCCTTCGGCTCAGGTCATGATCCCAGCATCCTGGGATCGAGCCCCGAATCGGGCTCTCTGCTCTGAAGGGAGCCTGCTTCCTCCTCTCGCTCTGCCTGCCTCTCTGCCTACTTGTGATCTCTGTCTGTCAAACAAATAAAATCTTTAAAAAAAAAATCCAAAATTATAAACCTTGGCATAAAATTACTTTTTAAAAAAGGTGCCTTTTTAACCCTATGTACAGCCTAAATATTGCTTTGTACCCCATGAGGTACAGGTGACCAGAGCCTGCCAGTAGGCACGTTTCCTGGGCTAACTGTAAAGAAAGAAGAATGGAGAGGACTGTGATTTTAGCCTGAGTGACATTAGGTTGGTTTTGCCTTCTTTAAAATAAATACTTAGCCTGTTGACTAGAACACTTCCCATTGCTCATGAGTATTTCATCAAATGAAGTAATTACTCTGTGTATCAAGAACAAGTTCTTGGGACACCTGAGTGCCTCAGTCAGTTAAGCATCTGCCTTTGGCTCAGATGATGGTCCTCAGGGTCCTGAGATCAGGTCCTGTGTTGGTCTCTCTGCTCCGTGGGGAGTCTGCTTCTCCCTCTGCCCCTCCCTTCACTCATTCTCTCTCTCTCTCCAATAAATAAATAAAATCTTAAAAAAAGAACAAGTTTTTATGGTTGATAATGATAATACCTCTCATATTTTTGTTCCCAAAGCTCTTCCTCTTTCATCATAAGCCCACTGAATTCTCTGAAAAATATACTGAGTGTTCATAACATTTAGTAAATGGCAGAGTCTGGGCTTGAAACTGGCTCTCCTGGTATCCGTTAGCAACTCTATGGTAACATTTCTCACACTGCATTGTGATTATTTAATATCTTTTTTTCAGCCCTTAACTATAGAATTCTCAAGTATAGGACTGTGTTCTAGTCACCTTCCTTTCTAATTTAGCCCTAGGTCGCATCCTTGCTACGTGTTTGATGGGTAGAGGAATAGATTTTACCTGATTGAAAGTGATGCAGATTTTCTCCTTTTGAGTCACTAAAGGTTTGGCTATCATTTTGATTTCCAGGGCATTTTGAAACCATTTTATTATATTTTATGAATTTATTATTATTCCAGTCAGTAGGGAAGGGTAAGAGATAGTATCCTGGGAAAAATTTAAAATTATTGTGCATCATTGACTACATTTCACACAAGCTAGAATTTTATCAGCTGTTGCTGAAATCTGGAATCAATCGTTACTGTATTTTGACAAATGCCCTTGTAAGAAAAAGAACCAGAAGTAATGTTAACTAGAACTGATTAGACATGTAGTTGAAGCCTGGAATTAATATTTACAAAATGGCAGTGTCTCTTGATGTGTTGCTGTGGGGAGAGCGAATCACTATCTCTGCAGTAATAGTCTTGCAGAAATGCTTACCCTGGATCCTGGCTGCCCTCGTGGGTATGGAGGACCTGTGCCATCGCACGTGGCCCTGCGCTCAGAAGAACTTTGCTTTCAGTTTAATGCCCTGCTGTTGCCATCTTGAAATTCTGAACAAGGGATATTTGAAATTTTGGACAAGGGATTTGGAAATTAGGTAATTTAGGAAATTAGGAAATTTTGAACAAGGAATTTGGAAATTAGGTAACATGTCCTGCTCTGAGTCTTAGGGAAATAATCATGGAAATACAGACTGTGGACAGTTTACAAGACAAATGGTATAGCTTTTTTACAAATGTTGTGAAAGGTTCTTTAAAACGGTAGAGAGCAAGAAACGCTCTTGCCTAAAGAGCACTGAGAACACATGGCAGCCAAGTGCAATGGGTGAACCTTGATTGGATCTTGTATCAAAAAAACAAAAAAAGGGCTTTTTTTCCCCTGTAAATTTAATGGTATATTTAAATCTTGATGTACCACCAGGGTCCTTTTTATTCAATATTAATTTTTGAGTTTCTTTTTTGAGAAGATCTAATTCTTTGCTAGGGGCTTTCTAAAGAACAAAGGAAATTTTACCTTAAAAAAAAATAGAATAATATCTTACAATTACCATGTAGGGTTTCTTTATAAATCTCAGATACATTAAGGGATTTTTATGATCTTATTTTTCCTGCATCTTGAAACATGTTGCCACTTTATCATTTTAGGAATTATTTAATCTTTACTTACCAGTTATTCTCAATAATGCTTAAAAAAAAAAAAGACCTAAAATAATAAGAAAACAGAAGAGCACTGTAGTTGTGGAATAAATGCTCACTATATTGTCATTGTTTTCTTACTTTGCTGTCCAAAGTATTGCATCATCTTCTAGGAAGGTACAAAAGAAGCTTGGAGATATTATCTTTGTAGTTGTGTTTTGTTAAAATTTCATTGAATACACCCCAGTGACTTTCTCATTATGTGCCCCCCTACAATAAAGAATGTATAAATCCCCCTAAAAAAACAATTTCATTGAATACACTTCACTGAACACAATTCGAATTTAGAACTTTTTATTTCCTGCCCATAATGGCAAAGGAAAATATTTTGACAGAGGAAGACATTTCACAGTAGATAAATTGAAAGGAAGATGGACAGGTAACAGTACTCTAAACTGTAATGATAATGGTTAAATTTATCATACAGTAGAAATCTCAGAATATATATTATCAAGTGATGATATCCTGGGTCCAGGGTCAGCAAGGTGGCTTACCATCTGCTTTCATAAGTAAATTTTTATTGGGAAAGCCATGCCCATTTGTTTACATATTGTCTAGGGGTAATTTCCCACTCTACAGGCAGAGTTACATAGTTGAAACAGAGGTGGTTTGGCTTGCAAAGCTGGAAATATTTGGCTCCTTTCCTGGCTCCTTAAAGAAAGAAATTGCCAACAATTAGGTGAATATTTTCAAATTCAAGAATGACGATGAAAAGTATGTGTCTGAGGAAAAAGGAAATAAGATATTCATATCCAGTTAGTCATTCAACAGGAAGAATTTCATTACATCATATTTTGTAGCAAGAATCTGACCCATCCCATTTTGCTAATAGGACAGTGGACATTATTTTTTCATCTTTCTTGAGGCTTGTTTACCAATATATACCTGATAGAGTTCTTTTTTTTTTTTTTTTAAGATTTTATTTATTTATTTGGCAGACAGAGATCACAAGAAAGCAGAAAGGCAGACAGAGAGAGAGATGGGGAAGCAGGCTCCCCACTGAGCAGAAAGCCCGATGTGGAGCTCAATTCCAGGACCCTGGGATCATGACCCGAAGCGAAGGCAGAGGCTTTAACCCACTGAGCCACACAGGCGCCCCCCTGATAGAGTTCGTTAGTGGACAAATGCCTAAGATAGGTGTGTGTGCAGAAGAGATGGGAAGGAAATAGATGATGTAGAGATGACAAATTTATTGGAGTGGTCATTTTAATTAGTTTTTATAAATCTAAAAAGTTTTGCAATTATGGACCAAAGTAGATGACTCTCCTCTCTTTGACAAAATTATAAGCCATCTGAGTTTTCAAATGTGTTATGTGTTGAAGATATAAGTGCAAGAAGAAAAACCATAAATAGTTATAAGCTAGAACATTAAGAAGATGTTCTTAGAATATGAAATACTGCATTTTGACAATGCAAGTGTGAGAAAAATAAAGCAATGCAATGATAAGCCAAATTCTGTTAGAGATGTACTTGAGACCAGGGCTCTGTATTTATAACATGGATATGTAGGCTCATGAATGACTATTGGTGAGCAGTTAGTTGCATTCAGCAGTGATGTCTGTTTAAGGTGTGTTCAAAACAGAAAAATATGGAATAAAATTTGGGCTTGCATAATTACATTTTCATTAAATTTCTAATATGTTGTTTCTCACTATCCTTTTAGTCTTGAGTTGGTAAATTGTTCATAAAATGACTTATGTATACAAAAGTTAAAAAGTGTCATGGACCAGATAAATAGTGATGGTTGTTTTTCCTGGCTTACAGAGGGTCAGTTTCTTGGGTATGATAACACTATTGTGTGTGTATGTGTGTGTGTGTGTGTGTGTAGGAGAATGTTTTTATTTTCATAATATACATGCTGGACTCTTTATGAGTGAAGTTTTACTACTCTGAAATTGTTTTGGGGATATATAGAGAGAAGGGGGAAGAAGTAACAAATGGGCAAATAGTTAGCAATTAATGAATTTAGATGAAAGATGCACCAAAAAATGTACTATTCATTCAATTTTTTGTAGGTTTGGATATTTTCAAACTAAAAAAAAATTGAGAAAAAATTCACAGAAATGAAAGTGGGTTCTCAAGTAGATGAAAAAAGAACCATTTCCCCTGCCTCCCCACCCTTTTCTTTTAGAGGAAAGACATATTTATACTAGAAACATATATATTTTCAATTATTAGTTTAGCTTGCTTCTGATTCTATCAACATTTTACTGTTGAGCGGTAAAGGAATAAAATGGTGAGGTTAATAATATGCTTTTGTTTGCCAAGAGGAGTTTTCTGAGAACTTCTTGTGCTTTCAGAAAACACTACATTTACCATTAAAATGCAGAAATTATCTTCCTTATCTATGATGCAGGTTTGTTAGAATAGTTAAGGCCTAGTGAGCAGGTTAGCCTGTGTCAATATGTTACCTGTTATTTTTACCAATTTTTATGGCCTGTTTACATAGAAAATCAAGAGAATTTTCCTTAAAATTACAGGCACATTTTTTATACTGAGAGCTCAAATTTTCTGAAATTGTTTGTTTCATATATGTGTGTGTGTGTGTGTGTGTGTGTGTGTGTGTGTGTATATGTAAAATATGCATGAAAAAATCTAGTTGTACATGTGTATTAATGATATAAATGAAATTATATTACTTTACCTTTATTTTTGAAATTGTGGTTGTTGAGAAAACATTTACTAATAGCATATTTGCATTGACTTTCAAAGGTACACCAAATATTTTAAAATTATGAGAAAAGAGAATTTGATTTGTCATTTGTGAACTGTAAAAATTCACTTATTTTTGTGAATTAAGTGTTATTAGAGATAAATAATTCTCCCTTACAGACTGATAAAGGCACATGAAAATGTTTTTCCCCTGCTGTCATTTCTCTGTGCTTGATGTTGGTTTGAATCAGATAAGTCTTTTCTCATTTTCAGTGACAATGACCTTTTCTTTTCCAATTCGTGGTATTCAGCATCCTTAAGGGCATGCTAATAGTGTGAGTGCAATAAAGCCTGCAGAAAGTATTTCAGACGAAATCCTTGTTCACAACTGCATGACATAAATCATTCAGTCTGCTTTTTGAGTAACAAATAATATTGTTTATTAGAAAGCTGCATCAGGTCTGAGGTTAAACAGAGTAAGACTCTATTTAAATTTATTTATTATTGATTTATTTATTTTTTAAGCAGGGGGAATGGGAGAGGGAGAAGCAGGTTTCCCCACTGAACATGGAGCCTGATGCTCGATCCAGGACCCTGGGATCATGAACTGAACTGAAGGCAGATGCCTAACAACTGAACCACCCAGGCATCCCTAGATATTTTTAAAATGAACTAATTATCTGGCTTTTCATTTTAGTAAAACTATTGGGCTGTAACATTTCATGTGTGAAGTGTGTTGGGCATTGGCACAATATTTTTTCTCAGTCCCAAGGGAGAAGTGAGGAGAAAAAAACAAATGATTTTTTTTTTTTAAGATTTTATTTATTTATTTGACAGGTAGGTAGGTAGAGAGGCTGGCAGAGAGAGAGAGAGAGAGAAGCAGGCTCCCTGCCGAGCAGAGAGCCCAATGTGGGACTCGATCCCAGGACCCTGAGATCATGACCTGAGCCGAAGGCAGCGGCTTAACCCACTGAGCCACCCAGGTGCCCCAAACAAATGATTTTTAAAATTAATTATTTTTGTTAATATATAATGTATTGTTTGCCCCAGGGGTACAGGACTGTGAATCGTCAGGCTTACACACTTCACAGCACTCACCATAGCACATACTCTCCCCAATGTCCATAACCCAACCACCCTCTCCATACCCCCTACCCCCAGCAACCCTAGTTTGTTTTGTGAGATTGAGTCTCATGGTTTGTTTCCCTCCCAATCCCAACTTGTTTCATTTTTTCCTTCCTATCCCCCACAGCCCCCAACTCTACCTCTCAAATTCCTCAAATCAGGGAGATGATATGATAATTGTCTTTCTCTGATTGACTTATTTCGCTTATTAGCATAATACCCTCTAGTTCCATCCATGTCGTTGCAAATGGCAAGATTTCACTTCTTTTGATGGCTGCATAGTATTCCTGTGTGTGTGTGTGTGTGTGTGTGTGTGTGTGTGTACCACATCTTTTATCCATTCATCTGTTGATGGACATCTAGGTTCTTTCCATAGTTTGGCTGTTGTGGACACTGCTGCTATAAACATTCGGGTGCAGGTGCCCCTTCGGATCACTACATTTGTATCTTTAGGGTAAATGCCCAGTAGTGTGATCGCTGGGTTGTAGGGTAGCTCTATTTTCAACTTTCTGAGAAACTTTTATGTAAGGACAGTTAAAGTATGGTACCTTGAGAGACTTCCAGGTATTCAGTTTATGTTATTGCAGTCCTCACTTCCCATCAGGGCTGGTAGGAATTCCCTGAGTTCTAGCTGTGTTTGTATAAGGGATCCCCTCGACTGCTTTAACTCATATGTTTCTCTGTACAGCTTTAACCTGGTTTTCCACTGTGCCCCATGCTTGATTTTATATACTTGCATATTATCGTCATTATGTACATGTATTTTGGCATATATGTCATATGTCGTCATGTATATAGTTGTCATGTGCACAGGGGGTGAAATCTTATCAGATAAATGTTGGTTGGAACTGAATTAGACAACTTGGACTCCAAGTCAGAGAGTCACTTTGTGTTAAACTCTTTGCTACTTATGCTGCAGAAGATGCTCAGTGGCTTTGGAAACAGAAAGGAGCTCTTGTTTGGTGGCTTCCATTACAGCATCTTAAACATTTTGAAGACCAGCTATGAAAATCTTACTCATGAAATCCACATTTCTTTCCCTAGAAATTTCTTTAATGTCAGTTACCTCAGGAATCAGTTACCTCAGGAATCAGGTTTCAAATTTATTGCTAATAATAACAACTAGTATTCATCTGCCCAGGGTGAGACCTACAATTCGAAAGTACTAGTAGAAGAGGCAGGTTTCCAAGCACCTAGAGCCCACACTTGTAACCAGTACTGCCAAAGCTAGTAGCACAGTGAGGCAGGTTCTCATTTTTCCTTCTGAAACTTAACACCTGCCTGGCAGATAGCATACCAACTCCTCTTCTTCCTGATTACCCAAGGGTGAAAAGCGCAGCCATCCTGGTTCTTTAGAATGTTCCAGATATTTTAGAGGAATATCTTGCAACTTTGTCAATTATCAGTTTTCTAGACACTGGTGAATATATTGTCAGCTTCTACTCCTGGTTTCTGCCCTTCCTAAGAAAACTGTGTTTTGGGACCCAGCTTTGAGCAGCCTAAGCTGGCCATTAGAGTCATGGAGCAAGACCACATTGCTCTGTGGAATCTAAAATACTAATAACTGTGTTTCATATACATAATTTCTGTTTTTTATGATCCAGCAAAATGTTGAATCACTACAGTTCTGCATACCATATGTTGAAGCACAGGCTGTGGTAGAAAGAGGCATGATCATTGGACAGCATCCCACTCAACTATGGAAAATACCAGTGAGCATAATCACTGTTTTCCAGTATTCTCTTTCTGACCTTAGACTTTTAGTCTGATGGTCCCACGTACAGGAATTAGTGACTGAGGAACTGAAGGGTTCTAGTGTTAGGATAATCCTAGATGACCTGTGAAGCTGTGGAAGCCCTCTTAATGTTCTTTTTATAGTCACTGAAATAAAATGAAGATAGAAGACTAGAGAGAGAGATTATCAGTTATTATTATACTCTCATATCCTGGGAATGTTTGAGGACCTCCCAAAATGTTGAGAATTTGCTTGCAAGTTCATTTTTTCCCATTGTTGTACATTTTGTGCATGCTAAGAGGTTCTCCTTTTTTATGTCAGGTCTTGCATGTGCAGAGCTGATTCAAAATTTTTCACACCTTCTCTCTGATAGGACTCTATAGCTTAATTCCTCACAGTCTCAACACTGAACATGTTAACGCATAGATGAACATTCTGACCTGACTTTATAACCTTCCTTTCAATGGAGCGAGGAGAACAGGTCCAAGCTTTCACTCTGTTTTCTTTGTTCTAACTCCCACTATTGGTCTGAATGTTGCATTGCTCAACCGTGACTACTGCTGTACCACCACCCACTTCATCTTCTGTTTTCCTGCCCAATCCTAGATCACTCATTTTTTAATCATCCCTAGCAAAAGTGATTCATGGTTTAAATATTACAAGAAGTATAAATTTCAAGTTTGTAGAAAGTATATCTGCATATCCTAGTAGAAGTTTTACCTTAGGAAAATTCGAAGCTGGAGAAGAATTACTCTTCTTGACCTTATCGGACACCTCCATAAAACGGATATCAGGTGCCCTTTTTGTCCCTAATCCAGTCAAGATAATGGCACTTAGAATATCACCCGACTGTAGGCCTAAGAGGAGGCACTTCTTGGAGTTGACAGATTTAACTTTTTTTTTAAGATTTTATTTTTAATTAATCTCTACACCAAACATTGGTCTTGAACCTACAATTTGGAGATCAAGAGTCCCACGCTCTACCTACCGAGCCAGCTAAGAGCCCCGATTTAACTCTGTTTGATAGATGGAAACCAAAGTTGATAGATGGAAACTCTCTTTGGATGTGGCAACCAAAGAACAACTTTAACATTTCACAGAAGGTTATACTCAAGCTAGAGCTTCAGGGAAACCCGCAGCGTAAAAGGACTTCAATGCTTCGGAAATGAATCTGACCATAAGTGATTTATTACCCTTGGAAGCTGGTCTCAAAGCTAAATAGACATCTCAGCATTTTTATTGTTCATTCCTCAGCTTGTGATAGCTGTTGTGCCCTTGTAGGCTACAATTGAAACATTCCCCTGTGAATGCCTCTGAGAAATTGTCTTGGCTTTTCTTCTGCCCACAGGAATCTCCTTGGATTGTCTCCCTTCAATCCCCAGTGCATTTGGCTTTTTTTTTTTTTTTTTGGCTCCTGGTCTTGATATTTTTAAGTGCAGTCACCTGGCTTTGCACTGTTGGTTTTGTTTTTAACATAGCAGGAGTTTATTATAGTGACAGTAGTGGCTAGGAACATACGGTCCAGAGTCAGATAATTCCAGCTCAAGTGCTGGCTCTACCACTTTCGACTTTAAGCAAATGCCCTCATCTCTCTCAGGTACTGGTTTTCTTCCTATAAAATGGTGTTAGTAACAATACTTTATGAAGTTGTTTTTGAGGCATAAGCAAAATAATTGTCAAAACATTTTAACAGGTGCCGAGCACATTGTAAGTGTTCAGTGCAACAAAATTTACATTATCTAGTAGTTACTGTGTAGGCCAGTGGTTCTCAAGCTTTTTTTTTTTTTTTTAAAGATTCTATTTATTTATTTGACAGAGAGAGATCACAAGTAGGCAGAGAGAGAGAGGAGGAAGCAGGCTCACCGCTGAGCAGAGACCCCGATGTGGGACTTGATCCCAGGACCCTGAGATCATGACCAAAGGCAGTGGCTTAACCCACTGAGCCACCCAGGTGCCAGGTTCTCAAGCTGTTTAATCTCAGGAACCATTTACCCTCTTATTATTATTGAGAAACCTAAAAAGCATTTGTTTATGTGCGTTATATGTATTGCTCTTTACTGTATTTGAAAATAAAATTGAGAAACAAAAAAAATTATTAGTTGATTTAAAACTGACAATAAACATAAATAACGTATTTTATGAAAATAACATTTTAAAGTAGAAGAGTGGCATTCTTTCACATTTTACAAACTCTTTAATGTCTAACTTAAAAGAGGAAAGCTCATATCTGCACTCATTTCTTGTGATGTAGTATTTTGATTGGAATATATGGAAAAAATCTAGGCTTATATAAGTGTATAGGGGGAAAAGATGGAGGTATCTTAGTAATCTTTTAAAATAGTTGTGATTATTCTTTGATACTACATTAAAACGTGACAAGTGTTATTTTTCAAGATCAGTTGCAGTGTAGACTCTGAAACCATATCAGTGAACATTTCATGCTATTACATTAAAATCCATTGGTCTGTTTTGTACTTTGATCCACTTTGGCCCATGTACAATTTTGTACTATAAAGCCTTTGTCATTTCAAAAACATTAGCTCATTGAGTTATACAAATCCTACAGATGATAGCACATTTCACTATACAGAGTATTAATAAATTACTGTCTGTAGTATCAATCTTATCAGAAAAGTCTTTAAATATTAACAAACTGTCAAGCTCATGATAGTGGCTACAGTTTTCTCCAAATTCTAATGTTCACTCAAAAACTTGGATTTATGGCTGGCAATAATTATATTGTCAGTTATTGTCCTTGAAGTGACAAGGTAACTTTGTTCATTTTCAGGAAAATATCTACCAGCTATCCAAGTCTGAATAGCCACAGTTTGTCAGTCATTCTTCCCAGGGAGACAATGTTTATGAAGATTGCACCTAGTTCAGCTCACAGCTTGAGTGATCGCACCTATTTTTTCCCAAGATAGCATCATACTGTAGATATGCCTTACACACACTTCCTGTTTTATCACTCAGACTATTAAAAAGACACATACTCAAGGGTCAAGATTTAATAAAATTAATGCTTTTTAAACTGCTTCATCAAGGGCATTTTTAAATGAAAGTGCTTTTGATTTTAAGCCATGAGCATGTGTGGTGGTGAAGAATACAGTGACAACTAGTACAGTTTGGTGGCCCTGGGTGCTGAAGCCCAGCAGTTTTACCCACCACAGATTTTGCACTGGTAGTGAGAAAAGCAACTAACTTCTCAGTATAATTACAAAAATAGTTTTGGTCTTGGGCTTCCCCTGAAAGAGTCTGAGTGATCCGCAGGGGTCCACAGACCAACCTGAGAATTGCTATTCCAAGCAGTGTGAGAAAGAGAAAAGAATTTTGGCCCTCATGAAGCTTACATTTAACGGGAAGAGACGAACAAAACTGAAAAATAATTTGGTAAAATGTTCGTATTTTAGATAGTGATAGGTATTACAGGAAGAACTATGACAACTCATGAAAACAGAAGAATATGAATTGCCAGGGGATTTTGAACATCTGAGATGCGGTGACAGAGAAGGCCTCATTTAGAAGATGACTTCTGAGTAAAGAACTGACACAGGTGAGGAGCAAGTCAGGAGAGATGCCTGCAGGGAGAACATGTCAGTCCGGGGGAGCAGCCAGCTGGAAGTGTTTCTTGTATGTTTGATACGTGGCAAGGGAACTAGAGACTGGAGAGGAGTGGGTGAGGGGAGAGAAGTAGGGGGTAAACCTTGCAAGATAAGGACAGGTCCTCTAGGATCTTGGATCTAGGATCCCTTAGGATTCTTGCTTCCGCATCACAGCGCGCGCATCAGCCGGGGCTTGTGACAGTGCGGTTTCTATTCACAGAAGGGAATCGGGTCCTGCAGTTCTGCATTTCTAGCAGACGACCAGCTGTTGCCAATATTGTGGTTCTCTTTGAGCAGCAGTCTTGTAGGCTGTTGCAAAGAGTTTGGCTTTTAGTCTGAGTGACACAGGAAGCTATTGGAGAAAATCTAGCAGATCAGTGTCATGTTCTGACGTGTGCATTCACATGGTTAGCTGTAAATACTAATGACCCCGGTGGATCTGTAATGCTTTACCCTAACCCTCTGGTTACAGACATGCATTAGAATTGTACAATCTTTCAGATTTTAGAAAGACAATACATTTCATATATATGTAGTCTATTTTATAACACCCCAGCATTGTCCGAGAGCACACTCTGTAGTCACACATGGATATTTCTGCAATGAAACGAATGAGCAGTCACACTCAATGGAGTAAGTAAGGACTGTAAATATTTTTATATCCATTCAGGTGAGGCTTTCTTTGCCATCAAGTGAGTTATAAGGAATTATGAAAATACTTTTAGGTTCAGGTCAGGCCAGTGTGTGTTGCCAAATGAGTTATAAAAACACGCACTTTTCAGAGCATTTGGATTTGAGAATTGAGAAAAGGTGAGTCTTTGTTGCTGTTACACTTTCAGTAGTTCTTCATCTGCCCACACTGCAGGAGCTTTTAAGACGAATAAGGCCAGCACATGTTCCTTTTAGGCCTCATTGGATGCAGCTGCCGACCAGAGAGAGCTTTTATAGCTTAGGCCCTGCTTTCATAGGAAGAAAAATAGGTACCTACCAATTTGGAACCCAGGTTCTCATTTCCAAAGAGTTTTTTGCTCTACCATCATGTGTGCAGTGGGAACACATCTAATTAAAACATGCTGAGCATTTTATTATACTGTGGGATGGTTAGCATGCGCTCAGAGTGATCACTCTGCTCATTTGTGGCTAACACAGTCTTACTCCCGTATCTCACTCAGCTTTCTTTCCCACAGCTTTGAGCTGCCTTATTCCCACATTTGGCTCCACATCTTGTAATCTAAAGCAAACTTTTCTCTGTTCTTTGCAATCCACTTTTTTTTTTTTAAGTGACTGATTGCTTTCTCCAGAGAAGCCCAGTTTAAAAGAAGTGCGGTTAGGAAGTTACAGTGATAAGATGAGATATGTTTTGATCCTTTCCCATCTCAATTATCTGTGATGTTCAAGTATTAATAATGGAAGCATTCTCTCTCTTTTCCCCATAGGACTTCATTGAAGGGTTAGTGTATCCTCTGTTCTGAGTACCCGTCCTCTTGATGAACTTGAAAACACTGATGTACGGCGAGACTTTGAGAGCTGGCTCTTTTAGGGCTTGCTGGCAGACTAACGTGTTGACGCTCACCATTGGGGAATGCTAACTGCTGTATGAATCTGTGTCCAAAAAAAAAAATGCACATTTTATTTTCATTTATTTTTTTAAGATTCTATTTATTTGACAGAGCTTGCATAGCACGGGAGCGGCAGGCAGAGGGAGAGGGAGGTAGAAACAGGGAGAGGGAGAAGCAGGTTCTCCCCACTGAGCAGACAGCTCACGTGTGGGTTAGGAGTAATTGTCTCAAAGGATGAATAACGACAAAGGGAAAAATACTGTTTGCAACTTTTCCTGTAAGAAAAGAACAAGGAGGAGGGGCACCTGGGTAGTTCAGTGGGGACTGAACCAGGGTCCTGGGATCAAGCCCCAAATTGGGCTCTCTGCTCAGCAGGGAGCCTGCTTCCTCTTCTCTCTCTCTCTGCCTGCTTCTCTGCCTACTTGTAATCTCTGTCAAATAAATAAATAAAATCTAAAAAAAAAAAAAAAGAACAAGGAGGATATACAGTGGCTTCCTAGACATTACAGGGGAAGGGGTGCCCACCTCCCCTCACAGTTGATAATCTGAGTGTGACTTTTTAAAAGATTTTATTTATTTATTTGACAGAGAGAGGGAGAGCACAAGCAGGGGGAGGAGCAGAGGGAGAGGGAGAAGAAGACTTCCTGCTGAGCAGGGAGCCGGATGCAGAGCTCGACCCCAGGATCCTGGGATCATGACCTGAACTGAAGGCAGACTCTTAATCGACTGAGCCACCCAGGCATCCCTGAGTGTAACTTTTGATTCCTCCAAAACTTAACTACAAAGCCCTACTAATAATATAGTCGACTAACAAATATTTTGTATATTATATGTATTATATATTCTTACAAGACAGTAAACTAGAGAAAATAAAATGTCATTGAGAAAATCATAAGGAAGAAAAAATACACTTACAGTACTCTACTGCATTTATAAAAAAAAAAATCCACATATGCATGGACCTGCGCAGCTCAAGGGTCAACTGTACACAGTTTCTACTGAAGGAAATGAGTGCATCTGAGACAAGAGAGTTATGATTCTTAGATTACTATTTAGGAGGCTCCCCACTAAAAGTAGAGTTTTAGTTGGTTATTTTCCAGAACTTATAAAAAGCAAAAATTATCCCAAGAGTGTTCATGTGATTACCTTTTTAATATCTGTAACTTCAAGTGCCCTGGGTGGTTAAAAGTCTAAGTTGTTGGATTTGGAAAAGTGTTAATCAGGTATATTCTTTTTGTGTTTGTAGTGAAATGTCTATACCATATGGTAAGATGAATTACAAGGACTTCATGAAGAGTTAACTCATTGCAGTCTGATTTTACAAGTGTGAGCTATAGAAAAATCAAGTAGAAGGATATCCTTTTTTTGTTGTTATGTTTTGTTTTGTTGTTGTTGAGTTTAGTGTATTCTGTTTTTTGTGGTAAAGGGCTAGGAAATGTGTCATGATATTAGAGGTAGATTTATTTACTTACCTAATAAAATCCAAATGAAAGCCATTTGAGAATGTTTAGATATTATTGGGAAACTTGGCAGGAGTTAAATCTCCTCTTGAACTTTTCTTGTTAAAAACCTTGTGGTTAAGTAAGCCTATCTGAGGACTTTTCTGTGAATGTGCCAACATACTAGGATAAACAGTATCAGAAATGATCAGAGTCTTTAAAGAAAAAGCCTAAGAGAGCTAGGACTTGCCGTCTACAAGAAGGAATAGTAGGTTGGAAAATGACAACCCTTATCTTTGAATTGAGTTGAATGACCCAGTTTCTGTGTATAGCTTTTTGTTTCTTAGCGTATAGTGAAAAGTTTGAGTCAGCAGAAAGACTTTGTTTGTGTAGTCTGTTTGCGAGGTCTGCCAAGCTGGCTAGAGGAAACATTGCTTAGGTCTTTAATAAAAGGCCAAACTTGAGTTTTAAAAAGGAGAAGGTTTCCAAGTTTGGTTCACATTTCATTCAGGAGGCTTTGTTGGCCCAAGCTCTGGGTCCATGGTGAAGAGATGAACACTGCATTGATGAACTGTTTGTTTTTGGAGATCTTTGGTGAAGCCACATATGAGCACTGTAGTTGTAGTCAGAAATTTTCTTCCATGTATTAGTGGTTCTGGGTTATTATTCTCTGAAGAATTAAAAACAATTATCTTTGGTCTTAAAAATAGTTTATTTCTGTCAGAATTATATTATGACACATCAGTTTTCAACTTGGAACAGTTTTAAATGACTTTTCTTCTAAGAGTGAATTTAACTGACCTGATTTGGCCATGACTTTGCAGAGTGAATTTTAATTATCTTAGCTGAAGTGCTTACTTCCCATGTTTTGAAACATTTTCAAGGAAAAAGTTTTAGTCAGGATATGAGATACCTAGAAACCTAGTGAGCCACTTTTTTATTTGTTTCCTCTTTTGTTTAAAATTGCTCGTGTTATTATGAGCCTTTTAATTTTTACTCTGAATTTTTGTACTCCAAGAAATATTTTTCTTTTATTTATTTTTATTTTCCCCCCAAATATATTTCTTTTAGACTAGGAAGTTTCATTGTTTTGTTAGTCTCTCAAATATTAACAATAGAATTATTTGTTATTTATTGTGAATTTTATGCCCTTGTTCTTTTAAAAAGATCACTTTATAGTAAAATAGAGTTTTGTGATCACAAGCGTCTCATTATTTATTATGCCAAAACTGGTACAGAAACAGAATAGCAACATGTCATTAATGCCTTTCATTTTCTGATTAAAGCAGGACAGGGAATCTCCTGCCATTTGGCTGAAACGTGAGTCTTCATTTGAAGGGAAGAAAAGCTCTTTTTCTTGTCAATAAATGTCATTCTTTTTGCAGAAATCAAAATTTTTAATTTTCAAACCGAAGGCAGTCTGAAACAAATGCGCTTTAAAACATTAATCACAGTTTTTAAGGGTTCATGCCTCATTAGTCAAAACCTCATTTCAAATGCAGCATAGTCCTGTTTGAGAAAAAGCTATCATATCATTAAAAAATTGCAAAAACATTTTTGGTTTGAGCCTTGAAACAATAAACATCTTAAATTTAACATTCTAGTCTGTTTTACAGTGAACTGTTTATTTTTTAAACTAAAAAGCTAAGCAGATTTAAACTTAACCAGAAGAATGTTGTTCTAAACCAAAGAATTCATATAACTGTATAATGATACACAAACTATGTGATAAAAAGAATGAAATTTTTTGTTTTGTTTTGTTTTCTAAAGTCAGTCATTTTCAACAACATCTGTAGATATGCTGGATGTAAATAGAATCCAAGTGGAGACAGCACAGAGATTTACTCAATTACATGATGATTTGGGTTTAATATAAAAATGAAGAATACTAGGGTGTTCATAAATAAATTTAATCTTGTCAGTCAATAAATGAATACTTTGAGTACCTCCCAAATAGCCCTAATATTGTGAGTTATAATATAGCCTATCAAAGATGCTATCCTAGGTATATTTCACCAAGATATTGAAATCATTGCATAAAGATACAGATGAGCATTTTGAAATTTTTAATAATAAAGAAAAAAAGAGAATGTCCCGAAAATACTAACATTTAGAGAAAAAAGGCAGCACAGGTGAAAATTACAGGCAAAAGAAAGTTAACACTAGAATTTGCTTTAAATCTGAACCTTTGTGTTTTAAAAAGCGAGAAAAAAGTTGGAATAATTTTTCATAGACATGATAAAATATGTTAAAAGTAAGATCTCCTTGACTCACAATTTTAGCAGCTAACCAAAAGTAAAAGAAAATTTCATTATGAAACTGTTCTCTTTTCCTTAATGAATGTCTGCCGTTCCGCAGATTCAGTTAGAACAGGGAGAGGAGATAAGTGAAGACCTGCATAGAGATTCTGAGGGGAATTCAAAGACTCTTTAGGAGGATGGTGCCCTATGATGTGTAAAGTTGCCACAAAGCTTGTCTCTGATTTCCAGGCCTCTCAGACCGGGAATCTGATTTCTCAGGTAGTGTGTTCATTTCAAGAGCCCACTCAAAAAATTAGCCTGTGGAGTTTGTCAAATGGGACTTTTCTCTGAATTAGTTTCCCCGTTTTCTGTTCTTACAGATAGTTAACTTTTGCTTTTTGTTTTTAGTAGATTTCTTTCTTCCTTAGTACAAAAGTAACATATTCATTGCATAATTTTTTCAAAACCATATAGACATATAAGACAAGTAAAGTCACCATCCTGGTTCTGGGAAAAAAATAATGCCCAATGGCCTAGGTCATCCACTGTGTATAGTAAGTTAACTTCTCTTCTGTGCTTCTAGAGAGACACCCATCCATGGGAGAAGTGAGAAAATAGTCATTCACAGCATTTTCTGTGCTCTGTGGGTTGGATGAGGAACCTGGATGAGAAAGGCTGATCTAGAGATGACAACTGTTATTTAAATGAGTATATGCTATTCTAGATCTTTCATATTCTCTCTCTTTGGCCCTCTGCCCCCATATATACACACACAAACCGCTTTTCTTTCATTTCTAAAAGTGCAATCAAACTGTACATACTAATCAACTTGGTCTTCATTTTCCATACAGTTTACAGGTCTCTTTTTTCCCTTGTTTTCCTGCATTTATTTGTTTCGATTTTGCTTACAGTCACTGAGGAGAACGTCTCCAACAGTCCCTGTCTTTTTACTATCCCACTTGCTTAGACAGTGCACCGTCATCTGCCTTCTCAGACCTTGCCCGCCACCTGTGATTTCTGGGCTCGTTACTCCTCACATCCTCCCAGTCTTTGCCCCATCTGTTTTCTTGGCTGTTTCTTCTACCTTTGGCCTTCCTGCTGCTTGGCTTGTTTTCTCCAACTCATGAGAATTGTTCTGGGCCTGGCTACAGTACCCCTCTCTCTGTAGACATCAGAGTATTTAGTGGGAAGTAAGGACCCAGCAGAAGAAAACACATGTCATTACTTATAGATGCTTCCTGGACAACTCAGCCCAGGATCCCTCCAGTGCCCGAGTCTCAAGCTTTCCTCAGTGTGTTTTTTATTTCAACCAGTCTGCATTATTTGTGGTTCCTCAAACACTTCCTGAGCTCTCTTGTTTCTGTGCCTTTACTCGCTGTGTTCCTTTGTTCAGAATGCTGTTCTCCCTCTTACTTCTAGTCTCCTTCCTTCAGCCCCTTGACTTTAAAAATCATCTGTCTTTCAAAGCCCTCATCAGAGGATACCACCTCTGTTTTTTTCTTTTTTGGCACTCTGGCTAAAAATGACTCCTTCTTGGGGCACTTGGGTGGCTCAGTCAATTAAACCTCTGCCTTCAGCTCAGGTCATGATCACGGGATCCTGGAATCCAGCCCCACGCAGGGCTCCCTGCTCTGTGGGGAGCCTGCATCTCCCTCTGCCTGCTCCTCTGCCTGCTTGTGCTCGTCCTCTCTCTGTCAAATGAATAGATAAAATCTTAAAAAAAAAAAAAAGTAAAAATGGTCCCTTCTTTTCCTTCTATTCTTTCATTAGTTCAGCAAATACTGGGGACCTGTTCTTGCCAATCATTTTGACCAAATGATAGTTTGTAAAACTCCTATTATGTTAAAGAGTATTCTGTACTATTCTTATTATTCTCTTGTCTATTACTTATATTATATCATCTTGTTTGTATAATAATACCCATTTATTTTCCTTACTTCCCTTGAAGGCATAAATTACATCTGGACCCACCTTATAACTGACATTTTTACCCATAGAAATGTTTAGTACATATTTATTGAATGAATGAAACTTTCTGATTATTTTAACGTGAGTATGCCAACATAACTTTCTTTAAATAAAATTATCTTTTGAGTAGATACACAAGTATTACTGACACAGGCAAGGAAGAAAATCTTTTAATGGATTTTGTAGGTAGGTACCTGATTTAAACACTCATCCATATCATGCTAAGTTTATTTTAAGCAGCTGTCCCTGGGTTTTTAAAGATGGTTTTAAGGTGAGCTGACCTGGGTTCATAGGTTGTCTGGCTGTCATTCTTGGTCGTGCTCTAGTGATGGAAGTCTCTCATGTTTATATGCTTGGCATAGATGGTTTTTCTGACAGAATCAAAACAAGGTGAGCGGAGCCTTTGAAACTTTTAGCTGTAGGCAGATCACAGACATCTGGTACTTTTTGGCCCGTAACTTCTTTTGAACAAGCTGAAAGGACTGTAGACTGCTAAAAGACCACATAATTTCATCTCTTTTCTCTTGTTAACTTTTGTATTTCTCTATTAGATGAAATGTATCTTAGCTCACTATACCCTGTATCCTAGATATGCCAAAAAAATCATGGTTTAAAACAGTTATTCTCAAAGTGTGTTTGGGGAAACTCTGGGGGTCCCCAAGTTTTTTCTGAGTTTCTAAAAGTCAAAACAGAGTAAGAAGACAACACTATTTGCCTTATTTACTCTCATTCTCTCACAAGTATCTAGTTGAATCTTCCAGAAGATACATGGCAAGTGATATCACAATATATTAAATACAGAGGCAGGTATGAGAATCTGTCTTCAATGAAAGCAGACATTAAAGATATTTGCAAAATGTAAAACAAGTTTCTTGTTTTGAAAAATAAAGTTATCTTTTATAAAAGTATTAAAATATAATTTTTATATTATTTAACAAATGAACAAATAACACTTTAACAAAGTAACATATAAAAATTTGTTAAAACAAATGAAAATAGGGGCGCCTGGGTGACTCAGTGGGTTAAAGCCTCTGTCTTCGGCTCAGGTCATGATCCCAGCATCCTGGAATTGAGCCCAACGTCGGGCTCTCTGCTCTTTGGGGAGCCTGCTTCCTCCTCTCTCTCTGCCTGACTCTCTGCCTACTTCTGATCTCCTCTGTCAAATAAATAAATAAAATCTTTTTAAAAAAACAAATGAAAATAAATTAAAATGTGTCAATTTTAATTTGTAATATGGTTAATATCAGTAGATATTAAAAGCTCTTTAGAATTTAGATTTTTGAAACCAAAAGTTTGAGAACCACTAGTTTAAAAATATTTAAAAGAGAACAGACCTTTAATGGATTACAAAATGAAGTCCTTTTGATGTAGTCAAGGCATCTTCAAACTGGAATATGTAATAATTGATCATATTGGTTTTTAGTTGTTGGGTGTTTAGGTTGAATACATACAGTTTTTTAGTCTTTTTTTTTTTTTAAGATTTATTTATTTTTAGAAAGAGAGAGAGAGAGTGAGCATGAGCAGGAGGGGCAAAGGGAGAGAAGAGAGACTCTCTAGCAGACTCTATGCCCAGTGCGAGGCCCAATGCAAGGCTCAATCTTATGACCTTGAGATTACAACCTAAGCCAAAACCAACAGTTTGAGGCTTAATGGATTGTGCCTCCCAGTTTTGTAGTCTTCAAAGTAGTATCACTACTTTTGGGTAGTGCAGTTCATCAAAGGATGACTTTTGATTTTGGCTCAAGTCATGATCTCAAGATCAAGAGTTTGAGCCCCACATCAGGATCTGCCCTCAGTGCAGAGTCTGCTTGGGATTCTCTGCCTTTCCCTCTGCCCCTCCCTCCACTTGTACCCTATCTCTCTGTAAAAGAATAAACAAAATCTTTTTAAAAAGAAGTAATATTATAGTGATATTCTTTTATATTGTGATTTTTCTAAATATCCTTAATTGTTTTATAATAAATTCCTAGAAAGAGAACAGAACTGCTGGGTCAGAAGGTACACAGAAGGAACAAGCATGTCTTTTTATATAAAGTTAGGGGCCAAATATACTCCTGTGGTGGTGGTGGTGATGGTGGTGATGGTAGTCCTGGTGGTGGTGGTTGGTGGTGGTGGTGGTTAATCAGCGCCCCAGGTAGTAGGAAGTTCAGTGTCTTCCTCTTTAAGCAGCCTCCTCCTCCTCCAAATTTGAGCCCCAGCAGTCTTACTCAGTCCCGCAGTGGTCCCATCCTTTTCCAAAGGCCAGAAGGAGATGTGCACTATGATAGTACACCATCTGTATTCCTTATCACTTTCTGTCAGTGTTAAAGACCAGTCCCATATTGTTTATTGGTAGTGGCTTGCCTAACTGCTGCTAGGATCCTCTTTCTGGCCAGACGTGGCCCATGTCACAGTAGTGACCCCACTTGGAGGTCCAGGTGGCGGTTTGTTAGTTCATGTTATTACCCTCAGCGATTCAATGCTGGGAAGGTTGAGGACACTTGTCTCATCAGCCCCATGCTGGGTCAGAATAAGCCCATAAGCCATTTGGGTGGCTCTTCATCATTAGTTTCAGTTAATCCATTTCCAAGGTCATTTTATTTCAGGAGTGTCCTTGTCTTTTCTTGCCAGTGGATTTGGTGTGAGCTGTGAGCTTCTTCTATAACAGAACTCCTTAACTTTGAGTCTGAGGAATCAAAGAGTGGGGTATTGTTTCTTCCCTTCCAGAAGAATGTAGGATCCTGACAAATCAGTTTCCCCAACTCTAGTACCTGATGCTGCTCGCTAAGAGGCTGGTTTTTCTAAACCATCCAGCCATGTCCCCTCCATGGGCTCCTTTCCCCTGAGTTCTGAGGATGGTGGTGCTTACCCATTACCTAACTTTGTCAACAAAAAGACCAACATGACCTAAGATTGCCAGCCTTAAAATAAGGAAGATTGTCATACTTTTTAAGTGTTTTCTTTTAGAGAGCATCTTATTTGAGCGCTGCGGCAACAGAAAGCTATTAAACACTTCTAAAGGCTTTGGACTTGTATTACTAATTGTACTCCAGAGAGGTCGGGCCAGTCTGCACTCCCATCAGCAAAAAATAGATTGCTAGGAAAAGACTTCTAAAACCCAAACTTGACTCTTAAAAGTCACTAATCATTAGAATTGTTTAAATATTACGGGAAACAACAAACTTTCCTCCCACTAGTTCTTGGTTAATTGTTAAATGCTCATTTTATTTGGTCACAAAGTTGTGATCTGTAGCATCTTGAATCGTGTCTTCTGTAATACAGTAGGTATACAGGGAAGAACAAATAAGAAGAAAATGCACAGCTTGAAATAATTGACAATGGCCTGCAGCTAATATGGTAACAACACTGTGTTTTAAAATTCACTTTTGGTGAGGGCAGGTGAGGGAGCTCATTTACTAAGTCTCCTAAGTGCAGGGAGCTCTATGTATGACTCCTGGTTTGCACCTCACAACAAACCTGTGTTGTTACTGTTCCCATTTTAGACGATGATGTTACTCCATAGATAGTAAGATTCAGAGAGGTAGTAAATTTCCTAAAGTCACACAGCTTTAAGTAAAAGTTGATGCTCCCTAAGAAAGTCCCATTTAGGACTAGATACACAATTCTCCAGGGGCAGAATTTCGAGAATTAGCCTCTTTCTCACCTTCTCCAAAGTCAAAGGAGTCTGCAGAAGGCTCTTACTGCTTCTGTACAGTCTTTGCACAGGGCTTGTAAGGAATTAGAGCCAACTACACAGTTAGAGGCACAGTCCCAAAGGCTTCCCTGAATTCTGACACCAACTGCAAGTTGGAGGGGGTTCCCTCAAACTTCTCTCAGGCTTGATAATTCACTGAAAGGACTCCTAGAACTCAGTGATCACTGATACAGTCAGTCACTGATACATGACTAATACAGTCATGATTTATTACAGAGAAAGTGCAAATTGAAATCAAGGGAAGAAGCACATAAGGTAGGGTCCAGAAGAAGTATAAAACGTGGAGCTTCCCTTGTCCTCTCTGTTTAAAATGGCCCCCACACATAGTGATGTCTGGGGTTGCTAAGCTCGGGAAGGCTGTGATGTATCTTACAGAGAAAGATACAAGTGTTAGATGAGCTTCCCCGAGTCAGGAGTTAAAGTGCTGTTGGCCATGAGTTCAGTATTAATGAATCACAATCACAATGTTTATTAAATAAGGTGTCTTTAAACAGAAGCACAAATAAAACAAGGTTATGTATTGATGGGCTGAAGAGAATGTTGTGACTAGAGGCATACAGGAACCTAATCATGTGTATTCCGCTAGGAGCAATCGTTCACTTATGCGATGTTCAAGGTGGCCTCTGTAGAATATAACTAGGACAAATAATGAGAACCAACTGTATTTTGTTCTGTTACTTCGTTACTCATTTATTCATATAATCTTTTATTTGTTCATTAAAAAACATATTTGAGCACTCCTTCTGAGTGCCAAGCAATTTCTAGAATTGGCTTAGAATTTCCTTTTTTGTGTTCTTATGCCTGTCATTAATAGTCTTGCTGTAGCCCTCTGGCTTGAAATATTTGTGTGGTTTATTAGTGAAGTGTTTAAAGGCTGAGGGGAATGGTGAGTTTATTATCATTTTTACTTAACCTACATATGCTAGATCCAACCTTCACGATAAACTTTCCAGGAATTTTCTTGCCTCCTTGGAGACCAGGATCTTTTGGACCTGACTCCTTAATGGGTTTATATCGGGTGCCAGCAGAACTAGGTGACGTAGCTGGCCACAGATTTCCATGTTGCTGTGTCTGCCAATTTAGCTATGTGATCTTGGAGGCAGAGCTTCAGACCAACAGAATTAATACTGAGTTGTGCTTTACTGATGAGACCATACTGGTGCCTCTCTTTTTTCTAATCCCGCCCCCCCATCATGTGTTTGTATTCTCATCTCTTTCCACCTCTTTACACTCCTAAGTCCTCATTCAGGCAGAGTGAGGGGAGATGGACTGAAGAGCAGATATTAACCTCATTTCCTTTGTGGGTCCCTGGATGCATTGTCTTCCAATGGAATGTTTCTCATTTCTTGGTTGTGGTTATCCATGATGAATGAAGAAGTACCTTGCTGCTCTTCTCTCCTGATGTTAATAAAACCATTTATACTGGAATTCCCCAAATGTGATGGGGAAGGTACATCTCCAAGGATTAAGTGTTACCTGGTCAGTATTACTGAAAAAGAAAAATTCCAGTGATTTAAGGGATCTTTCAGTGAAATTGTTACGGGGTTATGCCCGAAGATGCAAAGACTTTATTGACTATTAGTGACTGTGAGAAATGAGTTGCAAAAATTAACCTTGGTGTTGTTATGTGATAACCAGTTGGATAAATACAGTAACTTTCTTTGAACATCTTTGTGAAACTGTACTCCAAGAAAGTAAGGACCAAGACTAAAAAACCTGTGAATGCCCTTTAGAGTCTAACACAATGCCTAGGACACATAGACCTCAACAAATATATATTAAATATATGTGTAAATATATACTGATATAGTTTAATTATATTAAATATATGCAAATATGCAATTAAGTATCAGTATTCAATAATGTTAATTTTGTGTTTATTCTTCCAGATACAGATGAATATAGACCTCCTGTTTGGAAATCTTACTGTAAGTATACAAATAATTTTAAATTGGGTGGGTTATCGTGCTTTATAAGTGATAGAGAAATAATAAGATCATTAGATAGGAAGATTCATTTCATTTTATACCCGTTATTGAAAAATTAATTTACAGCAGGATTTGAGAATAGCCCAGAAATAATTGTGGGAAAAAAGGAGTGTATCGATAAGGTGTGTCTCTGGTTTGCATGTCTGGAATGCATCTCATCCCTCTGAGTTTGCGTGGAATTCCATATTGAACTTGAGGCCACTTGTTTTCAGTGGCTGATAAAAACTAGTGCCAAGAGAAGCTAACTAAGAATTGAAGCAGTATAGTTATTCTTAAATCCTAATTCTTTGTATGAGAAAGTACTGTGTAAGTGATAAGTCAGGGGGCTATCTTGATAGAATGAGTGGCTGAAAAGAGGCAAAAGAAAAGAGGGTTTTTGCGTGTGTTTGTTTTTTATAGGAATTGCTTTCCCAAATACACAAGGGAGGCATTTGAATTTGAATTCTATATTGCTCTTTAAAATTTGCATTAGAGTAAAAATCGTTTCCAAAGAGTTTAGGTTCTTAGTCCTTTATTTTCCCTTCCTTTCTCCCTAGAGAATATTATTTCTTCAAGTAAAAGATATTTCAGATTTTTAAAAAGTGGAAAGAGGATTCATACATCAGAGAAGCTTTAAAAAGAAATCGATGAATGCACTATTGCAGACAGCAGTACTGGAAGGTTTTGTTTATCTATAAAGTTGGATAAGCAACCTAAGAAACCTGTACTTTAAATACCCATTTTTAACATCTTTGTAAATGTTGAGTTATCCTCAGTTTGGTATCGGTACATTGCTGGAATTTGCTGACGAAGGAGCAGCGATTCAGATTCTTGGTTTTATGTTCCCAGAACAACAGATAGCTTTATTTTAATAGGTTGCTACTTTGGGCTAATTATAGTAAGTAAAATATGAACAGTCTCTAAAAATATTGCCATAGAGGCTTTTTCCCTCATCCCTGCTGGTGCCTTTTTATTTCTGGGGAGTATAGTTCAAAGAATGTATAAAAATGACTAATGTTCTTTACTTCTTAGAGATTTTATCTCATTCTCTCATTGGCTAGAAGCCTTTTTAAGATTCTTGTCTACATTTTCGGGTTTTCAATTTACCTTTGTTCCCTTTTCTCTGACTTGTACCTTGCACATTTTTGTTTGTGTAAGATCATCTATGAAGCCTCACACAGTTATTAAATCATGGTCGTGATTTTTTTCCCCCCTTGAAGAATATTGAGCAGTAAATGTATGGGTGATTTGTATTTTTTGTATCTCTAAATGTCTTACAGTAGCTACTATGTTTTTTAAAAAGGCATTTTTTGTTTTGGTGACAATTCTGCTACTGAATTTTATAGTTTCTTTTAGTAATCTCAGTGCCTGAGCTCCACCCAACGTAATTCTATAAACTTAAAAATATGAACCAGTAGGAAAATAAAACCAGCAAGATGCCTAAGTTGAGGACTCTTTTTTTTTTTTTTTAAATAAGATTTTATTTATTTATTTGCCATCAAGAGAGGGAACACAAGCAGGAGGAGTGGGAGAGGGAGGAGCAGGCTTCCACTGATCAGGGAGCCCCATGTGGGGCTCAATCCCAGGACCCCGGGATCATGACCTGAGCCGAAGACAGATGCTTAAGGACTGAGCCACCCAGGTGCCCCAGGACTCTTTTAAAATAAATATAGTTTTATTGCCTTTTTTTTTTTTTTAAGGATTTTATTTATTTATTTAGAAAGCACAAGCAGCGGGAGAAGCAGGGGGAAGAATCCTCCAGCAGAGTCCCCATGAGTGCAGAGCCCCATGCAGGGCTGGGTCTCATAGCCCTGAGACTGTGAACTGAGTGGAAATCAAATATCAGACCCTTAACTGACTGAACCACCCAGGCGCCCCCGTTCTGTTGCTTTTTGATACAAATTGCTTGACTTAAACCAGTGCCTTAGCCTGTAATAAACAAGGTGAGTGTGCACCAGGCCCAGAGGGGAAGTGGAGCCTGGATGCCTTGTTTGCAGGGAGTGGGTCGTAATGAGCTCCCCTTTATCGAGCCCTTGCTCGGATGTTGTCACATTTTCTGATATTTTGGAAGTGGAATTCTCTTTTACCTTTGTTGTTACTGTTAAATCTCTTAGTTTTTAAATGTTAAAAACAAATTTAGGGCACCTGGGTGGCTCGGTTAAGTGTCTACCTTCGGCTCAGGTCGAGGCCCCAGGGTCCTGGGATTGAGTCCCACATTCAACTCCCTGTTCAGCGGGAAGCTTGCTTCTCCCTCCCTCTTTCTGCCGCTCCCCTTCCTTGTGCTGTCTCTTTCTCTCTCTGACAAATAAATAAAATCTTTAAAAACAAACAAAAAAACCAGGTTTAAATTTAGAAAACAGCAAACCAAACATGTGAGCCTATTTGACCTCAAGATACCTATTTGTGATTGCCAAACTTAATTAACAATTTTGTTACTGTCTCAGGGTACTGAGAAATTCACCAATGACGATATAAGCATTGACATTTCTAAGGCGATTGAAAAATGTTAAGTACTCTAAATCATATGTCTTCTCATCTTGAATTCAGCAATTAATTTTTGGTGAATCATTTAATGATTGTGCAATTTAAATTTCACCTGAGTTCCAGTTTAAATTACCAAGAATTCTAAATTGAGAAGAGCCTAAATTAGTCAGTCTTTATTATGGTGACCTTTTAAATGGTCTTTCCGATAGGTATTCCTTGAATTCATATGTTACATTCAGTTCTACAATAGCTGAGGTCCCCCTTCTATGTTAGTTGTTAAAAATGGGCCTTAAAGGTAAACCAACCATTGGTCACAAATGAGGAAACATTTGTATAAAAATTACTCCTTTCCATGAAGCTCAGCTATATCCTTTGAAACACTGGTTAAAATAAAGGCTACAATTCTCGTGTGAGGATATTATCACTCCTTTTTTTTAAAATTGGTTTATCTTAATGTGTGCTTAGTGAATGGGTAAATCTATAACTGGTGATAACCATATACTTCAGTATTTGTGCTTTGAATCAAAATCGATGTTTTATATTCTCCAGTAACTTTTAAGATCCTTCTTGACTACCATTCAGTTCTCATAATTTAGTTTCCATAGGTGATGGTACTTTCCCAAGCATTTTCTTGATAAAGAAGAACTGATCTTTTGAGGATTACTAAGAGTGGAAATGTGCATTGACTTTTCACATGGACTAGTTAGCCATATGGAGGAGTGGACCTGAAGAATCCTCCCTTTGTGCAAATCATGTGTTGGCTTCTGTTAGGAGGATAGAGATTTATCTGGGGGTGTCTGGGTGCTGTGTGTGTTTTGTCAGTCTCAGGACTGGACAGACTTGGTCTCTCCTCTTTCTAACATTCTCCGAGAGCTGAGAACTATTCCTTCCATATCATCTCTATCTTTAACAGCGTATTCACAGGAATATTTTTGAAAAATAGACTTTCACAATAAAATATGGATATCTAAAACTATTTTTAATATGTAAAATGTCAGACATTTTTGCAATGAGGAGTAAAAGACAAAGGAATTCATTTCTATCAGTAGAATTTCATACATTATGAGGGAGTGGGTTTTGTTGTTTGATTGTTTTTTGGTTTTTAAGTAGGAAAGCTATGTTGTCTTGGTACCTTTTAAATTACAGCATTTCCCTGGTTTTGGTGGTGAATTCAAGAAACATCCTAGCAACCAAATAGTAATGTAAATAATTCTATGTATTAGTATTGGTCACCTATGTATATTAATCTTTATTGAGTGTTTTCTAGGTGTTAGCAACTATTTTACATCTCCCACATATAATAACTTATTTAATTCTTTCAGTAATCTGTCAAGTAGAAACTATTATTATCTCCATTTTACAAATGAGGGAAACCAAGGTAAAGTATATAGGTTTGATGGCAAAGCTCCAGTGTTCAAGCCCCAAGTGATCTGTTTCAAGAGTTAAGATTCTTAACTGCCAGAGTATATATTCCCTTTACAAAGCAATACAGAACAGTGAAGTATGTCTGTATATGTGCTTGGTGTATATTTTAGGTATATACATACATATATACGTGTACATAGTCTAATTATATATGTGTGTATATATGTATAGTGTAATTAAGTGTATTTCCATATGTCCCTATGATAAATATAAAAATATCAGAAGTGGAGTCTATATAATGATATCCAGTTGAAATTTTTTTTTTAAGAATTTATTTATTTATTTGACAGAGAGAGAGAGTAGAGTACAAGTTCAAACAAAAAAACAAACAAAAAAACCAGGTTTATATTTAGAAAACAGCAAACCAAACATGTGGAGAGAGAGGGAGAAGCAGGTTTCCCATTGATCAGGGAGCCCCATGTGGGGCTTGATCCCAGGACCCTGGGACCATGACCTGAGCGGAAGGCAGATGCTTAACTGACTGAGCCACCCAGGAGTCCCTGTCCAGCTGAAATTTTTTTAAAAAATGATTTTATTTATTTATTTGATAGACGCACAGCAAGAGAACAAGCAGGGGGAGTGGAAGAGAGAGAAGCAGGCTTCCTGCTGAGCAGGGAGCCAGATGAGGGCAGGATCCCAAGACCCTGGGACCACAACCTGAGCTAAAGGTTGATGCTTAACGACTGAGCCACCCAGGGGTCCCTGTCCAATTGAAATTTAAGTCATTCATTATCTGACAATTGCAGAAGGCTGGTTAGTTTGATGTTATGGTGACAAAATGTCTAAGTATTTAAATACATTATTAACTTACATTCAATTATATGTGATTATGTATGTAGAAATAGAAGAAAAAATACCTCCAAGAGATAAAGTTAGATAAACATAAGCATACTTTCTCTGATGACTACCATTTTTTTGTTCTTTATTTCTTCATTACAAATCAGAAAGCCTGAAGGGAGGGTAGAATATCATAGTATTGGTATCACTCTAAAAATTACCCTCCTCAGTAGTTAACAAAGTTCCTTCAGTACCTGAATTCTATCTTGTGCTGCACTTGCTCAGTGGAAGAAACGGTGATAACTTTGGCTCAGAAATTTGGTTTTTAGGGGAGATTATCTTTGAAGATAGACGTTTGCAGTATAAATAGGGGAGAAAAGCAGCACATCTGTTACTTCTAACATAAATCCTAATTTTAGCTTCAAGTTTGACATGTAATAATGTGCTTTAAGAATATATAACCATTATTGGCTTATATGAGAGACATGATTTATGCAGTACATCCACCAAGAATTGGAGAAAATAAAAGACCAGATTATGGAGAACACAGCCAAATACCCAGTACTGATTTGTTAAGAGGTAAAAAGACATTTGTATGGATTTTGATTTTGCTATTTATGCTTGCTTTTGGGCTTTCATTAAGTTTAGATTGTTCTGCTTTCTTTGCATTGCTCTTAACAAATTTTAATTTAATAGCAAATAGGACAGTACCACAGTTTTCTTGGGAATGTAAAAAAGCAGCCAATTTGTGATTCCTAATATAGTCAAACTTTCTACAAAAGGGACATTTAGGATTATTTGTATAGCAGAATATTAGAAAAAACCTGAATGTTTGTCCGTAGGAGACTAATTGAATAAACTCAAACACTTAAGAAAAGAATAAGGACGTTTTCTATGAGCTCATATGGAATGATTTACTCTCTCTCTTTACAGTGTATCAGTTGCAACAGGAAGCCCCTCATCCTCGAAGAATTACCTGTACTAACGAGGTGGGTGTGATGAAACTGTTACAACAAAATGTCTCTCCCCTGCCTGTTTCCTGAACTCTGACCTTTAGCAGCAGGGTTATTTGTGGGGTTAGCCAATTATGTTTGTTAGTGCGAAGAAATTGTACTTGAATGCATTTTTCATAACATTCAACTGCCACTTTTTAATGGACTATTCAGAACACAGTGTGTTCTGAACTATAATGGGACATTATAGTTTCAAATGATATTTAGTGTTCTTCTTAGTCAAGTCATATATTCTTCCAGTTTTCATTTTTTATTCTTTTTGAAACCAAGTCTGAAAGCATTATTTTTTTTTGAAGGCATTATTGAAGTATTCCGTTAAGAAAAGATTTAAATTGTGGTTTTAAATATGCACAGAAGACACAGTTCACCAAAAAAGTTATGACTTAATAAAATATGTGAAATGATATTCAGCTTCACGAACAATAAGAGAAATGCAAATTAAAATACACGGAGTGACCACTGTCACCTTTTCAAATTGGCAGAAGTTCAAAAGATTTGAATATGCTTAGCTAGTATGTCTGTGAAGAAACAAACACACTCATATATGGCCAGTACGAATGTGAAGGCCTAGAATATTAGCAGGGTTTTATGACAGCTCACAAGACTGGGCCTGCATTTATCTCCCAGTCCAAGTTCTGGTGGTTTACCCTCATGAATTTCCTGTACAAATAGGAAATTACATATGCCCAGAGTTGTTTATTATAGGATTACTTGTAACAGCACAATATTAGAAAACACCTAAACTCTGTCCATAGGACACTGATCAAATAAACTGGGATATTAGGAAGAATAAGGAAGATTTCTATGAGTTAATCTGGAATGATATCCAGATAGAAAATATACATAGAAAAAAAAGAAAATTATAGAGAGATATATATAGACATTGGAGATATGATAATTTCCGTTAGACCCACTGCAATAAAGAAAGTCAAAGGAGTTTCTTTGTTTTCTAGTGCGTATAAAATTATGTTCACACTACACTGTAGTCTATTAAGCATGTGATAGCATTATGTCTGAAAACACAACGTACGTGCCTTAATTTAAAAATACTTCATTGCTGCAAATGCTGTCATGGGAGCTTTCAGTGAGGGGTGAATCTCTTTGCTGGTGGATGTCCATGCCTCAGTGCTGATGGCTGTGCCTGATCGGGGAGCTGGTTGTTGAAGGTGCAGGTGGCTGTAACAATGTCTTAACATAAGACAACGGTGAAATTTGCCACATTGGTGGACTCTTCCTTTCATGAACAGTTTCTTGGCAGCATGCGATGCTGTTCAATAGTGTTTTAGCCACAGCAGAACTTCTTTTGAAATCGGGGGTCAGTCCTCTCAAACCGTGCTGCCTCTCTGTCAGCTAGGTTTATGTAACACTCTAAATCCTTTGTCGTCATTTCCACAGTCTTCACAGCCTCTTTATCAGGAGTAGATTCCATTTCAAGAAACCACTTTACTTTGTTCATTTGTAAGAGTCAACTCCTTGTCTGCTCAGGCGGCAGCATGAGATCGCTGCATTGCCATCATATCTTCGGGTTCCACTTCGAGTTCTCTTGCTGTTTCCACCACAGTGGGAGTGCTTCCTCCATTAGAGGCTTGAACCCCCTCAGAATCATCCGTGAGGGTTGGAATCCACTTCTTCCAAACTCCTGTATTTAATGTTGTTATTTTGACCTCTTATGAATCATGACTATTTTTAGTGACATCTAGAATGGTGAAGCCTTTCCTGAAGGTTTTCAGTTGTCCATCAGAGGAATCCCTATCTGTGGCAGCTATAACCTATGAAATGTATTTCTTAAATAATAAGACTTGAAAGTCAGAATTGCTCCTTGATCCATGGGCTGCAGAAGAGATGCTGTGTTAGCTGGCATGAGAACATCATTAGTCTCACGGCACCTCTCCATCAGGCCTCTTGGGTGGCCCAGTGCATTGTCACTGAGCAGTCATTTTATTTATTTTATTTATTTATTTATTTATTTATTTATTTATTTGACAGAGATCACAAGTAAGCAGAGAGGCAGGCAGAGAGAGAGAGAGAGAGGAGAAGCAGGCTCCCTGCAGAGCACAGAGCCCGATGCGGGGCTCGATCCCAAGACCCTGGGATCATGACCTGAACCAAAGGCAGAGGCTTTAACCCACTGAGGCACCCAGGTGCCCCACTGAGCAGTCATATTTTGAAAGGAATCTTTTTTTTTTCTGGGCAGTAGGTCTCAACAGTGCACTTAAAATATTTAGTAATTCAAGTTGTAAACCAATGTCCTGTCATCCAGATTTTTTGGTTCCATTTATAGAGCGCAGGCAAGATAGATTGAGCATAATTCTTTTTAAAAATATTTTATTTATTTATTTGACAGAGAGATCACAAGTAGGCAGAGAGGCAGGCACAGAGAGAGAGAGAGAGAGGGAAGCAGGCTCCCTGCCAAGCAGAGAGCCCAATGTGGGGCTCGATCCGAGGAGCCTGGGATCATGACCTGAGCCGAAGGCAGAGGCTTTAACCCACTGAGCCACCCAGGCGCCCCGATTGAGCATAATTCTTAAATGCCCTAGGATTTTTGGAGTGGCCAATGAGTATTGGCTTTAACTTAAATTTACCAGCTGCATTAAAGCTACCAGCTGCATTAGCTCTTAACAAGAATCAGCTTGTATTTTGAAGCTTTGAAACCAAGCATTGACTTCTATCTCCAAAATCCCTAGATGGCATATTCTTTTAATATAAGTCTATTTGATCTACGTTGAAAATCTTTTACTTAGTGTAGCCACCTTCATTAATAATCCTGGCTAGATCCTTCTGGAGAACTGGCTGCAGCTTCCATATCGGCCACCTGCGGCTTCCCCTTGCACCTTGATGCTGTGGAGATGGCTTCTTTCTTTAAACCTCACGAACCAGCCTCTGCTTGCTCCCAGCTTGTCTTCTGCAGCCTCCCCACCAATCTCAGCCTCCAGAGACTTGAGAGCTGGGGCCTTGCTCTGGATTAGGCTTTGGCTTAAGGGAATGTTTTAGCTGGTTTGCTCTTTTATCCAGACCACTAAAACTTTCTCCATTATCAGCAATAAGGTTGTTTTGCTTTCTTATCATTCATTTGTTCACTGGAGTAGCACTTTTTAAAAAAACATGATTCTAATTCTTTTTATTGTGGCAAAATAAACATGGCACAAACTTTACTATTATAATCATTTTTAATTTAAATTCAGTTAGTTTTTGATAATAATGTTCAGGCATTCGTTAGTTGAGTGTCTCACCCAGCGCCCATGCTAGCATGTGCCCACTTTAATGCCCATCACCCAGTTACCCCCATCCCCCAACCCACCTCCCTTTCTACAACCCTCAGTTTGTTTCTTGGAGTCAAGAGTCTCATATGGTTTGTCTTCGTCTCTGATTTCTTCCAATTCAGTCCCCCCACCCACCCCTGTTGTCCTTTTAATTTCTTTCAAGAATTTTTCCTTTGCTCTCACAGCTTGGCTAACTGGTACAAGAGGCCTAGCTTTTGGCCTGTCTCTACTTTTTTTATTTTTAATTTTTTAAAGATTTTATTTATTTATTTATTTGACAGATGGAGATCATAAGTAAGTAGAGAGGCAGGCAGAGGAGAGAGGGGGAAGCAGGCTCCCTGCCGAACAGAGAGCTCGATGCGGGACTCAATCCCAGGAACCTGAGATCATGACCCGAGCCAAAGGCAGTGGCTTAATCCACTGAGTCACCCAGGTGCCCTGGCCTGTCTCTACTTTTGACATGCCTTCCTCACTAAGCTTAATCATTTCTATGTTTTGATCTAAATAGAGAGATATGTGACTCTTTCCCTTGAACACTTAGAGGCCTCTGTTGGGTTATTAGTTGACCTAATTTCAATATTGTCGTGTCTCAGGGAATAGATCTGGGGGGAATAGGAAGGAGATGGAGGAATGTCCTGTGGATGGAGAAATCTGAATACAGTATATGTCACTATTAAGTTTGCTGTCTTATAGAGGTGCAGTTCGTGGTGCTCCAAAACAGTTACAGTAGTGACATTGAAGATTACTGATCACAGATCATCACAGTGAAAAGTTTGAATATTGTGAGAATTACCAAGTTGTAACACAGAGACAGAAAGTGAACAAATGCTGTTGGAAAAAATGGCACAAATAGCCTTGTTTGATGCAGGGTTGCCAGAAACCTACAACTTGTTAAAAAAAGCCAAAAACAACACAATATCCGTGAAGCACAGTAAAATGAGGTATGCCTCTATGTTAATTATGGTTCATTTTCGGTAATAAAGAAGGGAAAAAAATAAGGCTTATTTTTGCAAAAGAGAAACATAGGAAGAATTAAGCCAGAAACCAATGAAATAATTATCTGTAAGGAGTGCTTTGGGGGGCAGTTTGGGGAGGATAAGGCTGGAGGATACGTTTTTATTTAGTTGTGACTTTTGAATTATGCAACTATTTCACATATGCAAAGAACAAAATTAAGTAAGAAATGATAAAAAAGCAAACCCTAAACTTGAATACAAATAGAAATAAATGACCCTAACAAATTCATAACATACCCCAAAATTAATTTAAGTAGCTTATAAATATTTTGACTGTACAGACTTGGAGGGAAAGTATTCTAAGAATCATAACCTACAAAGAGATCTTTATACTTAGCCATTTGTTGTTATTAGTGGTACTTGTGTAGTAATTCTGAAATTATTTTGTGTGTAATATAGGACAGAATAAATGAGTAACTGTATTGGATTTTGGGGAACCAGTGTTTTGAGGGGATATAAATATGGACTAGAAGGAAATTGAGAAGTGCAGCATGGTTTTGAATTTGAATTGGGGGTATAAATATGACTTCACAGATTTATAAAAATTCATTTTCTGTCTTAGTCCATGGAAAGGCTTTAGAAGCAGTGATGCCCTAGTAAGAATGGAAATACTCAGTGCCCAAAGTTTGATTTCCAAATACTACTTCCTACTGAAAGGAGCCAATTCTCCTTAGAGAAATTCCTGATTCTGGAACATGGGGCAGGCAGTGAGATTCTAGAACATTTTTTTTTTTTTAAGATTTTATTTGTTTATTTGACAGAGAGAGACAGAGAGGTCACAAGTAGGCAGAGAGGCAGGCAGAGAGAGAGGGAGAAGCAGGCTCCCCGCCAAGGAGAGAGCCCGATGTGCGGCTCGATCCCAGGACCCTGGGATCATGACCTGGGCCGAAGGCAGAGGCTTAACCCACTGAGCCACCCAGGCACCCCTAGAACATTTTAAATCAGAAAGAAACAGGAGCTCAGAAATGGATGGGAGCATGTCAAAAGATCTAGCAGCCCACTTCAATGAAGGGTTCTCACAGGCTAGATTTGGGATAATTTGATATCAAAAAGAAAAATGATAGTAATGAATTATAACACATTGAATGATAAGATAATGTTAATCCATAATGATACTTAACCAAAAAACCCTACCTCAGTGCAGAATAAAAATGGGGGAGAGGGGCAGAATGTAAAGTTGTCCTTTACAGTAGAAAGGTGGCTAAACATGTAGAGTGATAATGCTTTGTGCTGGTAATTGAGTCAGGCAAGGATCATCACTGGGCATTAAAACCACTGAGTGAAAGATCTTAGATGAGGAGGATATTTACATGGTCTCAAGGTGTCGCCCTACCAATTTTTTTATGAATTGGAAAGAGAAAGATATGTTTTCATAGTGAAGAGATCTGGCAGTCACACCTTTATCCATGTGATCAAATTTAACCTTACCTCTAATGGGTCAAACTGATGTGTCTCCGGAAGTGATGTAATGAGGCACGCACAGCACCATCTATGCGGTATTTCTGCCAAAATGCTTAACTTCTTTTTATGAAGTATGAATCAGACACATCCAAAATGTGTACATTCTGTAAGACATCAGTCCTGCAAATGTCATTTTCATAAAAGAAATAACAGTGGTGGGACCATTCTCAAATGAAGGAGACTAAATCCTCCCCAAATGCAGCACAGGTACCTTGATAGGGTCCTAGAGATCGACATCTCTCTCTCTCTTTGTCTGTCTCTCTTTCAAGATATGTAGTGTAATTAGATAAATTTGAATAAGAACTATATATTAGGTAATATGGAATCATAATAACTTTCTTGGATGATATACTATTTAACAGAATTGCTTCTTCATTTTTCAAGATATGTTGAAATGGATGTTGTTATTGGGAAAACTGGCTAAATACTGAATAGCTCTGAGAATACAGAGTCATAAAAAGTATAAATTTATCAAACTAGTCAGGGATTTCATCTGATTGTCTTTTTTTAAGATTTTTTTTTTTTTTTTGATAGAGAGAGATTACAAGTAGGCACACAGGCAGGCAGAGAGAGTGGGGGAAGCAGGCTCACCGCTGAGCAGAGAGCCTGATGCGGGGCTTGATCTGAGGACCCTGAGATCATGACCTGAGCCGAAGGCAGAGGCTCAAACCACTGAGCCACCCAGGCGCCCCTCATGAGATTGTCTTTTAAATGTCCTATGGCAGTTTAAGAATTTGTAGATGTCCAGTCTGAACATGTGTATGTATGGAATAAGTATATAGTGTGTAATGGTTCCATTTTATTGCTACTGTGCCAGGATCAAGGATGATGAAATAATTTTATATGTAGTGAGAATTTTTTTTTAAATGCTGTTTAAAAAAACATTTCATTTTGTTTCATACTCTGACCAGACACAACTTTTTAAACTTTTAACAGAAAGTGAGATTTGGACTATAGTTCTGTGAAAAGTCTGGAAGTACTAGTAACACAGTTATCTTTATTGAGAAATATCTATACTTGCCTTTCTCAAAAGAATCTGAGGCCACACAAATGAAGACGTAATAAAAGGAGTAAAAAAAGGAAAGTTAAGGCAGGTAAAAAAGAAACAACAATGACATCATTCAATTGCAGTGCTGATTGAGGATCAGTAACGTTGTGTGAGGAAAAGGAAACCACAGGAATAAAGTACATAACTCTTGAGGACCAGAAAGGCTAATAAGATCCTATTTCTTAAAAAATATTTTATTTATTTATTTGACAGAGATCATAAGTAAGCAGAGAGGCAGGCAGAGAGAGAGGAGGAAGCAGGCTCCCTGCCGAGCAGAGAGCCTAAGCGGGGCTTGATCCCAGGACTCCGGGATCATGACCTGAGCCGAAGGCAGAGGCTTTAACCCACTGAGCCACCCAGGTGCCCCTACGATCCTGTTTTTACCTGAGCTAAATTATTTTCAAAAAATCATGTGGCTACTTATATGAAGTGCATTTATTGATGTTACATTGAACAACTGTAGTTTCACAGCCCATGCAAAAGTAGACTTAGGGTCCTTTATCACTGCAGCTGGCATAACATTAAGGAGGAACACATCACTGAAGCTAATTCTTAAAAGGGCTAAACTGTTGGGGCCCAAGTCTGTGGGCTTCTGGTGAATCACTGTGATTCAAACGTGGGATCCTAGAGATTGGCTGGCTCTTGGAGTCTCTGAAAATAATTTTCTTGGTTTAGTTTTGTGATGTGGTTGACTGAATGGTGCCATCCACTAAAAAATAAGAGTGTCATATGCAATACTATTGGTTAAAGGAAGGCATAGAAGCACTGGGAAACAAAGGGTATACAACTGAGATTTTCTTATTTACATTGTTTTCACTCTGCTTAGTTTTCTTTCATAAGAAATTAGTAATCCTGTTCTAAGGGTAAGTTGGTGGGCACGGAATGCTGCTCTATAGACAGAAAGGTTTATTGTGACTGGCTTTCCTATCCCATTGTAACCACACTCTCGTGTTGTTTAAAATTAATCTATTAGCTACTCAACTCTGATAGCTTAGTAAAGATTAATTATGCATGCAGAGGGATATATATTTATTTATTTTTATTTTATTTTATTTAATTTTTTAATTTTTTATTTTTTATAAACATATGTTTTTATCCCCAGGGGTATAGGTCTGTGAATCACCAGGTTTACACACTTCACAGCACTCACCAAAGCACATACCCTCCCCAATGTCCATAATCCCACCCCCTTCTCCCAAACCCCCTCCCCCAGCAACCCTCAGTTTGTTTTGTGAGATTAAGATTCACTTATGGTTTGTCTCCCTCCCAATCCCATCTTGTTTCATTTAATCTTCTCCTACCCACTTAAGCCCCCATGTTGCATCACCACTTCCTCATATCAGGGAGATCATATGATAGTTGTCTTTCTCTGCTTGACTTATTTCGCTAAGCACGATACACTCTAGTTCCATCCATGTTGTCGCAAATGGCAAGATTTCATTTCTTTTGATAGCTGCATAGTATTCCATTGTGTATATATACCACATCTTCTTGATCCATTCATCTGTTGATGGACATCTAGGTTCTTTCCATAGTTTGGCTATTGTGGACATTGCTGCTATAAACATTCAGGTGCACGTGCCCCTTTGGATCACTACGTTTGTATCTTTAGGGTAAATACCCAATAGTGCAATTGCTGGGTCATAGGGCAGTTCTATTTTCAAGATTTTGAGGAACCTCCATGCTGTTTTCCAGAGTGGCTGCACCAGCTTGCATTCCCACCAACAGTGTAGGAGAGTTCCCCTTTCTCTGCATCCTCGCCAGCATCTGTCATTTCTTGACTTGTTGATTTTAGCCATTCTGACTGGTGTGAGGTGATATCTCATTGTGGTTTTGATTTGTATTTCCCTGATGCCGAGTGATATGGAGCACTTTTTCATGTGTCTGTTGGTCATCTGGATGTCTTCTTTGCAGAAATGTCTGTTCATGTCCTCTGCCCATTTCTTTTTTTTTTTTTTTTTAAAGATTTTATTTATTTATTTGTCAGGCATAGAGGGAGAGCGAGCGAGTGAGCACAGGCAGACAGAGAGGCAGGCAGAGGCAGAGGGAGAAGCAGGCTCCCTGCCGAGCAAGGAGCCCAATGCGGGACTCGATCCCAGGACGCTGGGATCATGACCTGAGCCGAAGGCAGCCGCTTAACCAACTGAGCCACCCAGGCGTCCCCTCTGCCCATTTCTTGATTGGATTATTTGTTCTTTGGGTGTTGAGTTTGCTAAGTTCTTTATAGATTCTGGACACTAGTCCTTTATCTGATATGTCGTTTGCAAATATCTTCTCCCATTCTGTCAGTTGTCTTTTGATTTTGTTTACTGTTTCCTTTGCTGTGCAAAAGCTTTTGATCTTGATGAAATCCCAATAGTTCATTTTTGTCCTTGCTTCCCTTGCCTTTGGCGTTGTTCCTAGGAAGATATTGCTGCGGCTGAGGTCGAAGAGGTTACTGCCTGTGTTCTCCTCAAGGATTTTGATGGATTCCTTTCGCACATTGAGGTCCTTTATCCATTTTGAGTCTATTTTTGTGTGTGGTGTGAGGAAATGGTCCAATTTCATTTTTCGGCATGTGGCTGTCCAGTTTTCCCAGCACCATTTATTGAAGAGGCTGTCTTTTTTCCATTGGACATTCTTTCCTGCTTTGTCGAAGATTAGTTGACTGTGGCGTTGAGGGTCTATTTCTGGGCTCTCTATTCTGTTCCATTGATCTATGTGTCTGTTTTTGTGCCAGTACCATGCTGTCTTGATGATGACAGCTTTGTAATAGAGCTTGAAGTCCGGAATTGTGATGCCACCAACGTTGGCTTTCTTTTTCAATATCCCTTTGGCTATTTGAGGTCTTTTCAGGTTCCATATAAATTTTAGAATTATTTGTTCCATTTCTTTGAAAAAGATGGATGGTACTTTGATAGGAATTGCATTAAAAATGTAGATTGCTTTAGGTAGCATAGACATTTTCACAATATTTATTCTTCCAATCCAGGAGCATGGAACATTTTTCCATTTCTTTGTGTCTTCCTCAATTTCTTTCATGAGTACTTTATAGTTTTCTGAGTATAGATTCTGTGCCTCTTTGGTTAGGTCTATTCCTAGGTATCTTATGGTTTTGGGTGCGATTGTAAATGGGATTGACTCCTTAATTTCTCTTTCTTCTGTCTTGCTGTTGGTGTAGAGAAATGCAACTGATTTCTGTGCATTGATTTTATATCCTGACACTTTACTGAATTCCTGTACAAGTTCTAGCAGTTTTGGAGTGGAGTCTTTTGGGTTTTCCACATATAGTATCATATCATCTGCGAAGAGTGATAATTTGACTTCTTCTTTGCCGATTTGGATGCCTTTAATTTCCTTTTGTTGTCTGATTGCTGAGGCTAGGACCTCTAGTACTATGTTGAATAGCAGTGGTGATAATGGACATCCCTGCCGTGTTCCTGACCTTAGCGGAAAAGCTTTCAGTTTTTCTCCATTGAGAATGATATTTGCGGTGGGTTTTTCATAGATGGCTTTGATGATATTGAGGTATGTGCCCTCTATCCCTACACTTTGAAGAGTTTTGATCAGGAAGGGATGCTGTACTTTGTCAAATGCTTTTTCAGCATCTATTGAGAGTATCATATGGTTCTTGTTCTTTCTTTTATTGATGTGTTGTATCACATTGACTGATTTGCGGATGTTGAACCTACCTTGCAGCCCTGGAATAAATCCCACTTGGTCGTGGTGAATAATCCTTTTAATGTACTGTTGAATCCTATTGGCTAGTATTTTGTTGAGTATTTTCGCATCTGTGTTCATCAAGGATATTGGTCTATAGCTCTCTTTTTTGATGGGATCCTTGTCTGGTTTTGGGATCAAGGTGATGCTGGCCTCATAAAATGAGTTTGGAAGTTTTCCTTCCATTTCTATTTTTTGGAACAGTTTCAGGAGAATAGGAATTAGTTCTTCTTTAAATGTTTGGTAGAATTCCCCCGGGAAGCCGTCTGGCCCTGGGCTTTTGTTTGTTTGGAGATTTTTAATGACTGTTTAAATCTCCTTACTGGTTATGGGTCTGTTCAGGCTTTCTATTTCTTCCTGGTTCAGTTGTGGTAGTTTATATGTTTCTAGGAATGCATCCATTTCTTCCAGATTGTCAAATTTATTAGCGTAGAGTTGCTCATAGTATGTTCTTATAATAGTTTGTATTTCTTTGGTGTTAGTTGTAATCTCTCCTCTTTCATTCATGATTTTATTTATTTGGGTCCTTTCTCTTTTCTTTTTGATAAGTCGGGCCAGGGGTTTATCAATTTTATTAATTCTTTCAAAGAACCAGCTCCTAGTTTCGTTGATTTGTTCTATTGTTTTTTGGTTTCTATTTCATTGATTTCTGCTCTGATCTTTATGATTTCTCTTCTCCTGCTGGGCTTAGGGTTTTTTTCTTGTTCTTTCTCCAGCTCCTTTAGGTGTAGGGTTAGGTTGTGTACCTGAGACCTTTCTTGTTTCTTGAGAAAGGCTTGAACCGCTATATATTTTCCTCTCAGGACTGCCTTTGTTGTGTCCCACAGATTTTGAACCGTTGTATTTTCATTATCATTTGTTTCCATGATTTTTTTCAATTCTTCTTTAATTTTCCGGTTGACCCATTCATTCTTTAGAAGGATGCTGTTTAGTCTTCATGTATTTGGGTTGTTTTCAAACTTCCTTTTGTGGTTGAGTTCTAGCTTTAGAGCATTGTGGTCTGAAAATATGCAGGGAATGATCCCAATCTTTTGATACCGGTTGAGTCCTGATTTAGGACCGAGGATGTGATCTATTCTGGAGAATGTTCTATGTGCACTAGAGAAGAATGTGTATTCTGTTGCTTTGGGATGAAATGTTCTGAATATATCTGTGATGTCCATCTGGTCCAGTGTGTCGTTTAAGGCCTTTATTTCCTTGCTGATCTTTTGCTTGGATGACCTGTCCATTTCAGTGAGGGGAGTGTTAAAGTCCCCTACTATTATTGTATTATTGTTGATGTGTTTCTTTGATTTTGTTATTAATTGGTTTATATAGTTGGCTGCTCCCACGTTGGGGGCATAGATATTTAAAATTGTTAGATCTTCTTGTTGGACAGACCCTTTGAGTATGATATAGTGTCCTTCCTCATCTCTTATTATAGTCTTTGGCTTAAAACCTAATTGATCTGATATAAGGATTGCCACTCCTGCTTTCTTCTGATGTCCATTAGCATGGTAAATTCTTTTCCACCCCCTCACTTTAAATCTGGAGGTATCTTCGGGCTTAAAATGAGTATCTTGGAGGCAACATATAGATGGGTTTTGTTTTTTTATCCATTCTGATACCCTGTGTCTTTTGACAGGGGCATTTAGCCCATTAACATTCAGGGTAACTATTGAGAGATATGAATTTAGTGCCATTGTATTGCCTATAAGGTGACTGTTACTGTATATGGTCTCTGTTCCTTTCTGATCTACCACTTGTAGGCTCTCTCTTTGCTTAGAGGACCCCTTTCAATATTTCCTGTAGAGCTGGTTTGGTGTTTGCAAATTCTTTCAGTTTTTGTTTGTCCTGGAAGCTTTTAATCTCTCCTTCTATTTTCAATGATAGCCTGGCTGGATATAGTATTCTTGGCTGCATGTTTTTCTCGTTTAGTGCTCTGAAAATATCATGCCAGCTCTTTCTGGCCTGCCAGGTCTAAGTCAGCTGCCAATCTAATATTTTTACCATTGTATGTTACAGACTTCTTTTCTGGGGCTGCTTTCAGGATTTTCTCTTTGTCACTGCGACTTGTAAATTTTACTATTAGGTGACAGGGTGTGGGCCTATTCTTATTGATTTTGAGGGGCGTTCTCTGAACCTCCTGAATTTTGATGCTCGTTCCCTTTGCCATATGGGGGAAATTCTCCCCAATAATTCTCTCCAGTATACCTCTGCTCCCCTCTCTCTTTCTTCTTCTTCTGGAATCCCAATTATTCTAATGTTGTTTCGTCTTATGGTGTCACTTATCTCTCGAATTCTCCCTTCGTGGTCCAGTAGCTGTTTGTCCCTCATTTGCTCAGCTTCTTTATTCTCTGCCATTTGGTCTTCTATATCACTAATTCTTTCTTCTGCCTCACTTATTCTAGCAGTGAGAGCCTCCATTTTTGATTGCACCTCATTAATAGCTTTTTTGATTTCAACTTGGTTAGATTTTAGTTCTTTTATTTCTCCAGAAAGGGCTTTTATATCTCTCGAGAGGGTTTCTCTAATATCTTCCATGCCTTTTTCGAGCCCGGGTAGAACCTTGAGAATTGTCATTCTGAACTCTAGATCTGACATATTACCAATGTCTGTATTGATTAGGTCCCTAGCCTTCGGTACTGCCTCTTGTTCTTTTTTTTTGTGTTGAATTTATCCTTCTTGTCATTTTGTCCAGATAAGAGTATATGAAGGAGCAAGTAAAATACTAAAAGGGTGGCAACAACCCCAGGAAAATATGCTTTAACCAAATTAGAAGAGATCCCAAATTGTGAGGGGGGAGAAAGGGGATAAAAAGAGGTTCAAAAAGGAAGAAAAAAAAAAAGAAAAAAGAGAACAAAAAAGAAAAGAATTAAAAAAAAGAAAACAAATAAGAAAAATATAAAAAAGAAAAAATATATATATTAGATAAACTGGTTAAAAAACGTTAAAAAAGAAAAAGGTAAAAGTTAAAAAAAATTTTACCAGAAGGCGAAAAAAAAAACAAAAAATGGAAAAGAAAAAAATTAAATTAACTGCAAGACTAAAAAAAATCACAGGGCAAAAGCCATGAGTTCCATGCTTTCTCCTCTGGAATTCTGCTGCTCTTCTTGGTATTGAAACTGCACTCCTTGGTAGGTGATCTTGGTCTGGGCTGGATTTCTTGTCAATCTTCTGGGGGAGGGGCCTGTTGTTTTGATTCTCAAGTGTCTTTGCCCCAGGCGGAATTGCACCGCCCTTATCAGGGGCCGGGGTGAGTACTCCTCTCGGGTTTGCTTTCAGGAGCTTTTGTTCCCTGAGCGCTTTCCGTAGAGTTCCGGAGGACGGGAATACAAATGGCGGCCTCCTGGTCTCCGGCCTGGATGAGCCGAGAGCCCAGGGCCCCACTCCTCAGTGCGCCCTCAGAGAACAGCGCCCAGTTACTCCCGTCTGCCTGACCTCCGACCGCGCTCCGAGCTCACTGAGCCTGCGACCGATTCAAGGTAACACCGAGCTGTGAGCTTACTGTCGGCTCTGTCTCTGTAGCCGACTTTCCCGTTCCAATACCCGGAAGCTCTGCGACACTCAGACACACCCGATCCTTCTGTGACCCTGCGGGACCTGAGGCCACGCTAACCCCGTGTGGGCTTCGCTCTGGTATAGCCTCTGGAGCGATGTCCCTCAGCGGAGCAGACTTTTAAAGTCCTGATTTTGTGCGCGGTTGCTCCACCGCTTGCCGGGAGCCGGTCCTACCTTTCAGAAAGTGGTTGTTTTTCTGTTTCCAGAATTGCTGTTGTTCTTCTCTTCGATCTGCCGATGGATTTTCAGGTGTTTGCAATCTTTAGATAAGCTATCTAGCTGATCTCCGGCTAGCTGAAGTAGTCTCAGCCTGCTACTTCTCCTGACTCCTCCCCGGATATATATATATAATTAGCAAATTAGTAGTGATAACAACTTGTTTCTGTATTTGACCAATCTCTGTAATACTCAATAATATCTTTCTGTTTTTATCTGGTCATAACTGAAGGGCGATTAATGAAGAGAGGGAAATGGCCTCATTTTGAAGAAGTGACATCCCTATTCAATATTGGTCTAATGATCAAGTTTATAAATATAGATATTGAGAGTGTTTATGTCACTAATGCAGCTAATCTGCTTATTTTGAGCAATATTCAGTCTCATGGAATTCCTGTAAAACAAATAACTTAGATATCTATTTAAAGTGAAAGTAATTTTAAGTGAAAGTAAATTTAAATTTTAAAATGAAAGTAAAGCATTAATCAGAATAATTATTGAATAAAGAAAGTTTCAGTCTTAGTCTTAATTAAATGATAAATAGCTGGCTTGGGAGAATTAAAGGTTCTTGGGAGTGATGAGCACTAAAAATAAAACCGTATTGAGTAACCAGTTGCTGTTTAACCTCAAATATTTAACTGAGGAATTGGATTTGGGACATTAAACACTAAGTGGCCACTGTGTTTAAGGGGGAAATGGCAACAGGATTTAATTACCACTGAAACATGGAGAGAAAAAGAAAAGTTAATGCAGTAGATAAACTGATGGCTCTTTTAAACAAAGGTTAGTAGGTTCTGGGGATGCTAATTGTAATTATAAAAATGGTCCAATGACATTGTCTTGAAGGACATTTCTCTACTACAGTTGTAAGAAATGGAGAGCTAACCCTGTTCATGGGGATGTGCACATTTCCACGCCTTTTTCTTCTAACCCCATAACAGTGTATCGCAGATTAGAAATGCAGAGGCTGGGAAATTATGCACACCCAGAGGGAATATATATTTATTTTCCAGCCATGTCTGATGACCTTCTCTCGTGATCTAAGCCCTTAGTTCCAATGATGAATTCCATGTCCCGCTCTTTCTCAGGTGAATTTCTGTTAGCATTCATGAGAGCAAGATGTGTAGCACCTTATTTTAAAACCTGAATTATTCAACCGTTAAATTGTAAATTATTGAAGACAAAACCCTAAAACAATATATCTAATAGTAAGAAGTAACATAATTTGACAGAAAATACAACAGTAACTAATACCCTTTTTTTTATTTCAGGAGATCTTACCAATTGCCATTGTGAATGTTAAAATACAGAACATTTTTTTAAAAGATTTTATTTATTTATTTGACAGAGAGAGATATATAGAGAGAGGAAACACAGGTATGAGGAGTGGGAGAGGGAGAAGCAGAAGCAGACTTCCCACTGAGCAGGGAGCCCAGTGCGGGGGTGGGGGGGTGTGCTCCATCCCAGAACCCTGGGCTCATGACCTGTCCTGAAGGCAGCCGCTTAACAGTTCAGCTACCCAGTCTCCCCCAAAACATTTTTTTTAATTAAATGCTATTTTTAGGAGAAAATTTTGAAATTTAAATATGAAAATAAATCTTTTTAGAAGGAAAGATGTCCAGGTCCACAACTAAGTACTTTACGCATGCCTTAGAGACTAAGCAAATGCATAAAAGCTTGAAAATGATTCTTAGTAATATTGTCACAGTGCAGTTTTATCTTATGGTGGAGTTATTCTGAATTTAGCACATGAAGTAGAAGTCTTACATAATCAGAATTACCTTGGAAATCCCTTTATCGCCTATAAAGTAATGGTACATATATTGTGTATACAACTCTGGGTCAATAAGGGAATGCATAAATATATAATTCAATGAAATGTAGTTTATAATAAATATAAAATGTATACTTATGTGATTTTCAATTATGTAAAAAGTGATTTTGTTATTTTATGTCAACCTCCTGGTTGAATTCAAATAAATGTGTATATATGTGTGTGTGTATGCATGTGCATATGTGTGTAGACATATATGGGAGGCAGACACAGGCTTAAATTACATAGATATACAATATATGTATTTAAGTAGAAATATCAAAGAGCTTCCATATCTTTAGTTGATTCATACTAATATGGTATAAATCAAACTAGTTTCATATTTGAGCACCCTTAAACATAGAGCCTTAAAATGGATACACCTTTTTTTTTTTTTCTGGCATCCAAATAGTGGGAATGTAGTTATGATTTTTAAATGCATAAAACCAAATCTCTACTCTCTGTGAATTGTTTTTGGAGCTAATGTTGCAGGGAGCTGGATAACATTTTTGAGGAAGCTTCTTATTGTTATAACAAACAGTTGTGTTTTTCTACAGTAAATGGGGAAAGTAGACTGAGGCTGGAGAGAATGCACCAAACTCAAGTCTGGTGCTGTTAATGAAATGAGAAATATAGGTGCCCCTGTGATCATTTCTTTACTTACTGTCTCATCCCTGTAGATTCTATTCAGCACCTGGATATGATGACTTGTATATAATAAATACTCTTAAATGTTTATTGAATGAATGGGGGTGCCTGGGTGGCTCAGTGGGTTAAAGCCTCTGCCTTTGGCTCAGGTCATGATCCCAGCATCCTGGATCAAGCCCCACATCGGGCTCTCTGCTCAGTGGGGAACCTGCTTCTCCCCCACCCCCCCCACCCCCGCCTGCCTTTCTGCCTACTTGTGATCTCTGTCTTTCGAATAAATAAACTCTTAAAAAAAATATTTATTGAATGAATGAATGAATGAATGAATATTGTTGTGCAACTTAATTGGCAAAATAACGCTCTTATTATATGGTTTACCAAAACGTGTATTAGTGTCCGTAGCCCTTAGGCTCCAGTCCTTTCTGTGGCCTGCGTGTATTCGTTGAGGCAGTATACTCTGAGGCTCTTCTACCTGCCAAGTCCTCAGGATTCAAAGCAAATAAAGCAAGTCCCTTCTGCTCGAGGATCTTCCTTTCTAGGTGGCGGAGGGAGCCGCAAATCCAGCATTATAGCAGATGTGGCAGCAGTTAGTTCTCTTGTTACACGTGACAGTTCCCGTGGGCAAGCTCAGAGTACCTGTGGGGGCACTTGTGGGCGCATGGCAGATGCAGCCCCAGGGCTAAGCAGACATCACTAATAAAAACTTCTGTGCCCTAAGTGTGACATGTGGACTTTATCCCCATAGCTATGGTTGGGGGGAGTGTTAATGGGATCAGATTTAGGCATAGAAAGCACATTCTGTCTGCAGCGTGGAAGAAGGACTGGAAAGGGAGATGGCAGATGGAGATTTTAGAGACAAGAAGACTGGTTTAGGGGGAATTGCGGTAATACTAGTGAAGAGTGGTGAAGGCATATAAACTGTTCCTGAGACTAACCAGTGGAGGCAGGAAATGGGAAAACGCAAAGCGGAAGAATTCACAGAACTCAAGTGAGTTAGATAGTCATGGGCATGACTGAGAGAGGGAAGTCTAGCAGCTGTGGATGAACCAGTCCGCTTCCCTCTCATGATCTTCTTTAATGTCATACTGGCTTGGCAAAACCACAGCCCTGTTTAAATCTGCTCTTGTGTACTTTGCACGTACTCCCAAGAAACTGAGTATGGCTGGAGAAAATGAAGTGCTGAACAGGGTTCACGTTAAATTTATGAACCTCAAGTTGGTACTTACTGTTCCCCCGTGGGCATACTGTGCTTTCCCTTAAACTTTTACTACCTTACTCCTCACCTCCTTCTCAGCTCATAATTTATATCCTACTTTAATCCTGATTGATGCAATTAGAAGAGACCTTCCCAAAAACTTTCAGTGCCGCATCGCCTCAGCGTTTAGCATTTGGGGCCCCATATTCTGTGTTCTTGCCTGTTACCATTGTTCATGGCCAGCTCTCCACTACCCCTGTTTTCCTCTTGTCTACTTAAGGACCTAATCCTAGCAGTTCCTCAGGCTCCTTCATCATCAACAGTTTTCTCTTTTTACATCAGGCCACAGACATCCTATTATTTCTCCCATCTTAAAAAATTGTCTTGACCCTACTTTATCCGGCCTTGCCCAATTTCTTCGTTCCCCTTTGTAGAAAACACTTGAAAGTACTGTCAGTGTTTGCTCTTTCCAGCCTTGCTCCTCCTATTTTCTCTTAAACCTGCTTCAGCCAGGCTGTTACCCACTACCACTCCATGAGAACTGGGTAGGCAAGGTCACCAGTGACTTCCACCTTGCTCGATCTCATGGTCGGTTTTTCTGCTTAGCTTCTGAGCAGCATGGGGCGCAGAGGATGACTTGCACCATGATACACTTTCCTCACTTCATTTCTAGGACATTGTAGTCTCTTGGTCTTTCTCCTGCCTCCACAGCCCCCTTTGCTGGTTCCTCTTCTCTCTGACCTCCATGTTCAGATGCTCCAGGGCTCAGTCCTTGATCTTCATGTCTTCTCTGCTTATATTTATTCCCTGACAAGGTTGCCAGTTTCAGGTTTTAATACAACTTGTATTTCCAGTCCAGTCCTCTTTGCCCAGATTCCAGACCATGTAATCAGTTGCTTACTCTATGTCCTCCCTTGATGCCATCTCAAATATAACACATTCACAGAAACTGACATTTGTCTTCCTCCCAAAACCTGCTCTTACCAAAAAAAGTTTTCCACATGTCAGTTAATGGCAGTTCCTTCCAGTTGCTAGATCAAAAACCATGCATCATACTTGGGTCTTTTTTTTTTTTCTTTTCTTCCTCGCACCATCCCATGATTAATTCATCAGGAAATCATACAGGGTCTATTTTCAGAATATGTGCACAATATGTTAACAATCCTACCACTTCTTACTATTTCCATGGCTACCGTTTGGGTATGAACTGTGGGAACTGCTAGATATCCACCCAAATCCATTCTTCCTTTTTTGAGAAACCTGGTTAGTATAATTTCCCCATTTCATTTATATACTTATGTCCATATGATGGTTTTCTCTTGTGGAATAGAAGTGAACTTGAATGCTGGACCCATTAAAACTTTACATCTAAGTTCCTCCATATTATGCTCCTTCCTGCTTGGATTCAGATAAAAACAGGGGGGTCCTCGAAAAGACGGGACAGAGCTAAAAGATGGAAGCGGTCTAGATGTGGGACAATTGTCTTCCGGGATCTGAATACTTATCCGGGGATGTTATACAAGCAAGACATAAACTTCTGTTATGTCCAGTTAGTATATATTTAAATCGATTTGTCATAGTAAATTATTCTACCCCAACGTTCAGTAATCTCTCAGCTGTGTAACTGAAATAGTTCTTAACTGATATTTCCCTTGTAGCCTGTTGTCTTCACAGAATGTTCTTTTTAAAATTTAATCAGATCTGGTCACTCTTCTACTCAGAACTGTGCATTGGCTCCCTGTTACCCAGAGTAAAAGCCCAGTCCTTACAAGGACTTCCAAGGCCCTACATAATCTCCCCATGACTTTAGTTTTCTGTGCTTATCTCCTCTCCTTCTTTCCCCATATCCTGCTTTGACCATACCATCCTTCTTGTTTTTCATACATTCTAGCTGTGCTCCTTTCTCCAAGCCATTGCACCAACTCCTTTTTCCGGAATGTTCTAATATCCAAATGGCTACTTCTTCATATCCTTCAAGTCTTCTCAAGTCTTCCCTTCTCAATGAGGCCCATCCTGACCACTGTATTTAAAATTATATTTTATCACCCACCCCATCATTTACAATTCTTAATTAATTCTACTTTGTTTTTATAACACTTTTAATTTTGTAACATTCTACAACATATAGTTTACTTATTTTTTATGTTTATTGTGATCTTCCCTTCCTTGAATACAAGCTCCATGAGGGTAGGATCTTGATCTGTTTTGTTCATCAGTATGTCCCAGGTGCCTTGAACAGTGCTTGACACATTAAGTAAGGTGCTTAAATAAAGACTTGTTAATTGAGTGAAAGGGAGGTTTAAAGCATTTGTTTTATGTTTATTTTAGAGGACATACTTTGCTAGGTGGAAGTACAAGAGTTTATTTCAGAAGTGAGAGGAAAGTACCTTAATTGAAATCATAGCTTCACTGCTGATTGCAGCTTTATGCTGACAGACTATAGCTCAGTTTGATTCTATAAAAATAAAGATTATCCTGCTCAGAGATCTCTTAGGTGTTGTGACGATCTGTTACTTAACACTTACTATATACTTTCCAGCTAGGAAGTGTTTTTTATGAATGCTGAGTAATAACATTGAATTATTAAAACCAACTATTTATTTTAAGGTCAGCCTATCATTCAAAAGTCTGTTTTCGTCTTATTTTACTTTTGAAATGTGCCCCCCCCCCCGCCTTTATGGGTCATCTCTTGCTCTTGTTTAATATTTAGTGTTCAGTAAGCAGTTGTAGGTAGTAAGGTATGCTTTGATGTCAAAATCTATACTTTAATGTAGAAGTATATTTATAAAATTGGAGATCACAACTACAATTCTAAAAAGGACCCCTTCACCAGTTACATAAACAGATTGGTGGTTTCTACATCTTTATTCATACAACTTAAAAGTACTTGAATCTAAAGTGGGAAAATAGTGAATACAAAGAATAGAGAATACAAAGAAAAAATAACTGATATCAAGAAACTGAACTGGTTTTTAGCAAGTCACTAGGTAGTAATTACAGAGCTTTAAAAAAACTCCATAAATATTCTTTTTTTTTTTAAGATTATTTATTTATTAGAGAAAGAGAGAGAGCAGAACGCGTGAGAAAAATGAGTTGGGGGAGAAGCAGAGGGAGAGGGAGAGGCAGGCTTCCCGCTGAGCAGGGAGAACCCGATAGGGGACTTGATTCTAGGACCCCAGGATCATGACCTGAGCCGAAGGCAGATGTGTAATGACTGAGCCACCCAGGCATCCCTGTAAATGCATATTCTTCATTGAATTTGTGAAATCTGACAGTAATAGAGAGCTAGCCTATTTGGCATGCTGAAGATTAATGGTTTTCTTGGGTAAGCCTAAAATATAGTGGAAAACAAGTTGCATTCTTAGCACTTGTAACTTTGGTCTAAATATCATCAAGAAGGCTATAGAATTGAGGAGGAAAGCAGAAACCTAGAAGTTTACCTTACTATTAAGGGGGATAAAAAATTAAACAATCTTTTTAAGTTCCCTAACATTTCTGATCTCTTTTTTGTCACCTCCTCCCTACAAGTCATTTCCGGCTGTGTAGCTCTTTGATGAGTCCTTACTCTTCCACGATGTCGGCTTTGCTCTGTTTTTGGTTTTTCTGTTGTTGTTTTTTAAGTTTTTTTAAGTTTAAATTTTTTTGATTTGTTGAAGCTTAACTGTTATCCATGTTGATATTTTCTATGGTGTAAAGTTCAGTGAGAAAAAACCCCAGAAATTTAGAAAATGTGGTGTAAAAATTTGTGCTTCCATGGAAAGCTGCATTGTCTTTGTGTAGGAGAGTAGCACCTCCTTCCTGGTTATCCAGTTCCAGTCTTCCATTGTCTTTGAGTGGTTATAAAACTCCCCCTCCTCTTCTTTCTACCCTCTCACTCTCCTCCTCCCTAACTCTAATACAGGAAACTAAAATAGATCCAAAGCTAGAGGTTAGTACTGAGTAACTTGCTAGTGTTTAATTCAGTATCTACTGCTGTAGGAAGCAAATACCAATGTGCATTTCCCCCCCTTTCCTCGTTCCATGCCTCCAAACTGAGCCACTTTGAAAAACAATGCAAAACAAAATCTTGATACTTGAAAATATTTTTCTTTTGTTTGCTTTTATGTACATGTTCTAGACTGCTGCCTGGAAAAAAGACTGTCCAGGGTTCTGTTATTTCTTACAATTTCATGTGTATATACCCTAACTTTTATAAGACTCATGTAGACCTCCAGACTAGGTTTTAAAGTACCTGGCTCCGAGTACTGTTTTTAATGGGAACAAGAAAGAGATAATTCGTGTGACTTCTGACCAAGTCAATACTATCACTGTTGGAAAAGAGCAACATTAAGCATTTTGGAAATTTCCTGAATGTTCTGCTTCATTGTTCTAGTGGCATTGCCTCTAGAAATATATATTCCTTAAATTTGAATTTAAATTAGAAAAATTTGGTGGTGGGGGGAAACAACTGTTCTTAACTATAGCCATGAGACAGAATAAAAAAAATAAGAATCTGAGAGCTGAATCTATAACATTGTGTGTGAAGAGGGAAAGGAATTAACATTTATAATCCTTTTATTGTTTACCCCTGCTGTTTTCAGATTTCCTTTGCAGAGCAAGAAGCTTATATATTAAATAAGCTCTTCTTGTTTTTGTAGAAAATAAGATACGAAATAAGACTTCTTTAATTGAAAGAGTGTGGTTGGTGAATTTGATTAAGTTGTTTTATGTATGAAGAAAATTATTTAAATGCTATGTTAAAAATAACAATAAAAGAAAAATTTTTCATTAGTTATAAAACTATAGTAAATGTTAACAAATTCCATTGATATTTAAAGTATTATAAAGTGGTATCTACTACTTATTGAATTCCTGTGTTTACTGTGCACTTAATGTAATACTCAGTAATGATTGACTTAGTTCTTTCTCTGCTGGCATGACCTACATTGTAGCAACCAAACTACAGCACCTTTTATTCCTAGTTGGAATATGTATTATTCCCCTCATTTTCCATTTTTCCTACTCATGACATGGTATCATGGAAAAAATGTTAACTATTAAACACAGAAAATTAGAGAAAACTAAAGCATGTAATTCAACATAAGTACTAATTTAAAATCCCTTCTTGCTTAGTCAAATTGACTTTAGCCAGTTTTAGTCTGTTTTGTTTTGAACTTTATTTTTATTTTTTGAAACTTAGAAACAAGCACATAAATGTTTATATAAGCACAAATATATTTTTATTATTCCATGTAACATTTAAATTCCCAGGTGGATGTATTTGTAAGTAAATTAATTGGAATCATTAATAATCATTGTTTATATTACTAACCCTTTTTTACTTGATTATATGTCATAAAGTAATGCTGTCCTAGGAGTTTGAAAATCTATTGCAGATCACTACTTAAGTAATGATATCTGACACATCAGCAAAAATCTAAATGCTATTGTGGGGAAGGGAAAACTTCTTTATCTTCTTAGGTTCAGTGTCTTGGGCCTGCAAATTGAACTGACCAAAGAGAGATTAACAGTAGAAAAGGTCTATTTCATATGCACACAGGGGAGGAGGGGCCCCCAGCAGATAAATGAAAACCTCAAGGAGGCAGTTTCATCCAGTGGCTTACATACCACTTTAACAAAGACTAATAAAGTGTGCTGAAGAGCCCAGACAGAGCAAAAGGAGTTTGGGCCTCAGAAGGATTAGGGTGAGTTGTGGAAAGGTGATTAGGAACTGTTCAGTAAGTAAGGGGTTTGGTAAAGTGTATTATGCAGGCTCCAGCCATCTCAGTTGATGAGAATTGTCCCTGGAGTCATTGTGTTTTTCTCTCTCTGTTATGGGAGGGGACACCTTTACAAAGGGAAATATATGCCCGCTTTGAGGTGAAAGAGGAAGGCCTCATTGTTCCTTCTGTGTTTGGGATTTCTTAATCTCATTCTGCTCAAAATAATCCTTATGCAGAAGTGGCATATTCTGATCTCCTTCACTATCTAGGTAAAAGAGAAAAAAAAGAGTTAGTTTAAACTTGTTTTATTTCAGGGTGCGTGCCTGGGTGGCTTGGTTGGTTAAGCGTCTGCCTTCGGCTCAAGTCATGATCCCAAAGTCCTCGGATGGAGCCCCAAGTCAGGCTCCCTGCTGCTTCTCTCTCTCCCTCCTCCTGCTTGTGTTCCCTCTCTCACTGTGTCTCTCTCTGTCAAATAAATAAAAGCCTTAAAAAATTTTTTTTAATTGTTTTATTTTATATTCCCATAATAGTAAAGCGGAAAAGAGGCAATTGATTTGTCACTTTGTCAGTTTATCTTGGACTTAATTGATTATTAAAACAGTACTGTATTAAGCATCCAATGTTTACCTAATTTCCTTTAATTCAAAGTTCTTTTGGGTAAAACAAAATAATTATTCAGCAGTGTAAAACCTAATCAGTTGTGTTATGAAGATGACTACTTACGCAATCCATGGAAGTGTGTTACACATCTAATGCGGGACTTTCGCCTAATCAGTATTGTCCTGGGTTTTAACACTGTTGGACTGCTGCACCATTTAAGGCCACCAGGATTTCAGGCACACCACTTCTTTGTACTGGTCGAGAATTGTCATCATTGAGTAGAGTGTATTTAAGAACTTTCATTTTGCTTCATTCCCATAGGCTTGATAAAGTGCTTTTTACCTTCAGCCACCTGTAAAGATCTTATGATTTGAGGGACCCCATTGAGGGGAATATATCCTAATGTGTTTGAGACTCTAATATTAAATTACACAAAAGTTAATCTCAATTTCTGTTTTTTTTTAAGGTAATATCAGCTATATCAGCAGTGCATTAATGCATTCTTTATTTAAAATATTCTATTATAGATAATACTGAAGTCTCTCTTTTGCCTTCCCAGTGGGCCTATTAGTTCAGTTCTCCCCAACCTTCCTGGAAGGAAACCATTTGAATTTGGTGTATATTTTTCCAGATATCGCTCTAGTCTATAAATGTATATTAAAGTATTAGTGTACATGGGCTTTTCCTGATTGGTGTCATACTGTATAATTATTCCATAACTTACGTTTGTATTCAGTGGTTTGTTTTGGTGATTTCTTCATGTTAGTCCCTGTAGATCTACATCATTCCTCCAAACTGCATTTACTATAATTCAGCTTACTTAGTCCCCTATTGGTATATATTGGTGTAAATATATTTATTTTCATTTAAAATTTTTTATTAATTTAAAATATTTTAAAATCTGTTGTAATTTAATTTTTAATTTTTAAAATTATTGATGTATAATTGATATACATTGTTATATTAGTTCAGATATACAACATATTGATTCAACAAGTCTATAGGTTACTCAGTGTTTACCACCATAGGTGTAGTCACCATCTGTCACTGTACAATGTTATTGCTACCTTATTGACTATATTCTCTATACTGTATTTTTTATCTCTGTGACTTATTTTATAACTAGAATTTTGTACGTCTTAATCCCCTTCATCTACTTAACACATCCCTTCCCTCTTCCTCCCTGGCAATTTGTTCTCTGTATTATAATAGTCTGTTTCTTTTGTTTTTTAGATCCCACTTATAAGTGAAATCATATGGTATTTGTCTTTCTCTATCCAACTTATTTCATGTTGCCTAATATCTCCATGTAGTTGCAAATGTCAAGGTCTCATTCATTTTTATGGCTGAGTAGTAGTCCAGTGTGTGTGTGTGTGTATGTGCGCGTGCGCGCACCCGCGCGCACACACATCCTCTTTATCCTCGTTTTATCCTTTATCCTTATCTTCTTTATCCATTCATCAATCAGTGGACATGTGGACTCCCTCCATAATTTGGCTATTATAAATATAACACTATACAACACTATGTTTATTGTTATGTTTATTGTTATTGTTTATAACAATAAACATAGGGTTGCAAATATCTTTTCAAATTAGTGTTTTTCATTTTCTTTGGGTAAATACCTGGTAGGGAATTACTGGATCTTATGGTATTTCTATTTTTAATTTTTTTTTAAAAGTAAGCTCTACACCCAACATGGGGCTTGAACTCACAACCCCAACCAAGATCAAGAGTCTTGTGTTTTACTGACTGGGCCAGCCAGGTACCCCTCTGTTTTTAATTTGTTGAGGATCCTCCATTCTGTTTCCCACAGTGGCTGCACCACTTTGCATTCCCACCAACAGTGCACGAGGGCTCCTTTTTCTCCACATCTTCGCCAAAACTTGTTGTTTCTTGTGTTTCTTAGTCTAGCCATTCTGACTGGTATAAAGTGATAAATCTTATTGTGGTTCTGATTTGCATTTCCCTGAAAATTAGTGATGTCAAGCATCTTTTTGTGTGTCTGTTTGCCATCTGCATGTCTTATTGAAAAATGTCTATTCAGGTCATTCAGAACACTATTAAAATGTCACCTTCTCACAGAGGCCTTTCCTGACCACCCAGCTTAAACACCTCATTAGCCCATCCTTTTACATTACCCATTGTTATTTTTATTATAGCACTTATTACTACTTTATATTTTCCCAGTTTTTTTCCTTGAAACTTCTTGTCTGTTTCTAAGTTTCAAAAGAGTAATGATAGTTTTTGTTTTATTACAGTGATATGTCCCCTTCTACGAAGGATAGTGCATATCACACCGTTGGCATTCAGTAAATGTTTCTTAAATGGATGGTCTAAATACTCTCTTTCAGTCTACCTCAGTACAGATTCCTTAGACTCTTCCCTGCAGGACCTTGCTTTAGCCACAGCCAGTACACCTGCAGTGGTCTGCATGGAATGCAGGGAGGAGGAGAGGGGTGAACTCTGATGAGGGAAGAGCTGATGGGAGAGGAAAAGGGCAAGATTAAACGGAGGCATGAATGGGATGGGAAATGTGGAGTAACAGGAAGGAAGATGAAGGGTGAGAAAGCCACAGTCTGTTCTGACACAAATGTGGCACTAGGAGATTGATGTTTTACTTTACTTTTTGGATTAAGTGATGTAAATATTTTATCAGATTCATAAAGTCCTAGAAATGAAAGATCAAATTTAATCCAATTCTTTTACATACACAGCCCTTTTTAGATAAGGAATAGATGTGAGAGATGAAGTGACAAGTTCGAATAGCACAATTAACCTGCTGATAGAATTGAGACTCTCCAGACTCTGATTTTATTCTAATTCTTTATCTCAAAATATACCTTAATTTGCCACATATACAAAATGTTGAGTTAGGTTCTGAACATTTGCATTTTCACAAATATCTTTTTTTTCTTCCCAAATAGGTAGAAAACAGACCAAAGTATTATGGAAGAGAGTAAGTATGGATTATGACAAAACATTTTATAGATTGGAATATGTAAGAGAGACAGGTAAATGGATGCATTGCTAAAAATACAAACAAGATGAAAGAGGTATTCAAGTTTGAGTGAATTAAATTATTTTTCTGATTACAAATACAGTTATTCTGGGGCACCTGGGTGGCTCAGTGGGTTAAAGCCTCTGCCTTCAGCTCAGGTCATGATTCCAGGGTCCTGGGATGGAGCCCCGCATCAGGCTTTTGCTCAGCAGGGAGCCTGCTTCCCTCCCTCTCTCTCTGCCTGTGTCTCTGCGTGCTTGTGATCTCTGTCTGTGAAATAAATAAATTAAATCTTAAAAAAAAAATAGTTATTCTATTGGTGAAAATATGGAAAATAAAGACAAGTATAGAGAAGAAAATAGCATGGAAAAATGTATATGTGGAATGAAGTTGAAAGAAAGATGCAAGTCATATGAATAAATAATCCTAGACATGTATGAGAAAAATGTATTTGTGTGTATATGTATATACTAAGCATATCATACATAAGCATATCTGTATGTACGTAGGTACATACGGCAGGGTAGGGGTGGTTCATTGTATTTTTACACTTTTCTTTATTTTCCAGGTTTTCTGTAAGTAAATTTATGCTATGCAGCAATAGCTAGTATTAACAATCTGAAATATTACCTTTTGAAAATCTATTTTCCTAATAGTTTTACAAAATTGAGATATTATAGTTTTATAGACTGAATTTTTCAACTTAATAATGAACATTTTTTATTTTATGAAGAATGTTGTAAAAATTTTTTAAATGCTTAATTTTTCTGATTATTAAAGAAATAAAACCTTTTGGAAAAAAGAATAAAAATCACCTATAATCCCATCATTCCTTGAATAAAATCATTTTTTTCAAGACTTAGGATTATATCAGGTACACAATAACATATATAGCAAGTATTTTAAATTTTTAAAAATTCTCTTCAAGTTTCCAAGACTTTTGTGGCTAGAACATGGACACTTAAGAGTTGGCAGGGAGCCACTGATGTTTCTTATGATTGTACCATAATTTGGTCACTTTGCTGCTTTTGGCATTTTTTGCCAAATGTTTTTGCTTCTAAACTGTATTATTAAAAGTAATAGGTGCATAAAGCTTTTTAACTGGGATAGAAATTTTGGTTCAAATGGTATGAACAGATTTACAGTGCTTTAAATATCCTTGTCAAGTTCTGTTCCAAAGGTTGTATCCTTGAATGTGATTTTCTTCTAAATTAGTAGAGTTTTTAAAAATAAATAAATATTAAAATTTACCAACTTTACTAACTGATGTCATGTAAACTTAAAACAGTATGCCAGTATGCTAATCTAATGGTACGCGTTACTGCCAGTGGTAGGTTACTGTCTTCTTGCCTCTGGCAGAGTCTGATGGATCTGGTTCCGGACTCATTATTGAGAAATATATGGAGATAAGAAATTCCCAGAGTCCATTTTGAACCTAGATGCTCTGATTGTCATGATTTGGACATACGTACCATGAACTGTTTTAAGACTTACATTGAGAAAGACTGAGCCATCCTCATGAGGAAACACTCCCAAAAACTTGCCACTTGCTCCCTAGTAAAGTCCTTAAATTATTATGTTGCCACTTTGGGGCCTTTTATTTATTTTTTTATTTTATTTTATTTTTTAAAAGATTTTATTTATTTATTCGACAGCGAGAGATCGCAAGTAGGCAGAGAGGAAGGCAGAGAGAGAGGAGGAAGCAGGCTCCCCGCTGAGCAGAGAGCCCGATGCGGGACTCGATCCCAGGACCCTGAGATCATGACCTGAGCCGAAGGCAGCGGCTTAACCCACTGAGCCACCCAGGCGCCCCCACTTTGGGGCCTTTTAAATCTATCATTCCGAAATCAAGTGACTGCTGTTTTTTACACCAGTAAAAACCACAGAGTTTTCCTCGAGCTGTCTCTCAGTTCAGTTATCCTTGAATTACTGAAAGAACATAATGTATGTTTAAGTTCTTTGTAAATCACCATACAGATATAAGGTGGTTTTCTCTTTTTAATAGTAATCATCAGTCACCACTGACATTTTTTTTTCTTTTTCAGTGTTTCATGTCAAAATGCTATGGATGAATCTGCTGTCTGTGTAAAGAATGTGTTATGTTTTTTTCTTCTTCATCCCTTTTTCCTGTTAATGAAAAATAGGGTTCTAGCAGGGAGTGAAAGCAAGTTATTACTGTTGTTTGCTTTTGGCTTGAGTATCCAGTGATGCAGATTATGCACATTATTGGGCAATCATGCCAATTAAGGGCAACCCAGGGTCCTGGAAAATTGCCAGCTTAGACTGTGAGCCAGAATTCTGGAGCAGCGCCACTAGTGTGAAGGAAGGAAAGGGAACACATTGCTGTATATTTTTTAGTACGTCCATATGGTCAGACAGCTACATAAGAAGGGAATTGCCCTCTGGAGAGAGGTGGTTGATCTTCCCTTAGATGGATGTGAGTTTTGATTTCACAATTGTTAAATGGATTGGGAAGCTACTTCGATGCGGTTCTTGTTACCACAGAGAAGCTGGCCAGGGGCCAGGCCCAGAGAAACACAGGCAGAGTTAAACCCAACTGCTCCCCTTTGATTATATGGCAGTACTTTGTCTAGAAAACAACAGGAGAGGGTAGAGGGTTTTGTTTTATCTTGCTTTACTGAAAAAGGTGGAAAGCATTCAGTTTCTGAATTGACTTTTTTCTTAGGTTTCACGGCATGATCTCCCGAGAAGAAGCAGACCAGCTCTTGAGTGTGGCTGAGGGGAGTTACCTGATTCGTGAGAGCCAGCGTCAGCCAGGAACCTACACTTTGGCTTTAAGGTTGGTCATGGACCTGTAATTAGAACTGTGCTTCATTTAAAACCCTCTTAATGGAGGGCTTTAAATTTTAAAAGCATCCAGCATGTAATTGAATTGGTTCTTGTTTTCTTGGGACCTAATTACCATTTTAATAGCTTTGAGACCCTTAAAAATTCCTCATGAATGGTAGCACTCAGTAATTAAGAATTGAAAAACTTTTAAAGCATTTTTATTGTAGCTGCTTTCTTCTATTTCATCTTACCGTTCTCTCCCATCTGTCCTGCTGTGTTAGCTCCCATCTATTTCTTGAATAAGGAAAGAAACTAAGAGTAAAGATCTTTGTAACTCATAAGATTAAAGCCAATATCATTTCTCTTAGGTTGGCTTTTGATGGAAGCAGCTTTTCCTGGGAGCTCTTGGCTCTTCCCTGTCAACTGAACTTTGCCTAGGATTTTGGCTATTCTTAGCTTCTAGTACAGTGCCCAGAAAACAAATATTTCCATTAGCCCTGCAATAATAACAGAGCAGTAGTACAACAGCATGCTTATCCATTGGGCTTCCTTCATGCCAAGCCCTGACCTTATTTAATCTTCTTGGCAACTCGAGGATGGATGTACTCTTTCTATCTCTGCTTAATAGAGAGGGAAACTGAGGACCTAGAGGTTGAGTAACTTGGCCAAGGTCGTACATTTAATAATTCCTGTAGCTGATATTTGAATGCAGATAATCTGGCTTCAGAGCCTGTGTTCTTAGTCACTCTCCATTGCTCCCTCTCCAAAGGCTTGAGATAATTATCCATTGTCTTTGTGTATTTATTCATCTTTGGAAAAGACTTAAGTGTGGAAACTTCCTAAGATGGAGGCCAAAGGCGTGGCAATTTCTTTTGGTAGCCACAGTGAGAGAACAGAAAGATGATGTTGTTGCTCTAATATGACCAGGTCAAACCCCTTCTCCAGTCACCTATGCCTAGTTGGGTGAGCAGGGACTGCTCTTAGTCCTATCCACAAGACTTAATCTTCTTGACAAAAAGAATGATATAATCCAGTACTGTTTTTTACTGAATTCTGGAATCAGTTGTGTACTTGGAGAATAAAGCTTGTTGCAGGCATGGAAATTTGCTTTTTATGACAAATTAAAAAGTGTAAATCCCCCTGTAGTTATTTGGTTATATTGTTTTTCAGGTTTAAATTATGGTATATAGGGAAAAAAATCTGGGCTCGGAATTCAGATACTCATTTTACCACCAAATAAACTAAAGACACATTTGGTGTAAATCACAGAATTCCCTCAAGTCAGTTTTTTCCTCTTTTTATGCCAAACATTTTGTAATTTTAGGATTCTACCACACCCCATTTCTGAATAGTCTGGTCTTCTCTGTGTCTGTGGTAAACGAGTGTACATGTGAAGACTTATGGGCCAGAATAATGAAGAAGGAAGTGGGGTGAGGGAGAGACAGATATCTGCACAACACTCTCTTCCTTTCCCCTTTATTACCTTCTGCCCCAAATCCCTCCAAGATCACACAGTAAGTTACAAAACTGACTTTGAGCTCAGTGTCACCTCGTTGAAGGTTCAGGTACTCCATCATACCATAATGCCACTCATCTTCTAGTGTGGCTGTCACTCACTTTTCACTGAGTGACATCAGGGAACACCCTAGGGCCAAGGATTTAGTGTGGAGAGAAGTAGGACCCAGAGCTCCCAAGCTCTTTCTCCTTCCCACCTGCAGGGACTGTAGGGATACACTGACCATATTCCTACACTGTAATTTTATAATTACTTCCCATCCACTTCAGTGCAGGAAATCTGACAATAGAAATTGGAGAATAGATGAACATGGGATTGATTGGAATGTTTTTAATTTATATGTCTGGAGAAAACATGCAGCCTTCCTTTTGTTATTGAAAATGACCATAAAATTGTACAGGGAAAAGAAATAGTAACGAGTAATGGGCTGTAGTGGGAGTAGGGGATTTGGGAATATACACTGTGAGGAATTTATATGCTGAAATATGATCTTCCTTGTTTTGAACTAGGTGTGTGGCAGGGAAGTGTTAAAATAAAAAGAAGTTGTATTGATATATCTGATATTCCCCCATTTCAACTGAAAATTCTCCCAATTCACATCAGTTTGTTTTGTTTTCAACATAATGCCTGACCCATTTAGGGGAGCCAGTTTCACAAATTTTGGCTGTCAATGTTCATTATGCGTTTACTCTGATAACCACAGCCCCTATAGTTAAAAACAAGTCCCTGGAGTCAGCTTGCTCCACTGGCACCTCAGCCTCATGATGTCCAAGACTGAACTCATCATTTTCCTCCCAAATATGCTGTAACATCTGTATTCCCTTTATTAGCTGATGACACTATCATTTAGTCGGTCCACACAACTGAAACCAAGACCTCACTCTTCTTTTTCTTCTTAGTTCTATTTTAAGGTGTTTGTAGGCCCTGGCACTGCCACATTTAGAGGCCTTCACCTCTCATTGTATCAGACACTGCATCCCATAGCAAATATTTTTTTCGTGTTAATTTAAAAAAAAGACCACAAGTTGCTTTTGAGCATGGGAGGTCGTCTGTAGTTAACATCTTAGTTTTCTCTTGAGCACCATCTTCTCCCATACCCGACCTCAGCCTGAATTTCAGGCCAGGTTTTTCTGGCTTTGCCTTTGCTCATATTGACTCCTCAGTTCAAGAAAAATGATTGTTGCTTAAAGAAAGATTTTTATACGATGAAAGTCTATGGAGAGGCATCCGCATGGTTGGAATGTGTAGTTGAAGATAAAATGCTAGCCCAAGCACTAGACTATACCTCAGGAAGCATGAAGTAGTTGAGTGACTTTGGGATTTTCTGTGTATTGATATTGACAACATTTGGATTAGTTGTAGTTTAATGATATATTGTAATTATCAGTTATTAAAAAAAACTAAGAAAATCTAAGGAGTTTGCTTTTGAAAACATTTTTTATGATTTTCATAGTTTAGAATTAATTCTTTAAAAATATCTTATCATTCTCACTAGAAAAAAATTAGGTTCAGTGTCATATAGAATGACATATGAAAGGGTAGGACTAGTGCATGTTATATATTGTCATATAAAACATACTTTTTATTAAATGTTAAGAACATACAAAGGAATACTTACAAGAAATATAAAAATTATATTTATATTATAGTTATTTAAAAATTATTAATTAACATGTTACTATAACTCTATGTGCCCAACCTGCATTTTAAGAAATAGCTATTGCCTTTGGAGTCTCATTTGTACTGTATATACCTACCCCAATCCTTCCTTCTTCCTCCTGTCCCTCACACTGGCTAATCTATCTTGATTATCATTCTCTCACTTTTCTTTACTAGCTTATAACATATGTTTGTATCCCTACATAATGCATTGTTTTGATTTGTTCATTTTTGAGCTTTAAATAAATTGGACATGTAGAATGTATTCTTCAGTTTTTTTTTCATTCCACATTATATTCCTGAGATTTTTTCTTTATTTTAGAACATGGCTATAATTGATTTATTTACACTGTGATATTATCCACTAAATAAATATACTATGATTTATTTATCCATCCTATTATTGATGGACATGTGGGTGGTTTTTAGTTTGGTGCTGTTAAAGAGTCCTCCATGTATAATAATCTTGTAAATATCTCCTGGTATATATTATGATTTTCTCTAGAATATTTACTTAGATGTAAAGTTGCTGCTTTTGCTTTATTAGATAATGAGTAATTTTTTCCAAAGTAGTTAGTTGCACAGTTTATTCCACAACACTGTATAAGAATTCCTATTGTTTTCACTTAATACTGTCAGATATTATGGCAGGCTGATGGTGTCTGCTGATTAATTTGAATGTCTCTGATTTCAAGTGAGGTTGAGCATCTTTTTGTGTTTATTTACTATTCACATTTTTTCTTCTGTGAAATTTGCATTCAGATCCCTTACCCTGTCATTTTCTTGTTGATTTATAAAAGTCATTTATTCTGGCTACTCATCATTTGGTTATATATATATTGAATTGTCTCCTTCAAGTTTGTGACTTGTCCTTTATTTCTGTTTTCAGTTTCCAAGTTTTTAATTTCAGCTGAAAATATAGAATCCATTTACATTTAATGTAATTGCTGATATATTTGATTTAAATACTATCTTATTTTCTATGTAACTCTCCTGTTTTATGCTTCTCTTTCTTTGTTTACAAGTCAATTTTTTTTAAAAGATTTTATTTATTTATTTGACTGAGAGAGGGACAGTGAGAGCAGGAACATGAACAGGAAAAGTGGGAGAGGGTAAGCAGTCTTTCTGCCAAACCTGGAGCCCGATAGGGGGCTTGATCCTACGACCCTGGGATCGTGACCCAAGCTGAAGACAGATGATTACCGACTGAGCCACTGAGGCACCCCTACAAGTCAATTTTTTATTGCATTTTTTCCTCCCACTTGAGTAATACATTCTTCTACTCTTCTTTTAATGGTTAAACTAGAGGTTAAAACATATGGCCTTGGCTCATTTTTATTTAATATAAATGATTGTTTCTATCATTTTCCTAATAATGCTAGAATCTTAGAATATTCTAATTTCCATTTCCCTCCCTCCTATCTTTTATCTTGTTATTTTGAGATGTTTTATTTCCATATACCATAAACCACAATACCTAATTGTTATTGTATAAACAGAAAAGTCAGTATTTGTCTCTATTTACTCCTATATTAACCCCTTCATTGTTCTTCATTTTTTCCTATAATTTTGCATTTTCTTGGAATTATCTTTCCATAGCTTGAAAAAACTCCATTGGTATTTCTCTAACTACAGGTTTATTCAGAATAAATTATTTTCTTACTATTCTAAATTTTTTTGCCTCTTGACTAACTTTCCGACTTTTATCTCTCTGAACTTTAGTTGGGACATTTTCTATTGACCCATCTTTCTGTTCACTAGTCCTGTATTCTACTATTTTTGACCTGCTGTTAAACCAATCCACTGAGTTCCTAGTTTCATATTTTGTGTTACTTAGGTACAGAATTTTCTTCTTCTCTTTCTTTTTTTTCGATTCTAATTCTCTGATGAATTTCTCCATCTTTTCCTGTATTTTCTTGAATAATGACCCATTAAAACAATTGTTCACTATAAATATCTGATAGAGTTACATAAGTACTGCACCATGAATTCTTGGAAGTAGTGAAATAAGGTGAAAAGACCAGTGAAGAGTTAATATTAGTGTTCATATGAAATGATCTTTTAGATATTTGCGATCTATATTCTCATTGCCACTGCTATACCTGATAAGAGTCTAACCAGTTTCTGCATATAGGTCTAATCACAACACATTCAAAACTAGTTTTTTCACTATGTTTATCTGAAATTTTCATAAAATTGATATGAATGCAAAAAAGACCTTTACTCTCTGAACAAAGGTGTAAATAACATTCTGATCTTCAAGAACTGTATACTTTTTCTGTCTTTAGTGCGCTAATAGGTGGAATTGGAATCATAGCTCAACTCTAGGATTTCACTATTATTTTCCTAAGCCATTCATTTAATGTGGGGCATACTTGCTTGGATTCCATCCAAGAATTTCCTTGGAAATATTAAAACACCTCTTTATATTGATGTTGCACATTTAATATGGTGTCAGTACTAAAGTTATACATTACTTTGATGTATTGTGCTCTTTGATAACACTGGTTCCCTTTGATATAAAGATATGCCTTTTTCTCAGTGGCCTGATTTGCTAAATTTGTTCATTTTTACTGACAAGAAAAATGTAAGTATGCATTTTACCAAAACTAGAAAAGAAAGCTGAAAGAAGAAACTTTTTTTTTAAAGATTTATTTATTTATCTGAGAGAGAGAGAGCGTGCAAGCACAAGAGCAAGCAGAGGGAGGTGCAGAGGGAGAATCCCAAGGAGACTCCTTGCTAAGTATGGAGCCCGATGCGGGGCTCGATCTCAAAACTCTGAGATCAGGACCTGATCAGAAACCAAGAGTCAGATGCTTAACTGACTGTACCACCCAGGTATCCCTGAAAGAAGAAACATTTACTGACCTAAACAGGAGAACTTTCAGTAAACATATAGGTTGAAAGAGAAGAAGGTCAGAGAGAATCAAGAATTGAGATTTTAAAACATCTGTCACAAAATAGAATTTCAGTTACCTGCTCTCACTGTAGAACTTTGGAAATAGCTGTAGTAGTTTAGAGCCTGACAAAAATGAGTTCGAGTTGCCTAATCTTATTATATATATTTAACCTCTTTGAGCTTTAGATTCTCATGTGTAAAGTAGGAATTATAATCCCATTAGTTGCAAAAGAGACCTTTTAAAAGTCTGTAATTAGCGGCAGCCTTTTTAAATTATTTATTTATTTATTTTTAAAAGATTTTATTTATTTGTGAGGGAGAGAGAGAGAGAGAGAGCACAGGCATAGTGGCAGGCAGAGGGAGAAGAAGGCTTCCCGCTGAGCAAGGAACCCAATGTGGGGCTTGATCCCAGGAGTGTGGGATCATGCCCTAGCGGAAGGTAGCCGCCTAACCGACTGAGCCACCCAGGTGTCCCAGCAGCAGCCTTTCTAAAAGAATCAAATTCTCTATCAATTGAGATTCATTCAACTGCAAGTATAATCTGATATCTAAAACAGGCAAACTCTGTTGGCTCAAACAATAAATTACTTAAGGAAATACCTAATGAGAAATTTGGAAATGCAGTAACATGGATGTGCCCTAGTGATGTTATCAAGAACTTGTTACCTCATTTCTATTCAGGGCCGCTCACAGCATCAGCTCTGGTCTAAGAGTGGCTTTTCTTGTAGTCAGAAAGTGGCTGCCAAGGGTCATCAGAGGTGTACGCGTCCTTCTTTATGCCTGGCCATAGAGTACAAGGGAACCTCTCCTTTCTCATGCCTCCTTCCCTTCAAGTGGACCAGGCCTCCGCAGCTCTCCGTTTCCCACCCCTGAGCCAATATCAGTCTGCAAGGAAATGCATGTACTGATTGATTGCTTGTTTAACCAGCCCATGGTTCTGGAGCTTGGGAGATGGGATCAGTTTCTTCTGGAAGATAAGGCTTGAGAGGGAATCTGGACGAACAAACAAAATCTAGTTTTCTTTTCCTATTTTAAAGAAGGAAGCTGGTTGAGTGAGGAGAGAAAATGGATACAAGGCACATAGTATATAAAATAGTGGGTATTCATTAAAGTAGTTTCCTTGTTTGACAGTGAGGATCCATCTGTGGTATAATTATTCAAACCTTTTAGTCCTGATCAATCTCTGATTAAAGTAGTATATTCAATTTTAGCTTTGGTAAATAAGTGAGAGTATTTGGTATTAGCTCCAAAGAAAGTTGTATATGAGGCTAGAGTTTTGTAAATTCTGTTTTGATGTTCTTTTGCCTATAATTTTTTTCAAAACTTGACTTAAAATATTTTCCAAACTGACTTTAAAGTAATTCAATATTTTAAAGATGATTGGAAAACCTAATTATATACCTTAAAATATTTATGCCTTGTGTGTTGTAAATGTGTCCATGGCTTTTGTCAAAGTCAGGAGCTTGGTCTTCACTGTTAAATTGGGAAATTAAAATAATCTCTCAGATAACTGCCTCACCAAAAATTGTAGTGTTTTTTGAGCTTCGGTGTTTTGGCAGTACTATCAACTTGGGTCAAGAAAGAAGACATTTAAGTTGGCTCTTAATGGTAAACTAGAGGTATGCCAGGTAGAAGAATAGAGTGTGTTGAAAAACAAGCATTTGGGGAAGAAACAGCCAAGGAAGGAAGATATAGAACAGAGTGGAACATTCAGTGCATGGCAGGCTGCTGGGGCTTGGGGGTACAGGAAGTGTTGGCAGTCAGAGTGCCAGGAAAACCTGGTATTCCATCCTTAAGAATTTGGACTTTATCTTTAGGAAATGGGGGTCACTGAAAACTTTTAATAGAAGGGGGTGATGATTACATTTGTAATTTGGAAGGATCATTGTGAAAGCAGAAAGAATAATGAGTGGAAAACTTAGTGGAACCTAAGTTTTTCCAGAATTATTTAGGTAATTAATTTATAGGTGGTTTTCCTTTGGCTAAAAAAAATAACTTTTACAAGGGTTTCAGGTATCTTAATAGATTTTGAAGGGCTCATGATGAGGAGAAATGTTAACTACAGATTTGGCAATTCCAAAGACATTTCTTTTGAGTCTGACTCATTTTAGCTTCTCTAAATTGGGAGAAGAGCAAGATGACATATGTGCAAGAGTCTTGATAATCCCTAAATTCTGTGTCTGGATATTCCAGAGAATGCTTTATACCCACAGTGCTTAGCACTTTCCTGTTAGTTTTGTGCTGACCACTAAGATAGGAATTATTTAGGAAAATTTTACTTTATTTATTTATTTTTTAAAAAATTTTATTTATTTATTTGACAGAAATCACAAGTAGGCAGAGAGAGGGAGAAGCAGGCTCCCTGCTGAGCAGAGAACCCTATGCGGGGCTCAGTCCCAGGACCCTGAGATCATGACCTGAGCTGAAGGCAGAGGCTTAACCCAGGTTCCCCTAGGAAAATTTTAGATAATGGAGAACAAATGAGAATTTAAAGATTGAGAAAGCATATTGTTAATATGTTTAGATATATCTATTATATGTATTTTTAAAAATAGACCTTATTGGGGCACCTGGCTGGCTCCATTCAAAGAGCATGCAACTCTTGATCTTGGGGTCATAAGTACAAGCCCCACATTTGGGGGTAGAGATTATGTAAATAATTTTTTTTTTAAATTAAGAAAATATATCTTCTTTTTTTTAAAAAATATTTTATTTATTTATTTGACAGACAAAGATTACAAGTAGGCAGAGAGGCAGGCAGAGCGAGAGGAAAGAAAGCAGGCTCCCTGCTGAGCAGAGAGCCCAATGTGGGGTTTGATCCCAGGACCCTGAGATCATGACCTGAGCCAAAGGCAAAGGCTTAACCCACTGAGCCACTCAGGCGCCCCAGAAAATATATCTTTTTATTCAATAAATTTGGAAATATGTATTGGTTCGTGTTAATTTGAAAAATAAAATTCATTATATAGGACAGTATGTATGGTATTATACTACTAACGTAAGATTATGTATCTATTGGGTATAAGCAAAGTATCTAAAGGAATCTTTATGAGTTGCCTGATTTTTTTGTTTTACAGTGCATGTGTATCATTTTTATAATCACACACAAAAAATTCAGTAGTGTGATTTTCATTTTGGGAAGAATCAAAGAAACTAATTTGCAACCTTGCATCAAAGTGGAAGATAATAACTTCTAAAACTCTGAAGATTTAACTCTAAACGGAATGTATCAACTTATTTAAATAATTGGTTAGGAGAAGGATTGGTCAGTGTTGGGGGCGATAGAAAGGGAAGTCAGAGAGGACAGTGTTCTCGAGTTCAGGGTCTGTGGAACAGGGGATTCTAGGCCAACATTGGCAGCGTTATCTGTAGTAGAGAGGTGAATTTGAGGAACCCCATGAGTGACCTCCCATTAAATATAAGTGGTTGGACTTCTTTCCTACAGTAGTTCTCAGAGCCCATGAGTATTGTTTAAAAAACATACTGCCTTTCCCAAACTCATTTGATTATGAGACCCTTTTCATTCCTCTCTGTGGAGCACTCTTTGAGAGATATTCCATTAAACATTTGATTTGCTCACTTTCTGTATTTTTGGACTCCCATCTCGCCAAGCATTCTGCTTAATGGCTTTTCAAGTGAACTGTCTACAGGGAGAGAAAACTTTATCTATAGGTTGAGTATAAGAGCCTTTGATATATTTCTCATTTCCAGTCAACAAATTAGAATTAAATGCTGGAAGCAGAGAAGGGGAAAGAAGGGGGAAAAAAATCTACCAGATTTCTTCGGTTTCCTAAGTTCAGATACCTTCCCCACTTTTTTTCTCCTTTTCACAACCCCCTGTTTTTAGAGACTTTATTTAGTTATTTGTCTGAAAGAGTGAATGTGCATAAGCAGGTGGCGTGCCAGGCAGAGGGAGAAGCAGGTGCCCCACTGAGCAAGGAGCCCGATGCAGGAATTGGTCCCAGGAGCCCAGATCATGACCCAAGACAAAGATGCTTAAGTGACTGAGCCACACAGGCATCCCTTTCACACCCCTTTTTTGTTAAGCCTAAAAGACTTCTTGCTGAAGTATTAGATAGAGAAAAAAAGTTAAGGGCTCATTGACTAACTGATTTGTTTTCTTCCTGTTTCCTGGGGTTTTAATCTTTTTTTCCCCTTGGACTGAAAAAGATTTCCCTCTTGTCCAGAGTGTTCTGTAACTTCAACTGATAGCAACCACTTAGTTTCAATATATTACAAAATTCCAACTTTTCCCCCTTTTTTCACAAGCTTGCCTTTTGCATGTTATTTTACCTTACTCTTTAAAAATTTTTTTTAAAGAATTATAATTAACATATGAATTCACCCATTTAAATTGTACAATTCAGTAGGTTTTGATGCAATCACAAAGTTATGCAACATAATCAATTTTAAAACATTTAACCACCCTAAAAAAGAAACTCCAAACTCATCTGTAGTCACTTCTCTCTTATTCCCAACCCTTCCAGCCTCAGGGAACCATTGGCATGTTTTTATCTCTACAAATTCATACCTCAAAGACATTTCATAAAAATGAAATAATATATAATACGTGGGGTTTTTTTTTTACATCTTTCCCTTAGCATGTTTTCAAGGTTCATCTGTGTTGTCACATGTATTACTATTTAATTCCTTTTTATTAATGTATAGTATTTGAATAATACTTTGATGTATAGATATATACTTCCTTTTGTTTCCCACTCATCAGTTCATGAACATTTGAGTTGTTTCCACTTTGGGGCTATTATGAATAACATTGTTATAAATATGCTAGTATGGTTAATGCTCTGTACAAGTCTTTGTGTAGGCATGTGTTTTCATTTCTCTTGGGTACGTATCTAGGAGTGAAATTGCTGGATCATATTGTGGCTCTAGGTTTAACATTTTGAAGAACTGCCAAATTTTTTCCCAAAGTTTTACTATTTTACAGTCCCACCCGTGATGTATGAGGGTTCCAATTTCTCCAGTCCTTGCAACACTTGTTATTATGTCTTTGATTTAAACAGTAGGTGTGGGCGCCTGGGTGGCTACGTGGGTTAAAGCCTCTTTCTTTGGCTCAGGTCATGATCCCAGGGTCCTGGGATTGAGCCCCGCACGGCCCCGCACGGGGCTCTCTGCTCGGCGGGGAGCCTGCTTCCTCCTCTCTCTCTCTCTCTCTTTCTCTCTCTCTGCCTGCCTTTCTGCCTACTTGTGACCTCTGTCTGTCAAATAAATAAATAAAATCTTAAAAAAAAAATGAAATAAACAATAGGTGTGATGCCCTAGTAGGGGGAAAGCGGTACCGCACTGTGGTTTTGATGTGCACTCTTGAATGGTACTACATTTGTCGTGTTTTTATGGTCTTATATTCACTCTGTGTAAGCTTCAGTTCTATCTCAAAAGTATGCATACTTTGCAATGGATTTAAACCAAAATAGAGAAATTACAAAAGCTGATTTCAATATATTTTTGGTTTTTGTATTCTTAAGGCACAACATCAGGCACATTCCACAGAGCATTGAGGATGGAGTTGAATTTTAAGTACATTTTAGAGTGTATTGACAGGAACTTTGATGCGAGAGAGGTAACTTACTCTGGTTATCTGCTTTGTAAAGGGAAACTGGAATCTGACTTACGTATCTACTGTAAGGTGCAGTGGAAAGCCTATCAGGTTCTCTTAATTTAAGATCTGTTTCTTGGTAACAGATACTGCCCCAGAATGTGTTGATAACGTGCCTCCTTTCCTGTGAATGATTTGGCATACATAAATATCTTACTAATGGACTTAACAGTTTTATAAATATAGTTTTATAAATAAGAGATAGCATTTACTGAATATTTCCTGAGTCAGGCAGACACTATGGTAAATACTTTATGTGCATTATCTTTGAGTATTTTCCAATACTTTTTCATATTGTGGCACCCATTGAAAATTATGATGTTCTATGGTACACTAAAGTAAATGTACTGTATTTACCTTAATGTGGCCCAATGTGACCAGCCCAAGGACTTCAGCTGCATCATACCTTCCTGGTCTTTAAAATGGCTGGACACTTTTTGTATTTTTTAACCTGCAACCTCTTTTCAGGGCATACAGGTTGGAAAATTGAGTGTGATCTATGAAATAAGCCTATGTGGTATATTTTCTGCATTTTATAGTAAGGAATCCAAGGGTTAACTTGCTAAAGAGCAAAAAGCTAAGAAATAGAGAATAAAGGGGCACCCGGGTGGCTCAGTGGGTTAAGCCTCTGCCTTCAACTCATGTCGTGATCTCAGGGTCCTGGGATCGAGCCCCGCGTTGGGCTCTCTGCTTGGCAGGGAGCCTGTTTCCTTCCCCCTCTCTCTCTGCCTGCCTCTGCCTACTTGTGATCTCTCTCCCTCTGTCAAATAAATAAATAAAATCTTAAAAAATAGTAGAGGATATAACTAGTTAAAAACAATATCCAAAACAACACTAAATCATGCAGCACTTCTCTAAGTTGACACGGAATGTGGCAGAAAAGTAAACTCTTAGCTTTTGAATTTTTTAGTAAAGACTTTTAAGTTAACACATTATCATTTTTATAAAGCCTACCAATCCTCTCTAAAGACTTTTAGGATAAGACTTACTCTATCTAATCCTTAAGAGTTAACTTTTCACCCCCGCCCCCCCAAAAAGAGAAAAGCAAAATCATATATGTATAAGTTTAATTATTTAAACTAAAATTTCATGATAAAATCATTTGGTGATCATTTGTACTTACAAAAATAATTTTTGTAGTCAGCTTGAATAAAGAAAAATAATAGTCATCTATAAAAATAATCACATTCTGCATTTTTGTAATTTACTACATCTATTACGATTATGAAATCAACATGTGGATGTGGTTGAATTTTTTTTCCAAATAATGTCAAATAACCTTTCTTTTCTACCACATGCTTCTTCTAGTTCCACTTCTTAGAAAAAATGTCATTCGCAATTAGGTGTCTATCTGTTCAGAAATTCGTTGTGCATAAAATATATGTATTTTTTTATGGCATGTTTGCATTTTATTTTGTGGCACATTACATATGCATATATTTTTATATAAAAGAAAAAATATTATTAAGTGATCACTTTAGAGAGCGGCTAACCACAGCATTTAGTCTTTTTTTTTTTTTAAGATTTTATTTATTTATTTATTTGACAGACAGAGATCACAAACAGGCAAAGAGAGAAGAAGGGAAGAAGGCTCCCTGCTGAGCAGAGAGCCCGAACCGGGGCTCAATCCCAGAACCCTGGGATCATGACCTGAGCCTAAAGCAGAGGCTTTAACCCAGTGAGCCACCCACGTGCCCCGATAATCCTTAGTCTTTATGGAGGCTTGCCCTGTTGTTTCTCTGGCTAAATAGTTACATAATAAACAATTAATGCCTGACAAAAGCCATCAATACATTGTTTATTTCATTTTAACTGATGGTTGGTAGTTTAAGAACATGTTGAGCTAGATTCTGTGGATTTAGCTTCAGTTCCTAGGATGGGGGTTGATGATTGGTGACAGAATGGGCAAGAGGACAAAGGGACTTTTCTGTATTATGTGCAGTTATGATTTAATTTATTGTGTCTTTGAGTTTGGAATGCTGGTAAGATTCTATTAAGGAAGAAATTCCTGTGAGAATATGTTTTTATCTTTACAGTGCTGAAGATTTAATATGAAGAAACTATTGCTCCTGTATTTAAAAAAATCATAAAATTCATTGAAGTAAAAAATGTAATTTGCTAATAATTGGGGGGAAAAAAACCCTACAGGATTTCTTAATTGAATCTCAGAGCATGAGGTTGACTCTTAAAGGTAAACTCAGCCAGAGTTCCTGGATAAAGTTAGAGAATTACAGATAGATACTGGTAGATACTGGTAAAGGGGCTTTCACATTTTTAAAAGATAAAAACCGGTTGAAGGCTTTTTTCATGTATAGGAAGAAGGATCAAAAAGAACCGGGGAAAGATTGTGCTGGTGGTAGGCGTTGACGTGTAATGTACAATGTGTTCTTTTGATCTGATAGCTCATGATAGGTTTAGTTGGTTACCATGGTTTCATTTCATTTCCTGCAAACCTTGTGCTGTTTGGAATAAGTGGAAAATAGTGTTCTGCAGAATAATTTTTCAAAAATGTTTTTCGGCTTCTCTTAGTTAAGATTATGGTGACTTTTTGGGAAGTTTTATGGATATAAGCATAGGTGATGACTCACATTACAACAATAGAATCTAGAAGGCTTGCAGTATTGGAAAATTGATATTGATAATTTGTAATACCATATTATCAGTGCCATGAACTTGTTAAAAAGACTGGTATAATAATCAAGTTTATGTGAAGTACTTTTGGGTCGAGTATGCTTTAATAAAACAAACTGTAGAAAATAATCGGTATGATACTGTAAGAAGTAGGTAGGGTAGTTTAAGGCATTTCTTACTTGAAAAAAATAGATGTATTCCTAAAAATGGGCTGCAAATTGAACCAAAATGTAAATGCGAAAAAAGAGATTAGATTTTTCCTAACATGTATACAAACTGAAAGCATTAAAAATGTAGAAAAGCAAATGACCTTGTAGGAAAAAAAGACCTTTTAGTTAGTACCCAGAGATTATCACATTTAAAGGTTGTAGTATATGAAATTCTAGTACTTGCCAAGGTTCCATAAATCAAAGTAATCATATAATGGTTATATGGCTTATATAACCATAAAATGGTTTCATATCAGGTACACTATTTTATGGTATATTTTTTCAGTTAACTCTACATCAAGAACATTTTCCTTTTCAATAAATGTGTGCTAAGTTTTCTATTTGAATTAATTCTGCACAAGATCAAGTTTCACCACCTCAATTTTTTTAAAAAGTCTGATTTTCACTTATTATATTTACTTATTTAGATATGGGTCCATCATAAACTTCTGTATTTTATTAACATGCGTCATAGAAAATAAATGTAAAATGCAGAAAAGTAGGAAAAGAAAAGTATTACCTATAGTCTCCCTGTCCTAAAAATACATAGCATCTTTATCCTTTTTCAGAAGTATTTTTTGTTGTTGCTTTGTTTTTTAAAAATTGTTGTGATATTCTTCTGAGTGCTGGGGGTACTAAGATGAACAACACAGTCATGGTCCCTGGCCTTGTGGAGTTTATCAGGTAGTCAGACGATTCAACTTTAATGCAGTTGTCTCACACTCATTTCATTAAAACTGGAGGTGAGCTCTGTGAAGGGAAAGGGCAGGGTGCCAAGACTATTAAAAGGAGAATCTGATACAAGTCCACGGAATCACAGTAGAAGAAGGCTCTTCTGAGAAAATAGAGTCTGAACTGAAAGTTAGAACTGAAGGCTATGTGCAAGTGAACTGAGATAAATGAGTGGGATGATAGGGAGAGAATATCCTGGGAGAAAGAATGTCCTACACTGTGGTTCTGTGGCTGGGGGTTGGGGGTAGTGGGAAGCAGAGAGGAAGCTGGAGAGTAAAGGCATAAGTCTGCCAAGTTCACTTCCTGTCGGCCATGTTAAGGAGTTTGCTTTTTATCCTAAGAGCCATGGGCAAGTGGGCCAAGTTTTAAGTTAGGCCGTCATATCACCCTAGTTTGAGTTTTTGTTTTGTTTTGTTTCAGTAGGAAAAATAGTCAAAAGGGGTCACTAGTGCAGGCACATAGGCAAGTTACTTGTTATATTTTCTCTTAGTTAACTGTGCATGTCCATTGTCCTATAAATTCTTTAATGCATTATATATGCAACTGTTTATTTTATTTATTGTGCATACTTTCTCTTTTTTTGTTGGTTTTGACTTAAAAATATTTTATTTTTTCATGGTCACATTTTCAGTGAATCTTTTTCTTAATGACTTACTCCATTTTTCTTTAGTCAAGAGAGTACTAACTCTGCAAGAGATTTGTTAAATTTCTTTTAATTGGTTCCCTTCTAGATTTTATGATGTATCTTGTATATTTAACTTTCTTAATCTCCAGCTAATTTATTTTGATATCATATGAAGTAAATATTTCCCAAACTATATTGTATCTATACTTTCTTTGAGATATTAATAGGTATCAGAGAAGTAAAGTAAAATATATTTAGGAACTGGTGTATACCATATCCCAGTCTAGGAGATTTTTTTAAGGCTCTGAGAAGTCAGAGTAAAGCAAAATGAACACACATAAACACATACAAAACAATACTTTGTTCAACTTTCTGTAAGTATTTTCCTAATTTTTCACCACAAATAACACTTACTAACATCTCTCCGAGTATCATAAGATATTATTCTAAGTAAATTTATTTGCCAGTTGTTAACCAGTGGTTCAAATTCTAAGTAGGCCTTTCTATTCCAACTGTGGAGACTTTTTTTGTTGTTGTTGTTAAAGATTGATTGATTGATTGATTTACCTGAGAGAGAAAGACCATGCAAATGGAGGGAGAGGGTGAGAGAGAATCTCTAGCAGACTCCCCACTGTGGGTGGAGCCCACCACAGGGCTCCATCCCACCACCCATGATATCACAATCTGAGCTGAAATCTTGAGTTGGATGCTTAACTGACTAAGCCACCCAGGCACCCCATGGGGATTATTCTTAATATCATATTGACTATAGTCAGTATATATACCACAGTACTATAGTACTGTGGAGTTTCACAAGTTTCTCAAATTTTTAATTTGTCTTGTCCTTAAGTATTAGTCAGAAAGACTTGATTAATCATGTAGATCAAGCACTGGCAGTTTAGGATCGAGTAGTAAATATTAAAGTTTTGGCAGGCCAGTTGAGAGTATTTTGTTATGTAGGTACTTATATAGTTATGTAAAACATAACCATTTAAAAATGTAAAATCCAATTTTAGCTTATTAGCCATACAAAAACAGGTAGTGGCCTGGATTTGGCCTGTGAGCTATATTGCTGGAACCTGTGTAGACTACTCTCTATGTAACTGCTATTACATTTGGCCAATTTTTGACCTCGTTATGCATTCTAGAGTTGCCACATATGCTGGGTCGTGGCCACAAGGAAAGGACATTTGTAGGACGTTAATGTTTTTACTTTCACTTTGCTTTTGTTGTTCAAATATAATTTCTATTATTTTTGTTAGTGATTTTAAAACCATTATCACTGATTTGAAAATTCATCCGTACCATGACTCTAATTTGCCTTTCTAATTTGTGTACCATGTCTTTTCTGTCCTGCGGGCCTACCTTTTCAGTTACCAAATTCTGCTGCTAGGCTTCCTTTAACAGTTTTTCATTGTGAAAGATCCAATGTGCATGGGTGGCTCGACTCTTGATCTCAGGTCAGGTCTTGCCTCAGGGTCATGAGTTCAAGTACCATCCCCTCCTCAATAAATAAATAAATAAATAAAACACATTTTGTTATTTTTTTAGAATTCTTAGATAAGACTCACTAGTGGCAGCTGTTGGAATAAAGTTGTTCATAGTATTACTTTTAACAAAAAATTGTATTATGCTCAGGAAAACATGATCTCAAATGAGAGAATCCCTAAGTAACAGAAACAAACGTAGACTGTTCTGTGCGGTGGGGAATGAGTGAGACTTGGGATCAGGTTTGAGTGTTAAGTAACTGAGTAAGAGGTGACAGTTCCTTACGCAAAATAGATGGTTCTTTTTCTCCCACATTCAAGAAATCTGGAGGCATTTCTTTTTTTTTTTAATTTATTTTTTATTTATTTTTGGCATAATAGTATTCATATTTTTTCACCACACCCAGGGCTACATGCAATCCGTGCCCTCTATAAGACCCACCACCTGGTACCCCAACCTCCCACCCATCGGCTAATTCAAACCCTTCAGATCGTTTTTTAGAGTCCATAGTCTCTCATGGTTCACCTCCCCTTCCAATTTCCCCCAACTCCCTTCTCCTAACTCCCCATGTCCTCCATGCTATTTGTTATGCTCCACGAATAGTTTTTGTTATTTATTACATTTATTTTTTTTTATTATTTTTTTTTAATTTTTAATTTTTTATAAACATATATTTTTATCCCCAGGGGTACAGGTCTGTGAATCACCAGGTTTACACACTTCACAGCACTCACCAAAGCACATACCCTCCCCAATGTCCATAATCCCACCCCCTTCTCCCAAACCCCCTCCCCCCAGCAACCCTCAGTTTGTTTTGTGAGATTAAGAGTCACTTATGGTTTGTCTCCCTCCCAATCCCATCTTGTTTCATTGATTCTTCTCGTACCCACTTAAGCCCCCATGTTGCATCACCACTTCCTCATATCAGGAGGCATTTCAAGGCTGGTGTGGCCCTTTTGAACAAGGTGAGAGAGTCAGACAAGTTCCATCCTGTTGCTTTCCTGTGTGAGGCTTCCCGGTTTATCTCATGGTGGCACCAGACTTCGCATCCATGTTCCAGCTGATAAGGCAGAAGGGGTGAAGATTCGTGCCATTTTCCCTTAATTCTCATTGGTTGCTCCTGAAAGCAAGGCCATGACCTTCACACCTGAAGGTCAAAGGGCCTGTGGAGGAAGATACTGGAAGAATGGATACTGGATGACTATCAGTCTCTGATGCAGAAGTGTAAGATGAGTTTTTGGTCAGATTTTGACTTAGAGGCAGGTTGTCCCTTTTGAAAAATAGTAAAAGCTGGGTTTTCTTTCCCTCCACACCCACACCACCACCCCCCCCAACCCCGCCTGCTTCATTACACCTCTCCTTTTGTTGATAGTCCCGGAAGAGAATATTTTGTGATGGGTTCAGAGGATCCTGTTCTCTCTAGGTTGCCAGAGCTATCTCATCTAGTAAGGATTCAGTTCCACTGCAGTTATGTTTGTGTATTTGTTTTTCTAATCAAGTTTTGTGGGTTTTTTTCTTTCCAAAATAGAAGTACATAACACTTTTACATAGTCACTGGTTAGGTCAGTGAAACATTTCATTGATTTTATGAACTACTGTGGGAGAGGAGAAATATTTTTTATTTCATGGAGCTGAACTTTGGAGTGTTCTAAATTTTTTTAATTCTCCTGCTAGTAGAACTAACATATCTTAGAAATGTCTGTGAAAAATTCATTCATATATCTATCTATCTATCTATCTATCTCATACACATATACACACACACACACACACTAACAACCCCACAACCCCTCCCAGGCACACACACACAGATTTCTTTCTTTAAAGATAATTTTGTCGGGGCGCCTGGGTGGCTCAGTGGGTTAAAGCCTCTGCCTTTGGCTCAGGTCATGATCTCAGGGTCCTGGGAGCGAGCCCCACATCGGGCTCTCTGCTTGGCAGGGAGCCTGCTTCCTCCTCTCTCTCTCTCTGCCTACTCCTGATCTCTCTGTCAAATAAATAAATAAAATCTTAAAAAAAAAAGAGATCTTATTTTAAAAAAAGATAATTTTGTTATGATCCTAAGACAAATATCAGTATTCCGTCATTTATCCTACCAAGTTGTTTAAATAGTACACTTCTGCCCTGCCCAAATACAAAAGAACGAATGCATGTTCTCTCAGATTATAACGTAAAAAATAATAAAAATTCAGTAAGTATACAAAGTGATTATTCCAAGAAAAACTATGTTTCCATTCTCCAAATTTGAGTGGATTTCAAAAATTGGAATATCCATTTTGAGTAAGAAAGATTCTTTGAATAAGCACAAAGTTCCAAATAATTATCCAACTTTGTGTAGTGAGATTTTGCCAGATCACAGATTTCAGAATTTCATAACACACCAATTTTAGAATTCGCCAGAATATATTGATAGAAAATGGGAAAAGAAAATGTCTTTCTTTCCTTCCTTTTTCCCTCTCCTATATTTTCAGATTTACTTATAAACCATTTTATTAAAGTATATATGATTTGAATATTGATATGATATTTATTATGTAGATAAAGTATGATTTATACCATTATGTGATATTATATATGTGGTTGGTGGTCTACATTAAAATTTAACTAATTGAGCCTGACAGCTGACCAACAAATACGAGTTTTGAAAATTTATTGATAAGCAGAATTAGATACAGTGATGTTAAAAGTAGATAAATGTTAAATTCCTGCACCTCCCTAATTAAACTGCCCTCCCTGCCCCAACCAAATGTCACCTTCCAACAGTGTTTAGAAAGAAATGATAAGTTGGTGACAATATATCTTGAAAATAGAAGGAAATCAAGTATGTACTTATGATTGGGAAGAGAGAAAAGAACACAGATGAAAATGTGAAGAAAGTTTGTGGTTTTTTCTTTTATAAACTTAATCTTTGTTATTTTCAATACAGAGGGAAGTCAGTGAGTTCTGTTACAGTATCCAATTCTGTCTCAGGAATATAAACCAGGTTCTTTATACTCTCCTGGGGCAGGCAGACATTAATTAATTAATCAGTAATTAACCAATTTAAAAATCATATATAAAGGAGTACGGTTGGGTTTTTTTTTTTTTTTCATTTTAGATTTGGCTTTAGTGACTTTTTAATTTTTATCTTAATTTTTAATTTTCCAACTTATATGTGTAAAAAATAGTGAAGCCCCGAAATAGTTAAGGACTCTGTAAATGTTATGTAAACTTCACCGATGTGTCTTTAGAGTCTAGTGTAGGTGTTGTTTTTAATTAATTGGTAAAGCCTTTCATTTTCCCCTTGCACCAGAAATGTTTCAAGATCGAGATTTCAGTCACATTCATTTCTAGCCTCTGTTGACTGAAAACATAACACGTTCAGCTTTCCACTGTCAATAAAAATAAATAATTTCCATGAGTTGCTCAGAGGGGAAAATGGAAACTTTTCATATATACTTACTAATTATAGTAGAAACTTTCAGATTTCAGAAACCTCCTCTGTCATGGATAGGGATGAGTGTTTTCAAATAGCCACATGTACAATATATAGATTAAGAATAATAACTTCCATTGTCTTGTATGAAGAACTATATTTGGATTTACTCGGGAAAGAACAGTTATTAATTTGTCTCAATGGATTGTCTTTTTGGTACTCCTAATCTATACCCTCATTTTCCTGAATTACATTATTATACACATACAGGTATTTTTTTAACCCTCTTAATTTTCAAGTATAGATTTATTTATTGCTTACTTTGTGCACATTGTTGTACATCAGATCTCTAAATTCTCATATTGCATGACAGAACTTTGTACCTGTTTAACGGTGACTCTCCCTTTCTCCCCATCCCCCCCTTCTGCTGGCAACCACCAATCTCCTTTCTGTCTCTATGAGTTTGATTACTTTAAATACTTCCCGTAAGTAAAATTATGCAGTATTTGCCCTTTTGTATTTGGCTCAGATTATTATTATTTTTTTATCCATTCATCCTTAGATGGACCTTGAGGTTGCTTTCACATTTTGCCTATTGTGAATAATGCTGTAGTGTTCATAGATATGCAAATATCTCTTGGAAGTCTGTTTTCAGTTCTTTTGAATATATACTCCAAAGTGGGATTGCTGGTCAAGTGGTGGTTTGATTTTTAATTTCTCGAGGAACCTCCAGACTGTTTTCCATAGTGGTTTTACCATATACAGTCGCACCAACATCGCACAAGGGTTCCAATTTCTCCATATCGTCATCAACACTTGTCATTTTATTTTACTGATAGTGGCCGTCCTAACAGGTATAAGGTGATACTTCATTGTGGTTTTGATTTGTATCTCACTGATTACTGAAATCGAGCATCTTTTCATATGCTTGTTGGCCATTTGCATATATTCTTTGGAGAACTATTTATTGAAGTCCTTTGTTTAATCAGGTTATTATTTTTGGAATTGCGCTTTATGGGTTCTTTTTATATTCTGGATATTAACCCCTTATTTGATAAGCAGTTTGCAGATATTTTCTCCCCTTCCATTGGTTGCCTTTTCACTCTTTTGTTTCCTTTGCTGTGCAGAAGTTTTTAAGTTTAATGGGGCACCTGGGTGGCTTAGTCATTAAGCGGCTGTCTTTGGGTCAGGTTGTGATCCCAGGGTCCTGAGATCCAGCCCCATATTGGGCTTCTGGCTTATTAGCAGGAAGCCTGCTTTTCCCTCTCCAGCTCCCCCTGCTTATGTTTCCTCTCTCACTATCTCTCTCTGCCATAAATAAATAAAATCTTTAAAAAAAAAAGTTTTTAAGCTTGATGTAGTCCCCTTTGTCTCTCTTTGTTTTTGTTACCTGGGCTTTTGGTGTTAAAACCAAGAAATCATTGCCTGTTCCACTGTATGAAGCTTTCCACTATATTTTCTTCAGGAGTTTTATAGTTTCAGGTCTTACATTAAGTCTTTAATCCATTTTGTGTATATGGTGGTATAAGATAAATGTCCATCTTCATTTTTTTGCATGCGGATATCCAGTTTTTCCAGCACCATTTGTTGAAAAGACTATTCTTGCTCCATTGTGATACCCTTGTCAAAGATCATTCAGTATACATGAGGGTTTATTTCTGGGCTCTTCATTCTGTTCCATTTGCCTATATGTCTGTCTTTAGTGTGGTTTTGTTGATATTTTCAAAAAACCAACCCTTAGTTTCACTGATTGTTTTTCAGTTGTTTTTGATTATTTTGTTTATCTTTGTTTTAGTCTTCATTTCCTTCCTTTTATTAACTTTGATTTTAGTTTTTTTTCCCCCCCTAGTTCTTGGAGGTATAAAATCAGGTTGTTGATTTAAGATCTTCTTTTTCAGTGTAGGTGTTTATTACTATAAACTTCCCTCTTAATACTTTGTGTTTTTGTTTTCATTTATTTCAAAATACTTTTTAATTTCCCTTGTGATTTCTTCTTTGGCCCATTGGTTATTCAAGAGTAAGTCGTTTCATTTCTAAATACCTGTGAATTTTCCAATTTTCCTACTGCTGTTGACTTCTGGTTTCATTCCGTTGTGACTGGAAAAAATACTTGGTATGAGTCCATCTTCAATTTGTCAAGATTTCTTTTGTGCACTAATATGTAATATAACCTGGAGAACAGTCTCTATGTGTTTGAGAAGAACATGTATTCTGCTTCTGTTGAGTGGGTGTTCTGTATATGTCTGTTAGGTCCTTTTGGTATGTAGTGTTGCTCAGGTCCTCCCTTTCCTTATTGCTGTCTGGTTGTTTTATCTACTGAAATCTTTTACTAACATGGTGTTACCATCTGTTTCTTCCTTCAATTCTGTGAATGTTGGCTTCATACATTTGGGTGCAGTGGTATTAGGAACATAAATACTTATAATTGTTATATCTTACTGGTGAATTGACTCTTTTATCATTATGTAATGACTTTGTCTCTCTGTCTCTGCTCGGTAGGGTGCCTGCTTCCTCACTGGATCCCAGGACCCTGAGATCATGACCTGAGCCAAAGGCAGAGGCTTAACCCACTGAGCCACCCAGGCACCCCTTGGCCATTTTTGACTTAAAGTCTGTCTGATAGAAGTATGGTCAACTTGTTTTTCAGATTACTATTTGGATAGAAAATCTTTTTCTATCCTTTCATTTTCACCTTATGTAAAGTGTCTTTTAGCACTCATTGTCTTTGATTGGGGAGTTCAATCCATTTATATCTCAAGCAATTAGTAATAGGGAAGGACTTAACTGTTGCAATGTTGTTTTCTCTGTCTTACAACTGTTTTTTCTCTCTTGCTGCCTTTGTTTCATTGATGTTTTTGTGTAGACATGCTTTGATTCCTTTTTCTTTTTTTTTTTTTTTTAGAATTTATTTACTTATTTGACAGGGGGAGAGAAAGCACAAGTTGGGGAAACAGCAGACAGAGGGAGAGGGAGAAGCAGGCTTCCTGTTGAGCAGGGAGCACGATGATGGGGCTCGATTTCAGGACCCTGTGATCCTGACCTGAGCTGAAGGCAGACGCTTAACTACTGAGCCACGCGGGCACCCTTCCTTTTCCATTGTCTTTTATGTGTTTGGGTTCTTGTGGTGACCATGAGGCTTCCATGAAACATCTTATAGTTATAACATAAAGCTATTTAAACCTAACTTCAGTTGTATACAAAAGCTCTGTTATATCTCATCACCTCCACTGTTACTGATTTCACAAATTACATCTTTATATGTTGCGTATCCATTAACATAGTGTCATAATTATTTTTATGCTTTTGTCTTTTAAGTTCCATATCAGAATTAATAGGTGCTATATAATAGCTGTTGCGGGGTTACAGCATTCTGTAGCTGTCTCTATAGTCACATCTACCAGGAAGCTCCACGTGTGTACTGCTGTCAGGTGTCCTCCTGCTTCAACTTGAGATCTTCAGCATTTATTATTTAGAACAGGTCCAGTGACAGTGAACACCCCCAGCTTTTGTGTAGCTGGGAAAGATAAAGCTTTTGTTTATTTCCTTCATTTTTGAGGGACATTTTTACCAGATATAATATTCTTAGTGGCAGTATTTTCTTTTTTTCTTCCAGCGATTTGAATATATCATGCAATTCCCGCTGGCCTGTAAGGTTTCTGCTGAGAAAGCCATGGAGAGGATCATGGAAGCTCTCATGTACATGACGAGCTTTTTTTCTTGTGCTGCTTTTAATAGTCTGTCTTTGACTTTTGACACTTGGATTATAATGCGTCTTGGCATGAACCTCTTTTAGGTTCATGTTAGTTAGAGTTAGTTGAATTTCTTCCATTTGAATATCCATTTCCTTTCTCTGATTTGCAGCATTTTCAGTCATTGTTTATTCAGATAAGCTCTTTGTCCTTTTCTCTTTCTCTTCTCCTTCTGACCCATGTAATACATATTGTGGTCCATTTGATGATCTACTGTAAGTCTTTTAGGAGTTTCACTTTTCTTCATTCTTTTTGTCTTTGTTCCTCTGGCTCAATAATTTCAAATGACTTGTCTTCAATTTTGCTGACTCTTCTGCTTGATCAAGACTGACGCTGAACCTTTTTTGGAATTGAATAAACTTGACATGTAACATTGTGTAAATTTAAGTTGTATAGTGTATTACTTTGTTAAATTTATATATTACAATATAATTGCCATGATAGTGATATTTATCACATTACATCAGGACAGTACAGTGCAGTAGATCTCTAAGGCTTATTTACTACTCATTACAAATTGTATCATTAAACATGGTCAGTCTTACCCCTTGTTCTTTATCTCCTGGTAACCAGTATTTTACTCTGTTTTTTACAGGTTTGAATTTTTTAGATTCTGTGTATAAGTGATATCATACAGCATTTGTCTTTCTCTGATTTATCTCACTTAGTGCAATGTGCTCAGGGTTTGTCCGTGTTGTCACAAATGGCAGGATATCCTCCTTTCTCATGGCTGAATAATATTCTGTTCTGTATGTGTGCCACATCTTTTTTATCCATGTATCCATTGATGGGCATTGGGTTGTTTCCATATTTGGGCTACTGTGAATAATGCTGTGATCAACATGAAAGAGCATGTATCCCATTAACATCCTGTTTTCATTTCCTTTGGGTATATATCCAGAAGCCGAATTGTTGGTTTGTATAGTAGATCTATTTTTAATCTTTGAGGAACCTCTCTATTGTTTTCTGTAGTGGTTGGACCATTTACATTCTCACAACCAATGTATAAGAGTTCCCTTTTCACCACATTCTCACCAGTACCTGTTGTCTCTTGTCTCCTTGATGGTAGCCAAGTGATACTTCATCGTGGTTTTTTGCATTTCTCTGATGGTTAGTGATATTGAACATCTTTTCATCTGTCTGTTGGCCATTTTGATGTCTTCTTTGGAAATACGTCTTTTTAGTTCTCTGCTCATTTTTAAGTTGGATTGTTGGGGTGGTTTTTTGTTGTTGTTAAGTTTTATGAGTTCTTTATGTATTTTAGATATTAATCCCTCATTCAATAGGTGGTTTGGAAGAATTTTCTCCTGTAGGTTGTCTTTTTATTCTGTTAATTGTTTCTTTTGCTGTACAGAAGCTTTTGAATTTGGTGTAGTCCCATTTGTCATTTTTGCTTTTGTGGTTTATGCATTTGGTGTCATGTCTGAAAAGTCATTGCCAAGACTAGTATCAGTGAGCTTCTTCCCTGTGTTTTTTTCCTAGGAGTTTAGGGTATTAGTTCTTATGTTCAAGTGTCTGATCCATTTTGAGTTAAGTTTTATTAGTTGTGTGAGATGGAGTTCCAGTTTCATTGTTCTGCATGTATTTCTCTAGTTTTCCCAGTAACATTTGTTAAAAAGACTGCCCTTTGCTCTACTGGGTATTCTTAGATCCCTTGTTGAATATTAGTTGACCAAACTTTTCTAATTATTCTTTAGCTCCAAAATTTGTTTGGTTGTTTTTAATGGTTGTTTCTGTCTCTCTGTTGATATTCTCATTTTGTTCATGCATCATTTTACTGATTTTATTACATTTAATTGTCTAATTGTGTTCTCTTTTAGATCATTGAGCTCTTTAAGGAAATTATTTATATTCTTTGTCATGTAATTAATAGAACTCTGTTCCTTGGGGTTGGTTTCTGGGAATTTATTTTGTTCCATTGACTGAGACATATTTCACTTGTTCTTTATGTGGTTTGTTTTTGGTTTTTTTCCCCTGAGTTTTTTGCATTTGTTAATGCACCCACTTCTTCCAGGCTTTATGGACTGCTTCATACACAGGACGACTCCACCAGTCAGCACAAGTATAGATTTTGGAGGCCTCTGACACCTTTGGAGGGAGAGGGTGTGTGACTCTCAAGGCTGTATACATGATTTTTCAGTTAAAGAGGTTTTCAGTTTTGTTTTCAGGACCTTGTAGTCTTTTGTACCATCTGGTATCTGTCTGTGGCACTGCAGGTTCTTGGGAGCCATAGGAGCAGGCTGCCCTGTTCTCCTTGTTCCCACTAGCCTCCAGGCTTCTGAAGCATCCTGGCTCCCCAGAAGCTTCCCAGATCAGGCAAGATAGATACCATTCCCTTGGAAAACTTGCTGAAAAGCCAGAACATTGGACATATGCCCCTTCTCCCTTCTGAGAGAGAAGCAACAAGTTGGGCACCTTCTCCCAATTGCTGCAGGCTGTGCCAGCCCATCTGTGGCCCTGCGGGCTCTCGGATGCTGTGGCAAGCTGCTCCTGTTCTCCCTTGCTTTCGGAACCTTCCGGGCATCCAGACTGTGCCAGTCACCTTAGCACTTGAATCACATGAGATAATAACCAGTCCCTTGAGCAGCCCTCCAAACCACCGGAATGTTCCACTCTTTTCCCTCCACACTCACCCTTAGGGGAACAGCCACAAGCCAGGCTGAAACTGTTGTCTTGGGGAAGGGGCAGTCATAGATAATATGAAATGGCCCTTCTCACCCGTTCCAGTGAGGCTTTCCTGGACTTTGCACTTGCTGGCGGTACTGCAGGTTCTTAAATGGGTTCTGGAGTTTTTATAACAGAATTTTTGTCTGTATGTTGTTAATTCAGTGGTTTTGTGGAAGAAGGGGGGCTGGGATTTCCTTTTCATCCATCTTGCTCCTATCTGTCTTTTCTATACATTACCCTGATTAAGTATCTACTGAATGTTTCTTCTGCTTTCTCATTCCATCCCTACCCCCTTGAATCGTCCTATCCTCCCTGAGGCTAGTAACAGATCGCCTGTGAATATCTCATGATGTTCTCAGGCTAAAATAGCTGCCCCATGGCTCTTGTCATTGTTCTGAGTGAGTGTTTCTCCGTCCTTCTGCTCCTCATCTGCTCATTTCAGGCAGTTGTGTTAGCTTTTGGCCCTGCTCCTATTCTCAATTGTGGTCATTTTCCAGGCTACAGATTGACTCATCCTGCTAGGTCTTTCAAAATTTTTCTTTACTTCTCTTTCTTTTATTTTTTAAAAGATTTTATTTATTTATTTATTTGACACACACACACACAGAGAGAGAGAGAGAGAGTCAGAGAGCACAGGCAGGGGGAATAGCAGAGAGAGGGGAAGCAGGATCCCCACTGAGCAGGGAACTCAATGCGGGTCTGGATCTCAGGACCCTGGGATCATGACCTGAGCTGAAGGCAGACACTTAATGGACTGAGCCACCCAGGTGTCCCTCAGAATTTTTCTTAAGGGTTCCATTAGATGTTTGCTGCCAGGTTTTTAGGATCACTTGGAAATCTATTCATGACTCAGGTCTTTTTATTTTTAGGGATGGTACCTAATGTGCAAGACGATATTTGAGTTTCTACTGAATACATTTATGCCTGGTACTGTTGATCACATGGTTATTCATTTATTTTGGGAAAAGCTCTTCACATGTTCCCAGAGTATAGCTAAAAACAAGTTACCACCTACAGTTATAATCTATTTACATGTCTGTCTTCTTTACAAATGAATTGACATCCTCCAAGGCAGGAACTAAGTCTTCTTGGTTTCCTTGAACCTCCTGCACTGCTTGGTGTATACTGGCTTATTTTTTTACTATTATTATTTTAAATTTTTATTAAGATTATATTTGACAGATCATAAGCAGGAGGAGCGGCAGACAGAGGCAGAGGGAAAGGGAAAAAAGCAGGCCTCTTGCCAAGCAGAGAGCCCAATGTGGGGCTCCATCCCAGGACCCTGGGACCATGACCTGAGCCAAAGGCAGACAGTCAACCAACTGAGCCACTCAGGTACCCCAATATACTGGCTTATTTAATAAAATTGCATTGCAGAATTATCAGATTGCCTGCCTGTGATACAGTTCTTTGTATAAGTAGGAACTAAAGAACCATTTTTCATTCTCTTTACTGCTCTTATCTAAGGACCTCTTAACTGGATACATATTTGTGATTCTTTTGCCATGTCCCTCTAAAAGAAAAATAACCCAATTATTGGGCTTCTGATGATCTTTTTGACCCTATGATTTTAAATCAGCATATATGATCTGTGGTTCAGAACGTGCCTTTACAGTCAGACTGTTCTAGATATATTCAGACTCTGGTTCCAGCATTTTCTGTAAAACTTCGGGCAAATTACTTACCTCCCTTAAGTCTCAGTTTCCTTATCAATAAAATGAGGGTATAATAATACCTCATACTATTGGAAGGATTATTTGGGAGAAGGCATGCATAATGCCTAGCACAGAACATTCAAAAATGTTAAACAGTATTGTAAAAATAAACATACATAGGGGTGCTTGGGTGGTACAGTCGGTTAAACGTGCAACTCTTGGTTTCTGCTCAGGTTGTGATCTCAGGGTCATGATACTGAGTCCCGAGTAGGGCTCCACGTGGAGGCTGCTTAAGACTCTTTCTCCTTCTGCCCCTGCCCCTATTTGTGTGTGTACGTGTGCACACTTTCTCTTTCAAATAAATAAAAAAACTTTTTAAAAAAATGTACATATAGTGCATTACATTTTAAGCCTTTTGCTTATTAGTCAGTAAAAGTCAATGATTTGCAACCAGGGCCATGTTGCTAATTCTTTGTTTCCAACTGCCAGGTTGATTATATTTGATGTTTATATCTTAGTTAGATGTAATTGGCTATTTAAGAACAACCCTAGAAACAAGAAAGCAATTATAGATTTCATTATTGCTCTTCTGCAGCCTGAAGTCCTGGTCTAGTTGCAGTTAAAATCCAATGAGAACAGTATCCATTAGTTTAAAAGTGATGGTTTAGAAAAGCTGAGACATCCAAACACAAAAAGAATATATGCTGTATGATTCCATTTACATAAAACAGTAGAAAACTATAGTTCAAGAAAGGAGGTAAGTGGTTGAATAGGACAAGGAAAAAAATGATAGGCCACAAAAGGACATCAGGATACATTGGAGATGTTGGAAATGTTCTGAATCTGTGTAGAATCTGCACATTGAAATGTGCGCTTCAAATGGATGTGGTTTCTTGTATATAAACTATATATGAATAAATTGATTTTTTAGAGTGAGGTATTTTTATAATCCATTTTATTTAGTAATTTCTGATTCTTAATCACCACTAGATAATAAACTTTAAGGTTTATATTTAGTCAAATTTAGGCTTACCTCTGCTGCGGTAACATCCTACTTGTCTGGAAGTCAAATTGTTGGCCACCTCATGTCTCTAACACACAGCAGAAGGCTGGAAATCAGGGGAAATGTTCTTGAGTGGCTACATAGCTGCCACGGAGCCCATGTGTTGAGTGCAAAGGAATGGTCAGTAATTCCCATTAGAGTCTGTTTAATGTAATTTTATATAAAATATTCATAAATCCTATCTTTCCCCCACGCTTACAGCCAATACAAAGTAATAAATTAGAAGGTGAACACAGGTGGTAATGTGCAAAGAAGATTTAAAAATATAAAACTGGATTTAAGAACTTCAAGTTCAATGACTGGGGGCAATGTAGATCCAGGGAAAGGCTGACTCAATACACTACAATAGGCTGTGGGATATTTCTGTATTCAGACCCTAGAATTTTAGTCGTGTATTCGTGACAATGAACTTTAATAGTTAAGAAAATATTAAAGTGTATTATTAATTATTAATAACTTTAATACTTAAAATATTACATTACAGTCCCTCTGTGATACTTAGAATTGTATAGTTTATACAGAAACAAATAAAACATTTTGTTGTTTAAGAGAAATAGTAGGAATCTGTAAAACCTATATATGAGGGGTGCCTGGGTGGCTCAGTGGGTTAAGCCTCTGCCTTTAGCTCAGGTTATGATCTCAGGGTCCTGGGATCGTGCCCCACATCGGGTTCTCTGCTCAGCTGTGAGCCTGCTTCCCCCTCTCTGCCTGCCTCTCTGCCTACTTGTGATCTCTGTCTGTCAAATAAATAAATAAATAAATAAAATCTTAAAAAAAAAAAACCCTATATATGAACATGTGGGTGTGTGTGTTTATGTGCTTATGTGTACATATACAAGCACGCCCACACATATAGAGCTCCATGCTCTTGTAAATTTCTATCATAGTGTGACTTTTTATCCTGAACTAGTAGACTCTTGGAAACAAGATTTTAGTAAGCTGTTAGTGGGACTAATTACCAGCTCTTGAAGAAGCCAAATCTGTTGTTAATTATACTAATATACTGATCATTTCTGGACCTATTCTTGTTTTAAAAAGATTAAAATGTGTCTATAATACTTTTCTGTAAGTAAGCACATCCACTTATTTATTGGCTAGAGATACTTTGGTTTCTCTGATAGTAAAATGAAAACAAGGTAGGAGAAATCATTATAATTGGTTCACTGCATGAGAAGTTATTTTTTTATTTATTTACTCTCAGTTATCAATATAAAAAACATTAGAGCTCTACATTACAAGCACTTTATTGCAATAGTTATCACAAAATTAGTAATCTGCTTATATTTGGGCATCTATGTTACATGTATTTTTTAGAGCAGTTATTTTTTATTTTGGGGATTTTTGTTGTTGTTGTTGTTACATTCAGCTGGCCAACTTAAGGGGAGGTATTAATGGAACCTTTACTAATTCTGTTCAGCAGCCACTTAGTTAGGGTCTACTATGTGCCAGCACTATGCCAATCTCCTTTGCTATCAAAGTAAAACTAGTAACTGATTCTCAAGGACCTAGGACTTGCTAAAGCATGGACTTTTTCTTATAGGCAGTAATGAACCATTACAATTTTCAAAAGGAAAAATAGTGTGATAAGATCTTTCTCGGAATGAACGCTCATGGCTGTAGGCAGAATGGGCAGAGTCTGCATGGATTCAGAAAGATCAGTCAATACAAGTTTAAGTGTAGAGGGAGATTGAAGAATCCCAGATAATTATGAAAGTTTCGTCAGGGTTGACTGTGTGGGTGGCTGTTCCTTTAAGGGATGTTTGAGAAGGAATGGTTTTCTGAGGAGATGACAGGATGGATTAGTTTGGTTGGGGACTTGCTGATTTGGCAGTGCTCAGAAATACTGGGGAGCACAGTACACTTGAACTCATGTTGGGCTAGGAGGCTTTCCAGAAAGAGACTAAAAAGCAACTGGTACTAATGCAGAAAAAGAACCATTTTATTTTAAACAGCGGGTTGAATTTTATTTATTTATTTTTTAGTTTTGTATTGTTTGGAGCTTTGGGGTTGTTTTTGTTGGCCTCTCTATTTTACTTTTTAAGGGATTTGAATGTCTTCATTGCTGCACTAAAAATGTGAGGAGGTTGAATTAGACTAGTGTTTCACAGACTTCCGGCCTCATAGGAATTACCCCAGGATCTTGTTACCAATGCAGATTCTGAATCTGATGATCGGGTGGAGGCTGGGGGCCTGGATTTCCAACAAGCAGTAACAAAGATTATCACAAAGGAGGAAAGGTCTCTTTCCTCTTCAGAGTCTCATCTTTCAGACTTAACACTTTTGTAAAATAAGAGAAGACAGAATTATTGTACTTCACTCATTCCACATACAGTTTTACTTCAAAATTGGTAGATGAGCCAGTAGCTATAGGTAAAGTTCACCAAAACACATTATTAATAGCTCTGACAGGCATTATAGTTCAGAAAATTGAGCCATCCTGTCTTCTTCCATATAGGTTTGATTGGGCCATATGCATTTTATTATCTTAACATATTCTCATTTTTAAAATCTTTTATTATAATTTAGTTAGCTGTTAAATTGAACAGTACACTGAAATATTAGGTGTGTTTTTGTGGTGACACAAAATACCTTTTTTGGAATGACATTGACATATACTTGCTCAAATAAATGAGCTTTCCTTACTGAATCACTGGTCAGATTAAACAGTTTTAATGACTGTGTTACAAGTACAGTATAGTGGTGAGTTTTTTTTTGTTCATGTTTTTGACTATGACATCCATTAACTTATCCTTGACATTCCATATAACCATTGTTGTTTAAGAGATCGTGATAGAAATGAGGAAGGCTCTGAGTTAGGGGTTGGCAAGAAGGAGTAAGTATGGGAAGAAGGCATGAATAGGAGAGATTTTATAAATTCCAAGATACAAGATACTCTTATTAAAATTGTTAACAAAAGAGATTTTACCAGTGAATAAGCTGTTCCCTGAGTTTAAGACACCTTTAAGGCTTGATCATTTTGGGCTCTATGAAGACTCTTTAGTGAAATGGAACAGGTCATCAAGACTGGTTCCACTCACCAGGCTTTCACTCGAATTGGGTTTCATCACAACAGTTCTGTGAATTGTATCCTAAAGATACACTCACCAGCACATGATCAAGAAAGAGTCATGGCATTTCGTGGAAGTGAAGTTCTAATAACTATAGTTCTTTTGTAAAGAATGGTCACTTATTAGCTTAAGTAAGATTCTAGGCATTTCCTAAAGGCATCAGTATTCTAAAATGTTAAATTGCTGCTGCTAAGTGCAGTATTGCTTTTATTAAAAAAAAAATGGGGCACAAAAAAACCCTGAAATCATCCTTCATTGGCTTCTAAAGACTTGGGGAGCTATAACTTTATAACAAGAATGTGTCTCTGTTGTCTTTAATTTAAACAACAGCTTGTTTGGGTAGAATATCCTCAGTGTATTTTTTTTTTCTTACCCTCAACACTTGATGGTAATCCGCTGTCTCTTGGCATTTATTATGAGTGTCGATAACTCTGAGAACAATCTTGCGTTCCACCCCTTATATGAAAGTGACAGTTTCCTGCCTGGTTATCTGAAAAATTCTTTGTTTATTCTTCAAATTTAGTAATTTAAACCAGGATTTGTTTTAATGTTGATAGTTTTTTTATAAGCTCATCCATGAAACAGTGTGTTCTCTCAGTCTTGAGACTCAGTTCCTTTTTTCCTTGCTGGAGCATTGCCCAAATTCTATTTCTGAATAATTTTTCTGTTCCATGTGTTGGCATCTCAAGTTGAGGCACAGTTTTTATGGTGGATTGTCTTAATCTTCTATGTTTACCATGTACATTGCCATTGATTTCCCCTTTTATTTTTCCTTAGCCATTCATCTGATTATTTGAGCCCTTATCTCCACACCCTTGATTTGCCTTTCAGTTCTGTTGATCCTATTTCCTGTCATTTCTAGTTATTTATTAGATTTGTAGTAATTATATTGGTACTCAATTTTTTTTTCTTAGCTCTGTAATCTCACCTCATTCTTTTAAAAACTCATCATTAAATTTGGTTATTAAATTTATATTCTTTTTTTTAAACCGACTTTTTAAAGATTTTATTTATTTATTTATGTGACAGAGATCATAAGTAGGCAGGGAGGCAGGCAGAGAGAGAGAGGAAGGGAAGCAGGCTCCCTGCTGAGCAGAGAGCCCCATGCAGGGCTCGATCCCAGGACCCTGAGATCATAACCTGAGCCGAAGGCAGAGGCTTTAACCCACTGAGCCACCCAGGTCCTCTTAAATTTATATTCTTAAGGGACTCCTGGGTGGCTCAGTTGATTGAGTGTCCAACTCTTGGTTTCAGCTTAGGTCGTGATCTCCGGGTCGTGAGATGAGGGCCCAATCTGGGCACCACACTCAGCACATGAATTTGAGAGTCTCTCCCTCTGTCCTTTCCCGCACTCATGCACACACTTTCTATCTCTCTAAGATAAAATTTTAAAAATCTTTAAATTTATATTCTTAAGTTCTGTAGTGTAAAGCACTTAGAGGGAATCTGTTTCTGATGGCTTTTTCTTCTAGATTAAATCTTTGTCATTTAGATGCTAGATTTTCTGAAACAAATTTATTATACAATAAAACATATGGGAAAGTGTGTAAAATTCAAATACAATTTAAAAATTGATGACACATAAATATGTGTTAATCCATAATCCCTGCCACATCAAGATACATTCATGGTGATCCAGAAAGTCCCTCTGTTTGTCTTGCTTGTCATTATCCCCCACTTCTACACAAGAGTTAATGACTGCAGTAACTTTATAGTTATGTCTTTCGTGCTTTCCTTTATGGTCTTACCACCCGTGTATACATATTTTTGTATAATACATTTGAGTTTTGCCTGACGGTGGACTTTATATAATCAGACCATATTGTGTGTGTTCTTCTGTGACTTGTTCTTTTTTCCCCACCATTATATTTGTAAAATTCATCCATGTTCTTGCATGTATCTGTTTGTTTTCCTTCCTATATAGTATTTCATTATTAATCAAGGTTCCCCAAAGAGACAGAGTGAACAGGATGTGTGTGTCTATACACATACAGAGAGGAGGATATTTATCAGAAGCCATTGTGTTACATGGTTATGGGGACTGGCAAGTCTGAATCTGCACTGTGGGCTGGTAGGCCTGAGACATGGGAGGATCAGTGTTGCAGGTAAATGCAAAGGCAGTCTGCTGGAGAATCCCCTCTTGCTCAGCGAGGCCAACGTGTTGTTCTATTCAGGCCTTGAACTGACTGGATGAGCCCACCTAATTATGGAGATCATTCTCTTTCTGCAAAGTGCATTGACTTAAAAGTTAATCTCATCTGGGGCACCTGGGTGGCTCAGTGGGTTAAAGCCTCTGCCTTCGGCTCAGGTCATGATCCCAGGGTCCTGGGATCGAGCCCCGCTTCGGGCTCTCTGCTCAGCAAGGAGCCTGCTTCCTTCTCTCTCTCTGCCTGCCTCTCTGCCTACTTGTGATCTCTGTCTTGTCAAATAAATAAAGAAAATCTTAAAAAAAAAAAAAAAAGTTAATCTCATCTGAAAATACCGATCAAGCTGGCATATAAAGTTAACCATCACAGTATGTGTACTACATTTCTTTCTGTTTTACTGGGGATATGTAGGTTTTAGGCTTAGGCGTTTAAGAACATTACTGTTAGGGTGTGAGTGTGCATGTGTATGTGCCGCCTAATCCATATAATCATATTGTCTAGGACATTATCTAGGAATAGGATTGCTGTGTCATAGGGAATGCATATATTCAACTGTACTAGATAATATAAAACCCTTTTGTTAAGCAGTATGCCAGGTGCTGGTTATATTAGGTGCTCTGTATCCTTGCTGGTACATGATATGATCAGACTTGTTGGGTTTTACCATTCTGAAGATTTAATTTGCATTTGCCAGACTCACTAAATGCCTTCTCACATTTGCTTTCTGGGTGTGAGCCCGTTGTAATCATCCACCGTATAGACTTGTGTCCTTCAACTTAGATGACTTAAATTACCTTTTTGGACTTCCCCTTCTATTTCCTCTGTCTCTGTTTTTAGAGCTCTTATTATTTAGATATTAGACTTCTTGGATTGATCATCTGTCTCATTTCTTTTCTCTATTTTCCATCTTACTGCTCTTCTTGAAAATTTTCTCGACTTCATTTTTCATTTCTTCCTTTGGAGTCCTCATCCGTGCCATCTTCATTTTTTCTATGCATTCTATATTTATTCCTCTTTCATAGTATCCTAGTGTTTCTCCTTCAATTTTCTCTCATTCTGTTTGTCTATCTTTGTTCTTCCTGAGACAGTCTTTCCTCAGATGTCAGGTGGTCCTTGGCTAACTGTTCACATTTAAGTTTACTTGGCACTAAAAAGCTGACTGGTAGTTCTGAGAGCTTGAAAGAAAGCAGCCAAGCAGAGGGTGATGTTTCTATTCTTAAGTCTTTTCAGTTGGGCGGATCAGATTTCCCAGAGCAGAATCTTCCAGTCTCTGCTCGTGAAAAGTGCAAGCCTTTTGAGACACCGGCAACAAAGAAAGCCTGGGGATTCAGTCTTCAACATGTAAAACTTGCACTTAATTTTCAGGATAGCACCTCTCCCTTCAACTCTTGTCTGGTGTCCCTCAGTTCACAACATTCTTGTTTTACTCTATCCAGAAAACAAGACTTAAGTCTTCCACCAGTTTGGGGGAAGGGATGTCACTGGAGACAGGATTGGAGATGGTGGGGGGAATAACTCACTGCTTCTTAAGCAGACCTTCAACTCATTCTCGTCTATCAGTTCCACCTTCCAGAGCTTGACTGGTACTGCCTTTAGAGGATTAGATAGGCACATTGGCTTGCCTTGTTCACTGAAGACGATTTACTGTGCCAAGGGAATATATTCATGAGGTCATGTATTTTAATACTTTTCTCCCATTCCACCATCCAAAACTATAGGACCAGATAGACAACTGTAGTCTCCTGACAAAGGTTTCCAATGGTAAAAATATTTTTAAATTGTATGTGGCTATGTTCTCTCTTTCTGAGCCTTTCAGTTTTTAGTATTTAACTCGGTGCCTCATCATGTTCTTGTCTCTCTTTTAACTTTCCTTTCAAGGGTGTATTTACGTTAAATTTATGAGATTCTTGGATTTTATCATTAGATTAGCTTCTCTGACTTTGGTAAACAATACACAGATATGTATTTATGACAAGTAAAATTGTTCTTACATGTTGGTTTCTGGAAATAGTTCTAACATTTTATTGTTAACATAGACAAGTGTGTTGTGTATGTTTCTTTGTTAAGAGAAAACATCTGTTAGCATGGAGCTTTCCTTTGAAGAGATATTTTCAAATACTTTGACCTCAAATCAGAACTAATTCTTGGTTTTAGAAGAAGTAAAGCAAAATCCCAAAGGCTATTCCTTATACATATTTTCATCACTTTGTACCTCTAGACTGAATTTTTTTAGTACAATTTACTTCTAAAAAAAATACAAAGGATGCTATTAAGGGTTTTGTTCACTGTTTAAAGCTAGATGTTGGAATTATATATTTTGAAATTCATTTGAATACAACTGGGCATAGCATTAAACAGCTTTTTAAAACATGAAAACCCAAACCTGAAATCACTGGAGAAAAAGACATTTCTAGAAAGTGGTAATTATCTGCTACAACGGTAGCAGTTCAAAGCAGATTATCCCAGTCTCTCTTTTCTCTTTGTTAACTACAGTACCACTTTGAAAAAAATGAATTTTGTTGAACTCTAACTGGGTCTAAGAGTTGGTCATATACAGCTTCAAACATGTTCACCAAAGAGGGAACAGCTATAAAAAAGCAAGGGCAGATGCAAGTAATAAATATAAGAAAACAGGAAAAGGAAGATTTTCCTGTAAAAATGGAGGAAAATGGTTTAGTTTTAGCAGTTTTTTACAAATCACTGTCCAATAATGTGGAATTCAGCCCATGTCACCAGAACCGTTTCACATGTCCTGCCTTCAGTATGGCTGCGTTGACTGACCTTTCGCCTTTGAATTCAGAGACCTGACTCACAGGCCACTGTGCAAAGACTCATTGCTTCTCCCTTCCTCCCCTCTTTGCTTTCGCTGTAGTTCCACTCTGTTCAACCAGGTGGTATAAGCTTATTCAGGGACATAGAAGAAATTCACAGAGCGCTTGTCCTTGCCTTGTGTTGACTGTGAAATCAGGCAGCGCAGAGATGGTCCTGGACAAGTCATTTGTATTTGCAGTTAGTTATTCAGTCCCCTCCAATGCATAGTCATTCTCTCTTCTCTTTTACGTCATTGTTTGATATGTGTTCCATCATTCCCTGCAGAGACCTAACAGGGAAGGAGAAAGAGAACTACCCACCATTCATTGAACCTGGGTGTATTTAGTTTTCACTTAAATATGCTTATGTAATCCTCACAGCCATGTATTGGAGAAAGGTGATGCTATTCCTGGTTTCTAGAGGCAGTATCTGAAGAATGAGTTGCTCAAATCACTCTGCTAAAATGTGGCAGTCCCAGGATTTAAACTTATTTTGTGTGATCCCCAAATCTAAGGTTTTCTACTAAAAACACAGGGCCCCACATTTGCCTTTCCCGGGTCAAACCTTATTTCAGTATGCAAAGGTGCTTTTGTACTTGGACGCAAGCAGTAGCTCTGAGACCTTCCAAGCAGTGAGCCCCTTCATTTTCATGCTGTGAGAGAGACTTTGGATTCCCTTGTTTCATGAATCACTCTACAGAGATATAACTCTTCCATGTAAGGCTATACACATTTTTAATGATCATTTTTTAGAAATCAAACTAAAGATGAACTCTTTAAAATTCAGCATTTTGGGGCACCTGCCTGGCTCAATTGGTAGATCATGTGACTCTTGGTCTTGGGGTCATGAGTTTGAGGGTAGAGTTTACTTTTAAAAAAATAATAAAATAGACTCTTAAATAAATAAAATTCAGTGTTTCATCTTGTGTTTGTATTGACTTGTTTTTATGTATATCTCTTTTCTATTAAGGTAATCAAGGGAGCAGGAACTTTATTATGAACCACCTAATACTTACCAGAGCTCTTGGGTGTGTTGTTAAATGTTGCATAAATGACAATCTGTAAGTGATAAATTTTTACAAGGATGGATTCTTTCTTTGCCCTTAGATTTGTCATCTCTCCTTATATGGCTCTTTTTCTGTCGAAGAAACACATCCATTCCCCATCCTCCTCAAAGATTTTCTATCATGCCTTTCAAATCACAGGAGAGAAGAGGACTCTGTCGGTCTGTGCTGTGATGCTGTCTTTATGTAACTTCCAAAGTGAAAGGAGATCCAGGGTAGACAAAGAAAGCGTGTGCTTCCGGTAGTAAAAATAATGCAGTTTTCTTAAAAAGTCAATCACAATTCCAAAATGGAAATTCATTTTCTTGCCCTTTGAGGTCAAGTTTTAAATCAACTTTTTATGAGTTATCTTCATTATCTGATCACCTCCCTTAAGACTTGAAGTTTGATTGGACTGGAAGCCCAGAGTTGAAGTTCAGGCTCAGGAGGAATTGCGGATTTTGCGTAGGGTCTCTTGAAGTTGCTATGATAAGAGAAAAGGACAAACTGACTTAGTCTTTTTTGCCCACTACCTAAAGGTAACCAGGAAATCCTCTCCTTGGCTGGATTAGGAGTAGGCCCATTGTGAAGCCTCCTAAACTTCTCTGCTCTTATCGGTCTAACCATCCCAACTCAAGTGAGGCCAAGCCTGCCATCTTCCCTTCTGCCTGACAGTCCCATCCTGCTCAGATTTTAGAAGAAATTCGATTGACAAATGCCTGCCACCACTGCTTGGGTAGTCTTTAGCTTGTCATATGTACTGTAAAATCATAAACCCCTGAAGGAGTAAAATGGCCTCATGTTTCATTGAAGTGACCCTGAATACAATTGAAATATGAAAGGACTTCATGTTAAACAGTATTATGAGTGATTATTGTTGTAAGAATCATAAAGTGGCTTTCTGTATTCATTTTGCAAAACCAGATAGTATGTAGCAAAAAAAAAAATTATAAAAAGCAGCACATTAAACTGAAAAAAACTTTCACATTTAATTTTGGTGTAGAAATCTTACCTTCTAATTTTTTAGACTTATAGTGAAAGTTTACTCAGGAAAAATATGTCTGTAACATTACAGTAAAATGGAGAATGGGAAATTGGAATTATATGGATATTCACTTGAGTATAAATCAAAATATAATTGCTTTTAAAGAACCAAAACATGGATAAACTTTATTTTAGTAGAAGGACCATCATGGATAGAATGTTGGGTTGTAGATTAAATAATTGTTAAAATTCAATTTGAGCTACAGAAACAAAGACACCTCAGACCATTATAAAAATGTTTCCTTTTTTAAGGATACATTAAAAGTAGATTCTTAAATTGCTAAGTCCTGTCCTTCTAGAATATAACTAATACCAGAATAATATTGTTACATAGGTTTACAGTCCTAATTAAGCACTTTATTTTAGTATAAACAGGATATTATTTTAGTATTTTAGTTCACCTCTGTTCTGTTTTTGTTGTTGTTCTGTGTGTGTGTGGTTTTTTTTTTTTTTTAAGATTTTATTTATTTACTTGACAGAGAGAGATTGCAAGTAGTCAGAGAGGCAGGCAGAGAGAGAGGGGGAAGCAGGCTTCCTGCCAAGCAGAGAGCCCGACGTGGGGCTCGATCCCAGGCCCCTGAGATCATGACCCAAGCTGAAGGCAGAGAGGCTTAATTCACTGAGCCACCCAGGCGCTCCTTCTGTGTGTTTTAAACAATGAAATTAAATATACTCTTTCTCATTTGTTCAGTTTTTAATTATGCTCACTTGGGACTGCCTTTGGCGAGACCATAATACTGGCTCTTGGTGCCTTGTGGCATCAGCTTTCATAAAGTCAAGAAACAAAATGCTGAAATTATCATAAAACTAAACCATTATTCTCCACAGTTTTTAAAGTATGTCACCAAAACATGACCCAAAACTGAACAGAATTTCTAGAGTCCAACAGTTTGTGACTTCTGTGCCCTATATATACCTCAAATATTTCTTGCTTAGACTCAAAAAAGAGACAAAGAAAAATGACTATGTAATAGGGAAGAGCAAGTGATTGACCCGTGGCTAGAAATCACAAAAGTATGTGGCTAGAAATCACAAAAGTATGTTTCTTTCTTTTTAATTAACATATAATGTATTATTTGCTTCAGGGATACAGGTCTGTGAATCATCAGTTACAGAATTGCCCTCCTGCCTTACTGTATGGCTCAGGGTCTGGAATCCATTCTACTTTAAATGGTTACTGGCATCATAGCTAGCTGAGCCCTGAGTGGAGCTTTCGCATTGAAAGAAACAAACGCTGGGATCTATAGTATGTTGAATATTTTTACTGATCAACTTGAGAACATGTTAATATAGAAATTTCATCTGTGATGGAACTGACCAATTGAATAAAGAAGTGTTCTAATAGGATATGAGCTTTATTTTTCCTACAGGACAATGAAGTGGTTTAAAAAGATAAACAAGAACATTTTTTTTCCTTCTAGAGGAGACGTGCTTCTGACTAGTTATTCCTAGTTGTTGCAAATTCATTCTTTGTGTGCAAGTGTTTTGTTTTCTATATTCCAGACGATTCATAGAGATATAGCCGCAGTTTATTTAACAAAGGAGACACACACAAACAAAGCAATAGTGGGGTTTTTTGTTCTTTTTTTTTTTTTTTCCGAAAGAATTCACTTGCTTACTTTTCTTAAAAACATCTTTCCCATTTCATTGAGGCAGATTTGGAAGTCAAACCAGAAACTTCAGGCTGTACTACGATGGAAAGCACTTCGTTGGGGAGAAGCGCTTTGAGTCCATCCACGATCTGGTGACTGATGGATTGATTACTCTCTATATTGAAACCAAGGCAGCAGAATACATTGCCAAGATGACGATAAACCCAATTTATGAGCACATAGGATACACAACCTTAAACAGAGAGCCAGCATACCAAAAACATATGCCAGTCCTGAAAGAGACACATGATGAGAGAGATTCTACAGGCCAGGATGGGGTGTCAGAGAAAAGGGTAAGCTACCATGAAACCACACTTGATCTTCTTCCGTTCGGGGTCTGTATGAACAAGCCATGACCGCCAGAAGAGGCTGGCTCCCCAGAGCTTTGAAAAAGATGTGCATTTTTCCTACTGTCTGGTTTTGGTGGTGCTGAGCTTTGCATATATCTAATTCTTGTTCAGTTATATCAGGTCTATGTTTGTGTTCCATATTACTTCTTATTTCATCAGCTTCACAGCTTCAAAACTATGTTGAAAAAAAAATGTCCCCTGATAAGAAAAAAAAAAAGTTCAGGGCTTTGAGTCAGAAGCATAACTGTGATCCAGAAAAGACAGCTGTATGACACGAGAAGTTGAGAAAGTCGCATAATTATCAAAACTACTTTTTCGTTCCCTTTATACATAGTTCTGTTCTTTAGCAAAATGATACATATCCATACTTTAAAATACCTAGGATTAAATTCAGTCTATCAATAACTATTACACTCTTTTGAGAATCAGTCAGTCCTGAGTAACAGGAGCGTTTATCTCCTTCTGGACTCTTAAGAAGTAATTGAATCAGAAAGATTTATTTTAATTTTAAAAGACAATTTAAGTTTTTCATTTGGCATATCTTGTAATATATTTAAAGTTAACAGTAAGTTTCAGTTCCTTGGCATTAATATTATTTTACTTTGAAAATTGTTCCTAGCTGCTTCCTTATCCCTCAAAAAAAGAGTGAGAGAATTTCCCGATGTTTTATATTGTGTGGGATGTAGGTGGGAGAATTTTATGTATTCTAATTGGAATTGCATTAATCCATTCTTATATTTTCGAGACTCTCTAGTTGCCATGTTAAAGAAATGCAGTGTTACATGGTGATTTGAGCTTGGCTTGCCAAATAGATTTGTATGCAAATTCTGCCATTTTACCCATTGCGTGAATTACTTCATGTTACTTAATTTTTCTATGCTTTGATGTTCTTCTTTGCAAAATTGTAGTAATAATCAAGTTGTTGTGAGAATTGATTGAAGGAGATAATATGTGTGAAATAATCAAACAGTGGTTGGCACATAGTAAGCACTCCCAATTTGGTGGTGATGTTATTTTAACAGCCATATTACCTCAAGGTGGTATCCTAAAATACTTCCAGTTGTCTTAAAGTACTTAGGTAGAGTATGGGAATCTGAAATGTTCCTCGTCTAGCCTCAGTTTTAGTTTTTGGCCAGTCTAACTCAAAGTGACACTTTGTGGCTACAGAGAAACCAACATTTGAAATTAGAGATTGTAGAAAATGGTTTTCATATATTCACATTTGTTAGGAACCCAGATCTTTTTGGGAAGTAACCAGCATTTAGAATCCTAAAAGCTGTGCTGTATCTGATATTGTTCTTTTCACTCTCTAATTCCCATTTTCTCACTTTTGGTTATTTTCCATTCATGGCCTTTTTCAGTAATGGTTGTATTTAAATATCTCTAACACTGAAAATATATTTTATGCAGCTGTGATAGAATGTTCTACGTCAACATTTGTGAAATATTTTTACAGTGTATGCATGTGGGTTTTTTAGAGTTGATCAGCCTAATGATAACCTTTGCTAATGCGTTCTGGATATACTTTTCAACATTAAGAGACTTCAGCTATTCCCCGTGGGGCTAGTCATTTAACCTCTTAAGGTCTTGGTTGTCCCTCCTACAACAAGCAAATAGCATTCACAAAGGAAAGACACTAAGGCAGCTAATGTCTGGATGACCCTTTCAGCTCTAGGATCCATGAGCCCCCGTGTGTTCTGGCAACAACTTATGTTACGCTGCCTGGACTGTCTTGTGCTGATGACCAGTGATAGCCACGTAGAGTGAAAGAGCTGGGCCTGGAAACTAGTTCTCGCCAGCAGTACATAATTATGCATCACTTTAAAAATTATTCTTTGTTTTAAACTGCATGCATCTTAAGTCTAGTTGGCTTAAAATCTACTCACTCAAAAATAGATTTATTTTATTTATAGGTGTCATCCAACAGGACAGGGATGATGACCTGTTCAAGAGCTTGACACATTGATTCCCTGTCACAGTTGATGACATTTGTAAGTAAAGACAATCATGTTTAATTGATTTAAAATATCTCTTGCCACAAGTATGGTTTAGTAAATATTTTATTGGGTCCTGAATAGCTAAAGCCCTCTTGTCCGTGAGGGGTTTGCCTTTTCCTCAGAGGCAAAAGCGTTGATGTTGCAGGCGTTAGTATACTGCCATGGAAAGGTGCCCAATGTTGGAATTAAGAGCTAGGTTCCAGTTCTCCTACGGGAATTGATTTCATGGGTCACTTTGGACAAACTGCTTCACTTCTCTGAGACTGTATTTCCCCACCTTTAATAAGAGGGCTTTGGACTAGATAGTCTCAAGATGTGGCTCTTGTTATAGTCTGTGATGCTTCAGGGAGTGTAGGTGTTGTACAAGAGAGAGAACATGGTACTAGAAATAGCACTAGAAATGGGTCCTAAAATGGGAGCTCTCTTTTCAGCTTATGCACCAATTAATCGTATCTTTTCAGTGCAATCCCCTAGCCTTTCTGGACTTCAGATTCTTCACAGATAAGGGGTTTTCTATAAGCCAGTATAATTTTACAAGAGTTTCATTATAAATATTTGCTGCAAAAAGGGCTCTATGCTCAAATAGGTTTGATTAAAAAACCAAATCTGTTTTTTTTTAAACTTACCTATTTCTTTTCTTTGGGCTTCCGAGTTTTGCTAATAACCTATTATTAATAACCTGTATTATGACCCTCCAAGAGTGTTCCCAATCTCACCTGGATCACCCCACCACTATTCGCAAAATTATTTAGGAAAATCATGTTTCATGAAATCCACTTGGGGAAATTCTAGACCAGATAATCTCTTAAGGCCTTTCATTGTTTTAAAACTGAAGGATAAGAGTTCTATGTATATATATTTTTCCAGTCCTTAAGGTGTAAGTTGAGCATCTGTGCTTTGTGGAAGGTTGTCAGGATGGTTTTATGGACATAAAGTTGTTGCCGCAAGAAGTGAATCCTGAGCTGTCCCTCAGAAATTTCATGGCCTGTTGTGAGGGGGAATATTATTTTTTCAAGTGACATCTATGTCATTTTTTCATTAGCTGTTTAAGTTGCTTCTCCTGCTTGAAATATCAATAAGAAACTTAAATTCTTTTTCAAAAAAACATTGAGAGAAATTTAATCATGAAGTTGTAGCATGTTGAAAAGCCAAACTTCTTCTCTTCTAAAATGGCTTAACTTTAGCATCCAGACTGGCCATAAGCCCAGCTTTTATTAGTGGCTTTTTAAAAATTTATCTTGGAACTATTTTTGAATAGTTTCTTTCTCCAAGTAGTAAATATAGTATGTTCACTTCAACAGATACCGAATGAACGGCTGAATGCAACAATTTTTATGCTGATTTTTACTTATTATTAATGTAATTTTAAAATTCTCCAAAGCCATGCTATAAAAAATGCCTCATAACTGTTAATAATATAAACTGTCAAATATATAATTTGCATTTCAGAAACTGTACTGAGTCAGAATTCTGAATCTTGCCAGAACCTCTTTACTTGGATTTAATCTTCTAAGCCCCGAAATTTTCTCAGGTGTTAGAATGACCGGTGATGGCAAGGGTATGCCGAATCCATTTATTGGTTTTATGGAACTGCACCAGGCCAAATAACCTCTGTGTGTACGTGCGTGCATGTGCATGCACGTGCTTGTGTAGTTTTTTTTCTTCCCCTGGAAGTTTGGGATGGGTGTGATGCTTGGCATACTGTCATATTAATTTATTCTTAAGGAATTTCTTTCACGTTTAAATTCTACTTTTTGAAGACTTTTTTGGGGATCACCACATTGTGTATGTATTGAAAAGCCTTGTGAAATTTGAAGTTGCAGTGCAATCAGGGCCCTGCCAAAGAACCGCCGTAATTATTAGAATTCTTTGGGTACCTCCATAAAGTGATGGGATTGTATGTCCCTGGGAATGCTGAATGGGTCACAGTTGTTCTGATCTACTAATTGTCTTATTCTCCCACAAAGCAACTCTTCTAAGTTGCTTCAGATATACTTAGATATACAGTAAGCAATTTGGGTCTATATAATCTCAATGTAGAAATCAGCAGGGAAGCCATACTTAAATTTAATCATTACAAAAACAGCAATACCAGAGGAGTGGGTAGCATGAAGCAGCCTCTAGAAAACTGTTTGGTTTCTTGATTTTGTGCTTTCCCACTTTTTAAGACCTGTCCTTTTCCTCCCCCTTCCTCAGTCCTCCCGAACCTCTGCTCCTCCTGTTTATCTCCTTCCTAGCGCTGCCTTTATCCACATCTATCCCTCTCTCCCCTAGTCAAATTTACACACTCACATTTCCCCTGTGGCTCATTCAAGGTTGGGACTGGTCATTCCAGGGATGAACAGGCCCTTGGAGAGCTGCCATATGTGCCCAGGGTCACCTATTTGTATGAAAAAGCCAATTTAGCAATTTATGAGGAAGACGGCAGTTGCCCTGCAGAACTTCTAATTATGAGTTTGACCTCGGTAAATATCCTTCTAAAGAATAAAGTAGAGTTACGGGGCGCCCGGGTGGCGCAGTGGGTTGAGCGTCAGGTTGTGAACGCAGGGCCATGGGATTGAGCTCTTGGTTTTGGCTCAGGTTGTGAACGCAGGGCCATGGGATTGAGCTCTTGGTTTTGGCTCAGGTTGTGAACACAGGGCCATGGGATTGAGCTCAGCACAGAATCTGCTTGGATTTCTCTCTCCCTCTTCTCCAAACCCCTGCATGCTCTCTCTCTTGCTTAAATAAAGAAATCTTTAAAAAAAAAAAAAAAAGTAGAGTTTAAAAAAATCCTACATAGTCAGTATATTAGTATATATTAGTCTGTGTCATCTTGAGCAGGCCCTAGATCTCCCTGGGTCCCAATTCATCTCAGTCTCTAAAATGAGGACAGTGGATTCCATTACATTGGTGGTTATGAGTATTCATGAAATTTTATAAAGTGGTCTTCTTTGTATGTGATATGTTACTGCCCTTTGTGATCAGAGCGATCATCAACCAGATGCCCATTCATGGGTCTGAGTACTGCTCCCCCAGCCCAAGCTGGGAACAGCATTTTCAGATTTCTCTTCAAGGTGCGTGTTCTCATTGCTTGAAGTGTGCCCTCCAGGTTCGCAGGATGACAGCTGGTGGCTCCTAATTCCTTCATCCAAGAGTGGCACTTCTCTTTTACTAATGCTGTGACACCTCTAATTGTGTCTAATCAGGAGGCATGTGTCTTTGCCCAATAATGTCCTAAGGAATTTTAAGGCTAAATTGTTATTTTTCTGTGGTTATTTGTACTTCAATATTGACCAGTATTTTAACTACTTTTCCCTGAATGTAAGACAAGTAAAGGTTCCAGATTCTTTGCCTGCCAGTGAACTTTTATTGAATGTGCATCCCATGGGAGCCCATTAGCATCTCTCAGATTTCCCTTGACTTCTAACAGTTCCCTTAACTCCAGCTAGGCAAGCCCTCTCCTTCCTTTGCCTCAACATCTTCACACTTCATTTTCTAAATAGTCTTCCATGAGCTGTCTGTATCATTAAACTCTTTTTGTTACTCAGGAGTTCTCTTGGAACATAAGCAAGTAAAAAGCATTTCAGGGCACCTGGGTGGCTCAGTCAGTTAAATGTCTGCCTTCTGCTCTGGTCAGGATCCATAAGGCTCCCGGCTCAGAAGGGAGTTTGCTTCCCTTTCTCCGTCTGCCCTGCTTGTACTCTCTCTCTCTCAAATAAATAAATAAAACCTTTTTATATAAATTATATTTATATAAATAAATAAATAAACATTGCAGAAATATCCCCATTTTTTCTTCCATCTCCATGAACTAACATCTATCAAAATTAATTGCATTTAACTCACCATTTATTGCATACCTCCTGTTTGTAAGAAAACAGGCTAGGCTCTGGAAGGGATAAAAGATGGACAAGATATAAGCCCTGCCTCAGAGAACTTCCATGTTAATGTTTTTATTGTTTCTGCTTTGTTTAGGGATTTTGCTAGTAGGAGGCAACCTGTCTATATAGTCTGTATGGTGTCACAGGTTAGTACATACTAAGTTGGATTCACTCGGATTTGAGTTTGCTTCTCTAATAGCCCAGCAGATGACAGAAAACACTTTTGTTGACAAGCATACTAATTTTTCAGAATTGTGGATCAGAAATCAACATGACATTCTGTCATTCCACCCCAGTTTCAAGGCTTAAGTCCCCTAGTATTGGTTCACCTCTGATTTGGCACCTTGGATTTTATATACATAGCTGTTGACTAACCAGATGAACAAACAAATTAGTACATTTTATGAATTCAGCCAAATCCAAAGCCCTAATATAATGTCCTGAGACTGAGAAAGGAAAGTAGTGTAATTCGAGTTGATTTCCTACTCTACATTTTTTCCTTTTAAGACCTCAGAATCCTTAGAATGTTCCTAATTCCACAAAGCATCCGAGGTACAGAAAAGTTGTCTTTGTGACATGAAATGGTTTGTGAAAGGTGGTGGCTAGATGCACCTCTTCAGGGATATTTGCAAAGAAATCAAGGATAGAGTGGCATCTCCCCAAACTCATAGTTATCAGTTATGTGTTGGGGACAATCTGGACCCCACCAGAGAATCTCACAATGATTAAAGAAGAATCAAAGGGGGTCCAGGAAATTTTTTGCACAAATCTCATCTGCTCTTCCATCCTATCACCCACAAAAAGGGTTAGTAACTGAAAGCCATTAGAGAAAACCAGATGGAAAGATGAAAATGGAAGATAAACATCAATTCCTCAGCTCCAAAAACCAGGCCAACAGAAGACCAAATTGTAATTTACCAAGCCAGCTGCAGTTTGGGAAGATTTGTGTATATGAGCCAATTAAACAAACAAAATCTTCAATTACTGGCTTGAGGGTTAGAAAAGGAAGCTATAAGAAATTCTTTCACAATTGCTTTTTCAGAGTCTTGAGCATTTTGGTGGGGAAATAATCATTGGTGGCCCATCCATTTAACTTCGTGAAACAAATCGGCTCTCGTGGCTTTAGGAGTAATAGCATTCTGTGGTCCAAAACAAGTTGAAACGATCAAGCAATAATCTGGCTTTTCCATGTTGTCCACAGACCAGTTTGGTGGGCAATTCTAAAATTAAACTGTCCGGTTTCAACAAATCTTTATATTAGACCTCATGCTAAATGATTTGGATTTGTAATGTTCATTAAGCTTTTGACTTTTATATATAAAATTCTATATATTCTTATATATTTTTAAAATATATATCATGTATTTAGATGTTATTTTCCTTTATATTTGGGGTCATTCCTCTTTCTCTGACGTTTGGACTGCTCAGAGACTGGCAAATCAGAGTCATGCCCTGAGCCTTAACTTACTCAAGTTATGAGAATTTAATTGTTTTCATACGGCCTTGTAAGTTAGTTCTTAACTCTTCTTGGGTCTCCTCTGAGTAACTACACGTGGTTAGAAATGCTCAAACCTGCAAAAATAGATTCATTCAATAAGAAATTCTAGACATCTGTAATGGCAACTTATCATGCCCTTATTTAGGTCTCCTTTTAAGTGTGCTGCTATATTAGTTCATTGTTTTGTTCTGTAACTCAAATGAATCAGCTTTGTTATCCTCTCTTTCCCTAGCTTCTATAAAACCATTCAGTGAAAATTCACTAAATGCTGTAGGCTTGCTGATGACCTAAATTTTACAACTTAAATATTATCTTTGATAATTAATTTTTTTTTTATTTTAGGAAGCTTTTTCTTTTTTTATTTTTATTTGTTTTTTTTTAATCTTTTTTTTTTTAAGATTTTATTTATTGATTTGACAGAGAAAGATCACAGATAGGCAGAGAGGCAGCCAGAGAGGGGGGGGAAGAAGGCTCCCAGCTGAGCAGAGAGCCCAATGCGGGCTCTATCCCAGGACCCTGAGATCATGACCTGAGCCGAAGGCAGCGGCTTAACCCACTGAACCACCCAGGCGCCCCATTTTTAAAAAAAATTTTAATTCCAGTATAGTTAACATATAGTGTTACATTAATTTTGGGTGTACAGTATAGTGATTTAACAATTCTATACATTACTCAGTGCTCATCAAGATAAGTCTACCCTTGGGACACCTGGGTGACTCAGTTAAGCATCTGACTCTTGATTTCTGCTCATGTCTTGATCCAGGGTCTTGAGATCATGCCCTGAGTTGGACTTCGTGCTGAGCATAGAGCCTGTTTAAGAGTTTCTCTCTCCTTCTTCCTCTGCTTCTCCCCACTCACATGCTCACTAGCTCTCTCTCTCTCTCTCTCTCTCGCAAGAAAAGGTAAGTGTACCTTTAATCCCTCCCTTTACCTTTTTCACTACCTACCCCCACCTCTCCTCTGTTAAACATCTGTTGTCTATAGTTAAGAGATAGTTTCTCCATTGTTTTTTGGTTTGTCTTTTTTTCTTTATTCATTTGTTTCTTAAATTCCACATGAGTGAAGTCATAAGGTATTTATCTTTCCCTGAATGACTTATTTCACTTAGGATTTTGTCCTCCAGATCTCTCCATGTTGCAAATGGCAAGATTTCATTATTTTTCATAGCCGTTATGCTATTACATATAAGAGACAGCGAGAAGCAGAGACAGAAGGGGCCCAAACAGCAGGGAGGGAGAGAAACGCACACAGAGATGCAGAGCCGGGCGGTGGGGGGGGGACGACAGCAAGAGCCAGCGAGACACGGCGGGAGAGGGGACAGAGCTGGAGAGACATATGTATGTATGTATGTATGTATAATGTTTTGTTATATATGTATGTATGTATGTATGTATAACACATTTTATTCATCCATCAGTGAATATTTGGGCTGCTTCCATGATTTGGCTGTTGTAAATAATGCTGCAGTGAAGATAGAGGTACATATCTTTTCAAATTGGTGTTCTCATATTGTTTGGGTAAATACCCAGTAGTGCAGTTACCAGATCATACAGTAATTCTGTTATTAATTTTCTGAGGAACCACTGTTTTCCACAGTGGCTGCACCATTTTGCATTCCTACCAAGAGTGTATGAGGGTTATCTTTGATAATTTCTAAGACACTTCACAATAAGTTTGTACTTATTTCCCAGCAGTTTTTGATAGTTACCTTTAGTGTAAAATTTCTTTTAAAAACAAAGCTTCTATACAAACTGCAGATTATGTAGCAGCATCTTAAGACATTTGCACCTTTCTTTCTTTCACCCACTCAACAGAAAGAGAGCCTGTTGTGGGTATAGTTCGCTTAATAGCTTTAGAATGATCTTGGGCTGCTGTCCAAGTTGATAGGAAAAAAAGGGGAAAAAAATGTAGTTCTCCTAGCCCTTGAGAAAGTTCTGTTTTTCCTTGTGATGGGGAAACTGCAAATTAGGAAGCCCTATCTTTTTATAGGCTCATTTTCCAAGAATGTTTCATAAGTCAACTTTATGGAGGTATAATTCTTATACAGTAAAATGCACAGTTACATGTATAGTTTGATAAGCTTTGACAAATATACACACCTGTGTAACCACTGCAATTAAATATAGCACATTTCATTACTCCATAAAATTCCCTAGTGTCTCTTTGCAGAAAATCGCACCCAGTCCCAGGACAGCCACGGATTAGATTTCTATCCTGACAAGATAGTTTTTTTGAGTGTTTCTGTGACAGGTGGCATTCTATTTAATGTTTTAGTATTCCACATTTACAGTATTTTTTTCCCTTCATTTTGTCTCTTTCTTATAAATATATCTTCTTATTTAAATACCTACCTTTCTTAATTTTAGGTATAAAATTTCTCAAGTCATATTATTTTAGGGGAAATATAGGCAACACAAGAATTATTGAGGTGTAGTACTGATTGTAGGGCACTGTCACTTGTTGACAGTTTCAATCCTGTCATGGGCTTTTCACCTTTTTTTTTTTTTTTTAAGATTTTATTTATTTATTTGACAGAGATCACAAGTAGGCAGGGAGGCAGGCAGAGAGAGAGGAGGCAGCAGGCTCCCCGCTGAGCAGAGATCCTGATATGGGGCTTGATCCCAGGACCCTGGTATCATGACCTGAGCTGAAGGCAGAGGCTTTAACCCACTGAGCTACCCAGGCTTTTCACTTTTTAACCAATAATAAGGACAGCAATAAATGTGGGTCTACTATGAGGGAGGATTCTTAGGGAAGAAGATCTGCTCTGCCCAATCTTGTCCCTGAGCCAGAAGCACTCAGCCAGCCCTCATTTAATCACTGGCTGTCTCTTGGCCATTCCTCTCTGGAGTAGGTCCCATGGCAGATGTTAGTCATAGTCACAGTTGGCGGGTGTCAACTCTCTGGATGTGAACTGTACCATGCAGAACCAAGTATCACAGTGAGAAAAACTGCCATTTCTTCTTTCCTCCTTTCCGTCTACCCAGAAGGAAAAGGCTTTGTTTGTAGAGTGATATGATTTCAGAATTCCCTGTGGAATACCACTAAAACATTTTTTTTCCCCAATTTTATTGAGACCACTCAAACATTTGGGTATCTCTCCCTATGATCCTTAAAAACTTGCAGGTACAACCCACTCGAGAATCCTGTAGACTAGAGTTCTCTGCCCAGTCCCAGATGAAGACTGATACTCTCTTGTATAACAAGCTCCCATGTGTGGACTGTGGGTTATATAAATTCCTGGAGAAATGGTTTTAAGTTGTCTCCTGTCTTCCAAAGGCCAGACTATTGGTATATGAGTGAATGAGGGGAATGCTACTAGATGTGGAGCCTTGGCTTCACTCTCATTTCTTAAAAATAGTTTTAACCATTAGCATATGAAATTTAGTAATCATTTTCAAGGCAGTTTAATTAGAGTAGGCTCTCCAGTGATCTCGAGCAGTCGCTAAGCCAAACAGTTCTCAGGAGCTCAAAAACTTCTTTCTTGTGACCCTCTTGGAATTCCACATGGTTTTTGGCTACCCTGTAGGGGTCTAGTGTTCTTTTTAAATTTTCTTTAATTTTATTAACATATAATGTATTATTTGCCCCAGGGGTACAGGTCTGTGAATCATCAGTCTTACACACTTCACAGCACTCACCATAGCACATACCCTCCCCAGTGTCCATCACCCAGCCACCCTATCCTTCCCCTTTTACCCCCAGCAACCCTCAGTTTATTTCTTGAGATTAAGAGTCTCTTATGATTTGTCTTCCTCCCCGTCCCATCTTGTTTCATTTTTTTCCCCTTCCTTCCCACCACGAACCACCCCCGCCCTGCCTCTCAAATTCCTCTTATCAGAGAGATCATAATTGTCTTTCTCTGATTGACTTATTTTGCCCAGCATAATACCCTCTAGTTCCATCCACGTTGTTGCAAATGCGAAGATTTCAGTTTTTTGATGGCTGCATAGTATTCCTTTGTATCTATATACCACATCTTCTTTAGCCATTCATCTGTTGATAGACATCTAGGTTCTTTCCATAGTTTGGCTATTTTGGACATTGCTGCTATAAACATTTGGGTGCACCTGCCCTTTCTGATCATTACATTTGTATCTTTAGGATAAGTACCCAGTAGTGTATTGATTGCTGGGTTGCAGGGTAGCTCTATTTTTTTTTTTTAAAGATTTTATTTATTTATCAGAGATAAAGCACAGGCAGACAGAATGGCAGGCAGAGGCAGAGGGAGAAGCAGGCTCCCTGCCGAGCAAGGAGCCCAATGTGGGACTCGATCCCAGGAGGCTGGGATCATGACCTGAGCCGAAGGCAGCTGCTTAACCAACTGAGCCACCCAGGCGTCCCAGGGTAGCTCTATTTTAAACTTTTTGAGGAACCTCCCTCCTGTTTTCCAGAGTGGCTGCACCAGCTTGCATTCCCACCAACAGTGTAGGGATGTCTAGTGCTTCTTAAGCCTGGGAGGACTGGGTATAATGGTGGAGAGAGGAGAGTACCAGAGTGTGAAAATGTAGAAAATTGTAGAAATGTTTTATTTACAGTGACTCTTTCACTGCGTTATGTCTATGTGAACAAGTCTAATCATGTTACCTGAAACTACTCTTTTTTTTTTCTTTTTAAAGATTTTATTATTTGAGAGAGCAAATTGAGCTTTCTCATGAAGTGGGAGGGGGGCACAGAGTGAGAGGGAGAAGCAGTTTCCCAGTGAGCAGGGAGCCTGATACAGGGCTTGATCCCAGGACCCTGGGATCACAACCTAAGCTGAAGGCAGATGCTTAACCAACTCAGCTACCCAGGTGCCCCCTAAAACCATTCTTAAATTTAAGAAAGGAATTGTGATGATATATCTAGTGAATTAGCTTAGGAGAGTTTTTTCCCCCTAGTCTTAAAAGAAATACATGTTTTTTATAAAACACTTGAAAAATAGGAACTAAAAAAAAAAAAGATTACCCATAGCTTCACTATCCACAACTGTATTAACATTTTAATGGACTTCCTTCTAGTTCTCCTATGCACAGGTTATTTTAAATTTTTATGTTTTCATTACAAGTAATTCCTGTTCGTTTCCTACAAAAATAATAAAACATTGAAAAAATATCCCTATTGAGGGATAACATAACCAATTATATTCTGCTGTTTATCCTTCTAGAACTTGTGTCTGTGTCTGTGTGAGAGAGAGTGAAAAAGAGAAAGGAAAGAGAAAATATGTTTCTTCTGTATGAACTGCCTGGTAATTTACTTTATTGTTAGGAAAAATCTTTCCATGTGAATAAATGTATTTCTGCTCATTTGTTTTAGATAGCTACATAACATTCCATTGTGTTTTTATACAACAGTTATTTAGCCAATCCCTTAATATATTTTTTCATTCATTCATTTTATAAGTATTGAGTAACTGATTTGGGCTACTGTGACTAGAATAAGACAACCATGGATCTTCTCATGAAGCTAATTTTCTGTCTTGTACACCAACAATATTAAAAAGAAACTTAAAGGGCGCCTTGGTGGCTCGGTTGGGCGACTGCCTTCGGCCCAGGTCATGATCCTGGAGTCCTGGGATCAAGTCATGCATCAGGTTCCCTGCCCAGCCTGGAGTTTGCTTCTCCCTCTGACCTTCACCCCACTTGTGCTCTCTCTCTCTGCCTCTCTCAAATAAATAAATAAAATCTTTTTTAAAAATTAACTTCATGATTTTAAATGATGGTGAGATGAGGGTACAGATAGAAAAACTCTTTTTGCCTAGAAATTTTGTTCTTAAGTGACTGATAACCATTGCTTTTATAATAAATCTTCTTTAAGTAATTTTTTTTTCAAAAACATTAAGTAAAAATGTTTCCTTTGCTTATTCAGATTAGCATAATTTAGATTATACTAGTCATTTTAGTAGACTTTCTAAATTTAGAATTTTGTTTATTCTTGGTAAGTGGCTTTACCCTTTCAAATAAAAAAATTTTCCAGAATATTTAAGGCTCTAAAAATCAGTATTTCTTTAGAAATAATGAGAATTAACCAAAAATTTAAATTTATAAGTTAATTAATTTGGGGGACAACTTAAAAGCATATAGTTTTTTCTTGGCATAATCTCTATCTTTAAAATGTATAAGACTTTCATGTGAGAGAACCCTATTTCTGCATTTGTTGAATATAGAGAGTTGCACGTTAACTTCACATGTGATCACAGCCACGCTTGTCTACTCCTAAGCGTTACCTAGTTATAAATTGATGAAGCATTTTGAGGGGAAAGGATTTCCATAATTTATATCTGCAGCATGCACTGGCGATGGTGGGGAGGGTGGTCTTAGGTAAAACTATTATTTAAGCCAGAACTATTTTGATATCTTGTGTATATAACATTCTAATTACCATTTACTTCAGTTTGGATAGTGAAATCTCTTTGTCCCTTATAGATAAAGACCCTAAATGCCTTAAAATTCACTCTAATAAGTGAATGTGACAAATGCTTTTATTTGGAAGCAGCATTTTTTCCATATCTATTTTTTTAGTTCATAGCAATATTGGAGTCTAAACAAATGTTTTTATTTTTAACTTTTGGTTTCTTACAAAAATAATCTAAACTTTGAAGGTAAAAATTTTTTTAAACAGAACCTAAATAGTAATAGATCTTTAACATTTGATCTGGTGTTAAGACTCAGAAGATTTTCTGTAGCCATGTATGCCAGTGTTTGATCATAGCTTTGGAGCAGTCCACAGCTTATGGTTCAAATGTTCTCTTTATGCTATTTCTTTCTTTAATTCCTTATTTTCTGAGATTTGTTTTCCGGAAAGATCTACCTTTTCTTCTCAAAAAACAAGTATGTCAAAAGGAGCTTTGATTATCATGTTATCTCTTATTTATCCAGCCATTCTAGCACACACCCAAAACATTTTTTTTTTTTTAAATTGGGCATCCCCCTGGGATAGAATGTCTGCTTGTCTTATGACTTTAATGATGTCACCTTAAGCACAGGCCTGAGTTGAAGAACTCAACTTCATAGATGATATTCAGGTCCCTTTTAGCTGTCATGATTCACAACGTGTAAGTTCTCTTTGTTAACCCTCAAGAGATTTTTCAGACTTAAGATTCTATACTTCTGAGAACTTACTATTCTAAGAGGAAGGCACTGAAAACATGCCAGTTTAAGTACAGGCCTGGCTCTGATGCTAACTAGGATTGTTAAGTCTTTGAGCCAGTGACATATTTCCTGTGGCCTCAGAAAATTGAAGGTCTCTTCTAGCTTCCCAATTAACATGTCTGAGTGTTGTAAAAAATAATAATAGAAATAACTAACATTTATTGAGCTTCAATGCATCAGAAAGTGTGCTGAGTACTTCACCAGACTATCTGCTTTAATCTTTTCAGCAATCCTTTTGAGGGTAGGTATTATGGTAACATGGCTATGTTTGGGGATGATAGGTTTCTGGAGAGTTATCAAGGGATTCTAGGGGTGTGTGTGTGTGTGTGTAGTGTGTGTGTGTGTATGTAAGATTTTATTTATTTGACAGAGAATGAGAGAGTTTGGGGGGGAGGGTCAGAGGGAGAAGCAGACTCCCTGCTGAGCAGGGAGCCCAATGTGGGATTTGATCCTGGGATTGCAAGATCATGACCTGAGCTGAAGGCAGTTGCTTAACCAACTGAGCCACTCAGGCGGCCCTCTAGGGGTGTGTTTTAATAGTGCATACTTTATTTTTAACAATGAAATTACAAAGGACAACCAGACCCCTTCCACCAAATGCCCCTTGGTATCATCATAAAGATGAAACTAAACAGATCACAGTTTTTTGAGTAATTGGATTATTCAAAAAGGAAGAAGTTAAGACACTTGGAGGCCACCCAAAGGTAGCTGAAGTTTCAGATGGGTCCTTCACCCACCGAGGCTTGTCACACTAGAACTGCAATGCTTAGGTTCAGCTTTTTTTTTTTTTTAATAAACTTATCAAATGCTAAAAGAATAAAAAGCTTCCCATTTATAGTACAAGAAAACTTAGAACTATTGAGTTTTTTGCATAAAAAACGAAATGTGTTGTTCCCTATGTTGTAGCTTTAGTTCTCTAAGTCAAACGCTACTCTCCTTTCTTTATCTCCACCACAAAAATGTAAAATCCAGATATTCTTGTTCCTTTCATAGGAACAACAACAAAAATAAGTAAGAAAGATATTATACTTACGTGATAGTGTAAATTATACATAAATGTGCAAAACTATCAATAATTCAACATGTAAAACAATATACTTAATAGAATGGAATCTGTAAATTTCTTTAAAGTTTTTATGATTGAACCAAATTAAATGATTAACATAGCTTATTTGTGTACTAATGAAATATACTTGCAACTAAGATTTATGATAAGCATGTTGCATTTATTATATTTAAGAAAAGTCAGCATACATTTTTGTTTTTGGCAGTTGACTTGAATTCACTTTGACATCTTCAAGTTTTCATCATTTCAGTCTTCAAACTGCTTATTAGCATTTCCTTGTCAAAGTTGATGCTTACTTAGCTCTTTGAAACTGACAACAGACCTCTGAGTTGACAGTCACCTCCTAAATAAATAAGATTGTGAAGGCCGCTGAAGTGTTTTTCAAATCAATACTCTAGAGACTATACATAAAACTATGGAGAGTTTATTATAATTTAGAAGCAAACATAAAAGAAAAATGAAACAAACAAAAACCCTCTTGTCTTTTTAACACAGTTTGACAACGGTATCATTTTCTGTGGTGTCTCAGAAGCAGGGAAACCAGTAACAATAAATAAGGATTAGCATTTACAACTATGAAAAGAAAAAAATTAAGGATATTATTACTAATGATAATATTTTTTAGAAATAAAGTAATGAAGTAAAAAAATTAATATAAAATAAACTTGGGAAGTTCTAAAATATGCAGTCATAAACAATTTTTGGCCAGAGTCAAATCAGATCAAAGTACTCAGAAATGAAACTTTATATACAATAGAGATGGCTGCAGAAATTTTGATTCAGTAGATTTAATACAGGGCCCAGACACCCATTAATATATGTGTCTTTCTTTTTCTTTCCTTTTTTTTTTTTAGATTTTATTTATTTATTTGAGAAAGAGAAAGAGTATGTGTGAGCAGGAGGCGGGGCTGGGGGAAAGACAGAGTGGGAGGGAGAGGGACAAGCAGACTCCCCACTGAGCATGAAACCCAATTCAGGGCTCAGTCCCACAACCCTGAGATCATTACCTGAATTGAAATGAAGAGTCGGATGCTTAACTGACAGTCACCAGGTGCCCCAATATACACATCTTTCTATATATGAGGGAGAGCAAAAAGGAGATTGAGACTGAGTGTATAGAGTGTGTGAGATCCTGTTGCACAGTAAGGATTATAAGTAATGGATTAGTTTAGTGCTTCTCAAGCATTTTGGACTGAGGAGCTCTTTACACTTTGAAAATTGTTGAAAACCTTAACAATTTGGGTCATACCTATTGACATTTACTATATTGGAAATTAAAACAGATTTTTTTAAACATCTGGTAATTCATTTAAAAAACAATAAGCCCATTGCATGTTAATGTAATAGCATTATTATTAAGATAATCATATTTTATTAAATTTACTTAGAAGAGTGGTATTTTTTACATTTCTCTTAATCTCTTTGATGTCTTAATACTGAGGAAACTATTTGGATTTTCTCACATGCTTCTGCATTCAAGCTGTCGTGATATGTTATTTTTTTAAAAAAGATTTGCTTATTTATTTTGAGAGAGAGAGCAAGAGGTCATGGGCAGTGGCAGAGAGAGAGAGAGAGAGAAACTTTAAGGAGTTTATCTGCAGAGTGCGGAGCCCAGTGCGGGGCTCGATGCCAGGGCCCTGAGATCACTAGCTGAGCCAAAACCAAGAGTCAAATGCCTAACCCACTGCAGCACCCAGGCGCACCATGTGGTGATAGGTTATTTTAGTTCAAACAGTATGAGGAGAATCTGACCTCATATAAATAATGTGTATTCGGGAAAATAAGGAGTATCTGAATACCTTTTTCAGGTATTTGTGGATATTTGTCTTTGGTATCTCACCAAAACTACATAAATGGTAATGTGTTTTCTTATTGAAGTGTAGTTAGCATACAATAATATTCATTTCAAGCACAATATAGTAATACATTTATATACATTACAAAATGATCACCATGAAAAGTCTAGTCACCATCTTTCACTATACAAAATTATTGCAATATTATTGACTGTATTCCCAGTGTTGTACTTTGACTTACAGATTTAGTAATTGGAAGTTTGTACCTCTGAATTCCTCTCACCTATTTCGTCCATCTCTCCACCCTGTTACCCTCTGACAACCACCAGTACTTTGTATTTATGAATCTATTTCTGTTTCATTTGTTCACTTTTTTTTCTTTAGATTCCAAATATAAGTGAAATCATATGGTATTTGTCTTTATCTGACTTATTTCACTTAGCATAATACTTTCCACATCCATCCATGTTGCTGCAGATAGCAAGATTTCATTCTTTTTTATGGCTGAGTGATATTCCAGTGTGTGTATATATTTATGTGCCTGTGTGTGTGTGTGCGCGCGCGCGCATGCACAACTGAATAAGTGGTGTATATATATGCCACACTCACAAATGTGTGTCTGTGTATATATATACCTGGATAAGTGGCAGTTTCTTAAAGGTTAACTTGCAGTGGTGTTAGCTAAAACCTTCACTTAAGTAAGCATTTCTTCTTCTGGTACACTAAAATCCATGGATCTGCAGTGAACTCTGAATGGATCTTCCAGCTATGCATGATTCTGTAGTATCGTGCATTGGTCATTTGGAAAATACTGGTTCACTGAGTTCTGCAGATCTAAACATGGACACATTTCTTTATACAATATCAAAAAATTGCATTTGTTAATATCACCATTGATCTCATCAGAAAACTTATTTAAGTGGTGGGAAGCAGCTTGTATGTTCAAGGTGACAGATATAAAATTTCCAAAATTCTTTCTTTTTCCACTTCAAATTTTGAATTTTATCTAGAGTCCTTTGTTTTCCTTGATGTGGCTGGCTCACTTTGTTCAATTCTGAGAAAATGCCAAGTCAAAATAACAAATATTTATGTTAATTATTCTTCCAAGTTAAAAATGTTATTCCATGGAAAAAGCAATGACCTCAGCTTGCAACTCAAACAATACTTTTCCTCAAGAAAACCATCATTACCAGGAACCCACATACCTTTTACATCATTTTGAATGACACTATCTTTTGAAGAGTTTTTTAAAATGTGGAGGTGTAAAACTCTAAACTTAATGTAATCTACAGCAGAAACAACAGAGGAGACGGGAGGAAAAAAGTCTAAATATGTGACCCACAATCAGTAATTTAACATGCTCTTTATTGTTTGTTAGTTAAAAGCAGTACCATTGATAGAAAATAATGCATTAAATGCTATACTTAGGATTTCAAAGACTGGGTTCTTTAAAAAATGGAAGCAAGGAAATATTATTCAACTGATGACATGGTTTGGTATTTCTAACAGTGAAAAAAATGTAACAAAAGCATCCAAAGGGAAAAAGAAATCTACAGCTGATCCTGCAGGAGGAGATATTTTAGGCAAGTTATTTTTTTAAACATCATACTTCTTATTTTAATGTCTTCCTTATTAAGACATACATTTGAAAATAGTTTCATCTTGCAGTTTTATAACAAGTTGTGGGTTTGAATTCTTGGGAAGAAAATAATCGAACTTTAAACAAAACTTGCTAATGGTACATACTGTGCAAATTCCCTTTTCTTTCTAACATCATTACAGAGGGGTTTTATTCATCCATAGATTTCCATTGCACTTTGCCCTGTTCCTCCAGTAATAGTTGTTTGGTCCTCCATATTCATTTAAACACAATGCTTCAACCATCGTTAGGATTGAAAACTGCAGGTCGTGAATCCTGAGCTTCCTTTATGTTTCAGGTAGCACCTGTTCTCTTAACACAACAAATGTTTTTTAATTCAATCTCATTCTTTAGTCAGCTGTGTTGCTAAGATACCTATGTTGTCACAAATTTCCTAACATGTTTTCAGTTCATATTTGCATACATTTTGGCTGTCAAATGAGGAAACAGTATTTTAATTGCCCTTCTTCTTTGCACCCCTGGCCAACTGTTACTTTTTTAAAACCCATGATAAAAGATATTTTAAGGCATGATCATTATAAGAAAATAGCCATTTTCCTTGTATCAAATATACTCTGACAGTATCTCAAGGGCAGGAGTTTAGAGTCATCCAGGCAAGCATTCATTTATGAGTCCGAAGAACTCAGTGAATCTTACAACTGTGCCATGAACTTTGCTGACTCCATCTTTCATCATTGATTTTTTTATTTTCATTCTTTCAACATTTAGCCCCTGCTTCATTCCAAGCACTGTTAGGTGATAAGCCTGATGCCAACGATGATAATGGTACCAGCCATGGCCAGTGCAAAAACATCATCACTGACACCTAGTCTGAGAGAGCTCTCTGCATGCTAGGTTCTAAAAATGCATGCTTTACATACATTCCCTACATTCCACATACATTATTTCATCTCATCCTCCCAACAACGCTATGAGGTAGGTACTGTTATCATTTCAGTTTTACCCATGAAGAAACTGGAACTTCCCCTCAAGGTCCCATAACTATAGTAAGTGGAGCAGAGAACTTTTATGGTTAGTCTTTACTCAGGAGCCAAGCTTTTAACTATATAACTGTAGATAACACTGAACTGCAGTTTTAGGTGCACCTAGGTGGTTCACGTGGTTGAGTGTGAGACTCTTAATATTGGCTCAGGTCATGATCTCAGAGTCATGAGATCAAGCTCTGTGTTTGGCTCACGCTCATGTGGAGTCGGCTTGTCCCATTACCTCCCCCTCTGCCCTCTACTCCATTTGCTACTCTCTCTGTATATCTAAAATGAATAAAATCTTTAAAAAAACTTTTTAAATAAACTCTTTATGGATGGAATTATTAGGAAGATTGGGGAGGAACATTTATTATTTTTTTAAAGATTTTATTTATTAGAGAGAGAGCACAAGCAGGGTTGGAAAGGCAAAGGGAAAAGTGAACTGCCCGCTGAGCTGCGAACCCCATGCGGGGCCCGATCCCAGAACCCTGAGATCATGACCTGAGCCAGGGGTAGTCACTTAACCAACTGAGCTACCTAGGTGCCCCAAGGAGGACTGTTCATAAACAGCAGCTCCCTGCTTGCATTATTTCTGATCAAAGGACTGTATGAGGTGGTCACCAAACTGTCCTGTGGTTTCAGTGTTAGAGGCTAGTGAAGGCACTCCCAGACTTGGAGAAGAAAGAAATCTGGGATGTAGAGATGTGTAGAAGTCCCCTGAGAGTCTCAGAAGGATTGGTAGAAGAGGAAGCAGCTTAGAAGGAGGACATGGTATAGATTTCATAAATAAATTCAACTTTTGTTAGAAAATGTGGTCATCAGGATTAAAACATGATGGAATAAATCCATTATCCATCCAGTACTTATCCCAGTTATAATCGACTCATTAAGTATGTATTTATTTGTTTAATACCAGGTCCTTGCAAAAATAGCTAGGGCTCTATTTCCTGGTATTCACCAGTTTCATTAATGCCTAGAACATAGATATTCAAAAAAATATTTTTTGAATGCAAGCTATTTAGAACTTTGTATTGTACTTATATAATTTGGCCATTTCTATATTTTCTTTTATTTATTTATTTATTTATTTATTTATTTTTAGATTTTATTTATTTATTTGACAGACAGAGATCACAAGTAGGCAGAGCAGCAGGCAGAGAGAGGGGGGAAGCAGACTCCCTGCTGAGCAGAGAGCCTGATTCGGGGCTTGATCCCAGGACCCTGGGATCATGACCTGAGCCAAAGGCAGAGGCTTAACCCTCTGAGCCACCCAGGCACCCCTATATTTTCTTTTAATGAGTTAGTGGGCCCTATGAAGTATTTATACTTTCTTAGACCACTTGTCCCAAATTCTTAATTTTTTAGACTATATTCTTTTAAAGATAAAATGTACCTAATTGTGTAATCACTGCTTTGGCCAGTTTGGAATCTTTCTTATCAATATAAGACCTAGTTAATTGTTTACCCATGAGCTTGAAATGGCTTTCCACCTTGTAAATTATGTATGTCTTTTTGGTGAATTTTAATGGAAAGCTTAATTATCTCTTTCTAAAGACAACTTAGTTAGTTGCTCAGGAGACTAGTCTCTCAATCCATTGGTTTGGAGGGTAGTTTTGTTGATTTGTTTTTATCTAAGGAACACAAAAAGCCAGTGCAAAAACAAATATAAAAACAAACAAAAAAAGCAAGCTGCTCCATAACTCTTCTTGAAGCCCCAATAGACATTTGTCAAATGGTCTGTGTCTGCATATATCTAATTAAAAGCTACATAAAACTTTACTCACCACAATCTAAATAATAAAAAAGGCTTTTAATTGCTGGAAATTAATCACCAAGGCTGACCATACTTCTCTATAAACCACTTGTCAGGCTTAGAACTGAATTGGGTATGGTCATTTTCAGGTGTAAATACTTATCCTTGCTCTTGGTTCTGGGTCTTTGTAAACCTGGGACTTCCTAAGGTGAGAGGCATTCTCATGCGTGTTAAGTGATCATATCTCCGGTGTCAGGGAAGCAGAGCGGATTAGAGAGAGAATAGAGTGTGAAGTCAGGAGGGCTGGGTTTCCATCATGGCTCTTTTGCTTACTGATTATCTGCAAATACCTTAGCATCATAGAATTTTCCTTCTGAAGAACAGGACTGGATACAATGCACTGGTTTATGTGACAAAGCACTTTGTAGAACCTGAAGCTCTGTGTAAGTGTTACTGAGCAGGGGATAGCCTGAAAACCAGACTTGGAATTTTTTTTTTTTTTATCAAAATACGCAGAAGAATACAGTGATGACAGTTCTTGTAAAGTAAGACTAGATCAGGATCATGAAGCCAGTTACCTCACAGATTACTTTGTGCTATGTGACATGGCCCTAGAACCAGGGATCTACCTGGACCTCCCTCAGTCACCCAGGCCTGCTGTCTTGAAACTAGCTTATGTGCTTCCTGCTAAAATACAACACATCTTCCTAAACCATCACTTTTTGCCCAGTAGTAATTGATTGAAAACATTTTTATATGGGTATGCTATTGAGGGACCTTAGAGAGCTACCCCTGGGTCCTTGCATGTGCCTTTTCACCGTTGGTTGCTCTTGGGAACATCTTGGTGGGAAAGGTAGTAGAGCTCTAGCCCAAGCTAGCCAGAGAGCCTTAAAGAACATTTGACCTTCTCAACCTAAGATCTTTGCTTGCTCCTTAAATTATCCTCCATTAACCTGTCCTTTGTGGAGGTGGAAAGCAGCAGGGTAGATTCCTCTCAGTACAAGCAAATGTCACTGAAAGATGGAGGTTAAATTCTCCTTTAATCTTTTCTTCTTCCTCCTCGCAGAAAGTTGATAACAGTCTTTCTGTCTTATTGACTAATGTACTAGTCACTTCTGGGCCTGGTCCCCATGCCTCAAATTACTCTTCAGATGTCCAGCTGAATACATATACATATACATATACATATACATATACATATACATATACATATACGTGTGTGTATGAATATATATAGATGGATAAGGACACATAAAACATGGGGCACTTGGGTGGCCCATTCGGTTAATCATCTGTCTTTGGCTCAGGTCGTGATCCCAGGCTCCTGGGATGGAGTCCCACATGGGGCTCCCTGCTCAGCGGGGAGCCTGCTTCCCCCTCTGCCCCTTGCCCTCACCCATGTGCATGTTCTCTCTCTTTCTCTCAAGTAAAGAAAATCTTAGAAAAAAAAAATACGTAAGGGGCGTGTGTGTGTGTGTGTGTGTGTGTGTGTGTATAGAAGAATCTATCTTTTGTAAGTTACAGGTGGTGAAAGTTCTCTCTTAATTTCATTAGGATCCTTTGAACTAGTAAGAATTTCAGAAAATGAAATACTATAGACATGATATAAAAGGTTGATTTTAGCAAGTGCCCAGAAAGAGACTGTTTTTACTTTTTTTTTTTTTTTTAAAGATTTATTTATTTATTTATTTGACAGACCGATCACAAGTAGGTAGAGAGGCAGGCAGAGAGGAGGAAGCAGGCTCTCCGCTGAGCAGAGAGCCCGATGTGGGGCTCGATCCCAGGATCCTGGGATCATGACCTGAGCCGAAGGCAGAGGCTTTAACCCACTGAGCCACCCAGGCACCCCTATTTTTACTTTTTTTTAAACATCATTATCTTGACGTAAAACATGCCATATGGCAGTGTCATTACAAGAAAACATGTTAACGTCTAGCACTGAGGTGAACAATGAACACATCTATGAATTCTGCTCATGCTTACAATTCTTCTCAGGGTAATTGTTAGGCAAGTTAAATTTTTTGCCTTCAGGCCACTCTCGCCATGTTCAGATAATAAAAACAGGTTTTCAGAATAGATATGTTTGAATGGTATGTGTTCACAAATATACCTCATACCATGTGTCAGAGTTTATCTTTATTGAGGCTTTGAAATACTAAAATAAATTATAATTAGAATATTTTAATTGGACTATACATAAAGGAAATAAGCTTTTTGTACCTTAAGTTTAAGTAAGTTGGTACACGTCCTTTTTAAAATAACCAAAACACAAGGACTTCATCCCAGCCTAGTCCATGGAAGTCACTGGAGGAAGGAGAAAACTAAATTTTTATTGTGATACACTGTTGATTGTGAAATGTTTACTGGACCGCAGTAGTTTGAAATAACCTCACGTGGTAGTTTAAAATCTGAAAATACTCCTCATTATATAGGTCTGAGTTGGCATTTTAGTTGTAATTTCCAAATATGTAACTAAAAGCTTTCTGTAAATGTGAAATGTCTGCGATTCAAGAGTTTTGCTGTGGTTGTTCACAAGGTGTCTGTGCTCCTCTAATTTCATCTGTGTTGTTACTGAATAATAACAGTGTTTCTTTAAGTCTTGCAGATAATATACCAAAAATATGGGTAAACCAAAAATCAAGAAATCAATGATAACCTTTCCTACATTAGGAAATATTCATTGAGATGGAAAAACAGAATTTCCCATGGAGGCCAATTTGAGCTTTTCATTAAGAACAACCAGAAAAGAATGTTGTTATGATCAGCAGCATCCAACCAATCGTTGCCAGTGGCTGAATATTGGAGGGTGTTAGACTAGAATGTGTAATGGGTAATTTTATGTGTATTACATGTATATATTACTTTGTCATCACATAACTCAGGATAAGAAAACATCTTCCATTTATTTTATTTTTCCAAAGCACCTATTATATGAATTGTTATCAGTATATCAGGGGTAAAATCTAGTGTCCTTTAAGAACTTATAAGTGAAAACTTGGGACTGTGGTTTAGGAACTCTCTTTAAAATAGCCATTTATGATATTTGAACAGAAGTATGCAAAACCATCATAAAGAGACTCCTGGAAAAAGACTCAGAGAGGTGGAATTTGCTTGGTCCATCTAAGCAGTGGTCAAAAATGAGGGAGCCCCACTAACTGGGCGTTCTTGTATATGAGCAGGGCCATCCTGGCTGAATAAGGCTTACCTCCGCGTTCAGTACCAGCTCATCTAACCCACTTGACTTGCTCTGATTCCTTTCTCATCAGCATCCTAATCATTTTTTGTTTCCAGTATAGGTATGTTAGCAGAGGAAAGAATGTTGGTCACCAGTTTATGATAATTGTATCTCATACCTTTATAAACTAGATGTGTCATTCTGCTTTTACCATATCAGTTTTATGAGCTTGGTATTATAATGTCACTCTCTCTTGAGAAATAAATATGATCACCTTGAGTTTCTGAGCCTACAAGACTGGGTCCCAGAAAAAAATCCTGTAGTAAATTAGTCAGAGCTGCCTTGTGGGGAATTGGAGATGGCCAAGCTGGTCTTTCCCAGTAGACCCACCCAAGTCTTCATACCCCTGTGTGCTGAATGAGTAGGAACCTTCCTTTCTCCTTTGATTTTCTATTACCAACACAGAGAATGCCACAGAGTTCATTTAGTGGAGGAGTTGGAAAAGTTCAGTGAGTTGGCTTCTCTCAGTCAGAGCCAGGCTTGGAAACCGGGCTTTGCGCCATTCCACCCCCTCTCCGGGCCTGGTGCTCTTCGTGCAGAGTGCAAAACACTCCCGCCAAACTGTTGCTTGGAAAATTTGATCGTTTCTGTTGTTTCTTGAAAGAATAAGGAACACAGGGCTGTACTTTTTTGTTTGCATTATGTTTTCATATGTCCTGTGTTTAAAATTATTGCATACGAGTCTGTCAGGGAACATGTGAGAGTATACAGAATTTGGTGGTGTCCGTGTTCGTGTAATTTAAATTTATTATACATTGAACTGAGTGCACTGATGTGCTTTATTATCTGTTTAGATGGATATTATGTTAATGCTAGAGGAGCTATGTAATGAAGACGAAGTTAGGAATTACAATGTGACTGATGCCAGTAGCATAAAAATTTAGAGCCCTAGCAGAATATAAGGGTTTCCCATGCAACATAAAAAGTTATTTATCCTAACATAACTAAAGGAATTTATTTGTCAAGTTCTGTATAGATGTTTTTACTGTTTGACTTAAAATGTATTTGAAAATTTTTATTAAGTGATGAATATGGTAGATACTCCAAATTCTAATGAAAGCAATACTAAAATAGCTAGGGATCTAAAGGGTACCAGAATTTAAATGACCTAGAAATTTATTCAAATGATAGCCTTTCAGAATTGCATGTTAACAAAAGATAATTTGAGAAGCAGGACAGTTCTAGAGGAAAGACACAGAATTTGAAGTCACATGGGCCTGGGTTCAAATTCTATTCCTCCCATATACTGAATGACCTCGGGCAATGTACTTAACCTTCTTAAGCTTCTGCCTCACCATTTACAAAGTCAGAATTGTAACGTCTAGCTTACTGATTGTTTTAACAACTAACCTACATCATCTCTTTGAAGCATTTCTTAGTATGGTAACATGCAGTTATTAGTTAATGTAATGTGACATATTGTCACTAAGTACCTTGCAGTATATTCCATTCTTGGCTCTAATGGAGAGAAAAATTAGGTTTTAAATTATAATTCAGGAGAAAAGGTATGAATAATCTGTGTATCTAGGGTGAGCTTTGCTTGGATCCACAAATCTTCATGATACAACTTGATATTGGGGGTTAGGAAAGCTGTTTTTAATTGAATTAGTTACTCACGGTATTACATTAGTTTTAGGTATACAGCATAGGGATTGTACAATTGACAATTCTGTATGTTATCTATGCTCACCACAAGTGTAACTACCATCTGTCACTATACTACGGTGACATATATACGCTATACTACAGTGACATATACTATGGTAATATACTGACTGTATTCCCTATGCTGTACATCTCATCCCTGTGACTTAGTCATTCCATAACTAGATGCCTGTGTCTACCATTTCTCCTTACCCATTTTGCCTATCTCTTCCCTTTTGGGCAACCAACAGTTTGCTCTCTATGTAAGGTCTAATTCTGCTTTTGTTTGTTTTGTTTTGTTTTTTTAGATTCCACATCTAAGTGAAATCATGTTATTTGTCTTTCTTTGTCTGACTCAGTTACCTAACATAATACCCTCTATGTTGTTGCAGATAGCAAGACCTCATTCTTTTTTTTATTGCTGAGTAATACTTCAGTGTGGTGTGTGTGTGTGTGTGTGTGTGTGTGTATCTCACATCTTTTTCCATCTGTGGATGGATGCTTCCACATATTGGCTACTGTAAACAATGGTACAGTAAACATAGGGGTACATGTATCTTTTCTAATTAGTGTTTTCAACTTTGGGGGATAAATACCCAGTAGTGGAATTTCTGGATCATATGGTATTTTAATTTTTTGAGTAATCTTCATACTGTTTTTCATAGTTGCACCAAAAATTTACATTCCCACCAACAGAGAGCATGAGGGTTCCTTTTCTTCATTATCCTTACCAACATTTGATGTTTCTTGTCTTTTTGACTCTAGTTATTGTGACATGTGTATCATGATATCTCATTGTGGTTTTGATTTGCATTTCCCTGATGATGAGTAATGTTGAACATCTTCTCATGTCTTTTGGCCATCTGTCTTCTTCAGAAAAATATCTGTTTATGTCCTCTTCCCACTTTTAATAAGATTATTTGGCTTTTTGGTGTTGAGTTCTGTCAATTCTTTATATATTTTGGATACTAACCCTTTATTTTATATGTCTGTTGCAAATTTCTTCTCCCATTCAGTAGGTTGCCTTTTTATTTTTTTTGATGGTTTCCTTTATTTTGGTGTAATCCCAATAGTTTATTTTTGTTTTTGCTTCCCTTGCCTGAGAAGACACATCTAGAAAAATGTTGCTGAGGTCTTTATGTCTTAGAGATCCGTCAGAGAGATATTGTCAAATGCCAAAGAGATATTGCCTATGTTTTCTTTTAGTTTTGTGGTTTCAGATCTCACATTTAGAGTATACTTTACTCCATTTTGAGTTCATCTTTATATACGGTGTGAGAAAAGAGTCCATTCTTTTACGTGTAGCTGTCCAGTTTTCCCCCGCATCATTTATTGATGAGACTGTCTTTTCCCCATTGTATATTCTTGTCTCCTGTATCATAGATTAATGGGCAATCTGAGCATGGGTTTATTTCTGGGCTGTCTGTTCTGTTCCATTGATTTGTGTCTGTTTTGTGCCAGTCCTGTACTCTTGATTACTACAGATATTTAGTATATATCTTGAATTCTGGAGCTGTAATAACTCCAGCATTGTTCTTTCTCAAGAATGCTTTGGCTTTTGATGTCTTTTGTGGTTCCATACAAATTTTAGGATTATTTGTTCTAGTTCTGTGAAAAATGCTCTTCGTATTTTGATAGGAATTGTATTGAATCTGTAGATTGCTTTGGGAAGTATGGATATTTTAACAATATTAATTCTCCAATTCATGAGCGTGGAATATTGTTCCATTTGTTTGTGTCATCCTCCATTTCTTTCATCAGTGTTTTTTAGTTTTTAGAGTATAGGTTTTTCACCTCCTTAGTTAAGTTTATTCCTAGTTATCTTATTCTTTTTGGTACAATTATAAATAGGATTGTTTTCCCAATTTCTCTTTCTACTACCTCATTATTAGTATATGGAAACACAACCTTTTTCTATATATTAATTTTGTTTCCTGTGACTTTACTGAATTCATTTGTTACTTCTAATAGCTTTTTGGTGATTCTTTAGGTTTTTCTATGTATACTATCATGTAATCTGCAAACAGTGACAGTTCAATGTCTTCTTTATCAGTTTGGATACCTTTTGTTTCTTTTCCTTGTCTGATTGCTATGGCTAGGAGTTCCACTACAGTGTTGAATGAAAGGGTTGAGAGTGGATATTCTTGTCTTTTTCCTAATCTTAGGGAAACTCAATTTTTCACTTCTAAGTGTTAGCTGTGTGTTTTTTATATCCTTTATTATATTGAGGTTTGTTCCCTCTAGACCTATTTTGTAGAGGGTTTTTAATCATGAATGGATATTATACTTTGTCACTTTTTCTGCATCTTTTGAGATTATCATGATTTTTTCTTAAATATTTTATTTATTTGAGAGAGAGACAGAGCACTGGGAAGCAGAGCAACAGAGGGAAAGATAAAAGCAGGCTTCCCACTAAGCCAGGAGTCCAAGGCAGGGCTGGATCTCAGGACCCTGAGCTCATGACCTGGGCCAAAGGCTTAGCTGACTGATCCACCCAGGCAGCCCAAGAGGATCATGATTTTTATCTTTCACTTTGTTGATGTGGTGTTTCATCCTGGTTGATTTGCAAATATTTAATCATCCTTGCGTCCCCAGAATAAATTCCAGTTGGTTGTGGTGACCAGTCCTTTTAGTGTATTGTATAGTATGGTTTGCTGATATTTTGTTGAGGACTTTTGCCTTTATGTTCAAGGATATTTTGTATCAGGGATATTGGCTTAAAGTTTTCTTTTTTCATGGTGCTTTTGTCTGGTTTTGGTACCAGAGTAATGCTGGACTCAACAATGTATTTGGAAATTTTATCTTCTAATTTATGGAACAGCTTATGGAGAAGAGGTGTTAATTATTGTTTAAATGTTTGGTAGAATTTACCTGTGAATCCATCTGGTCTTGGACTTTAATTTGTTGGGAGTTTTTTGATGACCCGTTCTCTTTCATTATTAGTAATTAGTCTATTCAGATTTGCTATTTCTTTTTTTTATATATATTTTTTATTTGCTTATTTTGAGAGAGAGAGAGACAGAGTGAGAGAGAGCATGAGAGAGAAGGTCAGAGGGAGAAGCAGACTCCCCATGGAGCCGGGAGCCCGATGTGGGACCTGATCCCAGGGCTCTGGGACCATGACCTGAGCTGAAGACAGTTGCCCAACCAACTGAGCCACCCAGGTGCCCCAGATTTGCTATTTCTTCATGCTTCAGTTTTGTTTGTATGTTTCTAGAAATGTATCCATTTCTTCTAGGTTGCCATATAATTTTTTTTGACATATAATTTTTTTATAGTATTCTCCTAGAATTCTTTTTATTTCTTGAATGTTGGTTGTTTCTTCTTTTTCCTTTTCTGATTTTACTGATGTGAGTCTTCTCCCTTTTATTCTTGATGAGTCTGCCTAAAGGTTTATGAATTTCGTTTATCTTTTCAAAGACCCAGCTCTTGATTTCATTGACCTTTTCTGTTGTGTTTTAGGTTCTATTTCATTTATTTCTGCTTTGATCTTCATTATTTCCTTTCTTCTACTAGCTGTAGTCTTTGTTCTTTCTTTTTCTACTTCCTTTAGGTGTAAATCTAGATTGTTTATTGGAGGTTTTTCTTTTTTTTGAGGTAGGCCTGTATCAGTATGAATTTTCCTCTTAGAACTGCTTTCATTGTATCCCAAAGGTTTTGGACCATTGTGTTTTTATTTTCTTTTTTCTTTTTCTTTTTTTTTTTTTTTTAAAGATTTATTTATTTGACAGAGAGAGATCACAAGTAGGCACAGAGAGGCAGGCAGAGAGAGAGAGAGGAGGAAGCAGACTCCCTGCTGTGCAGAGAGCCCAATGCGGGACGCGATCCCAGGACCCTGAGATCATGACCTGAGCCGAAGGCAGCGGCTTAACCCACTGAGCCACCCAGGCACCCTGTGTTTTTATTTTCATTTGTCTCCATGTATTTTTTTTTTTATTTCTTTATTGACCCATTGGTCTTTTAGTAACATGTTCTTTAGCCTCTACATGTTTGTGGTTTTTCTCTAGTTTTGTTTTTTGCTTGTAATTGATTTCTAGTTTCATAGGTTTATAATCAGAAAAGATGCATGATATGATTTCAGTATTCTTAAGTTTATTGAGACTTGTTTTTTGCCTAATATGTCATCTGTCTTGGAGAATGTTCCATGTGCACCTGAAAAGAATGTGTATTCTACTGTTTTTGGGTGGAAGGTTCTGTGTCTATCTGTTAAGTCCATCTGGTCTCATGTGTTATTCAGGGCACTGTTTCCTTATTGATTTTATGCCTGGATGATCTATCCATTGATGTAATTGGGGTACTAAACTCCCTTACTATTATTGTATTACTGTCAGCTTCTCCCTTTATGTCTTTTCATATTTGCTGTATGTGTTTAGGTGCTCCAATGCTGAGTGCATAAATGTTTACAATTGTTATATCTTCTTGTTGGATTGATCCTTTTATCATTATGTAATGCCCTTGTCTCTTGTTACAGTCTCTAAAGTCTCTTTAGTCTAGATTTTGCTACTGCAGCTTTTTTTCCACTTTCATTTGCATGAAATATCTTTTTCCTTCCATTCACTTTCAGTCTCTATGTGTGTTTGGGTCTGAAGTGAGTATCTTCTAGCCAGCCTATACATAGATCTTGTTTCTTTATCCATATCGACTTCACCACCCTCACCACCCTATGTCTTTCAATTGGAGCATTTAGACAATTTACATTCAAAGTAATTATTAATAGCAAATACTTGCTGCCATTTTATTCATTGCTTTCTGGATGTTTTTGTACTTCTCTGTTCTTCTCTTGCTCTCTTTCTTTTTGGTTGATGCTTGACTGTTATTCTTACCTTTCATTCTCTTTATTTTTTATGTAGATACTGTGGGTTTTGGGTTCATACATAACATCCTCAGTATATATGAATCTATACCAAGTTGATAGTCACTTAAGTTTAAAGTAAACACATTCTTTAAAAACTACTTTATTTCCTCTGCCATATCTTATGTATATGTTGTCCTATTTTACATCTTTTCATTTATAATTTTTTTCTATTTATCACCTTTTCTTTTCCACTTAAAGCAGTTCCTTTAACACATCTTATAAGGCCAGTTTAGTGGTGATGAACTCCTTTAACTTTTGTTTTTGTGGGAAACTCTCTCTCTTCTTCCATTGTGAATGATAACCTTGGTGGGTAGGGTATTCTTGGCTGTAAGTTTTTTTCTTTAAGTTCTTTGAATATATCATGCCACTCTCTTCTAGCCTGCAGAGTTTCTGCTGAAAAATCAGCTGATAGCTTTATGGGGTTCCCTTGTGTGTAACTATTTGTTTGTCTTTTGCTGCTTTTAAAATTCTCTTTACCATTAATCTTAAACATTTTTTTTAATTTTTTTAAGATTTTATTTATTTATTTGACAGACAGAGATCACAAGTAGGCAGAGAGGCAGGCAGAGAGAGGGGGTAAGCAGGCTCCCTGCTGAGCAGAGAGCCCGATGCGGGGCTCGATCCCAGGACCCTGAGATCATGACCTGAGCCGAAGGCAGAGGCTTAACCCACTGAGCCACTCAGGTACCCCAATCTTAAACATTTAAATGATTGTTTGCCATGGTGTGGACGTCCTTGGATTCATCTTGTTTGGAATTCTGTTTGCTTCCTGAACCTGGGGTTTCCTTCCCCAGGTTAGAGAAGTTTTCAGTAATCATTTGTTCAGATAAGTTTTCTGCCCCTTTCTCTCTCTCTTCTTCTTCTTCTGGGACCTCTATAATGCAAATGTTTGTTGACTTGATGTTGTCTAAGAGATCCCTTAACCTCCTTTTTATAATTTCTTTTTTTCCTTTTTACTGTTCAGCTTGGTTGCTTTCCACTAACCCAGATTTCAGATTACTGCTCTGTTCTTCTCCCTCTATTAATCTACTAGTGATTTCATCTAGTGTAGTTTTCATTTTAGCTATTGTAGTCTTCAACTCTGATTCTTTTTAATATTTTGTCTCTTTTTGAAGTTCTCACTGAGTTCTTCAACTCTTTCCTCCAGTCCATGAGCATCTTTATGATTGTTACTTAAACTTTTTATCAGGCATATTGCTTATGTCTGTTTCATTTAATTCTTTTTCTGATATTTTGTCTTGTTCTTTCATTTGGACCATATTTCTCTGTATTCTCATTTTGCTTCACTTTCTGTGTTTGTTTCAATGAATCAGAACAGCTACTTCTAAGCTTGCAGGAATAGTCTTGTATATGGTCATTCCCTGTGTAGACTGCATGTGTCTCGTGATTGGCTGGCATGTACTGGGGGTCCTTGGGCTGTCCTTATGGGATGGCTGGAACTGAAGAGGACACGGGGTGGGCCGTCCCATAGTTGTCAATGCCAAGGGCTCCCTGGTAGGACAGCTGAAGCTGAAATGGTTATAAGCCAGGGGGACCTGGGGCTCTCTGTGCAAAGGGCACCCTGGCAGAGCTGAAGTGCATATAGATGGGGAGAGAGGAGGGTCCTGGGGCTCTATGTGCAGAGGGGGCTCTGGCAGGACAGCTGAAATGGATGCAGTTGTGGGTGTCCTGGGATGCTTGGCACAGGAGGTGCCCTGGTGAGCAGCTGGAGCTAAAGGAGGTGGGAGCCAGGAGGTCCCAGAGCACTCTGCACTGGGGTTGCTCCGGCAGTCATCTGGAGCTGAAGTGGTGTGGGTCTCAGTAAGATAGCTGGAGCTGGAGCAAACACTGACTGGGGTGGCCTGGTGTATCCTGTGCCAGAGCCACCTAGGTGGCACAGCTTGGGTTGGTGTGGGCAGCTCGGGGCCTGCTGAGATGGCAGGCCAGCTGTGCTCCTGTCTGTGCTGTCAGGTGGAGGGGCACATAGACCATGGCCCTCACCAGCCCCATCAACTCAGAGAATTCCAACAGCTCCCCTGCCATTTGGCAGAGTTCTAGGGCTGGATCTTTCATATTGTAGTTGCTTTTTAATTTTTTAATTTTTTTAATGAGTTTCAGGAGTAGAATGTAGTGATGTCATCAGCTGTGTGTGACACCTGGTGCTCATGAGATCATTGCCCGCCTTAATACCTGTCACCCAGTTACGCCATCCCCCTACCCAGTTCCCCTCTTGTTTTTTTAACCGTGGCCTGCTCACAGCCCCTCAGTATTATTCCTTCCCACTGCAGTTTGCAGTTTCAGGGTGGCAGTTTCCTTTGTTATTGTCTGTCAGGTGGTTCTCTATGCTGTCTGGCTTTTGTTGTGCAGAAGCTGTGAAGTCAACCCTCTGTCCTTCAGGAGGGCTTCCTCTATAAATAGGTGTAGATGTGCTTTGTCCACAGACAAGGGGAGTTCAGGGTCTTCCTGTGTTACCATCCTGGACCCCCAAAATCAAAGCTGTGTTCTTAATATCTGAATATTAATATTTTATAGAAATTGCAGGATTTTGCTAAACCTGAACCAGGTTACCTAGTAGTTAATCCCGTTACTCCTCATCTCTCCAAGCTCTGGGCTATGCCAGCTGGAACATTCCTTTATGGTGCTTTTCTGATGAAATGTTGACTTTACTTAGTTAACTGGAACATTGTGTTCATGAGTCTGTGGTATCATCATGATATTCAAAGGAGGTGGCTCTCTGTGTGAGGTCCTTTCAGTTTCCTAGAGAATACTCTTACTGTTAACGAGTTCTGACATTCATAGTTAGATTTATTCCTTTGGCATAAGTCTTCGGTCTTACATTAAAAACCAGATATTTGTGGAAAAGGAAGTATAATCAGTCATTTGTACCTTAGCATGAATAAATTGATAAGACCCTTCCCTGTAAGCAGGTTTTGAGGTGGGAAGGTGGACAGAACAAGGATTATTCAGAGTTTGAACCTGGGGGTTCAGATTGCCAGGACAGGATAAGGTAAGGATTGCAGAACAGTGATGCCTGTGTTGTGTCCTTAAAGCACCTGATTACAGCCTGACCTGAAGCTTATACTGCTTAGGCCAGTGGTTTGGGGCCTTCTATGTGTCCCACAGTCCCACTATATTAACCCTGATCTTGGAAATAGAAGTCCTCAGATACAAGGGAAGGAGGGAAACTTCTACTTATTGATTATTATCTGTGCCAAGAATAAGATAAAATGTTTCCCATATATTATCTCATCTAATTCTATAATCTAAGTACTTTTAATCAATTATACACATAAGGAAACAAAGACTGAAAGAAATGAGTAACTTGATCAGGACATGACACAGCTAGTAGAAGACAGGGTTAAGATCAGCACTTTTGTCCGGCCCACAACCTGGTCCTGTCGTACTACACTTGGTGAAAATGAGAAACTAGTTTTGCATAAATTCAGTATTATTACTGGACAAACAGGATAGAGAGATCAGTGGTGGACATTTCTTTATTTGAAAAACAGCAAATTGTTCCTTTCCAGGGTCTCCTGTTTCCCCCTTCTGTTTCTTTTTTTTCCCCTTCTTTTAAGATTTTATTTATTTATTTGACAGACAGATACCACAAGTAGGCAGAGAGGCAGGCACAGAGAGACAGAGAGGAGGAAGCAAGCTCCCTGCAGAGCAGAGAGCCCGATGTGGGGCTCCATCCCAGGACCCTGAGATCATGACCTGATCCGAAGGCAGAGGCTTTAACCCACTGAGCCACCCAGGCGCCCCTCCCACTTCTGTTTCTTATTCCTCACACAACTGCCTCCCACTATACACACACCTTTTTGTAGTTCCTTTTTTGTAGTCCCCTTCTCTATATTACAGATGGTACAGACAGAGGTAGAAACTGAGAGGGTTGTAGATTCTGCCTGTTCTTCATTTCTTTTTCCAGGCTCGTCACCCTCATTTAGGTGAATATACAAAAGTGCCATCATTATCAAGGATGGCCAGAGTTAGGTCTCAGGCAGGCCAAAGAGTTAGTCAAAATGAAACACTAAATACTGCTGGTAATACCACCATTTAGTGAGTGCTTACTACTAGGCAGTCTCTTCCCTTTGATACATCATCTCTTTTAAACTGCCCTGTTTAAGTGTGTAAATGAGGTAAACAGTGCACCAAGCAAATCTCCCAAGGTCAGGATTCAAACCTAAGTGTCTCTGATTGCAAATCCCATCTTTTTTTATTGTAATAATTTATTATATAACATATAGGTAAAAATAAATTATTACAATAAAAAAGATGGGATTATATATATAATATATAAAATATATATTTATAAATAAATGTATAATATATAATACATATATTTATAAATATATATATAAATTATTATAGTATATCACCCCCAATATAAATAGGTACCTTCATTTGGTCTTGTTTTCTTACCCAGGTATTTCATGGACCATTATTTGTGTAAGCTCCTGTGTTAAATTCAGGGTTTATACTAAGATGTGTAAAACTCAGTCTATATGAACAGCTACACAGGAACTGTGATATCAGGTGGAATGTGGTACATCTCATAATTAATGAACAGGGAAGGGAGCGGAGGTTCCCGGATGGGTAAAGTCACACCTAATTGGTGCAGATCCTCAAAGGTCCCACTAGGGGAGGGCGTGCTGAAACGGAGCCTTGCAGGCTGCACTGCCTGTTGCACACACGGGTGCTGAACTTGAGGTCTAGGGTTGTTAGTTACTACTGCTTTTCTCACCGTCCATTGTTATTCATTGCTTCCTCTGTTTTACCATCTATTGCTGCTTTTTGAAATTGAAAGGGAAAAATAACTAGAGAAACCACCTTGAAGAGAATCAGAGAGGAAAACAACTACCCTCAAACTTCAAAATTCCCTCTCATTTTCCAATGTCGATGTTTAAGCATGATGTTTAAAAAGCCAACTCTTACATACCACCAACTAGCTGTGGAGTGCAGGAAGTTAACTTTTGTAGGCCTCTCTTCTTTCATCTGTGAAGTGAGGAGAACATACGCCTCACGGGCATCTTTCTGCAGATTTAATGGGATTCTGTATGTAAAGTGCCTGGAACATGGATGCGTAATAATAAATGATAGCCATCACTAGTAGATTCTATAGCTATCTAAATATGGCCAGATAAATACAAGGATGAACGGTATATATCTGTCTAGAACATCAGAACATTGGTGTTAGTTCTGAACTTTAGAATTAGCAGTTCTTAGGACTTGAGAGCTGTTGTAGCAAAATTAATGCAGAAGTTGCATTATTGCAAATTATTAAAGACATCATGTGACCAAAATCCCCTAGTTCTTTGAGAGTAGCTAAGAACTTCTTCCTTCGCCATTGTTTTATGTCTCCTGTTGCTCTGGGTAACTGCCTCAATTAGGTACCAAAATTATTTGGGAAGAAAAGTGACTGTGCAGAGTCTACAGCAGACTTGCCTCTCAAAGACAAAATGTACACTGTTGCCCAGCCGTGAATTTTCTCTACCATCAGTCTTTCTATGCATTGGTTGAATTTTAGTTACTACAGCTGAAGAACTGGGGATGGTTTATAACAAAGGACCTTGATCAGAAATAATTGCAGGGGGCGGGGGGGCTGCTTTGAGTTACATGGGTGATTGTTTTCTTTGACATAGTAATGTAAACATTGAGCATTAAACATTGTAGAGAGAAAAAAAATTACTGTTAAATTTGCCTTTGGAGTCTGTTTTTCTAGTGTCTACTGAGAATTGGATAAACTTCACCCTTTGGTTGTACATGATGACTAAAGGGCTGTTTGGGGTTTGTATTTTTAGTCATCACATGACAAACTTGGTCTAAACTAAAAAGTAATTTAGGTTAGGCAAGGAAAAAGTTCTTTCCCTTGTATTTTCTCTTAGAACAGGAACTTTTTTTTTTGTTTTATTTAATGACAAAATGGTATAAATTTGTGGGAATGAAATACCTATAGATATAAATATTAACTTCTGCCTTTTATTAGAAAATTTTTGAAAAATTATTTTTTTCTTAAGTTTATTTTTTTTAAGTAATTAAGATTTAAGAGATTAAAGTAATCTCTACACCCAGCATGGGGCTCAAATTCACAATCCTAAGAATAAGAGTCCCATGTTCTTCCAGGTGAACCAACCAGATGCCCTCAGAAATTTTTTTAAAGAGTAAGACATTTTAAAAGAACAGACTATATACTCAAGTAAATAAAAAAATTGGGGGATGTTTAGAAAATCAGTCATCAGTATTTCTAATATCTAGTGTGGTTTCAGAACAACTTCATGTCCTAATTAAATTAGAATCTGCACATACCTCCTATAGATTGGGCACATTGGACACATACCCCTATAGATAATGAAATCTGAGATAAATTGTGCTCAACAAATGGACTGAATTCACTTAAAAATAATTTTTGATTCTTTAAGTACAAGGTAACAATTAGAACCATAATGGGTTAAACTTAATTACCATAACATGAGGAAGCAAAGGGGAGATGTTTAGGGAACCAATATGGGAAAACTTCAGCTTCTTATAGTAGTTTAGCAAAAAGTATGGGTATTGCTCTTTAATGGAGCTGGATTTGTCTCTTACCCAGCACCCTTCCCCCCTTTTTATATCAGCAAACAAATATCCAAGGGTTCTACAAGCACAGTTATACTACATCTCTGACTTGTGTGCATGAGAAATTATTCTCAGCTGGCCTCAAGCTCTTTGAATTAAGAATGTTGAGACTAATAATAAAAATAAAGACTGGATCCATTTACTTGTAGTTTCGCAACAAAATCCTTATAGGGAGACAAAACTGACCACTGCAGGGTGATAGCTGTGCTATATGCACACGGCTCATTCTGCATGAAAATCGTGTGCTACCAGTTCAAAGCCTCTTTTTTTTTTCCCCATCAAAATACTTACCAGCTTTTGCTCATCTTAAATAAAATTGGGTTTTTGTGAGTTAACCTCAGTCCATAATGCACAAAGGAGGATAGAGATTAGCCTTTCATAATTTACCAGGCAGTGATGGGAAATTCTTTTGAAACCTGGTGCTGCCTGTTAACGTTCCTTTGCTTTTATTAGGTAAAAGAAATATTCCATTTTGTAATAATGCATGACTCATTCATCCCTCATTGTCTTCCCACTGATTTTTTTTTTTTTCCTTGAGCCAGCAAGAAAATCTTACAGGAGAGGAGGGAGGAAAAGAGACAGAGTTGAGGAATACAATACTTAAATACTGTTGCTTGATCCTCATTGGTTATCTGCTTTCTTACGGGGACCAGTGTAATCCAGCCTTCCCTGTCAAATCCCTTCCTTCCCCACCCCCCTGCTAGGGGCTCCACAGGGTGCCTGCTGCTAGAAGCTGACTGCAGGCAGTATGTAGGCATCTTTCATCCAGAATGGACAGTAATATATTGAATAGAGAAGGAAGCTTTTAGAAATGTATCATATGTCAAAATTGCATGGTTTTTAAAGAGGGATGGAGAGATGCTGAATGTTTTGTATATTAGCATCGATTCTTTATGTCTATTCAGACTCTTAAGTTTTCAGAAGCTTAAATATAGAGCCCTTTAAAAAAAAAAAAAAGAAGAAGAAAGAAGAATTTTTCTGGTTAGTCGACCTCTTTCTAAGAAGTGCTTCATCATTCTCCTCCACCTCTCCGCGATGTTTCTTTGCAGCTCTCTGTAGATTAGGGTTCTGTGCTGGCTGGCAGAATGCTCATTTGTTAGCTGAACAGAGTTCACCGGCAGACAGAGCTATATAGGTTTTATTTCTTTTCTGAATTCCAAAATGCCATCCAAAGAGTCTTGGTCGGGTAGGAAAACTAACAGAGCTGCAGTTCACAAATCAAAACCAGAGGGCCATCAGCAAGATTTATTGATAGCAGCCTTGGGAATGAAACTGGGTTCTCAAAAGTCGTCTGTGACAATCTGGCAACCTCTGAAACTCTTTGCTTATTCGCAGTTGACATCACTTGTTAGAAGAGCAACTCTGAAAGAAAACGAGCAAATTCCAAAATATGAAAAGGTTCACAATTTCAAGGTAAGAATATTTGTTTTTAACCTTTTCTTACAAGAGAGAAAATGCCCATTGCTTGCAGTACACAGCGTTAAAGGAATTTCTTTTGCTGTCTTTTTTAAAACTACGATGACTGGACTAAAATGTTCTTGCTATTTAAGGAATGAAGATGTTTTAAGCATGGTTTTATTTAAGGGATAGCTGACTAAAGCTAATAGAACCCAACTCCATTTTCTCTAATGTTGATTTAGTATTCTGCTTAATCAATGTACACTCGATGGTAAAAGTCTGGACTGACATTTGAAAGGTCTCATTTAATAATGATTCTGGCATTATTTTATTTGTGATGCAAATATGTCTAACTACCTTTGTCGGATATTTCATGAGAAGATTAGATCTTATCTCTGTCCCTTTCTGGTGAAAAGCTTTGGATGTAAGAGGCGTGTGTTGTTGCATCTGGATTGAGCAGATGGTCTGCATTTCCCCCAGTTTCTGTCTTTTCTCCTCTGTTAATGAATTGACCATGATGAAAGGAGGGGGCTACCCCAGGACTGTTCCTGCAGATTCAAGCAGCCTCTCTTTACTTTTTTGAGTATTGCTTTCTGTGTGTGTGTGTGTGTTTAATTAGTGTGTCACTGTGTTTTACCAACTCTACTTTAGTAATCATCTTTCGTCAAGATGATGTGTGTGTTGGTTCAAGTTGCCTGCATACCTAGCAGGATATAAGGCCTTGGAGTTGGGTCCTCAGCAGCCTAACTGGGGAAACATGCAGTGGGAAGCTGTGCAGACGAACACCCAGTTAGCTCGGCGGGTGGACGCACCAGTACGTCCACCGTCCCTTCCCAGGAGTTACCTGGTCAAGTTTTCTGTCTTTAGTTTAGTAATGTTGGAGGGCATATGGTTTCAAAGGAGGATAGGCTGGATCCCTGATCTTCTGTTTATTCAGCAGATATATTCATTCAGGATGTACTTCTCACTTCCCATTTGCAATTTGTCCTGATTGTTAACACTAGCATTTATTTTACTCAAATGCTAATCACCACACCCCTAATACTACTTTTTTAGCAAGGAACAGATTTTTATTATCTCCATATCATTTGGGTATAAAGGATAAATTTTAAACTGTTTGGACTGTATCAAGATTGCTAATATTTCAAGGTAAAACAAATACCATTTTATTCTCCCTCTTTAAATATATTGTTCAGGACCTTACCTTTCAGCTGGTATCTTTGATTTTAAGTGAAATTGAGACCATTCAGTATGTGCATCCAGACTCAACCACCTCTTTCATTTTTGAACCTGAACAGTATATGCAAGTTACTAGGCCTCAGTCTCCTCTTGCATGACAAATTGGTCATACAGGATTTTTATCAAGAGAATGACCCCAAGTATAAAGTTACATGCATGCTCAGTTGAAAAAAGCCACTGAAGTTTCCAAGCAAGAAACTATGCATACTGTTTAGAAATGGCTGGGATTTAAAATTATATCTCTAAGGATGCCCCCTCTGCTGTGTTCAGCAGGAATAGACTGACCTATTAAGGATGCCATTTTAGGGGCGCCTGGGTGGCTCAGTCATTGGGTGTCTGCCTTTAGCTCCAGTCGTGATCCCTGGGTCCTGGGATCGAGCCCTGCATCGGGCTCCTGCTCAGCGGGGAGCCTGCTTCTCCCTCTCCCACTCCCGCCTGCCTGTGTTCCCTCTCTCTCTGTCAAATAAATAAAATCTTTAAAAAAAAAAAAAGGATGCCATTTTAGTGCCAAGTCAAGTTTGATCAAAAGCAAATAGTAAATCTGTTCAGGGATTTGCATAAACAAGCACATCCTCCCCGCCCCCCTTTTTTGGTGGTGGTGTTGTATTTTCCAATAATTGTTCTATTTTAATTTAACACATGGCTTTAATGAGCAAATTTTGAACAGACAGAAAAGTGCTGACTCTGGGACCAATTGTGACCCTTTGCTTGGTACCCAAACTGCTATAAAGATGCTTGTGTTTTTTAAAAAAAACAAAAAACGGAGAAAGAACACATTAAAAAGAAGTCTGCTTCCTTCACTGGAGCTAAAAAAATTAAAATCAAGTGGGCTGTACTTTTTAAAAAGTATTTATGCTCCGGGAAGAGCTCATATTAGACAGTGAAGTTCTATTACATATTTTTTATAGTTGCTAATAAGGTCAGAAGTCTCAGAATTTGACTCCTTCTGTTGAAATTATTCTTTGTTATTTAAGAAATGTTTCTGTGGGGTGGCATTATAAAAAAGAGAAAGGTGGGGGGGGAGTCATAGTCGACTTTAGAGAACATGCCCCCCGCCAAAGAATTCAGACTCTGTGGCAGGAGCACTTCTCTCCCACACAGATGTTCACTTAGAAGGTCACGCTTGTGATATGTAAGTGTGTACAGTTCAGCGATTTATGGTGGGAAGAACTCTGAGCATTTATATGATGATAATCATTCATATGGCCTTGCCCTTGACTATTTCTCTGTTGGTAAAAGTGGATTTTGCTATCCACAGGCCCAAAAGCCTCATTTCAATGTGGTTTTCTTTTTTGCTTCTTGAACTGCCTTGTTATGTAACATTGCTCTGTGGCATTGAACAGCTAGCTGCCAGATCTCATTTCAGAAGGTAAAGCCAAGAATACCTTATACCTTTGGTGCAAGTACTCACCAAGCTGAGATCCAAAAAAAAAACACAACCAGGCCTAACTGCAGACAGGTGTTTTGTTTTTTGATTTTTTTTAATAGTTTTTTTTTTTTAATAGAAAGCAGGAAGTCTTCCCAATTACTGTTATGTAACATGGCCTTTTAAATTTTTTCTGATGTTATTTATAAGAATTTGATTTAAAAAAATCTATCTCAACAATTGTTTCTTGTAGGGAGATCATCGTTTAAAAAACAAATGTACTACATCCTTTAAAACTGATTATAATTTGTCAACATAACTTAGAGCGAAAATAATTTTAACTCTTTCCTGGATCAAGCTCTCTCTTTTTTTTTTTTTTTTTAAGATTTTTATTTATTTATTTGACAGAGAGAGATCACAAGTAGAGAGAGAGGCAGGCAGAGAGAGAGGGGAAGGGAAGCAGGTTCCCTGCCAAGCAGAGAGCCCGATGTGGGACTCGATCCCAGGACCCTGAGATAATGACCTGAGCCGAAGGCAGCGGCTTAATCCACTGAGACACCCAGGCACCCCTCAAGCTCTCATTTTAAGAACTGCTCCTGTCCTAACACAACAGAGAGAGAGAGAGAGTGTGTGTGTACAGGGTTAATTTCTTGAGCAAACTTAAAAACTGAACCAAAACACCTCTGACATTAAGACACAGGCACTCCAGCAGCAATGACTATATCCTTATATCCTACATTTGAGGTTTTCTGGTTGGAATCATAACTGAGACCCAGCCCTGGCCCTCAGGAGCTTGCTTAGCATTTATATGACCTTGGGCAGACTGCTTGATCTTTCAGCCACTGGTTCTGCATCAGAACTGAGCTCCTGGTAGGTATAAGGTACTTGGTAATGGCTATTTTCCTTATAACAAATTACCCCTAGATGGTTTTTTTCCTGAATCTATACCAAGGCTATTTCATGCCCAGGTACAGAGGTCGTGATGGAATTGAGAGCCCAGGCATGATTGTGTGGTGAAAGGAAGCCCTTGCTTCTTTCTTAGCTCCCAGGCAGAGTTAGAGGTTATGCAAGAGCCGTTGCATTTTCATGCACCACAGAGTACAGTGAAATCCTCGCGTGTCTCTCTTACTCCTTCCAGATTTAACTATTTGGTGTTTCATTCAGTATAATTTAGATAGCTCTATAAAATAAAATCAAGATTCCATATAGTGAAAACAACCATAGAAACCTGGCTACTTACACAAATTAAGTCATTTAAAGAAAAGAACATTAAGAATTACAGTGAAATAATATTTTAAAATCTGTCTTTAGTCTTTTTTTTTTAAGGTAGTCTTGAAGTGGCCACTGGTTCATGCTCAAGTCTCAGATACTTGCATTCTGCATAGAAATGAAAGATGTGACATTATATTAACAGCCTTTATGTTGCCAATATAATATGCAAGCAGTGAATCCTGAAATGTGAATTGATATTGTAATTAAATAAGACTATAACATGAACCTTGTAATATTTACTAAAATTACTGAGTCAGGACCTACTGGGTTTAAAGTGATAGTGGTGGACCTGCCAATCCTGGCCGAGCAGGTGTGCTGCTGTCTGATAAACGGGAAGGTAGAAATGGCCAGCTCTCCTATTGAGAGTGGTCTTTCCTTTCCTCCGAAGGACACAGACAGATCCAACACCTGTGGTCCTTATTTGATTCCCATTTGAGAATAAACACAAAATGAACCAGCAAATAAAAACAGAGTTAGGATGAAACGTGGAGTTAAACTACATGATCCATAAGTGACCTTACAGCTCTATAATTCTCTTGGGACAGCTGGCTGGCTCAGTTGCTGGAGCGTGCAACAATTGATCTCGGAGTTGTGAGTTCGAGCCCTATAGTGGGTATAGAAACTGCTTAAAAATTAAAGTTCTCTTGAGTATATTGAGAAGTATTAGATTTGTTAAGATATTTATCATTTTCATTTTCATTTTCATTCATCATTTTAAAACTTTATTAAGGCCCATATGAGGACAAGATATTAGTGTTTATTTTTACACTTGATCTTAGCCAAAAGGCTGAGAAGCAACTGTTTATTTTTTTAAAAGAATTAAAATAACCTATATATGAAGGAATACTTTTTAAAAACATGTTATATTAACAGTGAACTATCCTGTTCACCGACTAGGGTACCTGTGTACTCTCCCCACCAACCATCACACTGCTACCATCCCCCACTTCTTTACTCATCTCCACTCTTCCTTCCCCTGTCCCTATATTTAGTAAAACACAAATGTTCAAGAAACATCTGCTGAATGACTAAATGCGCATACAATGTGACAGGAGGGAACTTTCTTTGTGGTGGTGGCAGTGATTGTTGTATTTGGAAATCACCTCTCCTGCAGCAGGAAATTTCAACATAAAAATAGGTTCTACCAATGATTTTTAAGGCACATAATGTTACAATTTTAATCGAATTTACGTGAGTTTTTTAAGTGCAGTCAAACAATACCTTCTTCTTGTCTTATATTTTACTGGAGAATCTGTGTTCATGTTTTAAGTGCTCAGAAATTTCACTACTGTTTTGAATTAGTAACATTATAAAAGAAGTTAAATGCAATATGACTAATGGAAAAGGCAACCTGGAATGTCTCATTATTAGACATCATTGCTCTTCCTATGGGTAAGAACATGGAGTGTCTGACAGCTGTTTTAAAGGAATAAATGTTTTCCTTCAAATGGAAGATTAAAGTATATATAATACTGTATTATACATTCTCTATATATCTATATATAGAGAAATATATATATTACATATATATATTTCTAGGTTATACAAATATATTTATATGTGTCTCTGTATATAAACACACAGACAAAATTCCCAATTCTTAATGTGGGTCACTTACAAGAGAAGATAAAAATAACAAAGCTCAGCACAGATCAGCAGTTTTTCTCTCCTTAGGGCAGTCATGGAGGGAAAGTGGGAGATTGGACAAGATCATCTATAAGATCCCTGTAGGCACTGTTGCTGTTACTGTTCAGTATAGTACTTATCAGATGCTACAGAAGTCAAAAATAATGAACACATGCTACTCTGCTCTTTATCTCTGTCCCTAATGGTGGTGAGGAGGACCACAAGACTCACCATCCATTTCCGTCCAGGCCTCTGCACTGCCCCTCAGCATCATGACCTTCTCAGCCTCAGCCCTGTCTGTCCTTTTTAGGGTTTGGAGCATTGGCTGAGGAGCCAGTTATGATGCCTCAAGTACAGAGAAGGTTACTGCTTGCCATTCATAATCCAAAAAGAAACACTTCTCAAGCTTAGCACATAGTTGCTTTTACTTCTTTGTATCCATTTTATGGGGCTAGAGAATTTTAAATGTTATACTTAACCCAAGAGAAACCCACGTTTTATGGATTGGAAGAATATTGCTAAAATGTGCATACTACCCAAAGTGATCTTCAGAGCTAATGCAACTCCGGGTGTAATCCCAATGGCATTCTTTACAGAACTAGAAAAAGCAATCCTAAAATTCACGTGAAACCACAAAAGACCAAAAGCAATCTTGAGCAAGAAGAACAAAGCTGGAGGCATCAGTACTTTCTGATTTCAAAACGTATAACAAAGCTACAGTAATCAAAACAGGATAGCACTGGCATAAAAATAGACCTATAGACTAATGAAACAAACAGAAAGCCCAGAAATAAATCCATATGTCAGCTAATCTTCAACAAGGACACCAAGTACACTAAATAAGGACAGGCTGGTTTCTTCATTAAATGATGCTGGGAAAACTGGCTATATGCAAAAAAAAAAGAAGAAGAAGAAGAAATTTATTCCTTATTTCACATCATATACAACAATCAACTCAAAATGGGTTAAAGACTTAAATATAAGACTTGAGACTATAAAAGTACTAGTAGAAAACAAAGGCAAAAACATTGGTGTTGGCTGTGATTTTTTCAGATAGGACCCTAAAAACACATGCAACCAAACCAAAAATAGACAAGTGGAATTGCATCAAAGTAAAAGCTTCTGAACAGCAAAGAAAATAATTGATGGAATGAAAATGCAACCTATGGGATGGAAGAAAATATTTTAAAACCATATATCTGATAAGAGGTTAGTATCCCAAAATATGTAAGGAACTCATACAGCCCAATAGCAGAAGCAGCCTGATTTAAAAACAGACACAAGACCTGAGAATAGCCATTTCTCAAAAGATAAACAAACAGCCAATAGGTCTGTGGAAAGATGCTCAACATCACGAATCAGCAGGGAAATGGAAATCAAAGCCACAATGAGATATTACCTCATACCTGTTAGAATGGCTGTTAGAAACAAGACAAAAGATGGCCAGTGCTGGTGACGATGTGGAGAAAGAGGAACCCCTGTACGTTGTTGCTGTGAATGTAAGTTGATGTAGCCATTATGAAAAATAGTATGGAAGTTCCTCAAAAAATTTTTTAAAAACAGCCTTATGATCCAGCGGTAGGTTACCTTTCCACTCTGCTGATTGTTTCCTTTGCTATGCAAAAGATTTATCATTAAATGTAGTCCCAATTGTCTATTTTTGCTTATGCTGTTTTAAAATTTAGAGGGATTCGGAAGTTTGTCTTTCTCACTAGGAGACTATCAACAGAACTTACTAAGTGTACTATTTGTTTTGTTTAATTAAAAAGCAAATAAAAAGAACGTCAGGCCAGCCTTGAAATTAAAATACATGGTTGTCACTTTTTTAAGAGAGTGAGACATTGAGAATGCACATGAGTGGCGGGAGGGGTAAAGGGGGAGAAAGAAAGAGAGAATTCCAAGCAGGCTCTGCTGTCGGAGCCCCAACACGGGGCTCTTTCCCTCTCATGAGCCTGAAATCATGACCTGGGCTGAAATCAAGAGTCAGACACCCAGCTGACTGAGCCCCCCAGGCGCCCCTAGGGTTGTCCCTTTTAAATGTCTGGGCTCTCTTACCAGAACCAATTCTGATTCTTATTCCCAACCAATATCTTAATGTGAGACCCTCTGACAAATAACTACATCTAACACTGTATTGATTATTTCTGGCATTTATAACCATTCTATTGATATATTTTAGAAAATTTGGTATCACTCACACCTGTCCGAATGGCTAGAATCAATAAGACAAAAAAACAAGATTTGGGAAGGACATGGAGAAAAAGTAACCCCCATGCACTATTGGTGGGAATGTAAATTGGTGCGACTACTTTGGAAAACACTATGGAGTTTTCTCAAAAGATTAACAATGAAACCACCATGCAATACAAATATTTCCACTTCTAGATACTTATGCAAAGAAAATGAAAACACTAATTCAGAAAGACCTATTCATCCCTATGTTGTTGCAGCATTATTTATCATAGTGAAGATATTGGAAGCAACCTAAATATCTATCAAAAGATAAATGGCAAAAGAAGGTGTGGGGTAGGATATGTGTGTGTGTAAAATAGAATATTAGCATAAAAAATGAAGTCTTGCTATTTGCTATTGGCAACAACATGGGTGAACCTACAGGGTGTTATGCTAAGTCAGACAGAGAAAACACATACTATAGGATTTCATTATATGTGGAATTTAAAATCAAAGCAGCTCTTTTCCCTGGCACCTCAGAGGTAGCAGGCTGCTTTAGGATGAAGCTGAACATTTCTTTCCCAGTTACTGGCTGCCAGAAACTCATCGAAGTAGATGATGAACGCAAACTCCATACCTTTTATGAGAAGCATATGGCCACAGAAATTGACGCGGGCACTCTGGGTGAACAGTAGAAGGATCACACCATCCTAATCAGAGGTGGCGATGACAAACAAGGAGTCCCCATGAAGCAGGGTGTCTTGATCCATGGCCATGTCCACCTGCTGCTGAGGAAGGGCCATTCCTGCTACAAACGGAGGTGGATTGGAGAAAAGGCTATTCTGTTTGCCGTTGCATTATGAATACCATTCTCAGTGTTCTCAACTCAGTCATTGTTTAAAAAAAAAAAAAAATGGAGAAGGCTATTCCTGAACTCACCGATTCTACTGTGCCATGTCGCCAGAGGTGCAGAAGAGCCTAAAGAAGGCATCACCTTCTTTAGAGGGACTTTTCCAGTCCCTCTAAAGAAGGTGATGCCCGCCAGTATGTTGTGAGAAAGCCCATAAACAAAGAAGCTAAGAAACCTAGAGCCAGAGCACCCACAATCCCATGTCTTGTTACTCCATGTGTTCTGCCACACAAATGTTGGCATATTGCTCCGAGGAAACAGTGTACTAAGAAAGATAAGGAAGAGGCTGCAGAACATTCTCAGCTTTTGGCCAAGAGAATGAAGGAGGCCAAAGAATAACTCCAAGAACAGATTGCCAAGAGACAGAGGCTGTCCTGTCTGAGGCTGTCCTGTCTGAGGCTGTCCTGTCTGAGGCCAGTCAACAGTGAGATCTTCTGGAGTTAACAAATAAGATCAGACATCAAAAAATAAATAAAAATCACATTAAAACAAATGAACAAATGGAACTGAAACAAATGCACAAATACAGAGAACAAGCTGATGATTGCTGTAGGGTAGAGCAGTGGCAGGGATGAACAAAATAAGCAAAGGCAGTTAAGAGGTACAGTCTTTCAGTTGTAAATACATAAGACGTGGGGATGAACTGTGCAACACAGGAAATCTCGCCAGTAGTCTTGCCACAGTAGTGTATAGGGGCAGATGGCAACTAGACAATGTGGCGATCCTGCTGTAATATGCACAAATAGCGAATCACTGTGTTTTTACCTCAAACTGATACAACATTGCGTGTCGGTTACTCTTCAGTTTAAAAATAATTGGCATCTCCAAAATTTATCTCAAAGGAGAGAAGCAGCCTGGCATGTGACTCTCATTGCATTAACAAGATAAGGATCTAAACCCATAGGAAGAACATACAATAAGAAGTCCCCTGTACCACAGTTCTTTTCTCTTAATACTCTGTGTGTCCACATAATCATCTACCCTTCAAGGATGAGTTTTTTGCACGTTTGGGACACAGCGGCCTGGTAAAGGCAAGTTTTGTAGTCCCTTGTTACCCTCTCTCCCTTCTCACCTTCCAGATCTAACTAAGGATTGAGTCTTAATTGTATTCTGCTTACTTTGTAATCTAGTAGGATACCTATGTAATAATTTAGATTTCTAATTTTTAAACATTGTTTAATTCACAAATTATACTGTCCTACTTCATCTTCTTTGTGACCTACTATGTCAACATTCCTCAGAGGAAAGTCTTCCTTAGGAGGGAAGTTTACGATGGCTTTAATCAGGTAGTGAAAGCATACGACTGAAGAATATGTACATGTCGTGACACCTTACCCGGTTACTGTCTATGCTGCCAAGTTCCCTGTATCACCACATACTGTCATCATTAGGCAGCTTTCGTTATTCTTTTGTAATAATACATAACACAAAAATATAATTGCCTTCATCAAAGAACCCACAGGACAGAGAGAAGCAATACATGCATAAGTGAAATATAGGTCTAGGAAAGATTTTTTAAGTGAAGAAAAAACACAAAAAAATTGATTTTTCTTTTTTAAATATTTTATCAAGTACTGCTGGTATCTGAGAAACCGCTACAAATTATTTTTTTAATAAACACCATACCAATAGTGTTTTTGTTTTTTTCAGGTTTCTTAACCCCTCTTCTTAAATTATCTTAACATTCATCTGGTTACAAAATAGGAAAGCTAGAAAGGAAAGGGGAAATAGCCCAGTGATGTTACGTTTCTAAGGATCATCAACTGCTCGTTTAAAAAATATTTGTATATTCTTTGGGGAACAAAAATAGAGCTGGGTACATTTTTTTAAGTATTATGCAGACATAAAATTTAAAATATATTTATTTGTAGGCCATGGATGTCTGAGGATGTTTGTCATATTAGGGGATAGCCTTCAGTCTGTTGTGTTAGAAATGACAAGGTTTTGGCTAGTTATGTGAGTGGATTTGTTCAAATCAGGCCTAAAATGTTATGTTCACTCTTTTTTCTAGAACTCCCTTTGTTTGGAGCTCTAGCCTCTTATGTGCCACGGCCAGCTCACTGCTCTTGGCTCTGCCTGATGCGTGTGCACAGTGCACTTGTTCATAATGAGAAGGGCCGTTTCTAGGAAGCAGGCAGTTCTGTTTTGACCATTGCTAGTATAGTGCATTACTCCACAGTTGAATGACATTGCTTCGATGTCTTTTTAAAAAACTATTTGGAACCCATGATTGATACTTAACATTTGATGGAACAATTGAAGACTTTCCATTGCAAATGTTAGAAAGCCCAACTCTTGCTTGCTAAGGCAAAAAGGTAGCTTATGGGCTCACATAGGAAAAGTCTGCTGGTGGTTGGTATCCTTTGCCTAAGGGACTTAAAATGGCACCAGAACCCTGTCTTCTAGCTCTTTCTTCATTTTTAGCCTTCCTCTGTTGACAAGATGGCCGGAAGAGGCTCCAGCTCTAAATCTCTGATTCTAGTCAGCTCAAAATGAGACTGAACAAAAAAGTCTGGGCCTGGCAGGCATTTGCCCAATTATCTTATGTGCCCATCTCTGAACCAGTAACTCAGCCCCTAGGCAGGAGAATTGAATGTACTGATTGGCTTGGATCAAGGTCATATACTCTCTCTTGGAGCTGGGGATGGATTGAGAACTGGTGCCCAAAGAGAAGACATTTATTCTGTGTAGCTAAAAAAATAAATGCCCACAACATTAAATGACAAAATGATGTCACTAAATCTAAGATCCTAGTATACAACCTACTGAACACAATAGTGTCAGTGTGACACTTTGCTGCGAGAGACATGTTCATAGAGCGTGATGATATAAGAATCCTGAAGAAGCTGAGCCTCTAGAAGGGACACTGAGAATCACCGATGAAGTTAATTTTGCATGTGTAGAAACTGAAGCCCAAAAATTCCAGGTTCAAGCTCACATGAAAGATCAGTTTAGAAATAAGAATATAATCTGAACCCCTACTTCCAGGCATAGCAGAACAACTATATTTACCTTCCCATCTTAAAACAACCAACAGACCAGGAAAAAACATATAAAACCACACTCAGATATTGAACAGGTAGTATAGTACTATGATACCTGAAAAAAGGAACGCAATAACAGGAGTCTTCTTTTTTTTTTTTTTTAATTTATTTAACAGAGATTACAAGTAGGCAGAGAGGCAGGCAGAGAGAGAGAGGGGGAAGCAGGCTCCTTGCTCAGCAGAGAGCCCGATGTGGGGCTCGATCCCAGGACCCTGGGACCATGACCCGAGCCGAAGGCCAAGGCTTAACCCACTGAGGCACCCCAATAACAGGAGTCTTCAGATTGATTTCATTTCCTGCTTAAGGGCAGTTTTGTGGCCACAATACATAGAGGGAGAATCTAAAGAGAACCCAGTGGTCTAGGTGAGTTAAAGATACAGAGATTGGAGTTTGAGGAGGCAAAGCGGCTAAAATTTGTAGAGCAGTGTTCCTGGGGCAGGAGGGTAGAATTCTGTCGATCTGCATTGGGGTCTTCTTGATTCTTAGAGCAAGTACCTATCTACATATGCACGAAAGGGGCCTCTTAAAACACACCACCACCCCCACCGCGATGGAAAACATTAGGCTGAAAAATTACTGAAATTCACTCAGGGTTGAGAATAGTTTTGCCCTCCAGAAGGTGTAGAAAAATGTGATAATATATGAGGCATTGTTTTAAAAGTCCTCACAGGGGATTATCTCAGTAGCATGACTAAATTAGCAATAGACTGAAGGTTGCAGTTAGGAAAAAAATTGAAGCCATCTGAAAGAATCCAAGTCAAGGGCACCTGCATTGCTCAGTGGGTTAAGCCTCTGCCTTGGGCTCAGGTCATGGTCTCAGGGTCCTGGGATCGAGCCCCAAATCCGGCTCTCTGCTCAGCAGGGAGCCTGCTTTCCCTTCTCTCTCTGCCTGCTGCTCTGCCTACTTGTGATCTTTCTCTCTCTCTAATTAATAAATAAATAAAATCTTTAAAAAAAAATCCAAGTTGAATCTCTAGAGATTGAAGATACATCTGAAATGGGGACACCTGTCTGGCTCAGTCAGTGGAGCATGCGACTCTTGATCTCAGGGTTGTGAGCCCCATGGTGGGTGTAGAGATTAAAAATAAAATCTTAAAAAGTAATGAAAAAGTACATTGGATAATATTAATGGCATATTAGGCATCAAAGAAGAAAAGATTTGTGAACCAGAGGACACAACTATAGAAAACATCTGAAATGAAGGACAGAAAGATTTAAAAAAATAAGTAAAAATCAACATAGCATCAGTGTTCAGTGGGGGACAGTATCAAGCAATCTAATTTAAAAGTGTAATTGGAGGGGCGCCCGGGTGGCTCAGTGTGTTGAGCCACTGCCTTCGGCTCGGGTCATGATCTCAGGGTCCTGGGATCGAGTCCCGCATCGGGCTCTCTGCTCAGCGGGGAGCCCGCTTCCTCCTCTCTCTCTCTCTCTCTCTCTCTGCCTGCCTCTATGCCTACTTGTGATCTCTGTCAAATGAATAAATAAAATCTTAAAAAAAAAAAGTGTAATTGGAGTCAGAAGGAGCAATGGTGAGGGGCCAGGGAACAGTACAATTATTTGAAGATCTAATCAAAAAATTTTTAATTTTGATGAAAACCCATAGATCTAATAAGTACAGTGAACTATAAATGGGGGCAAAAATATGAAGAAAACAACACCTTGGTATATCATAATGAAATTGCTAAAAACCAGTACTGAAGAGAAAAATCGTAAGAGCAGCCAGAGAGGAGAAAACCAGGCTATGGGAAAGAAAAATTATATTCCTTAAGTGGTACTTTACCTCAGCCTGGAAGGAAGTTGTTCCTCTCCCTTGTGACATCAGAATGTGCAGAGGACATATTTAAGATCTAGAAACTAAACATGCATTCAGCTTCTCTGCAATTTTATTTTCATATTCCAGCTTCAGAAAGTGTTTATAATTTTATGACTTTATAGGATCTTAAATGTGCACACTCATAGTCATAAATTACAAAGTACATTTTTTAAAAGAGAATTGATTTTTACACTACCGTTTTCTTCTTTAATATCTATAAAGTTTCGGGGCACATGGGTGGCTCAGTCAGTCACAGAGGCTGCCTTTGGCTCAGGTCATGATCCCAAGATCCTGGGACGGAGCCCTGCATCATCAGGCTCTCTGCTCAGCAGGGAGCCTGCTTCTCCCACTCCCTCTGCCTACAGCTCCCCCTGCTTGTCCACACACTCTCTGTCAAATAAATAAATAAAATCTTTTTTAAAAACTCTATAAAGCTTATTCCAGTGTTAGGAAAATATGTCAGAGGAAGAAACAAATTATTTTTCTTTGTCACTGATACAATTACATATTTTAGAAAGTTTTTTAAAAGGCAGAGGGGGAGAAGGGGAAGAAAATACATTTTACATAGAGATGAAAAATACTGATGACAGAGTTCTCATCAGAAACTATGGAAGACAACAGAGTGACATCTTCAAAGTACTCAATGACAACTAAAAAAAAGCCTTTCAAAAATGAAGACATAAAATATATTTTTTAAACAAAGAAAACCGGGGTAAATGCATCCCCAGGAGACCTATACTACAAGAATGTTAAAGGAGGTTCTTCAGACAAAAGGAAAATACCAGATGGAAATTTAGATCTGTACAAAAGAATAAAGAATCCCAGAAATGGCAAATGTATGGATAAGTGTAAAAGATGGTTTTTTTCTTTCATTTTAGTGATATTAAAGATAACTGACTAAAGCAAAAAGTGATATTACATAGTTTATACAAGTATATGACAGCAATAGTATAATGTTCAGGGTGAAGGAAGCACAGTGTCATAAGAGTCTTACACTTTACATGAAGTGGTATAAAATAGTTACAAGCTAATAGAGACAAAAGGGACTCATAAAAAATATGCAATTTATTCAAAAGTATGGAAGAAGAGAGAAAAAGGAACAAGAGAGCAAACAAAGTTATATAGAAAACAAAGCCAACGTGGCAGATTTTAAACCCAATCATATTGATAGTTACTTTAAAGGGAAATGGCCCAAATACTCCACTAAAAGGCAAAAGTTGTCAAATTGGATTTAAAAAAAAAAAAAGCAAGATCTAATGTGCTATCCATAGAAACCCACTTTATTTATTTTTTTAAGATTTTATTTATTTATTTGACAGAGATCACAAGTAGGCTGAGAGGCAGGCAGAGAGAGAGGAGGAAGCAGGCTCTCCTCTGAGCAGAAAGCCCGATGTGGGGCTCAATCCCAGGACCCTGGGACCATGACCGGAGCCAAACGTGTTTGACCCACTGAGCCGCCTAGGTGCCCCAGAAACCCACTTTAAATATAAAGACCCAGAGAAGTCAAAAGAAAAAGCTACCATGGAGACAATAATTCAGAGAAAAATAGAGTGATTTAAGAATAAGGAATATTTGTGAGAGGAGAGAAGGTAAAATTCATCAAGAGAACATAATTTAAAATTTATATTCACCTGGGGCGCCTGGGTGGCTCAGTGGGTTAAGCTGCTGCCTTCGGCTCAGGTCATGATCCCAGGGTCCTGGGATCGAGCCCCGCATCGGACTCTCTGCTCAGCAGGGAGCCTGCTTCCTCCCCTCTCTCTGCCTGCCTCTCTGCCTGCTTGTCATCTCTCTCTGTCAAATAAATAAATAAATAAATAAATAATCTTTTTTTAAAAATTAAAAAAATTTTATATTCACCTAATAACAGAGGTTCAAAATACATAAAGCAACAACTAAAAAGTGAAAGAGACAGATCTACAATTGTAGATGGAGACTTCCACAGTTGTTTCTCAGTGACCGAGCAGACAACTAGAACACTAATAATGAGATGGAAGATTTGAACTATAGTGTCAACCAGTTTGGCCTAATCAATATTTATGGAAGTATTCTACTCAGCAACAGAAGGTGTATACTGTTCAAAATAACACATACCTGAAAAATTTTCCACATGTTTAGAAATTAAACAACTTACTGCTAAATAACTCATGGTTAAAGAAGAAGAGACATTAGAAAATACTTTGAACTGAATTTTAAAAATATGACAGATCAAAATTTGTTTAATACAGCTATGGTGAAATCTTTACCACTAAATGCTTATTTTAGGAAAGAAAGAAAGTCTTAAATCAGTGAGTTAAGCTTCCACCTAAAACTTGAAAAAGACATAATTAAACCAGGTCATGGAAGGACATATTAAAGGTAAGAGCAGCAATCAGTGAAGTAGAGGAAAGTAGAGAAAACCTGAATCTCTTCCACTAGAGCTTTAAAAAGGGTTTTAACTACATAGTTTAATAATTTCTTATGCACTGTAGTCTAACCTTTTTCCTGGCATATTACAGAAATACTTCCATTCTTAATGTCTGTTAACAGTAAACTTCGGATGACATTATTACAACTAAACCAAAGAAACTGAAACCTGTTTATGTGGAAATATATACTAGTACAATATTGGCTTCAGGGAATTGTGGATCGTAAGATAATGTGGCTTGGTCTGGGGGCTCTTTGTCTTGTAGTATTCAGTTTCCTTGTCTGTAATGTATGTGTAGAGATTATGGATTGTACTGTGGTTTTTATTGCACAACCAAGGATGAATCATTCACTTTTCTATCATAGCTTCATAATACAACTTTAGGAGACCGACATTTTGAAGTATTGACTATGTTGATTTTTTTACTGCTCATACTTAAATGCAAACTTATTAATCCAAGTAATAAAACTAAACTTTCAAAATGAAGTGTTTTAGGTTATGTATTTGACAGTGTTAAACTTTAACCATGATTCAGTTTAGAGGTAAAGTTCTCATTAAAGCTCCTGTGGCTGGGGTGGAGGTGGGGGGAAATTTGCTTCTGAAGCATAAAAAAGTCTAAACATTACAATCATGGGTTTTCTAATACTTTAAACAATCATATTTTGAAACAGTATTTTTAAATTATTGGTTGTTTTTATTTTTTCCTATTTTTATGTTATTTATTACCCAGTCTATACCTTGTAACTTAATAAAAGTAAGTAAATAAATGGAATCCCTGGAAAACTTGGACAAACTTTGAAACTACTGCCTGATTCCTAGGTTTCAGAATGATGGCTTTGTATCAGGAGCCACTCTGGCAGCTGAGAACAGAATACAGACACAAGAAACTGTGTGGGGCACCTGGGTCGCTCAGTGGGTTGGGCCCCTGCCTTCAGCTCAGGTCATGATCTCAGGGTCTTGGGATGGAGCCCCACATAGGGCTCTCTGCTCAGAGGGGAGCCTGCTCCACCCCCCACCCCCCTGCTGCCTGGCTCTCTGCCTTCTTGTTATCTATCAAATGAATAAAAATCTTTTAAAAAAAGAAAAGAAACTCTGTGTGTATTCGAGCGTGAAGATGGTTGTGTGTGATTCTAAGTAAGCTCTCTTGGTCTCCACCACAGTTAACTCAGCTGTAGTTTTAGAGATATTTCTCCCTCACTGAGACAGTGTTCATTTGGGAGGTGGGGTAGGGAGAGGAGAATCATGAAGCAAGCCATAAAGAAACGTAAACTCTCTGAAGAAGGCCCGCATAAAATCGAGGGAAATAGACTGTATGAGTGGAACTGGTAAGAAGCCCTTATTTGTCTGGACATGTTCACTTAAGGTGTCATTTTAGATCCCAATCCATAAAAAACCATTTTTATAATCTTTTGTATGTGGAAGGACTGCCTTATTATATTGCCCTAATCATTGCCCTGCTAATTAAGACCAGTATTACAGGGTGACAGTTACTATCCCAGTATTTTCCTACTGTTATTTTTCATATTCAGGGGGACATCATTTATTAATGGTCTGGCCACTGTATGCCTTGTAGATTTTTATGGCATCTCCCTCAATTTTGTACAGTTTTCTAATTCTTCAAACCTTAGGTCACTCGTTTTCTGTCATTTGTCATCCTCTCCAGAATGGTACTTCTGACCCTGTTAACTATTGTGAGGTTGAGTGTCTGCCTCAGAGAGCCCCTGCGAGCTTTCCCCTGCACAGTCATCCTCTGTAGCAGCGAACTGGAGAAGCCTTTCGCACCTGGGCCCCCTCACCGTGGTCCCATGCCTCCATGCAGTGCCCCATTCAGCCTGCTGGGGGCACTGCACGGGGCCAATGGGTATGCCCTTCCAGTTCCAGGCACCGTTTCCGTAAGTGTTTGGTGCACTCCTTCCACCTTCCCTGCTGTGGGCGCTGCGTTACACAGCCATTCCGTCAGGACAAGGAGAGAGGAGGCGCAGCTAGCATGAGATCAGTGCTGGGGGCTTAACCGTGCTCAAACCTCACTGTTAGAGATCTTTCTTCAAGAATTTTGAAGCCACTAGTCATTTTGACTAGATTTAACTAATAATAAGACAAGAAGGTATTGCCTTGATACTAAAGACACTCCTCTATTTTGAGTACCTGTTTCCTACTGCTTTTTGCAAGGAATCCCCACACAGTTTTATATATTTCTTGCTAATGATCATAGCCAACATTATACATTCTCTGCTCATGACCTAATAGTATAAATCAAAATACTTTAACTGAGGTGGCAAAATCTGAGGACCAAAAAATTCTAAATTTCAAATATTTTGGATCAAAGTTAAGCCATCTTGGTGAGACTAAAATTGATTACATAAAAGAGTATGTTCTGGTTGCCCAAAAGATAAAAATGGGGGGAAAAGGATGAAAAAGACTTTCTTGCCCAGCTGCGTATCTACCTACATTGCTTTCCGTTTTGATTTCAATCATCTGTTCTCTCCCTCCATCACCCAGTACCAAGCTGCAGAGATGACTCACCAGAGCCTCCCAAATGTCAGTCCTCTTACCCCAAAGCAAAGAAAATAGTGCTGGTCAGTTTCCCATGTTATAAAGCCAACGTACGTCATTAAGGTCACAGAGTAAACAGCCGAAACAGATTGTAAGAAACACTAATTAACGATCAGCAGAAGTCATAGAATAAAATAAGACACCACTTAACACCTTATGCATCTTAAGACCATGGTCCCTACTGTCCATCAGCCTTGACTACAAGAAACACAGACAAGAAACCAGAAGTTTGTGTTTTTCTTGTAAAAGGCCTTCAACAGGAATATAGATGACCTCGGTTCTTGATTTACATCCAGTGTTAGCAAAGTTCTCTGAGATGACCTCATCTGCATCTAAGAATCCGTGAACGGGAAAAGGGACCAGGGGGTAAGGAAGAAGGAGAAAGAGCTGACATGACAGCCCTGGAGCAGAATAAGAAAAAGGAAAACTAAAACACAAACTTTTGAAAACATAAAAAACCTGGAACCATTTAGAATCAAAATCCTATGGAAAAGGTCACTAATGATTGTCCGCTAGCTGTTTCTGTTGTAAAGACGTCAATAATTCTGAACCCCGAGTGCTGACCAGCAGCTGATCCCTAAGAAGGCATCTCCTGTGTTCCAGTGCATTCCAGACCAAAGTTGCCTTCTGGTACAATGCAAGGCTTCGGGCCGAGTCCCTGGACCCCTTGAGAACCACTCCATGCCTCCTTTCTCCTACATTCTACCCCAGTTCTTTCTTAGTGTCCTCCTAAGCAGAAAAAAATCCCCAAGGCACAACTTTTGACCTTTTAATTATTATATTTTGAATGCCCATTATATTCTGATTTAGTCATTTTTAGGACAGGTAATCAGAAAACAACCATCTCTGTTAAACAGAAGGAGATGCATGTGTGCGGGCCCTAGGGCCTCGTGTGCAGGAACAGCACTCCGTTTCCATCGTGCTGGAAGGAGCAGTCTTCCAGCTGTCCTGCTCAAAGTTGTATGATTTGGGCAATTGAGTTTTAAAGATACCTTTCTCTGAATTGGCAAAATATGTGATATAAACATCACCAATTATATAAAACTGCATTTAAAATAAAACATTTAGATAATGCACTTTAACAAAGTATTTGTTACTTTTTCTTTAATGTGCTTGACATTTATTGTATGATGTTAGTGTCATCCAGGAAAGAAACTTGCTTTCAAGTCCAGCAGCCCTTCTCCAAATTTCTGGCCACTTCCAGTCCGCATCCCCCATTTCAGCCAACTGAACTTCCATCTAATGCAGAGACTCTGGACAGGGAACTCCCTTAACCTTCCAGACTCCAGGCCCCGTGACTGCGGCACAGCCATCCTCTCCTCCCTCCTTCCTTTTTCCCAACTCAGGGAATGGGGGAAGAATTCTCTTATTCAAAGCTAATCCCTCGGTCCTGGATCCTATCTCCACTTGCCACCTTCAGGAACTCTACTGCAGGAGTTTCTCCTCTTTCCCAGTAGTTTTCAGTCTACCATTGCCCACCCTCCTCCCTTCCAAACCTGTTCCCCTTCCGTTCCCCCTGCTGATGCCCTCTTCCCCTCTCCTGTGCCTCTGATTCTGTTGGTTACCAAGGCCTGCTCATTCTGCCTCCTACATAACTCCTTTACCCCTTCCTCCGCCACCGCTGCCTGAGTTCAGCCCACACCATCTGTTACCTGGACTCCTGCCAGACATAGCCTCCTACCTAATTTGTCTTATGCCAGCCTTTCCTGCCTGTGTCACTCACCTGGAAAATCCTCAGTGACCCTGCTTTGTTCACTGGGCAAAATTAATCTGTAGGCATGGAAAAGAGACACGCTGTCTCTCTTGATTCTTGCCATGTGGTCTTCCCCACCTCTGTCCATGCTGAACGTCCTTATGATTCTCTAAACCACCCATTGTTTGGCTCAAGCCATATACCTTTGATTTCCTTAGAACAGTCAAGGAATTTTCCTAATGCACCCCCTCCAACACACATACCCCAGTCGTGCCCTACAGGTCACTCAGTTGACCCACCTCTTGGGGTGCATCTTAAGCCTGTAGAGTGCCCATCCCCCCCCCCTCCAAGCCTTCCGTGTACTCTGTGGGGACTTTCTCTTGAGCATTTTCACACTGTATTTAATGGGAGAAACCTACGGTGAATTCCTTGAGCCAGGATCCTTTTTATCTTTATGTGTCATTACTTTCAAAATGTTCATGAATGAATAAAAATGACTACTGAATGAAGTCTCTGTTTTGATGACATCTAGGGGAATGAAAAAGACAAAAAGGCTACAATGTTCCATTTTTACAGACAGAGTCCACTGTCATAAGCCATAGTGGTCACAAAACAAAATTTAAGAAATATGCATTCTAGAGATAATGATTCAAAAGGGAATCCAGTTAAATCCCGTTAAACAAGTAGACATTTAGTAAGCTTCCGGTGCTTCAGTCTCCTTTCTAGAACCGTTTCCTGGAGAGCTGTACAACTTTGTATAACGCCCCCTTCCGAGAGGTGTTAACAAAGAGAAAACTGCAGCAGCCCCACACGGCTCAGGATGCCTTTATAAAACACCATCCAAGAGGGAAACGTATACATTACAATTTCCTAGAGATTACTTTCTGATCTCGCATGGGATCCTTCAGTCAGAGCGCCAGCCTGCTCGGACCATTCAAACCCTTCCTTTGTCATATTTTGTCATACTTGTCATATGAAGAGACGTCCCAAGAATTCCCAGACGCCGCACTCACTACTGCTGTTTTGAAGGTGGGGGAAGGGATTTGGTTCTGTCATAACCTCCCAGTACTCAGTGCTGTTTGCCACGAGCCCAGTTTTAAGGTATTTCACATCATCTACTCTGTTTTTGCTCTCCCAGATGTGACTTTAAGATCCTTTATCATGAGATAACTGGCAGGTACAAGACAGACTTACTTCCTCTGTGCTTCTAGTCTATTTCTGTTGACCTCACCAAGTCAAGTGATACTGGAGTGTCCAACATCTTGCAACATCTAAGCCAGTGGGTATCCCAGAAACTCTCCCTGAAACTAACGCCATGCTTCTTTCTATAGCTATTTCATGATTATGTAACTTTTTGAAATACAAGTCAGTACTGTCTCACTCATTCTGCTCAAAGCAAAGCAAGGCTTCCTACTTTATCTAGTTTTATTCATTCCGGGGAACACAGACCAACAAAAAAGACATCACAGACTATCTGAATGTTGATCTTGGGCTCTGCTTTAGAAACTCTAGGAAATGCTTTCCGCTACAGGCACTGAGCATCAGTAACAATCCGGAAGCAACTGTGTCTGCATTCCTGATGCTTTTCCATAAAAGACACAGAAGAGATTATGGCCTTCTTTTCCAAAATCAACACATTTTGTACTCAAGCTCACTTGGCAGTGACCAGAGTCACAAGCACATACCTACTTGGAAGGAACCAACACCAGGTTATCCATGACAGCCTTACCCAGCCAGTGTTAGTATTCTGACATACCTTTTCTCATTGATCTGAATAATGTGCTTTTTTTTTTCTCCATTTTAACATCTTTGGAATTGGGATTTCTCTTATAATCAGTGGTTTGTCATAATTTACCTGGTTTGGTTTTTCTAAATGGAATATATGCCCTGTGTTCAATGTAAGTCTTGTGTTCAATACCATCTTAAGTTTGAAAGAATAAGTTATATTAAAAATCATCTACCTGTTTGATACATACAAAGAACAGTAGCAAAAATGACCATCTTAGCAGTGGATTTCATTATTTGTATTATCTGTTCTGACAGATACTTATGTTGGAATACAAATCATCACATTTTATGATTTTCACTATCTTTATATGACTGTTTTCTGCAGGAGAACATCATACATATAAGAAATTTTCTCAGGTAAATGTACTTTGATACACAGATCAGTGACTTCCTGGTTTCCTCTCCCTTTTTTTTTTTTTCCTGGGTGGATTTTCAGCTAATATCTGCTCGGAATTTTTTTTCCTCAGAAATCTCAAAGTGTAAGGAGAATATTCCAATTTTTTTTCTTTTATTTTTTAATATTGGGGTTTGAATTCCTTGCCTCTCTTTTCTACCAATACTTTTTCATCTGAGTTAAGCTAGAATGGCTTCTCTCTCCTATACAAAACACTTAGGTATCTTAGCATTTGAATCCTTTCTTTGGAGATTCCTTTCTTAGGGATAAAGGAATCAAATGCATTTAAATGTTTTTGAGGCTGAAATGATTCATGCATAATTACTACACTCAAGTAGGGTTTCTGATTAATTTTCCTTTCATAAAAATGAATATATTTTAGAAACTCTCTTCTGCAGTTTCTAAAATATATTCATTCCCTTAACTAATGTAAGTATCAAATGGTTTTGAACAGAAATTGGCCATTTTTGCTGCTTCAGTTGTGACCAGCCACTAAGTATCACCTTCACCATCTGTGGTCACAGAAGGTAGGTCATCTGACAAAATCCTGACAGGACCCAGACATACCCTGCATTGCTCCTCTCCTTTGTGTAACTCAGAGATGAGGCTTACGGCTGGAGGGAACCAGCTGGAGAACCACTGTAGAAATTGTTTTGCAAAGTGAATCACAGAATAATGGTTTGATGTATTACCATTTCTAAAACAAAGAGCAAATTGAGCTCTGAAAGAAATTTTAACTGCTTGTGGGTTCCACTCAGCTAAAGTTTCCCTAAATGCAGCCACATCACACCTCTTCGTTACTATGGTTTGTATTTCCGCACTTTGACAGAAAACCATCTCTTCGTCTGTGTGTTTTCCCCTCTGGCCACTCTGTCACTCACTGCTCTTTTTCAGGTCCATACGTTCAGAGGGCCACACTGGTGTGAATACTGTGCCAACTTCATGTGGGGTCTCATTGCTCAGGGAGTAAAATGTGCAGGTAAGAGCCCTTCCCTTTTTGCTTTATTGAGTTATGAAGTTAGAAGGAATAAGTTATAAGGATATTTGCTATTATGCACATACAGTGGGCTGGATTCAGGTTTGCTCTTAACACACAGGCAGTAGTCTAGATTTGCAGAAACTCAGTTTATCTGCCCTTAACCTTCTGTACTTAGGGGGCAGCAGACTAGGGATCCAGTATTAGTGCATTAAAAAGAGAGAAGTTGGCCTGTTCAGAAAGTCTGATAAAAGGAGATAAAAGTAAGGCAGTTATATTTAACTCTTGCCTTTGATGTTACAGTAACTAAATTTATAAAAATGATTTTTTTAAGCAGTGTACAGGGACCTATGATTGTTGCCTTGGAAACTGAATTTTAAAGATAACTTGTTAAGCTGGATTGTCCTTACTACATTTTTTTGCAAAATCAAACTGAAGTTTAAAAATCTGTGAATTTATCTTTAAAGATGGTTACCAAATTCTGAAAAACCACTTAGTCAGTAATATTTTGTTTGTGACATTTTGAAATCTTGAATATGCCGAATCCTTTCTATAAAATATGACCACAGTAGTTTTAGATATACATTTTGAAGAAACTTTGAAGTTTTACTCATAAAGAAATAAGCAACTCTGGGATACATTGGAATGCCTTATGAAAATAAGTTATTCACATCATGTGAAATTCCTTTGTATAAAACAACTATACCAAGAATTGACCATTTATTCAAACTACTCTAAATTCTGACATAGGCTTAGAAATAATGGTTTAAATTATAGAGTTTGGTCATAGACATTTCTTTCTGCTATTTAAATTTTTAAAGTAAAAAATACATTCTTACATCTCTTTTAGCATGAAGCTTAGCACTTAAAACTGTATACTAAAAGTATTTCAAAATGGTAACTGTAATAATTCTATCAAGTTTATCACTAAAAAAAACCCATCTTTCTTTAGTGGCATGATCTTGTAAAAATTTTAATTCCAGTAGAAGTAGCATACACATGCTATATTAGTTTCAGGTGTACAATACAGTGATTCAGCAGTTCTGCACCTTCCAATGTGCTCATCGCAGTAAGTGTACTAGGAGCCTCCTACTCTGCCATCTTCCCCGGAAGTCTCCTACAGCATGATTTTTTTTCTTAAGATTTTATTGACTTTTGGGAGGGGAGGGCAGGTAGAGGGAGAGAGAATCTCAAGTAGACTCTTCACCCACCAAGTGCAGAGCCTGATGCAGGGCTCCATCTTAGGACCCTGCAGCCATGACCTGAGCTGAAATCAAGAGTCAGACACTCAACTGTCTGCACCACCAACAACCCCCCCAACTCTGTGGCATGATTTTTAGTGGAATATTTTTATTGCCCATTATGTGCAGAAATCTCTGCGGTCTGATTTTTCTTACTTCTAAACTGCATTTTTTTTAATAGCAAGGTAAAATATGCAATGCACATTAATTTTCCAAGCCCTTCTTTCAGTTATTATTCCCGTAGCGTCAGTAAGGTATGGTAAGGTTCCAGGCATACATCATTAGACAAATCCATTCAAGGACCTCCCTGTCACACACAGGGATAAAAATTCCCCTCGTGTTGACTTTGAACCACACAGAGGTATCTCATAGAGAGCTTCGGCTCAGATCCAGTCTGACTCGTCCATCATCCTAGAGGGATGACAACCCCAGTTGCAAGTCTCTGCCCAGAGAATAAATGAGGATAATCTTGTCAGCCTTCGACTGGTGGTTACCAGTCAGGATGAGATTAGACAGGCTGTGGGTAAGCCTTTGAACTGGAGGGGAACACATTGGAACCTCCAGTGATGTTAAGACCATCTACAGTGTGGGAGTGCTTGTTCCTGGGCACAAATCACCTGCTTAAGGAATGTTGGTCTCAGTCAGCATTAGGGATTAGATATAAATTTAGAAACTTTGACACAGCCAGACCAGCCAAGAACTTGCAACAGTTTCTTGAACGCTTTGTGACTATCGCTGATTTAAAAGCTTCTCGTTTATGGGAGTAATGATGTATACCACTTAAGTTTTGAAATATGAAGCCCATCTACATAAGAATTCTGAGTTTGCTATGTTAGCAGGGAATAGGTTCTTGTATGCATAACCCTTGACAATATGCTACGATCCCAAATCATGTTTGAAAGAAATGCTTTGGAACTTTTATGATAGTAATAATAGGAAGGAAAAGGAAAGAGAAAGTGATTTGCCCCCTCCTACAGCTACCCGCTTTAATAGTCTCCACAATTGTGTAGGAATTGAAAGAAAAGCCTTGAGGAGAATTTTCATTTTTATGCCTTGTCCATGAAAGCATTCTGTTCTCTGTGATTTGAACCATATTAATGTATAAGAACAAGTCAACTCCTTTTTTTAAATGTGAAGGTTGGCATTTGAATTCGTTCTGTTTTCTATGACAACGAATTCTTAGCTCTGAAGTGGCTGATCCTGACCTTTGAGTCATCCACTTTAAAACAGAATGCAAAGAATTAAGAATATAAAGAGAGAGAATTATGAAAGGTTAAACAATGCCTCCCTAAAGAAGTCCACTTTCTAATCCCTGGAACCTGTGAGTATGTTACCTTTAATGGCAAAAGGGACTGATTCAAGCTAAGGTCTTGAAATGGGGAGATGACCTTCCATTGTTGGGGTAGGCCCAGGATAATCACAGTCATGGGGTCCCTACAAGAAAGAGGCACAGTCTGAAAAAAAGGGACAGAAGCAGACCTCAGAAAAGGGAGAAGATGCTAGGCCGTTGGTTTTGCAGAGGGAGGAAGTGGGCCAGGAGCTAAGGAATGTGGGCAGCCTCTAGAAGCTGGAAAAGGAAGCCTAGAAACACTGCCTCTCCGGAGCCTCCCGAAGAAGCACCAGCCTGCATGAAGCTTAGCACTTGATATCCACCTAGGGAAACTTGTGGCCTTGGGGCATCTTACCCCCAGAACTAGGACATGAACTCTAATGATGTAAGCCACTGAGTTCGTGGTAATTTGTTACAGCAGCAATGGGAAACTAATACACTAGCCACTGAACATTTAAGACATTACTTCCGAAGGAAGAGGGCAGGCTAACTGCCTATCTGAAAAGAGATGTATTTATCTGCTTTTGATCCTAAGACAGCTTGCTTTGTTCTGGTGTCTTTTTTTTTTTTTTTTAATCCACCAAGGCAGAAGAGAGCGTGTCAGGAATTTTTCAGGGAGCATTGGCCAAAAGCATCAGTTTTGTATCTCCCCACCCCCTCTGGTTTTTTTTTGTTAAACATCATGTGAATTGTCGAGTGGTGTTCCAGGCACCAGGCTGGCAGAGTTACCGCCAGAATCGGACTGAATCCAGTTAGTGAGAGGCAAGCTGTCCCTTCCGACCCACATGCTCTAGGCTGGCTAAGAGGCAGGCTGCGGCTGAAGAGGGCAGCGGAGGGACAGGCAGTGTAGACACGGCCTTTCCTATGCCTGCTCTTGAGATCCCAGAGCAGGCACCAAACATCCTCTTTGTCTACCAACATCTCCCTCCCTCTAGCTTGCATGAAAGACTACAAGGACAGGGCAAGGGAGCATGGAACGGCAACTTGGGAGCAGAGACCTTAATATTTATGAGCACTGTAAAAAAAAAAAACTACCTGTAGGTAGTTTGTAACAGCAGAGTTCAAAGGATCCTCGTTCAGACAAAAAAGAGTTTCCCCAAACCATGTTTCCTTTCTCTATGAAAGGGACTTAACTTATTATAAGTTAAAATCATCTGTTGTTATATAATCACTGAGCTTGCCAAACACCCCTCCCATCAAAAAGACCATGATTCCACCAGCGTTGCTGAGTTGTTTTCACTTCAGCCTTGCCATAATAATCTGAGAATTAAGCCAGATAATAATTGTAAATCACACATCAACTTAGTATTGGTTATTTATTCAAGCGACTCTGTTTTTCACATTGCTGTCATCACACACAGAGACACACACACACACACGCCACAACAGAGAATGGGAGTTCTTTCCTAGTAATAAAATGTATTCATTGCTTAAAGTACAGGACTTAGCTTTTAGGTTGAAGAAAAGAAGTGGAAATAATTTATCTTAATTACTGCTTTGATTGACTGGACCTAAAAAGTTATGTTTGTCCTTTTATTTTTTTTAAAAATCGTATCCATTTATTTGAGAGAGAGAGAGCGCGCACATGTGCATGGTGGTGGGTGGAGAGGGAAAGAGAGTCTCAAGCAGACTGGGTGCTGAGCACAGAGCTCTACAGAGGGCTCGCTCTCACTACCCTGAGATTATGATCTGTACCAAAACCAAGAGCCACACGCTTAACCAACTGAGCCACCCAGGTGCCCCTATGTTTGTCCTTATAAATTACCAGTGAGAAGTTGATTAGACTTGTTTAGAAGTTTCATGTAGCTGTATTTTCACAAATATGCAAAAAAATAAATTATTTATAATTTTGCTTATGAAATTTGCTTATGATACATATGAGAATTGGGCTATTCCCATTTTCCCTGAATGGATATTCAGGGAGGGAGATATCTAAGAGACACATTTTAGAATAAAAATTTGATTCGCAATTATTTAAAATATGAACACACCTGGCTAGAACATGTGACTCTTGATCTCAGAGTTGTGAGTCCAAGCCCACATGGGGTATAGAGAGTACTTTACAAAAAATTTTTTAAAAAATGAATAAAATATGAACACTCAAAGAATGAACAATTATCTTTCCTTTCAAAACATGCATTAACATTACCTTTTAATCCTAACAATATAATGTGAATATAAGCTATTTTTTTCAAAAGATAGATTTTTGTGCTTTCTAGATATGAAACATCCATTTTTTAGAGAAATCAAACCCCAGGAATTCTGAAATCTGAGAATAGCTTAAAGTTAGTGTCTAAGTAATAGAAACATTAATAAAGGACAGAATAAAATGTGAGTTGAGTTTTTTCATTTTTCCTTTCATATGGTTTAGTCCATGCTTATTAACTTGAAGGATTAGGAGGGGGAAATGTTTCATTGTAGCATAAAAATAACCTACTAACCAAGAGATGCAACAAATGAAATTATCTTTTACGGACTTTTGTTGTTGTTTACAGTGTAGAGCTTCCTTGGGAGAAATGGAATGGTAGAGGAGTTATATGACTTTAATAAATAAGGATGAAAACCAAATAAAGTCTTAATGGCAAACTGAAATATGATGTATGGCTAGTTCCTGCAGGAGCGATTTTCAGAGCGAGCTCAGAGCTGGTATATTGCACCGTGAACTTAAGGGTATAAAGATGCTTTATTTTCATGACTTTGCCCTATCCTTTGTTCATCTGAAGGACTTCATAGCTAATCCTGCCAAAAATTTGGCTTTTGAAACTTATTTCTAAACTCGAGTAGAAGATGTTGTCGCATAGTTTTTTTTTTTAAGATTTTATTTATTTATTTGACAGACTGAGATCACAAGTAGGCAGAAAAGGAGGGCGGGGAGGGAGCAGGCTCCCTGCTGAGCAGAGATCCCAGTGATGCAGGGCTCAATCCCAGGACCCTGGCATCATGATCTGAGCCGAAGCCAGAGGCTTTAACCCACTGAGCCACCTGGGCGCCACCCATAGTTTATTCTCATTCAAATGGAAGAAATAGATCAGGTTAGAAAACATTTTCCTCTTCCTTAATTCCTAAATCTGAGCTCAGTCATCACTCTACCCTCTTGTCACTGAGTCACAAATAATCTAGGAGTCTAATGTTTAAAGTGATAGCTGACTCCAGTTATTAAATGGAAAAATGTTAGCATTAACATCAAACGAGAAGTGCTATTCACCTGTTTTGATTATGTGTCAAAATTTTACTGGATTGCTTTGTAGTGGTTTTCCATATGGAATTTATACCTGGGGAAAGAATAGGACAAAACAAGAAAATAATGGGTAGCTTCTATCACTGATTTTTAAAAGTCCTTGCCAGAGGCACCTGGGTGGCTCAGTTAATGAAGCGTCTGCCTTTGGCTTGGGTCGTGATCCCCAGGGTCCTGGGACCGAGCCCCGTGTGTTGGGCTCCCTGCTCAGTGGGGAGCCTGCTTCCCCTCTCCCTCTGTCTCTGCCTCCTTCTCTCACTACTGCTTGTGCTCTGTGTCTCAACGGAATAAAATCTTAAAAAAAAAAATTCCTTGCCAATGATTTCACTCATATGCGTAATTTAGGAAATAAATGAGCAAAGGGGAAAAAGAGAGAGAGAGAGAGACAAACCAAGAAAACAGATTGTTAACAATAAAGAATAAACCGATGGTCACCAGAGGGGAAGTGGGTGATGGGGATTAGGGAGGACACTTGTGATGAGCCCAGGGTCATGTATGGAAATGCTGAATCACTATATTGTACACCTGGAACTCATATGATACTGTGTCTTAACTGGAATTAAAATAAAAACTTAAAAGTACACTGATAAAAAAGTCCTTGCCAAATCATTTATATATATGTATATACACCCACATATACATACATACATACATACATACATATATGTAAAACAGTAAAATATAACAATGTCTCTTTTAAACTCAAGTATATACAACAAACAATGGGTACAATAAACATTACCGAGTAAGAGGTTGAAACTAGCCAATACATCTTCGGGGCTGGAAACCAACTCTTGGGTGTATGATACGCGGCTAGTGAAGGGCAGCAGGCGTCGCTCGGTGGGAAGAGCACAGGCTGGGAATCCAGAGGCCAAGGCTCCATCTCAGTTCTGCCACTTTCCGGCTGGAACAAGTTATTTGGACTCTTGGAGCTTTATTGCCTCTATAGGTAAAGGCAATGGGATAGGCTGTTACCAAAAGCCCTTTCCAACTGGATCTGTTGCTTCTTTGTACACACTTCAAGTATGAGGCACATCAACATTAATATGAAATTATGAAGCTTTGCTGACTTTTATACATTTAAATACTATGGACGAGTTCTTCCGGTTCTGGACGAGATAAATACATAGGTTTCATTTTATTCCTCACAATATTAATAACAAAAGACCCTGTACAAAACCTATACATCAGCTATGAGAAGACTCTGAAAGTGGAGAAAAGCGGGCAGGCCAACCCCAGGAACCCCGCAGCAAGTTGCCTGGTAGTTGGGGTTGGCTTTTTTCCTCCCTCCCGTGTATCCCCAGCCTGGGCATGGGAGAGGCCCACAACCCAGCAGTGCCAATAAGCACAGACCAAAGATGATCCAAAGAAAAGCCTTCTCTTCCTAGCCAAAGCCCTGGGAAAGGGTAGCCAGCCGAACCCTTTCTGCCCTTCCTGCTGTCCTCCAGGCGAGCATCGCGAACAAGGCACAGTGCGGCAGCCACCCTCAGTAGTCTATGGGCAGAACCCGGTTTCGCCCTGCCCTGCAGTCCCCAGGGTGCACCTCGCCCCTGGGAGTGAGTGGAGCCCTGTATTTCATCACTGCCTGGCAGGAAGGAAGCGGTAGCCCCTCCTGGCTGAGTCCGTGGGTGATACCTGGACTTCTGTCCTGCCACGAAGTAGGAGCAGCACCCTCTCAGCCCAAGTCTGTGGGTGAAGCCCTGTCTTCACCCTGACCTGCAGTGATGAGGCAGCTGAGACAGGACATTACCCTGTCTTCCACATGTACCCTGTGGTTCCACATGGCACGGCATTCCTTCTCAACCAGGCTTCTGGGCAAACCCTGACTTCCATCCCCACCCTACTAACTAGGATGTGGCCGGCTCCCTCCCCAGAATGTGGGATACAGTCCTGCTATTTGGGTACTGCACAAGTAGGGTGGGCAAAGTAGCACTGCGGTAATGTTACAAAGGCTTTGCAAACTAGGTAGGTATTTGAACCTTGGCCTACAAAAGCAAGCCAGGACACGCATTCTGAATCTCAACAGGTTAACTCTGCGAAGAGAAATGTTCAGTAGGAACCAGAGTCTTCTTGTAACACTCAAAAACATCCAGCCTTCAATTCAAAATTAAACTTCATACTGAGAAGCAGGAAAATCTCAACTTAGATGAGAAAAGAATCAACAGATGCCAGTACCGAAACGACCTAGGCACTAGAATGATCAGACCAGGAAAACAGCCACCACAATAATGCTCCAGCAAGCAATTAGAAACACTCTGGAGACAAATGAAATATAAGAAATAGAAAATGAAGACGAAAAATAAAAGGAGGGGCGCCTAGGTGGCCCAGTGAGTTAAAGCCTCTGCCTTCGGCTCAGGTCATGATCTCAGGCTCTCTCAGGCTCAGGCTCTCTGCTCAGCAGGGAACCTGCTTTTTCCCTTCCTCTCTCTCTGCCTGATTCTCTGCCTACTTATGACCTCTGTCTGTCAAATAAATAAATAAATTCTTTTTAAAAAAATTTTTAAATAAATAATAAATGGAAATTTTATAACTGAAAATTGCATTAACAATAAACTCACCGGATAGATGGGCTCAATAGCAGAATGGAGGGGACAGAGGACAGAACTGGTGAACCTGAATACAGATCAATAGAACTTCTCCAACTCAAACAAGAGAAAGAAAATAGACTTTGAAAAGTGACCTCAGCCTCAGAGACCTGTAGCAGAATAGTAAAAGATTTATCATTTGCGTTTTTGGAGTCCCAGAAGAAGAGAGAGGCTGAAAAAATATTTGAAAAATGAGTGGCTGAAAACTCCTCAGATTTGGTAAAAGCCAAGAAAAATGAAGTACTTATTTGGAGACGCTTTTTTGTAAATGAAATGTATTAGAACAGTAAAGAGGAAGAAGCAGCTATAACCCGAGGCATCCACGTCCTGTCGCATTCACATGGGACGAACAGAGCTGTCCCAGAATCCCACTTAGCTTCCCACTGTAAGCTGACTGGGACAATGCCATGTAACGGACCCTGGGCTGCCGCGTAGAAAAGGCCTCTCAAAAGATTCTTCTCAATAATGACAACAACATAGTCCTGGTAAACACCTCTAACCTACTATGGCTAAGAAATTGCATATATTAATATTAAAGTCTCACAGGAACTTATAATGGATAGATAATAAATACTTTTATGATTCCTATTTTACATAACTGAGGTGCAGGAAAGGCACTCAGAATTGGACAGCTAATAGATGAGAGAGCTAATTCTAACTCAGAGAAGTTATAGAAAACATTAAAATATTCAGGGGAAACAAGGTCTTTTAAGTGGACATTTGCCATTGATTTGCCTTAGGATTGAATCAGAAATCTTAGCAGTAACTAAGAGAGATATAAAGAGGAACTGGGGGTCTGGGTGATGTAATCACTTGGACATTGTCTAAGTATTACAGAATGTTGTCAAGCCATGTCCTCTGGTAATACAGATCCAGCTCCATGCTCTGGAGGCCCATTTCTGTCTTCAAAGAAGCAGCTGCTATTCTTTAGTGAGGATAACATTGGGCATTGTTGGTATTGGCTGTGCCTTCTCCAGTGCTGTTCTCTTCCACACATATGCAAAGACCCAGTGTCCCTCTGCACCTAGCTTGTCTTTGCACATGGGAGGTGCTCACTACAGTGGAATTCCTCCCTTCGAGTCACACAGGCCTTACGTATGCATTGCAAGTTGGCAGTGTCTACATATTTAACGAAAGAATGATTCCATTTATAAATTTTGGCAAATGTCCCTCATCTCTGTTTATTGTTGCCGCCCTATAGAACTAGACTGCAGCTTTACCAAGTCATTATTAGAATGATAAGCACCAACATTTGCTGAAAGAGCAAGAAAACTAAAGCTTGCCCAGGGACCACAGGCAGTGGCCGTGGCCTTGTAGGATTTTCAGATTGTTTCATTAAGACCTGGATATCTCTGAATCAGATTTACAAGGGGTCAACATCAAGTCCTTATGAAAAACATCAAATGGGTTAGGTTTTTAGAAACATAAAGATGACATTTATTTTAGTTAAATTATTCAGTGATGGTTCTTTTAGAAGAACAGAATATTTGAATTCTTCTCTGTCCCTTCTAAAACTCCATTGCTCTCTTATTGAAAATGAAGTATCTCCTGACATTAACTAGAAGATGTTTGAGTTCTGGCATCTTAGAAGTTACAACTCAGTAAAATTACAAAGCAAAGGACAAGCTTCAGGAGAGGCACGATGGTTATAGGTGTTAAAATCGTGGACCCTAGAAATATCTGTAGGCTTAAATCTCAGTTCCATTGCAAACTCAGGGCATGACTTTGGGTAAATCACTAACATGTGCTCGGTTTCATCAGATTTATAAAATAAGAAGAAAAATAGTACGTATTTTATAAAGTTTTGTGAGCTTAATGGAAATAATGTAAAGCATTTGGACTAGTGCTTGGCATCAGTAAGCCAGTGCTAATAGTAAATGGCTATTTTTAGCCGCTAAATTTATTGTTTTATATATCTGTATATCAAGGCTTATGAAGAGATATGAATATGAATGGCATGATTTTAAGAAGATCCTGGGATACTTTTACTTTCGGAGATCTAATTCCTCTTCATATCAAATATATTAAAGTATAATCTTATTTCCCACATCAAATATAATGTTTATGTCACTTTGAAGAAATGGACAATTTTAAGTTGCCTCTTTGGCATAATATTATATTTTGTAGACATTTAAACACTAATTTTGTTTCATCTGGGTTGAATTTCTCCTGAGATCACACAGCAAGTAAGAAATGAAGCACGAGCTAGAATTATCATCTGCTGACTTAAATCCAAAATTTTCCAAGAGAAAAGATGGGAAGAATGTTTTTACACTCTGCAGAAACTGCTGGAAGCTAGTCCCCTTTTAAGCCTCACTGAAGCTGGATGGACTGGCTTTTGCTAAAATAAACACTCCAGAATGCTCAAAACTCTGCTCAAAACATTGATGAATTTTTCCTTTCTGTATTTTTCTTTTAGATTGTGGTTTGAATGTTCATAAGCAGTGTTCCAAGATGGTCCCAAATGACTGTAAGCCAGACTTGAAACATGTCAAGAAGGTGTACAGTTGTGACCTTACAACACTCGTGAAAGCCCATATCACCAAGCGACCAATGGTGGTGGACATGTGCATCAGGGAAATTGAATCTAGAGGTGAGGCATTTCTGGTGTGGTTCAGCAATTGTAATGCACCATGAATGCAAGTTTTCATGCCCTTCTGGGTGCCTCATTGCATAATCCAGTTGTCTTCTTTTATAAGTTTAGGGGGGAATGATTTCAGATGTCCAATGATCTGAAAGCCTGAAATGAATTAATGTAGCATCTAATGAACTAGCTTGATTTTAAGGTGCATTGAACTAGTTACAGGAAATAAACAAATATTTTTATGGATGATGATGCTTCTAGTCTATAAAAGTTGACATGTAGATAGCAATTTGTTTTTCACTTTTTACATTTTTCTAGGTCCAAGAAGCAAAGGTGTAAATGCTCTATTAAAACTAGCCTAAGCCAAAAAGAACACTGCATCCCAATTCTTATTTCCCATTTGGGAAACACTGGTATGGGCCTATTAACATGGTTATCTTAATCTTCGGTTATGTAAAGAATTATGGTATAATTGGGGTGATGAATAATTTCCCTTAAGACTCAACATATTTGATTTAATTAGACTCAGTGGTGAGCCAAATTACAAATACTCAGGTAACAGTAGGTCAGAGTTTAAAAACTATGAGTGCAGTGGTTTTATTTTAGGAGAAAATGTGAAGAGGTTTCTAAACAAGTGTATTTAATCATTCTTTCATGCACATTACTTCCCCAGCCTGAAGTATGGGAAGAAATTAAAATTTGGAGAAAAGGCATAATTCCAAAGAAACTAATTAGCTCCCTTGCTTTATTTTTACAGGTCTTAATTCTGAAGGACTGTATCGAGTATCAGGATTTAGTGACTTAATTGAAGATGTCAAGATGGCTTTTGACAGAGGTATGTTCTTCAGCACGTTCATTAACTTAGGACAACAATGCCCTCTGCCAAGAAGGCACAGTTTTTGTTATTCTTTATATTAATTATTTATATTTATATTACTGTCTAAGTCGTTGATTATTATTCCAAATTAAAAGTTTAAAATTCTACTTTTTATTAGTATATTAAAGTGTTACACTTCAAGGTGAGGAAGAAACTGTATAAAATGTAACTATATTACCAGTACCTGAGCACCCAAGGCTGGTCCCTGTTCATAAAAATATACACAGAACAGTTAAATTTACCAGAAATCATGGAGAAGATAGGGCAGGGTGGTTGGGAGAATCTAAGTCATTGCAGATCTCAGATTTCCCAGGCTGGAGTTGGCTCATCAAACCGCCCGTCATCCATGTATCCCATCACCATATTTGACTGGGTGGAGACTCAGTCTAATGACTTAGATGCCCCTACTACAGAATCGTTACTGATTTTATTTGAATTTATGCCATAAAGGAAAATATTAATAACTTTGGAATATAGCGTAGTTTGTTGGGGTTGGAGGAATGCTGGAGATCAGAATAGGCTTTTCCAGAGAAGAACAGAGGTTAACCACATAATATGTAAAGACGCTGGCAAGAGAAGAGTCTGTGCAAAAGCCCTGAGGCTGCCCTTGTCAAGGCCCTGAAAAGTGCTGTGGCTTAGAGAGAAGAAGTGAGAGGAGAGTGGATGAAGGTGCAAAGACTGCAGTATCTCACTGTAGAAAGAATTAGCTGAATGGTAGAAGGGTTCTCAGATCCATGTCTAAATTCGATTCGATTTAACTTGTCATAAAACTGAGCTAGAAGGTTGGTCATTTTATTTTCCAAACCAAAAATTGGATGTGTAACCCATAATGAGACAGGATATTTGATATGTGGATTCTCATAGAAAAATAACTAATAGAAGGCTGAAGCAGGAACTGTGTGGCAGGAGAGAATACCAGTTTTCTTTCACTTTCCCTGAATAAAAATGTCAATAGAGGTGATACTTACCTTTGCAGTTTTTCTGCCTACCATTTGTGCCCTCCCATCTCCTTTTCCATATCTTTGGGCCTCTAGCACCTGCCCTCTTGCCCAGGGTTCCCCAGGGAAGCATTCTACATTGCTTTCTCCTCCCAGAAAGTGGTCTATCCCAATTTGGACCACCACAGCCCGGGATTTCAACCCAAGTGTGAAAGACACATACCAGTGATCTAATTCACACTTCAATGTGAATGTATGACATGCCATGGCATTTTGCATTTAAAAGAGGCTTCTTTAAAGAAAAAGTAGTAGTAGTTTTAGGTTTACCGTTCTAGGTTGACAGTAGCTTTAGCTTACAAAATTTCACAGAGATTTCCCATCTAACCTCTCCTCTCATGCTCCCCCCAACCCAGTTTCCCATTGTTAACACCTTGCATTAGTATAGTACATTTGTTACAATTGATGAGCCAACATGGGTACGTTCTTAATAACCAAAGTGAGTAGCTCACATCGAAATTCACTCTATGTTACAGAGTTCTGTGGGTTTGGCAAATACATAATGTCATATATCCACATTAAGTGGCACATAGAACTTTCACTACCATGAAAATCATCTGTACTTTACCTGTTCTTCCTTCCCCTTCTCCCCCTGCACCCCTGACAACCACAGTTCTTTCTACTGACTCCACAGTTAAGCCTTTCCCAGAATGTATATAGCCGGAATCATGGAGTATGTAGCCTTTTTCGACTGATTTCCTTTACTTAGCGGTATGCATTTAAAGTTCTCCCATTGCTTTTCATGGCTTGATAGCTCTTTTCTTGCTGTTGTTCAATAACATTCTTTGTCTAGATATATCAGTTTATTCACCTATTGAAGGACATCTCAATTGCTTCCAGTTTTTTGGCAATTATGAATGAGAGTGGCTATAAATATTTGTGAGCACAGTTTTGTGTAGAAATAAGTAGTTTTCAGCTCTTCTGGGTAAATACCCTGGAATGTGATTGCTGGATTATATGGTGAGAGTATGTTTAGGAAACCACCTACCCCCAAGTGGCTGTACCTTTTGTGTTCCCACCAGCAGCAACGTACAGTTCTGTGGCTCCTGGTCCTCCCAGCATTCATTGTCAGGGTTCTGGATTTTAGCCATTCTAGTATGAGGGTAGGGAACAGGCTGCTTTTTTTTTTTTTTAAAGATTTTATTTATTTATTTGACAGAAATCACAAGTAGGTGGAGAGGCAGGCAGAGAGAGAGAGGAGGAAGCAGGCTCCCTGCTGAGCAAAGAGCCTGATGCGGGGCTCGATCCCAGGACCCTGGGATCATGACCTTAGCCGAAGGCAGAGACTTTAACCCACTGAGCTACCCAGGCACCCCAACAGGCTGCTTTTTAATCAGCCGAAATCATTTGTAAGCCAAACGGAATAAAAGAAACCTAGGATAAGGTCAGCTCAGAGTAGGCACTAATTGAATATTTTGTAGATGAAAATTCAGGTATTTTAACCAGTGACAAAATGCAGGGGAGTAAAAGAAGGCCAGCTTCCCTTGAGAGTCTTAAGGCCCAGCTCCTCTGAATTACTCCTCTATTGTATAACTTCTTTTCTTGTTATTTCAACATTCTAAAGTTTTGTTTCATTTTACTCTCATGCTTCTTGCTATCTGCCTACCCCCAAGGCTTAGACAGCATCCCAACGTGTCATGGTCATGTATCAGAGCCTGGGGTGAGTCAGAAGTGGCCTTTTGTAAGTTAGGAGTGGCTTTCTTGTTATTTTTCACATTCTCTAGGTTTATTTAAAAAAGAAAGAGAAAGCAATCCCACTCATTCCCCTAGGAATTCTCAAGTACTCCTGGAATTTACAAATGTTGCTGTTGACCTCTGTCCTCTTGTACTCCCCCCTCTTTAAACCTGGAAAAATAAGTAACTTCAGAATAGAAAATTTAAAAAAAAATGATTTCGCTTTCCACAGAAAATTGATCATTTATATACATCGGCACACAGAATTTGATACTAAAAACTGACGCACTGCCAATCTCTAAAGACTGTACCCAAAAACATGTTATGAAAACAGTGCTATGCATTCAGACACTTACTCTTATTTTTTTAACCTCCTTCCAAGATGGGGAGAAGGCAGATATTTCTGTGAACATGTATGAAGACATCAACATCATCACTGGCGCGCTGAAACTTTACTTCAGGGATCTCCCAATCCCACTCATCACGTACGACGCCTACCCGAAGTTTATCGAGTCTGCCAGTAAGTATGAAGCCACACATTCCGAATGACCCCCCAGACTGCCTCCTCCTGATAATCATTTCTCTGGTTTTTCCTGAGTTTCTTGAATGCTTACTAAGTATTTCCCCCTCGTCTTTCTCCACGGCTAATATACTCACAAGAATTTTGATCTCCTCTCTAACATCGGTTATTTATGACTTCTGCCATCAGAAGCTTCTTTGTCATGGGCTAACCCTCATTTTCCAAAGTAAGGCTTAAACCAGTGTTCCTTAGGTAAGGACCAACACTTCCACAAAGTAAAAATGAATAACTAGAAAAATAAAATTGAAAAACAGGACCAAACTATTTTGTTACTAGATTCAGCTAGGCATAAAAGTTGCTCAATCAGATCCCATAAAAGTTTCTAAATTCTTACTTTCAATGTCTGTCCTTATCCTGTGACAAACCATTAACAGACAGTTTGTGAACTGGCACTGGTCCGTAGATCATACTTTAAGGAACACGGTTTTAGATCAAGAAGTGTTTCTTTTTTTTTTTTTTTTTAAGTTCTAGTTGAAATGCAAATGAGAAAAAGCAAAGCCTCATATGCCAAATTATATTTATGGTGCAAAACTCATACCTGTAATTCACAGTACATTTTTTTAAAGAAGGGAATTTTTAACAGATTTTAAGTGTTGGCATTGCCATTTTATAGAAAAGATAAGCTATTTCTGTCATTTTCTTTTCTCTCTTAAAAACCATATGTTGTCTTGATCTTTAAATAATAACATCACTTTCTTAGTAACACTGATTTGCTTTTTGACTTGGAAATTTCTTGAAGTACAGACTTGCTTTGTTCTCGTTTTTAGTTTCCCCTTCAGTGCTTTTGTTGAGAATTTCTGTGGTTAGCTCCCTGGAGCCCTGATTTCTTGCGGGTCAGCCCAGCTCTCATGTAGAGAACATCCAGAAGAATTAGACTGATTTGTACAAATGTCCATGTTAGGAGCCTGAAAGCCTCTAGGTCACTTCCATGGGAGTTTAACTCCTCTTATTTTGGGATGGATTTGGTGCTGATCATGAAAATTGTCTGCAGGAGCTTCTGGGTTTCTGTTTTGTGGCCCAGACGTTTCCGCCCCAGAGAAGCCTTATGGCCATGAACATGGGCAGCACTTGACACTTCCATCACGAAGGGCTGCTCAGTCCACAGTCTGCCCTGATCCCCAGGACAACACTGAGGGCCCAAGGGGGCAGTGTTCCTGTCCCCAGTGTCACTTTGAGGTAAAACTGAACGTTGGCTTCTGCGCCAAAGCCAAAGGCTCCCCATTAGCAGGGGACAGAGCGTTCTTCAGACCCAGGTTCTGAACTCGACACAACCACATCATTGATGCAGAAGAAAAATCCAAGCCTTCCTTAATGGGGTTCAAGGTCTTTGCCTCTCACACTCCCACACTGTTCCACCTTCATCCCGCAACGCCCACCTCAGGATGCCTTGGTTAACCTTCCAAACGATCTGTCAGCATTCAGGGTTTGTATCTGGAACAGGCCTTCCGTCTCCTGTCAGTGAACCCCCCCTTGTACCTCAGAGAGCTGTTCAGAGCCTATCACAGGATAAAAACGTCCTAACTCAAGGCAGATTCCTTCTCATAAGTTCAGCTATTTTGAGGTGTGATTTCCCTGACACCAAAACCATGGCTTAATACTTAAATACGATATCAGTGTTTATTTTATGTGTTTGCAATTAATCTATTGTCTGTGGAATATGGTGTCCTTGTCTGCGTCTCTTCTAGCAGTGGCATCGCTTTCATCTTTGGACACATAGATGCAGCCTTTCTCTTTACAGGCACAGAAGGGAGACAAGAGAAGCTAAGATTTGTACAGCATATACTAGGTACAGAAATCATGTTAGGCACTTTATAGCCACAATTTCATTTTAGTCGTTTTTTTCTTTTTTTTTTTTTTTCATTTTAGTTTAGTTTTAGTTTAGTTTAGTAACCTCTACACCCAACATGGGGCTCAAACTCATGACCCTGAGATCAAGAGTTGCATGTCCTTCCAACCGAGGCAGACAGGCGCTCCACCAGGATAGCATTTTAGGAAGGGGATATTATAGGGTGTGAGTAAATTGTCCAAGGTCCTTTTGGTGGAGAAGAGGCCCTGGCATTCTGACTCACATGTGTCTAATGTCCGAGACCCTCTCTCTCCACTCAGCCCACTGCCTAGCTCCCTGGAGCAGCAGAAGACTTACCCACAGGAGGAAGACCGAAAGGCAGAAAGTCCTCCCAAAGATGGTCAGGGCTGGCCCACCCTTCCTGATGCAGGGACTCTTGAACCTTTTTCTCACTCAGCCCCTAGAAAACGGGGGGGGGGGGGGGGGGGGGGGGGGGCGGGGGTTCTTCTTGAAGGCTCGGGTTTCTCTGGCATTTATTAGCATTTCTTGCCAACAGAAACTCCAAGTTCACATTAAAGCTTTCTCCTGCCAAAGCCATCTGAGCTCTGCTGCCTCCCGCAGACATGCACCGCTTGGGAGCTGGGGGGGAGTGGCTACAGGAAATGAAGAGGGACACACAGGTGGTGGGGGCCAGGGCGTCTCATCGAAGGGCTTAAAGGTCTTTGTAATCCCTTGGCAAGTGCCATGGAACCACCTGGAAGTCTCAGACTACCTTTTTCCTCACTGCCTCCCCTTCCCCTCCAGGGAAGAAATCGCTGCCCCCCCCCACCAGGTGCAAAGGCCTGGAAGGCAGGTGCCTCTTGAAGGCATGCTCTGTAAGCCCGCACTCAGGCGCTTCTGACCACAAGGACAACAGTGCTGCTGGGACTGAATGTGGAAATCTTTCTCTGGCCAAGGACTCTAAGAGCTGTGCTCCCAGATGATCTTAGAAAATGTGATTCAGTGTGTAATCCTGAGTGAGTCAAATAAAGTCAGAAATAAAACCCGGGGTTCTTCGTCCCAAACAACTTAGAATGTCCTGAAGCCTGGGATGAGAACTTGCAAGTTTTTCCCTCAACTCTGCCACTGAGTCACTCCTTAACCTTAAGTCTTTTTTCTTCTTCTATTTGAATTTCTATTTCTCTCTTTGAGTTGGCAGCACATACCTTAAAAAGAACTTTTAACTAGATGTTGATATAGGTTCAGGTGCTTATTTCCTGCCCCCACCATGTTCACATTTCCACATCCTTCCAGACCTCCCTCAGATGCCATCTCTTTCTCTCCTCTGTTCCGCTCAGCCCCCGAGCCATCTTTCTCCTCCGTCTCCCTGTCATACTTCACGTGGACCTCTGTTACGGCCTCCTTCCTTCACGCTGAAAAGTTGCCTTCATATCTTGCCTTCCTTGTTAGACTGACCCCTTTACAAGCGGAAGTTCTCTTGCTCATGTTTATTGTCGCACAGCCCCTGCAGGAGTCCCTCACTTACATAATAGGTGCTTAATAAATACTTGTTGAATGTGTAAGCATAATTTTATATTGAGAACCACAGATTCTTAGAGTTCTTAGATCTTCTAAAGGGTCATGTTAACAAGACTTCCTTCTATGACACATTCTTTTTTAAATACCCGGTAATTGCAGGATCGCCGCTTCTCTCAGCAGACAGCTGCCAGTGGACAGACTTAACGGTCAGAAGGCCCTATTGTGCACAGCAGAGAGCCACCTGCCTTCAACTCCCTCCTATTGGCAATGGTCCTAACATCCCCCTCTTCTGCATACAAGCCTTTCACATACTTGAAACAACTGATGGTGGTTGTTCATCTCTAAATACATTCCATTTTATCTTTGCTTAAATTATGCCATGGTCTTCTTAGGACAAAAGATTTCTGTTCTCTAAAAAGAATATGGTTACTAGTCCTTTAAGTAGAAAAAAAATAGAGAAAAATTAATTCCAGGGAAGAGTCTGTCAATTTGATGTCAGAATATTCAAATGTAGTTTATCATATGCCCCCAAATTGCTCTCTCCAGTCTGGCCTCACCCCGAGCTCCAGATTCACCAGCGTCAGCGAGATCATTTGGAGGTCTGATAGACATCGTGAGTAGAACCCTGGTCTTTCCCACGAAACCTCTTCCACCCATAACCTTTATGGAGGCTCCATCCTCCCAGTCACTTATGGCCAAAACTTAGCTCATTCTTGATTCTTCTCCTCATACATCCCTTATCAGGAAATCCCATGGACTCGACCTTTAAAATATACCCAGAATCCAGCAACTTCTCTTCACCGTCACTGCCACCATCTGGTCTAAGCTAGAGTCATTCCTCACCTGGTCTTTTTTTTTTTAAGATTTATGTATTTGAGAGAGAGCAAAAGAGCATATACTAGCCTGGAGGGAGGGGCAGAGGGAGAAGGAGAGAATCTTAAGCAGACTTCCCGCTAAGCACAGAACCCATTGCGGGGCTCAATTCCACGACCCTGAGATCATGACCTGAACTGAAAGCAAGAGTCGGATGCTTAACCAACTGCACTGTCCAGGCGCCCTCCTCACCTGGATTTTTGTAATAGTTACTAGAATAGTCTGTTTCTACTTTGGCCTTTCCATAGTCTGTCTCCCACATGGGAGACAGAGGAGAGATACTGTGAGCAACATCTGTCACATCATGTCCTTGTTCAGCACCTTCCCTTTTCTCTCTGGAATAGCCTACAGTCCCTGGAATAGCCTACAGCACCTGACACAACAGTGTCCTGTTTTCTTTTTGACCTCCTTCCTATCCCCCTCTTGCTCACTCCAGCACAGCCACCTCTGGCTTCTCACGTGTCCTCAGATGTCACAGGCCTCTCGCCCTTCAGCATCCTGACACAGCTGCTCCTTTGCCTGGAAGCCCTTCCCCCTCGCACTTGCAGTGGTTCTTACCCTGCTGTTCTTTCCCGAAGCACTGGCCTCATTCTAATATAGTACAGACTGGAAGTCCATGTTCACTGTGGATTGTCAGTCACCCTCTGAGAGAGAGAAGCAGCTCTCTGTGAGCAGGGAATTTTACTTGCTAGCCCACCAACACCATCCCTAATTTCACACCATCTCAAGATTCTCTCTGCAAAGATTAAATATGAAAATTAGAAGGAAACTATGTTACTCTTTTTTTCAATTTCCAAAACAATATAGTTTCAAATTAATTAGCCCCATGGCAAAAATTATAAGACAAAGTAATAGTTTTCTATAGTAAATGGAGTTTCCTTAATTCTAGAAATTAAATGATTAAATTTCAGTATCTGAAATGGTACTGCTGTTATGAACTGACATTCTTTAAAGACCCGAAGTTTCAAAGACCATGTATCGGTTATCATGGCAAATAATACATCCTGTATCACTGAGAAACGAACCAGGAACCCTGAGTAAGCTTTGGGCAGAAATCCTAATGGCTGAAGTTTCTTTTTTCTTTACGGAGATACAGAGATAGTGAGAGAGAGCATGAGCAAGAAGGAGAGGGAGAAACAGGCTCCCTGCTGGGCAGAGAGCCCGATGCTGGGCTCCATCCCAATACCTGAGCCGAAGGCAGACGCTTAACCAACTTAGTCACCCGGCCCCTCCTAAAGTTTCTTTGAATTAAAAAGCTTCGCTTTTCCTATTCTGACATTTATCAGCTCTGCACTGCCAATGCTAGGAAAGCTCACATTCATTTTTCTGTCAGCTTTACCCTGACTGATGCATGGCCATGGAGTCGGTTTGTCTTAGACGTTAGAAAATCAGGGTTCTTAGTCTTGTGTCTTGAATGATACATTGTGATCAGCTATGGCCTTCTAGTATTTCAAGGCTGCTCTCCTGATTCAGACTCAGCACTTTGAGGTCCCCTTGCACCTGCCCTGCGCCCCGACATTCAAAGGCCCCCTATCTTCGTGACATCTGAGGAGAAGCAGGAATGTGCTAGGGTGCTCTGAGAGCACAGCATTCCACAGACGTCTGCTGCTTCTGATTATGGGAATAACTGATGAACTAAATGCAATCTGTGACCTCAAAGGAACGTGCTGGGGTTTTGGCCAACACAAAACGAAAATGTCCAAATGAAGATGGTTCCCTTTGAAGTTTCTACCTTCGGAAGAGCCACATTTATTTCAGGGACCCTGCTGTCACTCCCAATGTTTAGAATTGCCTTCACTGGCTCATTACAGTCTCCGGTTGTCCTACGTAGTAGAATATTTTTGTGCTCTGAGGATAGATTTGACTTTTTTATATAACAAAAAGTAAATTAAAACCAAGGAAGTAGGGGCGCCTGGGTGGCTCAGTGGGTTAAGCCTCTGCCTTCGGCTCAAGTCTTGATCCCAAGATCCTGGGATCGAGCCCCACATCGGGGGAGCTTCCTCCTCTCTCTCGGCCTGCCTCTCTGCCTACTTGTGATCTCTGTCAAATAAATAATAAATAAAATCTTTTTTAAAAAATTTAAAAAAAAAACAACTAAGGAAGTAAATACTGGGTGATTCCTCTCTTGGTTTACAAAGAAAATAGCATGAATATCAATGAAGCCTCTGGCAGGGGTTACCATGGCAGAACTGGGATGTTCAGAAGACCTGGAAGGAATTAACCTCCCTTCAGTATGTCTGTAATGTTGTAAGATGACCTCATTTGAATGTCTCAGTTTTTACTCTGTGCATACATGTGTCTGAACTCTTTGGGGTGACAGCCGATCTACCCAGTGTCCAAGGTCCCCAGTGACCAGCCTCAGGCGCTCAAGTGAAGCAAGTGGGGGCTGTCCCCCAAAGTCTAAGTAAATGGTATCGCTGCACCAAAACCAAGTCTCACAGAAACTGGAGACTTGGACCTTAAAATACTTTCCACAGCTTGGGGGTGGGGGGTGGCAAGGATCTGCAAAAAAGCATTTTGGACCGGTCCTAGGTGATCACTGCAAGAACAGAATTCAGTGAAGCATTTATACAAGGTGTTAAAGTTCTTCTCCTTGGTGTTCGGCTTGCTGTTTTAGAAATTATGGATCCGGACGAGCAGTTAGAAGCGCTGCACGAGGCCCTGAGGCTGCTGCCCCCCGCCCACTGCGAGACCCTGCGGTACCTCATGGCGCATCTCAAGAGGCAAGTCACGGGCCGGAGGTTGCTCCTTGTGCTGCGGCCCAGTGTTAATAATGAGATGAGACCAAAGATCTAAGAAAGGACAGATCACTGAGGGAGTAACTACAGACACGCGCAAGCAGAGGAGGAAGGCTAAACAGTGTGCACCAGTGCCGGGCACAGGCTGGATGTGGCCACGCTGGCCGTTCGGGTCTGTGGGTGCAGATATGTGAGAGCGCCCGGTGTCCGGTTCTGGTGGGAAGAGGAAAGGTGGTAGCTGTCCCGGCAGGAGCATTAGCATAAGAAAGAGCAAAGCAACTCTCCAGAAGTCTCGCTTTCCTTACTTCTTGCTCCCAAGCAGGCACTTCACCCTGGGTGACAGGATTATTGCCGTAATGTCTCCGACACTGAAAACTGCTATAAAAAATGGAGTAAAATAAGAGGTAGAGAGAGGAATAGAAAATAAAATACTCTGGCTACTTCTGGTTTAATGTCTTAAGTAGCTTAATGGTAGTGTAACTTCATTTCCGTGCTCAGTTGCTCTCACTCTCTACTAGTTGAAGCAAATGGTTTTAAATTATGGGATCGAGTTTTAGTGGTTTTAGGATTTCAAAATATAAAGCCAATTAGAAACAAAAAAGACAGAACTTGACATCTATTTTGTATGCCTCTCGGCAAGAGCTACCCAAAAATGAATATTTAACTGGTGGCGCATTTAACATTTACACGGTTTCCCTCCTTAAAAGCAGTAGGAGCTAAAACTTGTGTTTAATATGCTTACAAATTCACTTGCAAATTCAAGTTTGCTTCATATATGTATGCAATTAAGTCCTTAGCACTAACGCAAAGGAATGGCTCTCCGGCCCTAGTCCGGGCCTTTGCTCGCTAGCAGGAGAGCAAACACGGACACTCAGCCTCCCTCAGTCTCCCTGAACGCAGCCCACTCTGTGCCTCCGCCACCCCCTTCCCCGGATACTCTGTAAATATCCTGGGAACCGGGCAGCCAAGGGAAGGAGGGCTGATGGACTAATAGAGACGACCCAGCGCCCCCGTCCACTACAGGCAAACACCCCGCACATTCCAACAGTGAGCTTGGCCAGGAGCTTCGGTGATACCGGAAGTTTAATTTATTGATATGATTTACTTTGAGGTGAAGAGGGGGACATACAAGGAGCGTAGCCAAAGAGCTGGTAAGTGGGCCGGAGCCTTGACCGTGAGCCTGGTTTTTGTTGTAGCGCTCGAGCGCTGTGCAGAATGCCCGGGCTTACATGAAGCCGCACCCCTGTGCTTCTGTTTTCCAGAGTGACCCTCCATGAGAAGGAGAACCTTATGAACGCCGAGAACCTTGGCATTGTGTTCGGCCCGACCCTGATGAGATCTCCAGAGCTGGACGCCATGGCCGCCCTGAATGATATCAGATACCAGAGACTGGTGGTGGAGCTGCTTATCAAAAATGAAGACATTTTATTTTAAATGTTAGTTCGCAGGGGAAAAAAAATGTTTTACAGATGAAGGAATGTTTTATAGTAATTTAATTGGCTCTTATAGCTGCATCATTTCTTGGTTAGAAGTTCGGGCAGATAGCCAGGTTAAAATGAAGGAACTTTCCATTGTTTCCATAGCACTGCTCCGCCGTCCTTGTAAAACATGAACACGCACTCCAGTTCTAGTGCCCCTGGGTGTTTATCATGTTAAGAGAAACTCAAGCTATTGCATGATTAGCCCTCTCTCTGGCAAGGGAACCCCACACAAAGGAGACAACAAGCCTGCACCGCCTCTCCGTCCCAGGTAGTCTGTGGTTGTAATTCAGCATGTTTCGCAGAGTCGATCTGTCGTGACTTCGCTTTTGGGTTCTATGTCATTGGTTTCTGACGCTTCTGTAAACGCTCACATGAATGGATGAACCAGCCCCCCTCAGCTGCTGCGTTGCCATAGACTAGAACATACGCCAACCTTTCTCAGACGCTTCATTTCTGGTTTCTCTTAGTTCTTCGCTAACATAGTCTTTTCTTTCCAGCAAAAGCAAACTGTGTTTTCAGATTTGTTACTTTAATAAATTATCCACCAATAAAAAACTATAATGCGGAACATTTTCTGTTATGTTATTATTGGGTTCCCGTTGCAATTTTGTGGTTTTGTCTGGCATGCATTTATTAATTTAGTAAATTTGACTTTTAGAAATCAAAAATATTGATAGCTTACTTTTTCCCCCATGATTGAAAATATTTGAGAAAATGCATTTGGCTATTTATTTAATACTAAGTAAAGTTTTGTGTTGAGTTCCTAAAGTAATTTAAAGCTGATTAAAATATCCATTCGTTGGATTTTTCTTCTGGCACACTTTGGCAGAAAGCTAGACTTATTTTCTCAACTTCGGGTGAGGGGTGAGGGGGCCCGGCAGTTGTTCCTTCTTGAGCCTTCAGAAGAAAAACTAAAAACAGTGACTTCTTCAACATTTGATTTGTCAGAAATGCTGGCATTCACCTGCGGCGGGGCTGCTCAGGCTGCTGGAGAGGAGTTGTGCGCATACTTCCAGATCCCAGGACTCCAGCGGTGGGCCTGATGCTGTCACTAACTACCCGTGTGCCTTTGCGTAAGAGCCCTCCAGGGTCTGTCAAATGAGCATCCTTCTAGAACTCAAGTTCTTTCCTGCTTTAAAAAGTAGAATAATAATAATGACGCAATGTACATTTTTGTGTTTTCACCACTTCAGTCCTTGATACCATGAAGACCATCTCAAAGATAATGGTAACTGACAGAAATGAGGATTTTTCCCTATTTTTGCCCCTAGGCTTTGGTAGGAGGTTGATAGTAGAACTACTAATATATGTGTTGAGAAAAGTATGGTTGTTCAAGAGTTAGTCCCTCACCGTGGCCTTCTCAACCATGGTCTCCCACGGAAAATGTCATGGCACTAAACATGGGAAGCATGGATTAAGAGGGTACAGAGATTTCTTTTGTATAACAAAGAAACTTCTTTAAAATGGAGGCCACTAAAAGGCACTATACACGTAAATCTGTGCTCTTGACTCATGAAATACATTTGTCAGAGAAATCTATCTGATCACATAAGTCTGTCCCGGATCAGGTAAGGCTACATTGTGTCATGGCTAATGTTCATTTTGTACAAAGTCCTTTTAAAGGAGAAATCCAATTACAGAGAAAGATGCTTTATTAGAGTATAATCACCCTGTTCTTTTCCTAAAAGGAATATATCTATATATTTTTATATATATCTATGGCTGACTCTCTAGGCACTTTTTCTTTTCTAAGGGAAAACGCATTTATTATTGTTCTGATTTACTGAAACTTGAAATATTCCATAAAATTACCCAGGAAAATCCAGGTAGCAGAAACATTTAACAGTGTGCCTTCCTTCAAGAGGTTCCAAACATGTTTTAAAAGGCCACAGAATGATACACACACACACACACTATGCCACTTAAAGCACTTCTGTCTTCCATAGGTGCAGACATAAGCTCTGTGGTCCCAGGGTAACACTGCAGCCTTCCCCTGGCAGGACCACATAGACATTCCGCGTTAAGTGTGAATACAACCATGGAGGCTTAAAGTCATCTGATGAATGAGTCCCATTTCAATGCCAGACCAAAGGCAGCATAGGAGACCCGCACCTGGAGGGAACAGCTTCCATATGTGCGCAGGGAAATTGGGGAGGCACTTGCTAAAATTAGAGATCTACCTGAAGCAGAGGCAATTCCTGATCATAGTAAACACTCAGTAGATGTTCAGATAAACCTCCAAGTCTTCAGACCAGATTCTTGTTTACCAGCTCGGTGAACAAGCACTGTTGGTATGTTTTTAAAGACCCGGATGTGTAGCTCATCTCCTCAGGACAAGCAGATTCAAATTACAGCTGCATCATCTGGGAGCATTCTGGGACCGTGGGGGTGACACTCCTTGAAATGAAGAAACAATCCCCTGTTGGCTCAGGAGGCTCTTAATAACTACCAGAAGGTTTTACACGTAGCCTTCTGTGACTAATGGGAGATTTCTGAAATCATGACCTTTTACGATGAGGCAAAAATGTCTGTTGATCTCCACTGCAGGAGTGAAGGAGGGACCCATAGAGCTCCCCATCATCATCCGCTCATTTGGCAAGCACTGTGTGTACTCTGCCCCAGATATCAGGTCCATTTCTTCTCAATTTTCCATAAATAGTTTTAAAGAAATTATCGAGAAAGCAATCTCCCTTCTCTGTATTTTCTGTTAGTTTTTAATGCCCGTTCATCACACCAGCTGGCCAAAGGAAGTCGTTCTTCACTGAACTGATATTTAAAATGTTTGTAAGTGGAAGAACGGATGTTTATCACAATCTTTCTGGTTACTTGATGAGCTCAAATGGAGTGCCTCTGAATAAATTAGGTTCAGGGTTCCAACACTATTCATTTTCAACCAAATATTTTAGTGTTTATAGCCCCAAAGCTGATTAGCTATTATTAGTAATTCCATTTAAAAAAAGCAAAAAGAGTTTTTTGGGTTGTGTTTGGTTTTGTTTTTAAATGCACATTGGAAAAGCAGGACACCCAAAATTCTTCTCCCAATTATATGTTTTACTCATCAGGAGGGTCACTTCTTATAGAACTCTCTGAGGGTCTTTATAATCAGATTGGCCTGTAACAACTGTGTAGTACTCCCATTTGTCCATTAGTGTTAAGTGAACGGCACGTCCTTGTCTGAGCTGAAGCAATAGTGGGCTTCACATATACCTCATCATCACACCGCACACTCCCACCGAACATCTGGGCCGTTTTGACCCTTGTCTGGCTTGCAGCGTGGTGGAATGTAGGAGAAGGCTAAGAAGAAGAGAATGTTGCCAGGGATCTGTCAGTCTCTCTAAGTCTTAGAGATGGAGTTTTTACTTGCACTCTCTGTCCAAATGCAGCCCAGTCAGGCGTTCCCCTGCTAGGGGACTCCCCATTCCACTCCCACTTCCTGCCTGCTCCCTGTGGGCCCGGCACTGTGCTAGACCTGGGAACAGGGTCACTTCCAGTTCTCAAGGAGCTTAATGGGTCATCATGGCCTAGTCAAACTTGGATTTTGTCCTTTCTCACTGAGAGTCTTTTTTCCTATGAGCCTCAGCACTAGACATCAGGAGAAAGCTAAAACAAGATAGCATGGATGTATCTGCCTTTCTTTGGGGAAAGGCACACTCTTACAGTTCCATCGATACTCTCAAGTTGACTGTAAACATTCATTTGACCAATAAGAAAAGAAAATACGAAAATGACTTCACACATACTCAGTAAGAGCTTATTTGGAGACATCCAGAGCATAAGGTTTCAGCTGCCTGTCCCTGTGGGCAAGTTTTTTCTGGAATGGGATGACAGAGCACGAAGGAGCCCCATCATGTCCTCGGCCATGGGTCCACTCGCCCCTGACCTCCCTGCATCACTCGAGTCTCGGCATTGCTGTTAGCAGTCCTTTGCATTTATTTTGGCCAATTCTGTGCCTAGTTGATGGTCCTTCTGGAAAAAGAGATGGTCTCAACCTGACAGCTCAGAGTCACCATTCATCTAAAACAGACTGACAGTCTTCCACATTTACTGAATAGTAGTGAAGGGAAATCTAAAGATGTTCTTTTTACTTGGTTCTGTCCAGCCAAGGAATTCGGTCATAACACATACACCAAATCCCACTTCAGACCAACTAACAATGTTACTAATAAAAGGTTGTATTAATACTTTTATCATAGTTCCAAACATTTGTTTCTCAACGCATCCTCCTACCTTATTAAAGGCAGCAGGGCCTCTCGGCAAATGCTTAAAATTTTTTTAAAGTAAAATTATTTCACTAGTCCAGCATCTCACACAAGAATCTCACATCAGTTGATATTTCACATAGGGGAACCAAAAATCAAGGAAAAGCTAAGCTAAAAATTATGATTCCTTTATCACCCAATAGCAGAAGGAAAGCCCTGATTGATGAGTTGTGTTCTAAAGAGATATATTAATACTTTCAGTCATAATATGTTTCACGATGACAACATTTCCCTTTTTGTTTATCTCACCCAACTGCACAAAACATCACAAGCAATATAAGCCCCGTGTTGCTGACCTAGTTTGTGGCGCTCTCCGGAACACTTGGAAGTGTTAAGGTTTTACTGTTACTCGCATACAGTCACAATTATGACTGGGGCAGGTAACATCAGCAGGCAAAGCCACAAATCCTAGGAGTGGTTTTTCTAGTTCTGAAATGACTACTTAGCTGCCCATGTCACTATGGTAACACAAAAAAGCAGAGGAGGTGATGTTCAAAGATTAAAACAATTCACTGAAGGAAACTGGCAAAAAGGACCTTCTAGAGGTAAAATGTTATAAACCTGGAATGTTCCAAAAACATAAAAATCATAAAAATCTCTTGGTTTTTATTAGGTCAGTCTTAGACCATAAGTTTCCTTTGATATTGTCTGTGAGTGCAACTTGGGCAGGAGCCAAGGCTTGTCAGAGCAAAAAAAAAAAAAAAAAAATCAAGGCCTGGGCTGATCATTTGGATGCCTCTTCCTATGGGTGGACATTTTCCTAAGACAGTTTTTATTTTTGCTAAAGAAAATTCATAATATTGAGCAATAATTTATTGTTTCTTTTTAAAAGTTGTATCCAAACTATGTGAGAAAGGAGATGATTCAAGCATACAAAGGTTAAGTTCAAGTACATCCGCTCTCCATCCCCAGATCCTAGGAACACAGCAACATCAAAATGTTGGAGGAAGGGAGAGTAAATATGTAGAGCTTTGGAGTGCATCCAAATTAAGTCGTTACCATCTTTAAACAGGCTATTATAAAAGTAAGTTGTTCTATGGAAGCTCAGGGTAACCACAAAGCAAAAACCTATAGTAGACATACAAAAGAGAAAGATTAAGGAGTGTAAGCAGACTACCAAGAGGGTCCTCAAATCAAAAAGGGAGAGAGCAAAGGAAAGGAACAGAGAGGAATTAAAAAACAGTCAGAAGCCAATTAACAAAATGGCAATAAATACATACCTATCAACAATTACTTTAAATGTAAATGGACTACATGTTCCAATCAAAAGACAGAGTGGCTGAACAGATTTAAAAAAAAAAAAAAAAAAAGAAAGAAAACCAGAGCCATCTCTGTGTGGCCTACAAGAGACTCCCCTAAGATGTAAGGACACACACAGACTGGAAATGAAGGGAAGGAAAAAAGATATTCTACGCAGATGGAGAGACAGAGAAGGCAGAGCAGCTATATTTACATCAAACAGAACAGACTCAAGCAGACTGTGATATGAGACAAAGAAGGGCACCGCATAATGATAAAGGGGTTAATCCAACAGGAGGATATAACATCCATAAATATTTATGCACACAGCATAGGAACACCTAACCGTATAAAGCAAATATTAACAAAGCTAAAGGGAGAAACAGCAACACAGGAATCCTCGGGGACTTTAATACCCCACTTTCACCAATGGGTACACCATCCAGACCAAAACTCAGGACGGAAACCTCAGCCTTACACGATACAGAACCAGAAGGACGTCACAGATGCATGGAACATCCCCCCGCCAAAGACAGCAGCCCATACCTTCTTCTCAAGTACGGTGGAACCTTCTCCAGGAAGGACGTATGTCAGGCCACAAAACAACTCCTGATAAACTTAATAAGACTGAAATCATATCAAGCCTCTTTTCTCACCAGGATGACATAAAACTAGAAATCAACTACAGGAAAACTAGAAAATTCACAAATACGCAGGGATTAAATCACACGCTACTGTACAACCAGGGGATCAACGAAGAAATTTTAAAAAATAAAAATAAAAAAATACCTCAGGACAAATGAAAACAGAGATACAGCTGACCAAAATCTACTTCAAAATCCCTTCAGGGTCTCACCCTCCTCGTTTATGACCTAAGCCTGACTGTGTCCTCAAGTCTTCCTTTGCCTACTCAAATATTATTCTACATTGCATAGCTTAACCTGAATTACATGTCAAGGCAGAAAAAGGAGATGGGCTCTAACATGAACTGTGTTGAATCACTCAAGGATTTCAGTTGCTGGCCTGCCCCTGATGAGACTAGCCTTTGCACAAAATGTAAGAAATGGAGATTGTTCTGAGAACTTCGACACAATCTGCCTCAGCCTAACCCAGCCAGAAGGTCTGAGAGTTGTGACCACTGTGTCAACACGACTCAGCTGTTTGTTCCAGGAGACCTCTGCCCAAGGAAGCAGAGACTGCTTGCTCCAGAAGTTTCTGCAGATCAATTAACCTGAGATAAAGGGCTGTTCATCTGGGCAAACAGCCAGCTTATCAGACAGCAGCTTACCCATCAAGACCCCCTACCAGATCCTTGCTGTGTTTACCAGCCTTGTACTACCATATGTCTCCCACCTTGAAAGACACGTGGTAACCACTGAATCCAGAGCCTACAAATCCAACAACCCCCAAACCCTCCTCTGCGAGCCTGCTGCCATCGATCTGCTCTGCCACCACCTTGAGTTACAATAAACTTGGTTTTGCATTAGTCACAGGCAGGCAGATAATATCAGGAATCTGAACAGAGATTTCAGTGCTCTACGGTAGTTAAGTAAATTTGGGAAATCCTATAGACCAGTTCCACCTTCATGATGATTGCAATCAGATGAGGATAATAACGTTTCTGAAAATTTTGCATGAAAAAAAATTTTAGGATATAAAGCAAACAAGCAACTTGTGCATAGGAAGCCTTGGATTTTCTGCAAACTTACTAACTCCTCTAAGAACATTTCCCCCCTTAACATCAGCTTTTAAAACATTGATTTGGGCATGAATGATTCAAGAGAAATTAAGGAATACTAAGTATATGAAGTATAACCGTGAAGCTAATGGTGAGTGACAGGCACTGTACAACCAAGGGATTGGCGAAGTGTCTTCCCCCCACATCAGGGCCTCTGTGCTGGACCGGCTGCACTGGGGAGGGGAGTTTCCACATCATGAATCATTTCTGCATGATCAGTGACGAAAACTTTATTAGAATCCACTGGTCTGTGTGGAGGGCATCTATTCCCTTTGTCAGAGTGGGAGGAGTCAGGACACCCTCCTGCCGGGATTCCCAAAGCCACTGGAGCAGGTGCACACAGCCTAGCATGAGCCTCAGTGAGTGCTTGCCAGAGAACAGTTCCTGTTCCTGGTGACGTCACTGAAGGAACCCAGGAAATCCCCAGCTGGTCCCTTCACAGCCCTCTCAGAGAGGGGAGGAAACATCAGTTAGGGAGCCTGACTTCCTGGAAAACCCTGCTTTTTTCCCAGATCTGGGAGAAGAAACTAATAAATTATCAGAGAATTCCAGGAGCCAAGGCATTGACTGTGAAACAGGTGGCCAAGCAAAGAGGGCGATTGGCCTCACAAAATTCAAATTACCAGTGGACATTTTGCCAGCGTGCTCCTTGATATGTCCTCATTAAAAATTAATCACCATTAATATTAATTATAGTGATTAAGAGGAAACATCTGAAGACAGACTTGAATCCTTAGAGCTCTAGCTGGGCAGAACAAGATAACACAGAGCTGTTAAGGGGAAGAAGCTTCATCTTACTTAAAAAAAAAAAAAAAGTGCAGACAAGCCAGGCCTTACCTAACAACACTTGGGCTAGGGTCTGGGCTCCCAGGACACTGCTCCTCCCGCCCCTGATCCTTGCCCCATGTGATCTCCCCTATACCACAGCTCGCTTCTCAGATTACATAGCTGTCTCTCTCCAGAGGGAAGTCAGAGGTTTTCATCCCACAATACCCATCCCACTCCAAGTCTACTGAGTTGAATTTGGATTATGCCAAAGTTTTTTTTTTTTCTTGCCTACACCCCCATGAACCACTGTTCTTTCTTCTTTTTCCAACTTTATGATAGTGGGAGACAAAGTGTTTGGTAGAAGGTCATTCTGAGGGGGAGCTAAGGATTTCTCACAAGGAATGAATGCCCAAGGCCCCTGCACTGCTGGACAGTGGGGCTTTGAGAAGCCTGGGGGTGGCCTGGCAGAGACCTGGCCCAGGCCAGCTTTAGCCCAAGATTCAGGGAAACTCAGTCAGGAAGCACGTCTTCCCACCCCCACACTGTAGAGCAGCTCAAAGGCAAGGAAAAGTGGGGAAGGGCAGAAAACCCATGCGGTCCGCGAACAACAAAGCTAGTTGCTTGCTTTCATGTGTGTTTTCCTTGTGCCAAATGCCTGGCCCCCAATCCAATACGATCCAAAGGACAAACACACTGAATTGGCTCTTGGAGCGGGCACAGCTTTCTACGGGGTTGTGGGGGGGGGAGGGGGGAAGTCCTCAGGCCTGGAATCTAAAAGCAGAACCTGTTGATTATAAACCATATTGCAGGAGAGAAGAGAATGTGGTCAGCCAGGGGCTTGGGGCCCTGAGATGTCAGAACTGTGGGCTTTCTTTTCTACCCAACCCTCCTGTCCTCCTGTAAGGCTTCCCTTGTGTGTGCAGCAGGGGAGGGCGCCTGCAGGCGAGAGAGACCTCCAGCCGGTCCCCGAGGGAGGGAATCATGGGTTCATCACAGGTCAGCGGTCCCAAAACCGCTCTCTGAAATGGCACTCAGAAAATGCACCGAAGGAAGTCCTTGTTCTGAAAGATCACAAGCGAAGATGATAGAAACTCTGTGTTTGAGGGAATAAAGCGTTAAGGGTCTAGTTGTCACCTGAGTTTCTACTGAGAGCAGGACCTGAGGGTCTTGTGATTAACCAGGGGTGGATTTTCTGGTCAGCAGCACAGACAGGTTCTGAATTCCATCCACTCCGCCCAGGGCTCTGAACCCTGGAGTTGGCCACGGGCTCACATTGCCCCAGAGTCCCCCGCTGCCCCAGGTTAGACGGGTCTCTGGGAAGGCCCCTCACAGATGCGAACAGAGTCCCCAGCCAGCAGTCCGGGCCGTGGGAGGACTGCAGGGCGTGAGATCGTCTGGGGCCCACGTTGCTTCCCCCAGGGGTTGAGGAGCTCAGGCAGACGAATGAGGGGGGAGGTAACCTGGCAGAGATGCATGGTCACGGTGAAATCTGGTTGCCATGGGGATAGGAGGTTTTCTTTTCAAGCTGAGTAAGAGCAAATTTTCCATTGTGTATATGTAAACATACTGCGGCATCTTTCGCTCTTTAAATTCCTTTTCTTTTTCAAATCGCATCCAGGGTGGGCTCCCACATCCCAAGAAGCCTTAGGGAAAGTAATTATCCAGGGGACAGCTCCTTGGGTGGAATTCGGGGTTCAGCTTTTGTTTAGGCATGAAGGTGGGAAGGAAGGCACGGGGCTCCTTTTCAGGAAGCCGCAGGTCCGCCTGGGTTCCTAAGAGTTCCCAGGGGCGTTTCCAAGGTTGCCTGTGGGAGAGTGGGAGCAGCTCTAGAGATAGGCCAGGGACAGCACTTTCCTCTGCTGCGGTCTTCAGTGAGGAACTTTCATGTTGTTTTCCACCTTCCCTGCTGTTCAGTAAAAGACTCCACAGCCCTGACTCTCTCCTCTAGTACAACATGCAGGAACAATTTCGTGAGCCGGTCTTAGCCGGTTTAGACCCCTGAAACAAAGTGCCGTCACTGGGTGGCTGACACAACAAACATTACTTCCTCACCCTTCTGGAGGCTGGGGGGTCCAGGATCAAGGTGACAACAGACCTGGCATCTGGTCAGCACCTGCTTCCAGGTGTACAGATGATGGTCTTCTTGGATCCTCACACGGAAGAGAGAGGAAGTTCGTTCTCTGGTCTCACCCGAATAGAGCACTAATGCCATTCAGAAAGGCTCTGTTCTCATGACCTAATTCACTTCCACAGGTCCTACCTCATAATGCCATTACAGTGGGGCTAGGATTTCAACATAGGAATTTGGGGGGACACATTCCATCCATAATAGCCCCTGTGAACTTTTTTCTGGCAGATGGTAAAATACACACAAAATCTATCATTTTCACCATCTTAAATATATAATTCTGTGGCATTAAGTACACTCACAAGGTTGTGCAACCTTCACCACTATTTCCACAACTTTTTTGTCATGCCAAACAAAAACCGCCCACGCACCAAACAATGGCTCCCTGTCACCCTATCTCCCCCAGTCCCAGGCAACCACCATTCCAGTTTCTGTCTCTAGGAATTGGCCAACGTGAGGTACTTCAGTAAGTGGACTCTTGCAAGAGTTGTCATTTCACGACTGCCTTGTCTTGTTTAGTAGAATGTCCTCAAGGGTTATGCGCGCTGAAGCCTATACCAACACTCCGGTCCTTTTGAAGGCTGGATAATATTGCTTTTATGTACATACAGCATTTTATTTATCCATTCATCTGCTGACAGACACTTGGCTTGTTTTCACCTTGGACTATTGTGAATAATGCTCCTGCAAACACAGGTGTACAGATATCTGCTTGGGTCCCTAGTTTGGGTTTTGTAGGTATCTACCCAGAAGTGGACTTGCAGGAGCACATGGCAATCCTGTGTTCAAGTTTTTGGAGGAGTGTTGTGCTATTTTCCACAGTAAGCCTTCGTGGACTTAGGATCAGTGGCTTTCCTGGGGCAGCTGAGGATTGTTTTCCAAGGGAGCTTGGCCATGGGCATCACAGTCTTTGCTAATTCTCTCACACTCACTCATCTATGTTTCTCCAAGGCTTTCTGCAAGTCTTCCTTAGTTCAATTCTCTTCTGTTGACTCTTTAGACTTTAATGTGTCTGGGGTGGCAGAATAATGATCTACTGATTGACTGACAGATTAACAACAAGGTGGGGTGGGGGAAAACCTCATCTTCCTGGTCTTCCAAACCGTTCTGAGCCACCCGGTCAAACCCACAGTACTTGGCTTCCACTGGAGACCTGGGTGGCCCTCGTCAGCCTCCTTGATACACCGTGATTTCCCACCACCTTCACAACATCCTTTCCTTTATCTGGACACCCTCCCTGGCTCTCCACGTCCGTTCACAGACCACCTCCTCCTAAGGACTTCCCTACAAGTCTATAGCTTGCTCTAGTGTTTTCCACCATTATTTCCAATGACTTGTCCTCTCAGGGACAGCACAGGTCCCCTCCTGACCCTCACCAGGATCTGGTTCCAGACTAAGCTCATAGTAGACCTTGGTAAATGAGAGCCTATGGATTTCTGACCCTGGTCAGAGACTTGGCCAAAGAGGCTACTTTGGGTCGCTGAAATAAAGGAAGCTTATGGGTAACAGAAGAGGCCATTTCTAGATGTGGAGGCTGGAAGAGCCCTTTGCTACATTTTGCTTTTTATCTTTTTAACACTTTTGTTGTGAAACGGAACATGCTCAGAGAAGCATATGAAATGTAAGTGAATGGTTTAATCAATAATTATAAAGCAAACATCCTCGCCACCTTCCCCTGAGAGGGAGAACACTCAATGGCACCTCAAGGACCCCTTCCACTCTGGAACCCAGGCCAGTTCTGACTCTTCTCCTTCCCCCCAACCCGGGGGCAAACCTATCCTGAATTTATTAATAGCTTTTTTCTTGATTTTTTTTTTCATATGTTTACCACTTTCCTACACGGCCCTAAAAAGCAGGATTTAGTTTGAGCTGTGCACGAGTGAAATAATGCTGTACACCTTCTTTTAGGATTTGCCTCACTTGACTGTGTTACTTACACCCATGTCCTTACACCAAGCGGGAGTTGGCCCATCTGTACAGACTCCAGCGTCCCAGTGTGCTGCACAGCTCAGCTTATTTAAGGCATATGTGCTATAAATGCTGAGGGACGGTATGTGATTTCCAGTTCGGGGCTATTAGGATGAAGATACTTATGCTCGTTCTTCTACGTGTCTGAAAGCCTAGCACGTGTATAGGAGCCGGATTGCTAGGTCACTGTGTCCATAGATCTTGACCTCTTACCAGCTGACGAATGACCTGTTTTCCTAGGTGGCTGTATCACCCTCATTTTCCCCCCAAGTGACAAAGTGTCTCTGCATCCCAGCTCTGCAACATTCAGCAAATGCTCTGCAAATTCACAGGCAAGGAGGACCTCCTAGACCTCTTCTACTAGAGTTAAAACTGTTCAACAGACATCTTTGAATGTACCAACCTTCAACCTCCAAGGGAGCCCTTGGAGATGTTTCCACAGGAGCCCCTACTCCAGTTCGGGGGTGTTAGGAGAAGGAGAGACATAGTGCATGAGTAAGAATCCCAGGGGTGGGGGAAGCCCCCAGGTGCTTGTTGTACCCCCTGGAGCCGTGAACCACAGAGCCCTAGTCAGCTACAGACCCAGCCGGCCGGTGATAAAACATACATTAAAGGCTCAGGATGCCACTGCCTGTGAGTTTCAACAGGGTCCAGGTGTCACCTGCAAGCTACCTCTTTGCTCCCCGCCGAGCTGTGCACCTGCCCTGACCAGGGCTGCCACCAGTGGGCTCCATGCGACCAGGGGAGCCAGGGCAGAAGGTCAAGATCTCACTTGGCCTTACCAGCTGGGAGAGCTCACTTGAGCTCTGCGGCTGGGGCTCACCCCGGGTGTAAAGCAGAGAGACTGCACTATTTTTAAAAAGCACCTCATTATTACCAGTTTCAAGCAATGGAGGTAAGTACAAAGAAGAAAACAAACGAAGGCTTTTGAAAATCTCACCAACCAGAAATAAGTATCACCAAAAAAGTCAGCATCATTCTACGGACGGAAGGATAGGTGGAGGGGTGGGTGGAGGGGTGGACAGGTAGATACGCACGGGTTTTTTAATTTAATTTTAATTTAATTTAATTTTAGGGAAAAATAATCCTATGGTACATGTTATTTGAAAATCGAAATTTGTTCTCTTTATGAACGCATATTTTTTTCTTTTAAAGATTTTATTTATTTATTTGACAGACAGAGATCACAAGTAGGCAGAGAGGCAGGCAGAGAGAGAGAGAGAGAGAGGGAAGCATGCTTCCTGCGGAGCAGAGAGCCCGATGCGGGGCTCGATCCCAGGACCCTGAGATCATGACCTGAGCCGAAGGCAGCAGCCCAAACCACTGAGCCACCCAGGCGCCCCATGAACGCATATTTTTGTTGCCTTCTTCCTCTAACAGGAAGAGTAGATATTCTCAATGCAGAGACCTAGAAATCACAGAACATAAAGAAAAAAAAATCATCTGCTTCCCATCACCAGGTCACTATGAACATATCTGCAGATGTGTCTGTACCTATAATGTGATACTCGTTTGTGTGTAACGTCTTCATCAAAAGAGGATAGCAAAAAAAGAAAACAAAAATACCAAAATAAGGCCTCCTGAAAGGGATCCTCCTATCCATTCAGTACTCAGAGAATAAGCAAATCTCACACTTCCCAAGAAGGCGCCGAAAGGACTAAGGGACCAGCCTCATTTGTCAAATAGTAGGTGGCGGATTTTGTTTCTCCCCTTAGCCACAAAGCAGAAGTACACGTGGGAAGCAAAACCAAGCCCAACCTGACCTTCACCATGATAAGCAGTATGGCTCAAACCACAGAAAGACCAAGGGCAGAAATTTCTGAGCAGTAACTGACCCTGTAACTAGAGTTTTACCATTGGGACAAGAAGCCGCATTAAGGCTCTCACAGCCCAGACCCTGCAGCTCAAAGTGACTGTCTCCGAAGCAAGCCCAGGGACTGTTTTCCCAGGCCAGGGGTGACAGCCCCTTGTATGGTTCCTAAAACGCACAGGACAAAACACAAGTTGAGACAGAGCATCTCGTCTCCATAGCTACAAGGCCTTGAACCAAATGTAAAAGCAAACCACTGGTAATGGAAACAATTGCTATGGTTCTGCCTAACTGCCCCTGGAGCCAACACGCAGCCCAGGAGGCATCTGCTGCTGAGGTCCAGGTTCTTGGGAGAGGTGTTAACAGGAGAGCTGGATCCAGCTTCTTCCCTGTGCTACAGAGAGGTGGGGTCAGGAGGCCCGCTTCTGATTCTCCCAGTGGCCAGTCCCTCACTCCCCACTCATTCTAACCCTCCTTGTCACCCAGGAGCCCTTTGCAACCCCTGCACGTGGAGCAGGAGCAGGTGCACCCCTGCACGCCCTCTGTACACCCCCCCCCTGCACGTGGAGCAGGAGCAGGTGCACCCCTGCACGCCCTCTGTACACCCCCTCTCTAGTATCTGTCTCTCGGGCTCCCATCCTTAGAACTGGCCCACAGCCCAGCCCTGGGTGATCTGATGACCAGCCCTGTTCACACGTACTGTTCTCAGGCAACACAACTGCATTTCAACCGGGCCCTTCTGAAAGCAAGGCTGTCCCCCCAAAATGCAGCCCCCACGAGGGGCTGCATGTCTTAAGCCAGGTTTGTGGGGCGCTGCGTGGGTGCACCGCCTATGAGGACCCTTGGATCATACCATGTGGGGGGCTACCTAGTCCCCCCACACCTGAGACCACCCTGATTTCCAAGGCGTTGGGGACAAGGATAAAAGAGAGGGGGCTCCACACTGCGGGGGCGCAGAGTCAGCTCCCTCTGTTTAGCCCAGCACAGCACCAGCTGGCGAGCACACCAGATCCTTCTCTATCCCCCATGCCACCTCCTCCTCTCACCTAAAATGGGAGGAGAGAGGGGGAGGAAATGCTGCCTCTTCCTCCTGTGCTGAATTTATCCTAACTGCAGACCGGCTGCAGAGCTAGGGAGAAGATAAACAGAGAAGTCTAGTTATAATCTTTCCAAATCTCCCAGCGTCCTCCAGCCCACTCCGTTTGCTTCCTACCTTGCTGGAGGAGGAAATCTGCTTCCAGGGCTCCATCCTGTCTCTGAGACCATCTCCTGGGCTGGGGAGGTTCTCCTGCTCCTCGTGGGAGCTCCAGACCCCAGCTGACGCTGTTTCATGTGCTGGGCCTGAGAATCTTGGCAGGTGCTTAGCATTTTCTAACCAGTTCTCACCTTGGCCTTGGCCACCTAGTTAGCTGCTAGTTCACCCTGACCCCCTCCAAGCTTTCTGCAGAGCAATGGGACGTATGGTATTGCCTCACAGCCCCTATGAGGGTGTTGTTGACATAAATGTCAACAGTCTGGATATCCACCAAGTAGAATGTCAGGTTTGGAACAAAGCCAAGGGTGTATAGGACAGGAGGGGAACCTCTGAGGATAGGGACATTGTCTCCTTTCATCTTCATTAGAGCCCGTGGAGAATTAAAAAAAAAAAAAAAAAGCAGTCAGTAATTTCCCTTCTGGAAATTGGAAGAATCTGCATTGAACTCAGGTGTGTGGCTGTGTATTACCCCCAGGCTTGAGTGAGGAGCTGGAGCTGTGAGGGGGCAGGACTGCGGAGCACTGTGGGGGGTAGGAGGTGGGAGGGAGTCCTGGGCCTGCACAGGCTCAAAGGCAGCTGTTCCAGGCCCTGTGACCAGGTCCAGCCCTAGCGGTCCCTGGAGGGGTTGTGATGCCTCCCTGTCCCCCGTGGAGGTGCCCAGTCCCCACAGGACTGGGCTTACGGTGTCGCCTATGGGCCTGGCTGGGCAGACCCTCATGCCTCTGCCTTCTTCGGCTCACTCTGCAGACCTTCTATAATCCTGAGCCACCCCTTCGCCATGCAGCACACCTGCTTCTGCTTAAATCAGCCAGAGTTGGTTTCTGCCGCTTATAGGTGAGAACTTGGGGTGATTCCCCAGGCCTCTGGGGTTCTGATTCCAGAGACTTCCATCCTACTTCTTTCCAAATGCTCTCTGCCAGCCCCAGGCTGGAGTAGACCCCTCCCACTAGACTAACCGAGCACAGCACATGGCAAAGGGGAAGGAGAAAAGCCTCCACATGGAGCAGAATGTAATTGTGACACTCCCACATGCAGAAACCTTGAGCAGACAGAAGCCAGGCTGTGATTGTTAGTCCCCGAAGGCTGTGCCTTCCATGAACATGAGGGCTCTGTGTGAGTGCAGCCCCCTGGGGTGCCCAGGATCCCAGCTTCCTGGCAACATCCCGACGTGTCATCATTCCAGGGGTCTGATTAGCTGTAGAACGTGCGAGTTCCTTGTTCCCAGGATTCATCTGAGTTAACTCTGCTGCTAATTGGGTTTGTATCTGGCAGTGGTGACATCGAAAAAAGGTTTTGTAGTCAATTATGTTCTCCTGGAACGCACGGGCAGGGGTTGTCCTGTCAGCACTGAGGTGGTCTCTACCTTAATGAGCTGGCCCAGACAAAGGCACCAGAGGACATTATTGTCCCTGAGCACCTGTCTTCAGTGGCTGCTGTTGAACAAGAAGTGGAAGGTCTATCTGGGCACCGCGTGAGCCGGCTTTACTGTACTTTCCAGTTGCCTCTTTCCCGTGGAACACAGCTGAATGAGATCAGGTGCGTTCCAGCCACTTTAAAAAAATCGTCCCTGAGGAAATGGAACACGCACATGCTCTTCCTACTGCCAAACGATGGAGGGTTTGGCTTAACTGCACCAAAGCCAGGAAACGGACACTTACGGCCCCCACTAGCCCCCAGAACACAGCCACGTGGCACACACCTGGAGGAAGAGAAATGGAATTCTTCCTGCAAGTTCTTTTTTTGGTCCAGAACAAATCATTCTTCCAATGTTCTAACATCCTGAGCGTGGGTGGAAGCGGTGCTTACTTATGTCTTGTGGGAAAGATGGTGTGTTTATAGAAGAATCCTCTAGCCAACTGGGGTGATTGCGTGAAGGGCCACTGGTCACTCAGAGATCACAGTGAGGCCTTGCCTTTTTTTTTTTCCCTCCTTTTGCTTTGGGTCTTAGTGGGTCAATCTCTCACTTTTTTTTTTTTTTTGAATACTGGGGATTTCCAGTCCTCTGCCTGGAAGAGCTAGAGGCACTTTCCTGTTCACAGAGAAATGGAAAAGCAGGGAAAGTTCCACTTAATGGCTCAGAAACAGGCCACCAGGGCCTGGGAGTGGCCGAGGAGGAAGTGGGGTCTCTCTGAGACAGGCCCCTCTGGGCAGGAGGGGGTCCCTGGGGCAGCGGCCTTCTGAGGAGATGGCTTCAGTTGTAGGCGGTGGCGAGAGTGGGCAAGGCAGCGGTCAGCCGCTGGTGAGGAGGGGCTCCAGGAGGCCCAGCGGCACCCCTGGCCTGAGGTCGGCCTCCAAGAGCCCATGACGGGACTGTAAATGCCACACGGTGCGGCCAAGCCACTCCTCTGTGGGAACTGGAACTGCACGTTTCCTGCCTTTCATCTTGCCTGTCGGAGAGGAATCTGTCAGGAGCGGCAAACCACAGCCCTGTCACTGGGGCAAGGGGCAAGGCTGTGGCTCCGGGGCGGCGGGCGGGGGTGCGGGGGGCCTGGGAGTGGGCTGGGCCGCCGAGCAGCCGGCCAGCGACAGTGGAGAAGTGCCTGGGCGGCATGGCGGACCGGGCACCATCTGCCCAGGCCAGGCCAAGCGAGTCCTTCTGCTGGCCGGGGACGGAGCTGATGCTCAGACAAGGTGCGCGGCCTGGGTGGGGACATATGCTGCCGTTGTCAGAGCCAGACGGCCCGTTCTGGGTTCTTTCTGGGTGACGCTGGGAGAGCTGCGCTTCGGAATTTTATCATTAGCTGGGGGGAGCGTTGGGCCGAGCGTTGGGCCCTGCCTTGACCTCCTGCCAGAGTGGATTTTTGGAGAAGAGCCTGGCTTTCGGAAGGGCCGATTCAGAGAGCACAAAGGCACGCCGTGAACATGCCACATGTAATTTTGGGGTGAGGAAACTGAGTTTTAAAACTCGAACATGAGAATCTGTGCCTGCAAGCAAGTTGTGCTCGCCTTCTTCTCCCTGGGGGGTGGCCCAGAGAGCAAGAGGGCACGCCGGCGTCCCGCTCTCCTCCAGGGGAAGAGTTACTTTATTTGAAGTGGGAGAAAATGCAGGACACGATAGACGTGGGATGTCACAGGTCTTTGGAGAGCCAGCACGGCCTGCTCTCTGCGTGTTCTCCTCAGTCCACGTTTGCTTGGTCCCTCCAGCTCCCTACCCTCACCACATCTCCAGCCCCTACACCACACCCATACGCAACACCCCAACCCCTAGGCAGCCAGCTTTTTCTTTCAGCCTCTCCTCCTTAAAGGCATGGGTGTCTTGAGTCCCCTATTAGTGATTCATGCCACACTCCCAGGAAACTCCCTGATGTGTCCCTTAGAATTAACCCAACTGGATTCCCTTGGTCTCACTCTCTTAGCTTACTTCCTCTGAATCTTTCTTTGCCCTCCCTAAGCCATCTGGGAGGTGGCAGACGGTCTCTCTTCATGTCAGGGATGAATTTCCATCTGCAAGGTATCATGGCTCATGCATACGGTACGAGAGAAGGCTCTGGTTTAGGGCAAAAGGGACACGTAAGCCCTGTGTGACTGGGAAGCGGGGATGTTGGCCTCAGAGCCAGGACCCCGCAAACATGCTCTCAAGGTGACAGTTCTAACAAACGCACAGGAGCCTCCTAACCAACACACTAATTAGCTGCCAGAATAGAAACAGATACAGAACAAGCCTCCAAACTTGCCAGTTATTCTCTAGGGAACACACGCCAAGAATTGGTCTCTGAGAAATTGTCTTTTTAAGAGGCAGAGCTTGAGGGACTATCTGGGAAGGGTCAGATCCTTCAAAACTTAACTCAGAATTCATTGAATTAGACCTAGAACTGGCCTGGCTGGAACCAGGCTGTCACAGTCAGATCTCAAATTAGGGACCCCTTATGGTACATTTCTTCCCACTCAGATTTCAGCTTTCAGATGTATCCTGAAAGCTCTCGGGGTAGGAGTAAAGAAAAGGCCAGATAATGGGACAGCTGTTGTTTGTCGAGGACAAGGAGGGGCCTCCTCCCTATCATCCACAGACCCCTCCAGAGTTAGGGCGTCATGCTCAGAAAGGCTCCTCCAAGTCTGCAGGGGCCAGGAGGAGCATGGAACCGAGGGCTCAGGGGCAGCGGTACAAGCATGACGTCGAAGCTGGGAGGCCCCCGGACCCCACCTCATGCCCTCTGAGCTCAGGATCCCCAGCGTCTTTCTTGAAATGAAAAACAGGCAACATAAATAATTTTAAATGCTTCTGAAAGCAATTTTGCAAAAAAATAGAAAAAAGCAGTCTGTACAAAATTGGCACATTGTACGAGCCCATTAAGAAACAAAAAACTGGTTTTATTCCTCGGACATTTCGCACGGATTAGGAAGGGGGGATAAAGGCATTGCATCCCGTTCAGTTAGGAGGCCAGGTGTCTGGAACTGTATGGAATGTCCACATGCCCTCTGAAGAGCACTATCTCCTATTCTGAGGGAGGACGTCACACGTGGGCTGGCTCCTTCACCCGGTAGTGACGTTTCTCAGAGTGGGGCTTCTCCAACCTGTCTCCTGGTGACACTCCAATGGCAGAGGAGGGTGAACGCATCCCCATGGGGCCGAGGAACTGCTCAAAGACAGGGTGACAGCACCTATCACCGCTGAGCTCTTGCAGCTCAAGACACCCACGTGAATTTTGCATTTGTATTTATTTTCGCAGAAAAATCTTGCTTTAAATTCTTCATTGGTTGGACCCAGTCCGCAGTCCTGGGAGAGGGCCACATGAAGACAGGCACTCAAAGCCTGGACTAGTCCAACGGCGGGAGCTCGCTCATGGCTAGGACAGGACCTGAGCAAGGCTGCGTTGCCCACAGTAGGCAGGCTGGGGAGGAGCAGGAGGTGCTAAAGCCTGGTCTTCATTCATGGTAAAGCCTCAGGCACTGAGAGGTGGGAGGTGCCATGGCCAGGCCAGGTCTTTTTACCTCAGAGAGCTCCTGCCCAGTGCAGTCTTTGCTGAGGGAGGAGGAAACTTCCTTTATGGCTCCGCCCACTTTCAGCTGGTGCAGGATTTTCAGGATCTCACCTAACAGGATAGGTCCCGTTCCCTCGAATTAGAGGTTTTCTTTTCCTTCTTCCGATAGTCCTTAGAGTTTCTGTCTAACCACAGAGGATGTAGACAGGAGATGGGAGCAGTAGGCTTTGTCCTGCCTCACCTGGTGGCTTGGTGGGGTCACATCCCATCACCCTCCCAGGACCAATGTCAACCTGTTTTTTGCTCAGCATCACCGGCTGGCTTCTGGCTGGAATTCTGACAGCTAAACAGACACACTTCTTGGTTTACAAGTTGTTATTCTATCACTGTAAGTATTAGTCAACATTTGGGTTTTAGTCATAACATAACTAATGCATAATATTTTTGCTTCACAGCAAATTAAATAAAGAATTGGCAGCACATTAAATAAATGGTTAAATTAATTTTTTTTCCTCCAAGTCTTCAAGTAAAATTGAAGTTCCAGACAGATGCACATATCTATCTGGGAGCTCCAGCTACCCCCCCTGAAGTCCCTCTAATGTGCCCAGAATTGTGACAAATGAGGCAGAACCACTAACGCCTTAGGTCAGCACATAGAACAAACACATAGATGTCGGCAACTTAAACAGTACCGATTGTGGCCATGCAACAGGCTAATGTCCTTAAAGTTAGTATGACAGATAAAACAGTGCTTGAATAGAATTCAGTCTTGGCTAGCCAATCTTTAAAAGTCTAGCTAGCTAGCAATGAAGCTGACCAATGCTTTAATTTGTCCCAAGGCCTCTATAACAAAAAGATAAGGTAAGACTCCTGAAACGTTCAAGAGCATCCCAACTGTCTGTCAATGAACTACAGAATACTAAATAATTCTGTCCGTGGTGCAGGAACACACAAGGCCATGCTGCTCATGTCTAATTAGCTAAATGGTCCCAAAACCAAATTAAGAAGTACTTAAGAAGATAATGAAAATGAGTCTGGAAACGAGATAACCATCGGTCACTACACGTGGAGATTTAACTTCCCATATCATAAGCCTGCTTTCACTAAAGAAACCCGCTCGTTCATGTCTTTATCGGTTTTTGAACTAGACCAGAGGATGTTTTGGATTCGTGTCATAGGCAGAAGCCTCGTGGTGTACTTCACTGGTGTATCAGAAATTCTCTTTGATTTTTGCCAGATTTTTACCCTGCAGGACTCAGAAGGTTTTACTTACTTTGGAAAAGACAAAGGGCTGACCCCAAGATTACTAGCTCTTTGATAGTGGGCCGCTTTTTAGACAAAGGGATGTCTGAGGCTTTGTTAGAATCGTGCCCCAATGATTAGGGGACAATTGAGGAAAAAGGGAGGACTTGATTGAAAAATTCCAGCACTATTTTTTTTTAAATATTTTATTTATTTATTTGACAGACAGAGATCACAAGTAGGTAGAGAGGCAGGCAGAGAGACAGGAGGAAGCAGGCTTCCCGCCGGAGCCCGATGCGGGGCTGGATCCCAGGACTCTGGGACCATGACCTGAGCCAAAGGCATTGGCCCAACTCACTGAGCCACCCAGGCACCCCTCCAACGCTATTTTTGAATTCCTTATATTGTCTGCCTTACGATATTCTGAGAGGCATCACAAACTTCTCTTTGGCAACTTTTATTTTATTTTATTAAAAGATGTATTTATTTGACAGAGAGAGAGAGAGAGCGAGCACAAGCAGGGGGAGGAGCAGAGGGAGGAGAGAGAGAGAGAGAATCTCAAGCAGATTCCCTGCTGAGTGTGAAGCCTGACACAGGACTCCATTTCAAGACCCTGAGATCACAACTGGAACCAAAACCAAGATTCAGACACTTAATTCACTGTGCCACCCAGGCGCCCCTTCTTTGGCAATTTTTAAGGTGAAAGGATTATTGCTCCCCATTTTTCACTGTGTGATAAATACAGTCAAAACCCAGCAAAACAGAAGGTTTCGAAGGCTACATACGGTTACTGACCTGATCACATTTCTTGCACCAGTGCATTCATTCCACTGAAAAAAACAGAAAATTTCCATAGTGAAAAATGCATGCAAATGCAAGGTGAAAAATAATGTGTAGGTAACCTATTTTACCAAAAGGATCGTGGCTTTGAGGAAAATAATCAAAAAATGAAATTTAAAAATGTAAAGCCATGTCTCTGCTGAGATAGACATTATACAATACTGTAATATTAGTGCAAGTTTTTTCTGAAGTGAATTCTTTATTAGTTTATTTTTTATAATTCCTGTCACTGTGTCAATAGCAGAACATTCTTGGTCCCAATTAAAACTAATTAAAAGTTATTTAGGGAACACAAGTGAATAACAATGTTTAACAGTTAGCACCTCTCAGAATAGAAACTCAAGCAGCTGACAAAATGGAAGCTGAAAAACATTCATGGTTTTGACTCTCCCAGATCACAGCAAAAACTGGTTTGCTTACATAACCGGTATAAACCCAGGATCCTACATGGTCTAGTCTTGGCACTTGTTCAGACCTGCAGAAAAATATAATTGAAAACAATTCGAATTTTTCTGTCTCTTGAGAAAATGCCAAAGGTAGGAGTGTGTTTTAAATACCCAGCAAACTCCTTAAAGATACTGTTTGCCCCTGTCTCTTGATGCCTGGTTCTCTGATGGGCTCTCTCGATTCTGTTTCCCCTTATGCGCCGGAGACCCAGCCTGAGCCTTCTCTCCCACTCCCTGTTTTCTCTGCCTCTGTTCTTCATCTGTCCTTCAGCCTGGCCTCCCAGGCTTCTTTAGTTTTCCTTCCAATTGTAGTTATCCAGTAGCTGTGTGACAAAATTCAAAACACGCCCCTCATTCCAGGCAGGGGCAGGGGTACACGTTAGAATCTGTATCCCTCCCGTTGTTTTTGTGTCTCAGAACGAGAAGCCGGCTGCAGAAGAATTTTGCCACAGAAGCAGTCAAGTGGCTAGACCCCGGAACTTCAGGGGTCAAGGCCCTGCTTCAGTTCCCGCAAGCTTTGCTTTGTCTCACAGCCATCGCTCACACTTGGCCGTGACTCTGCGGTGTCAGAATGACCCAAGATGATGTGTGCTGCGAGAGGATTCTCAGATGTTTATTTCTTCTTATACTCTATATGTTTATAAAATCTTTCACTTAAGCATTCCTTTTGTTTTCTTAAGCTTTTCTTTTATTTATTTTTAAAGATTTTATTTATCCATTTGACAGAGAGACCATAAGCAAGACAAGCTGTAGGCAGAGGGAGAGGGAGAAGCCGGCTTTGCACTGAGCAAGGAGTCCGATGTGGGGCTCCATCTGAGGACCCTGGAATCATGACCTGAGCCGAAGGCAGCTGCTTAACTGACTGAGCCTCCCACCTTCTCCCCTCCTTCCCTTCGCTTGTGGCCACCTCTGAGGGGCTTCTCGGAGCATACTTTCGACTAAAAGTGTGCAGACGGAGCAACGTGACTAGAATCAGAAACAGCAGACTCTTGTTCTGGAAAGCTCCACTACTTATGAACTAAGTGGTCTTGGCCACCATGACAAGACACCCACTAGGTTGCTGTGCCAGGGAACTGGTACACACTGGGTTCTCCACAAATGGGATTTCCTTCCTATCATTAATCTCAAGGGAACCAAGGAGAGAGTAAAGGTGGATGAGGGCAAATCCATCCCTTCCACTGGAAAAAAGCAGCAGCAAGATGGGGTAGACCCATGGTGAATGGACCATGGTCAGATTACGTAAATGCCTCTGAGGACCTACCACAGACTGGTAGACTACCACAGACTGGTAGAAATAAAATCTTAAAAGAAATAAAGAAAAGAAATAAAATCTTAAAAATTATATTAAATCAAATACATTTTTCATTCTTTGACACAGAGTTCCTTGAAAATGCAAATCCTGTAACATGGAAACCAGTCTGTGGTAGTCTACCAGTCTGTGGTAGGTCCTCAGAGGCATTTACATAATCTGATGATCCAGCACGATTGGATGAAAGTATCAGCTGGGGGCGCCTGGGTGGCTCAGTCGGTTTGGTGTCTGCCTTTGGCTCAAGTCATGATTCTGGGGTCCTGGGATTGAGCCCTGTGTTGGGGGCTTCCTGCTCATTGGGGAGCCTCCTTCTCCCACTCCCTCTGCCTGCTGCTCTCCCTGCTTGTGTGCTCTGCCTGTCAAATAAATAAATCTTAAAAAAAAAAAAAAAACCCAGCCTGTGCACCTGGCACTGAACTGGGCTGGGAAAAAAAAAAAAGAATTAACATAAACTGATAATTTCAGACAGACTAAGACAATGACAGAAGCAGGTCTCTTGATGCGAACAGATAAAATCTGGGAGCCTGAAGAAGTCTGGATTTTCAAATGCAGCTTTTTGGCTCTGAGCTGTCCAGCACAGAGTTCCTTGAAAATGCAAATCCTGTAACATGGAAATGCAGAGTTGGACTCTCTCAGGGGCTGAGAACTGACCCCTCTTTCTTGACACTCCTGAGGGGAGACCACTGGTCTAGGGTCCCTGAGAATGTACCCGAGCAGCCTGCCTCCAGGGAAGGAGCCCGCCAGGCTGGCCTGCAGGGCATTTCCGGTTGATGGTCCCCACAGAGCCCAGAGACAGCAGGCAGGACGCCAGCCCAGGCAGTGGTCCCAGCCAGAGGGCCTCGGTTGCTCGGCGGCCACTTAAATAGCCTACTGTTGCCACCTGCTGGCCACTTCAAGAACTGCTCAGCATTGGAAAAGGGAGGATTTGTTTGGCGGCTAGGTGGCCAGGCTTCTGAATAGACATGCAGACTCAGTGTTTTCTCCAAAGATGACCTGGGGAGGATCTATTACCATTCCACTCATTAAGCCACACAAGAAGGTGGACTTTTATAAAAGTGATAGCCTCATCCGTGCATGATTTAGTCGATGACAAACACATTTATTGCTATAAACTGGGTACCCTGCAAGGCACTCGGGGTGACTGGAAGTCACACGTCACTCTACCCCCACATGACATTATCCAGGGCGATCTTCTACCCTAATCACTGAATTAGGCTTTACATTTCGTCATTCACTCATGAGCCCCTACCAACTGAATGACTACTATAATGGCAGGTTCCAGGCAAGAAGCGGTGAGCAGAAACAGGTACTGACTCCCTGCTCGTTGGTCCGCTGTCTAGAGGAGAGACAGACACTAATCAGATCATCACACAAATAAATGTAACAGTATGCAATAGGTAGAATACAAAGTAACCGCAATAAAGGGTTAGTCTAAATGACTTCGATCCATTCTGGAATGGAAATTTGGGCTATTTGATATGCTTTAAAATTATCTAAAATGTTTCATTTGGGATGCCTGGGTGGCTCATTTGGGTAAGCATCTGCCTTCAACTCGGGTCATGATCACAGGGTCCTGGAATCGAATTCTGCATCAGGTTCCTTGTTCAGCGGGGAGTCTGCTTCTCCCTCTCCCCCTGCCTGCTGTTCCCCCTGCTTGTGCTCTCTCTTTTTCTCTCTCTCTCTGGCAAACAAAGAAATAAAATCTTAAAAATTATATTAAATCAAATACAATTTTCATTCTTTGACCCAGCACTTCTACTTTCAGAGATTATCCCAAAGCAACAATCAGAAAATTGGACTTAATTCGTAAGGATGTTCCCTGTATGATTGCTTACAAAAGTGAAAAAGTCAAAATAAAAAAGGCAACCATTCAAAGAGCCAATGAGAAAGGGTTGGTTAAACAAATTATGGTACCCTCAAAAACCAGAATATTCTGGAGCCATTAAAAATAACAATGTAGAGGGGCTCCTGGGTGGCTCAGTTGGCTAAAAATCTGCCTTTGGCTCAGGTCATGATCCCACGGTCCTGGGATTGAACTGGGTTCTCTGCTCAGCATGAGCCTGCTTCTCCCTCTCCCTGCCACCCTCCCTACTTATGCATGCTCTCTCTGTGTCAAATAAATAAAATCTTTAAAAAAAAAAAAGTAGAGCCACACTATTTGACTAAGAACATGTTTATTATATACATTGTAAGTTATGGAAAGGTATGTATGGCAAACCCCCATTTGGAAAACATTTTTGTGGGTGTTTCTTCGAGCTCCCTACTACATAATCAATTTATTTGATTGTCACTGTTGGAGCATTATGATCATCATGCAAATATGCTGTTATTTTCCCCACCCCCTACCCCACAAAAAGGGCATACAACACAAAACCTTCTGTTGGCTCTATTTCTTCACCACCTCATTTGTTACCCCTTTTGTAAGGTCACTCCACCTGCTCCCCTCATACACCTACTCCAGTCAGGTTTTGTATGTGTCAAGGTCACCAGAGGCCTCCATGTTGCTAAACCCAGAGGCATTTCTGTCCTCCTGCCATGGGCTCCCCCAACAGCATTTAACACAGCAGCCCCTCCCGCCTCCTTGTGTGAGTTCTTCCTCTGGCTTCCAGGACCCCACCCTCCGGGATCTCCTGCCTCGTTGGTTCTGCTTTCTCAGGCTTTCCTGCCTTCCTCCTCTTCTTCCCAGCTTTTTTTTTTTTTTTTTTTAAAGATTTTATTTATTTGAGAGACACAGAGAGAGCATGACTGGAGGGGAGGGGTCGAGGGAGAGGAAGAAGCAGACTCCGGATTGAGCAGGGAGCCCAATGCAGGGCTGAGATCATGACCCAGAACCCTGAGATCATGACCTGAGCCAAAGGCAGATGCTTAACTGACTGAGCCACCCAGGCGCCCCTCTTCCTGTTTTTAATGTTAGTTCTCTTCTCTTCCCTGCCTATACTTACTGCTTTGACAGTATCCAGTCATGGCTTTAAGCACCATCTGCCCTCGCCTAGACCTCTCCCCTAATCTCCTGACTCATAAATCTGACTGCCTACTCAGGTTTCTCATAGACATTCCAAACTCAGTGTGTCCCTAATGGAACTTATGACCCTCCCTCCCCATTTAACCTGCTCCGGCCACAGACTTCCTTAATCCACTTGTTCGCGCCTAAATCCTTCCCAGTGCTCAAGCCAGAACCCTGCAAATCATCTGCAATCATCATCCTCTCTTTCTTTCGTATCCAGATCCAATCCTTTGGGAAATCCTTTTAGCCCTGGGTCAAAATATATTTCCCAAATCCAATGACTTCCCATCACCCTCCCTGCAGCCACTATGGTCCCATCTGCCCCCACCTACCCCCTGGATTACGGTAGTAGCACCTCCCTTGTCTCCCCTACAGCCTCTCGCCACCACAGCAGCTAGAGTGATCCTTTAATGATGTACGTCAGATCATGTCACTCTTGGTCAAAACCCCGCAGAGGTTCCCAGTCTTGCACGAGTAGAAATCTACAAGACACACTGTGTTCTCTCTTTCCCGGCTGCTCTCCGACATCATCTCCTAGGCATCTTCTTGTCTCTCTTCTCTGGCCTGGCTGGCTTCCTTGCAATGTCAGGAGTACACTGGTCCACTTCCCTTAGGGACTTCTGTTGCTGTTCACTCTTGATGGAGTGTTCAACCCAGAGATATCTGCACCTCCTTCAAGTCTGCTCAAATGCCTCACCTTGTGCTTCCATGCTGTTCCCCTCTCTAGCCATCCTGATTCCCCTCACCCTGCTCTACCTTTCTTTTTTCCATTGCATTTTCACGGTAAGATATGAAACAATTTATGTTTAAATTATATATATGTACACATATTATATATGTAATTGTTTATTTTCTCTAACTTAGAATGCATTTTTCTTGAGGAACAGAAATCTTCATCTGTTTAATGATGTATCTCAAATGCCTAGAACTGTGCTTGGTTCGTAGTAATGTCCAAGAAAAAAAATTTAACTTAAAAAAAATTTTTTTAATGTATTTATTTGAAAGAGAGAGCACAAGTTTTCAGAGTAGAAGTGAAAGACAGAGGGAGAGGGAGAAGCGAACTCCCTGCTGAGCAGGCAGCCCAACACGGGGCTTGATCTTAGGCCCCCGGGATCATGACCTGAGCCAAAGGCAGAAGCTTAACTGATTGAGCCACCCAGGCACCCCAGCTTTTTTTTTTTTAAGTAATACCGACACCTGAAGTGGGGCTTGAACTCACAACCCTGAGATCAAGAGTTGCATACTCTACTGACTAGTCAGCCAAGTGCCCAGAAAACATATTTATAATAAATGAATTTCACAAAGTATATGTATATCAAAATCATCACATTGTGTATTTAAAATATCTTATAATTTTATTTGTCAATTATAACTCAATAAAGCTGAAAAAAAGATTAATATTCTCCTGAAAGTAGCATTTCCTTAGTAGTGGTTAATCCATGAAAGCCTATAAATTAAATAAACTCTTGACTTTAAGTAACATAAAGTAAGGATCTGGGATAGTGAAAAATAAGTAGATAAATGAATGCAGGTAAAGGGTCTGAACAGATAAAAACTAACCCACTAACCATGAAAATTTCTGGTTGGAAGGATAATGGATAAACATTGTTCTTGTTCATTGGTTTTTAATTTTTCTACAATAAATTTGAATTACTTAAATATACATTTTGGGAAAAAATAGGTTTACTACTGAGGATAACAAGTTTTAATTAATTATTTTTTAGTCTATAGTTTCCACTGTTCGCCTATAGAAGAGAACTGGTAAGATGGTAGAAATGTGGGAAAGGCACCCATTTACATTATTGTGAAGACATTACGAAGCTCCTGCCCAGATAGCGGGAGAAGTTCTGTCTTGATTTGAGTTCCCCCAGAAGCAGAGCCTGTAAGGGGTCTATCTGGGAGGTACAGGGTGAACAAAGTGAGACAGAGAAGAGAAGGAAGCCAATAAAGGGAGGGCTGTCCAGCCATTTCCACCGCGGGCAGTGGGGAGTCCATCACAGATGAACTCTGAGTCAAGCACAGAGTGTGCCTCAGTTGCCCCATCTGATGGGTGAGGAAACTGGGGTATCTGTCTACCTACCACGGTGGAGGGCTGTTTCCGGAGCCATTCATGCTCTTACATTTCTAGCTTGTCCCATGTATTCCTGTAGCCAGAAAAACAATCCCTGGGGCAGCTGTTGGCAGTAAGCAGAGCTTTCAGAGTAGAAGTGAAAGACAAGAGGATATGGGGCAGGCGAGCGAGGGCCCCGAGAGGGTCTGCAATGGTTCCTTGATTAGACCCTGACTTTGCTCTGGGGAGGAGCTCCCTTCTCTGTTGTTCCCTGTGGTTCCTCGCTGGGCCCCTGCAGGTCTTGCTTGTGCATTCACGTCCATGACCACATCTCAAGTGGGCAGCCGGGATAGTGCCCTCTCTGGGAGCCTGTGCAGCTGTTGTAGCATGTTTGGGCATCCAAGGACTGTTTAAATGTCTGAACAACCCACTAGTTTTTGTAGTCTGGGTTCAAGAACTCTTTGACAATACAATTCCTCCCAACACTTAGTGAACTTCTGAAATATTTGTTTTCAGTGATTTCCATGTGCCAGTATGCACACATAAGGTCCTTTATTAGACCTAACTCTCAAGCCAGATTTACTTCTTTGCATTCTAACCCCCATGCCTCTCTCCTTCAACTTAATGGCAACCATCTTGAAGCTACCTGGGAAAAACAAAAAACAAAAAACAAAAAACCATCTTGAGTGTGAAGAAAGCATCCTTAAACTGCAATCGTAAAACTACCTGCTTAAAAAGAAGTTTTAATGGGCTTTTGTTGCTCAAAGGCTTTTTTCTATGTTATCCACTTATATTTTGGGAATCAAAGCAGAAGCCTCCAAATTTCTGGACTCATTGTATTCCCTTTCATGTTTCCTCTTAAAGCAGCTGATTCTTGCCTGAGCTTGACTCTTATGCGACACACTAAGCAAAGCAAATAAGAACCAATGTGCACGATTTTGGGGTTTTCCAACTTCTTTTAGAACCATGGCTCAGTAGACATTTTGCTCACCAAGTAACTGAGGACAGCAGTTTTATTAAATAATTTGCTGTTACATAACATGGGTTTTCTTCTTGTCAGCCTCTAATACCAATTTTCTTGCCTTCCTCTACAATGCTATATATTTTAGGGTTTATTCTTAGTCCCAGGACCCCAAGAAAAGGAGTAAATTTTGTACTAATACAAATAACACTAGCTACTCTATTAAACAAACAAACAAAACAAGAATTTCAATGGCTTAACCCAATGAAAGTTTTGTTTTCACTCACGAAATAGAGCTGCGTGGTGACAGGTCAGTGGGTGCCCTCCTCCACAAAGTCAGTCAAGGATCCAGGATGTTGTAAGCAAAGTCACCTCCAACATGTGGTTTCCAAAAGGGTCATGTCCATTCCAGCTAGTCAGAAGACTAAAGAGCATGAGGCTTAAAGATGGCAGAGCTGGAGGAGTCTGAGCTCATCTCATCCCATGTGTACAACTAGATAACACTCACATCAGTGTAAATAAACCAGAAAATGACTGGTAAACAGACTCTCCACAGCTAAACGTAGAGAAAAATCCACATCGAAGAGGAGAGGAAGGGCAAAGATGTGTTGTGGGTCAAAAGGGCCCTTGCAATTGGCCACAAAAGGGAGAGATGCTGCTGGCATGGAGAGAGGAGAGAAACAGACCCTCACCCCAGGGACCCCAGCACCCCAGGCACAGCATGTGGAAGATGAATCCCCATAACATTCGCCTTTGAAGGCCCAAGGGACCTGGCTTCATGAGTTTTTTTAATAATCAGTGGGACTTAACACCTGGAACTTTAAAAATCATTGAGCTTGGGGTGCCTGGGTGGCTCAGTGGGTTAAAGCCTTTGCCTTCATCTCAGGTCATGATCTCAGGGTCCTGGGATTGAGCCCCACATTGGGCTCTCTGCTCAGCAGGGAGCCTGCACCCCCAAACCCCCGCCTGCCTCTCTGTCTACTTGTGATCTCTGTCAAATAAACGAACAAAATCTTAAAAAAAAAAAAAATAAGTGAGCTTGGCTCTGACAGAGCCAGGAAAGTGATAGGAAACTGAGTGCCCACCCTTAAAGAGGCAGCAAAACAAACAGTCCTGTGGAAACACAGCAGTTAGAAAATGCCTGGGGTATATAGGAGGGAGATTTGTTTACTAATCTCACAGCATGTGCTAGAGAGGCAGGGAAGTTTGGGAGATACACAGACACTTGCGGGAACCAACAGAATGCCAACACTTTCCACCTAGCTTGCTAATAGTTCACCCTGCGCCTATGCTCTCCTGCAGACTTGTCCCCTCCACCTCAGCCTGGGCAATTTTCCCAGGCAGATGCAGTTCTCCTCCCATCAGGCACCAGGTAGACCTTCTGGCATTGCACGTCCTGCCCCCAAGTTCTCCTGCAGACCTGCATCCTCCAATACGCCTTTGGTCAAAGCCTATCTGAAGCAGTGTCACAAGGCGTGCAGTGTGCAAGCAGCCCTTGCAGGGGCCAGAACCACTCCATAGTGACTCCTGCCCTAGGCAGAGGGGAACATAACCACACACACCAGTCAGACTGTAGCCCCAAGAGTGGGCTGGGAACCAACAGTTGATCTGTTTGCAGACCTGGCCCACCCACAAAAGCATCTCAGAGGACAACACAGGGAGGGTTCCTTGCATTTTGGGGCTACTGCATCTCTGGCAAACATCTGGTCTGACTTGACTAAAGCCCAAAATGGCCCCAGACTGGTCCACTAAAAACACAGGGACCAAAACCTATCCACAACAGTCAGAGAGTCATCACAGACACCTGGACTGAAGGCAAATACAACTCAGCCACATGGTAAGATGCACACAACACACATGGGAGAAACCCCTGAAGTGCCAGGTTCACTAGACATTGTACTTCAGGGCACCACAGGACCTCTTTTTCATAAGGCCACTATTTTTAAGAGCAGGAGACACAGCTGACTTTCCAAACACAGAAACAGACACAGAAAGTTAGACAAAATGAGGAAACAGAAGAACATGTCCCAAATGAAAGAATAGGACAAAATCACAGCAAGAGAGCTAAATCAAATGGAGACAAGTAATATTCCTGATAATTTCTTTTTAAGATTTTATTTTTAATTAATCTCTACACCCAACATGGGGCTTGAACTTACAACTCTGAGATCAAGAGTTGCATGCTTTTCCAACTGATCCAGGCTGGTGCCCCAGATAGATAATTTTTTTTTTTTTAAAGATTTTATTTATTTATTTGACAGAGAGAGATGACAAGTAGATGGAGAGAGAGGCAGGCAGAGAGAGAGAGAGGGAAGCAGGCTCCCTGCTGAGCAGAGAGCCCAATATGGGACTTGATCCCAGGACCCTGAGATCGTGACCTGAGCCGAAGGCAGCGGCTTAAACCACTGAGCCACCCAGGCGCCCCCCCAGATAGATAATTTAAATTAATGATCATAATGATACTTACTGGACTTGAAAAAAGAATGGAAGACCTCAGTGAGACCTTCAACAAAGAGACAGAAAACATAAAAAAGAACCAATCAGAGATGAATAACTCAATAACTGAAATTAAAAATACACTAGAAAGAATAGCAGACGAGAGGAAGCAGAAGACCAGATCAATGACCTGGAGAACAGAGTAATCGAAAGCAACCAAGCTGAACAGGAGAGAGAAAAATGAATAATATTAATAAAAATAGACTGAGTACTCAGTGATGTCATCAAGAATAATAACATTCACATTACAGGGATCCCAGAAGAGAGAGAAAAGAGGGCAGAAAATTTATTTGAAGAAATAACAGTTGAAAACTTCTCAAATCTGGGGAAGAAAAAAGAAATTTAGAGACAGGAGACAACAAAATCAACCCAAGGAGATCCACACCAAAACTTTAGAGAAAAGTTAAAATGGCAGAAAGTACTAATAAAGAAAGAATTTTAAAAGCAGCAAGAGAGGGGCACCTGGGTGGCTCAGTTGGTAAACGGCTGCTTTTGGCTCAAGTCATGATCTCATCATCCTGGGATTGAGCCCCACGTCAGGATCCCTGCTCAGCAGAGAGCCTACTTCTTCCTCTCCTTCTGCCTGCCACTCTGCCTACTTGTGCTCTCTCTCTGTCTCTCTGTCAAATAAATAAATAAGGGCACCTGGGTGGCTCAGTGGGTTAAAGCCTCTGCCTTCGGCTCAGTTCATGGTCCCAGGGTCCTGGGATCAAGCCCCGCATTGGGCTCTCTGCTCATCGGAGAGCCTGCTTCCCTTCCTCTCTCTCTGCCTGCCTCTCCGCCTACTTGTGATCTGTGTCTGTCAAATAAATGAATAAAATCTTTTAAAAAATTCTTTAAAAAATAAATAAAATATATATTTAAAAAAACAGTAAGAGAAAAGAAAACGGTTACATAAGGGAAAACTCAATGTTATCAGCTGATTTTTCAGTAGAAATATTGCAGGCCAGAAGAGAGTAGCAGGACAAACAAACAAACAAAACACCAAAAAACCCTGCAGCCAAGAATCCTCTATCCAGCAAAGCTATCATTCAGGGTAGAGGTAGAGATGAAGAGTTTCCCAGGTAAACAAAAGTTAAAGGAATTCACAAGCACTAAATCAGCCTTACAAGAAATGTTAAAGAGGACCCTGTGAGTAGAAAGGAAAGACCATAAGCAGGAAAAATAGGAAGCACAAAAGTATATCTATAAAATTAAGTATATCTATAAAAATCAGTCAAGGGAATCACAAAATAAAAGAATGAAAAGTATGACACCATATATCTAAAAATGGTGGGGAGAAAAATAAAAAGTTAGTGCTTTTAGAATGGGTTCAAACTTAAACAACCATCAACTTAATAGAGACTGCTATAGGCACAAGATGTTACAAATAAACCTGATGGTAGCCCAAGCAAAAACCAGTAATAGATACACGAAAAATAGAAAGGAAACCAAGTATATCACTAATGAAAGCCAACAAACTACAAGAGAAGAGAACAAGAGAAGAAAGGAGCAGAAAAGACCTATAAAAACAACCATAAAACAAGTAACACAATGGCAGTAAGTACATACCTATCAATCATTACTTTAAATGTAAATGTAATGTAAATATAAACTGCTCCAGTCAAAAGACATACAAATGGATAAAAAAACCAGACGCATCTATATGGTGCCCACAAGAGACTCATTTCAAACCTAAAGATACATGCAGATTGCAAGTGAAGAAATTGGCTAAATGGGTGAAAGGTATTAAGGAGAGCACTTTTTGGGTTGAGCCCTGGGTGTTGTATCTAAGTGATGAATCACTAAGTTCTACTCCTGAAACCAGTATTACACTAATTGTCAACTAACTAGAATTTAAGTAAAAATTTGGAAGAATGAATGAATGAATGAATAAAAAGAAAGAAAAAAAAGTGAAGGAATGGAAAAAGCATTTGTCATGCAAATGGAAGTGAAAAGGAAGCCAGGGTAGGAATACTTAGATTGGACAAAATAGAGTTTAAAACAAAGACTGTAATAACAAGAGACAAAGAACACTACATAGTCATAGTCATAGTCATAAAATAAAATTGTTATACCCAATAAGAAGGTATAGCAATCGTAAATATTTATGCACCAAACATGGGAACACCCAAATACATAAAGCAGCTAAAAACAAACATACAGGAAGTAATTGATAGTAACGGAATAACAGTGCAGGACTTTACTGCTCCACTTAAACCAATCATCCAGACAGAAAATCAATTAAAAAAACAGTAGCTTTGGACCAGGAGGACTTAACAGATATATTCAGAATATTCCATCATAATATAGTGGGACATACATTCTTTTCAAGTGCACATGGAATATTCTCCAGAATAGATCATATCTTAGGTGACAAAACCAATACAAACAAGTTCAAAAAGACTGAAGTCATACCGTGCATCTTTTCTGACCACAACATTATGAAACTAGAAATCAACCACAAGAAAAAATCTGCAAAGAACAGAAATACACGGAGGTTAAATAACATGCTACCAAACAATGAACGGGTCATCCAAGAAATAAGAGAGGAAATTGAAAAATATGTGGAGACAAATAAAAATGAAAGCAAAACAGTCCAAAATCTTTGGGATATAATAAAAGCTGTTCTAAGAGGGAAGTTTGCAGCAATGCAAACCTACCTCAAGAAGCAAGAAAAATTTCAAATAAATAACTGAAAATTATACCTAAAGAAGACAGAGAGAGAAGAACAAACAAAACTCCAAACCAGTAGAAGGAATGAAATTAGATTAGAGCAGAAATAAATGATATAGAAACTAAAAAGAGAGAGAAGATTGATGAAGCCAGGAGCTGGTTCTTTAAAAAGATCAACAAAATTGATAAACCTGTAAACAGACTCATCAGGAAGGAAGAAAGGAAGCAAGCAGGGAAGGAAGCAAGTCAGCCAGCCCACCCAAGTAAACAACATCAGAAATGAGAGAGGAGAAATAACAACTGATACCAGAGATACAAAAGGATTATAAGAAAATGTTATGAAAAATTATATATCAACAAATTGGCCAGCCTAGAAGAAATGGATAAATTCCTAGAAACATAAAACCTCCCAAAACTGATTCGGGAATAAACAGAAAATCTGAACAGAGAGATTACTATCAATGAAATTGAATCAGTAATCAAAAAACTCCCAAGAAACAAAAGTCCAGGACCAGATAGCTTCACTGGTGAATTCTACCAAACATGTATTTATTTATTTATTTAGGTGGAGTGGTTTGGGGAAGAGGGAGAGGGAGACAGAGAATCTTAAGCAGGCTCACCCCAGTACAGAGCCTGAGGCAAGGCTTGATCTCACAACTCTGAGATCATGACCTGAGCCAAAATCAAGAGTTGGAGGTTTAACCAACTGAGGCATTCAGGAGCCCCTCTACCAAAATTTAAAGAATTTTATTATTTTTTTTACAAGATTTTATTTTTTTGATAGAGAAATCACAAGTAGGCAGAGAGTTGGGCAGAAAGGGCAGGGCGGGGGGGGGGTCCTCCTGCTGAAAAGAGAGTCTGATATGGGGCTCAATCCCAGGGCCCCAAGATCATGGCCTGAGCTGAAGGCAGAGGATTAACCCACTGAGCCACCCAGGCACTCCAAGAATTTTATTCTTTAAAGAAAATTAGAGAATTCTATTCTTCTGAAACTATTTGAAAAAAAAAATAGAAAAGAAAGGAAAGCTTCCAAAATCATTCCATGAGGCCCTGATACCAAAACCAGATAGACACTACAGAAAAAGAGAAATATAGGCCAATAACTCTGATGAACATAGAAGCAAAAATCCTTGCAAAATATTAGCAAATTGCATCAAACAATACATTAAAAAAGTCATTCATCACCATCATATACTGAGATTTGTTCTCAGTATACAAGGGTGGTTCAATATTTGCAAATCAGTCAATGTGATACATCACACTGTGATATATCACATCAGTAAGAGAAAGGAGAGGGGCACCTGATGGTTCAGTTGATAGAACGTGTGACACTTCATCTCGGGATTGTAAGTTCAAACCCTGTACTGGGTATAGAGATCACTTAAAAATAAAATCTAAACAAACAAACAAACAAACAAACAGAAAGACAAGAGAAAGGATTAAAACAATATGACCATTTCAACAGATGCAGAAAAAGCATTTGACAAAATACAATATCCATTCTTGATAAAAATCCTTAACAAAGTAGATTTAGAAGGAACATATCTCAACATAATAAAGGCCATTTATGAAAAACCCACAACTAACATCATACTTAATGGGGGAAAACTAACAGCTTTTCCCCTGAGATCAGGAATAAGACAAGAATAAACACTCAGCATTTATTTATTTATTTATTTTTAAAGTAGGCTCCATGCCCAGCCTGGAGCCCAGCATGGGACCTGAACTCACGACCCTGAGATCAAGGTGAGCTGAGGTCAAGTTATCGAGCTGACATTGAGAATCAGATGCTTAACCGCGTGAGCCACCCAGGTGCCCCTGCTCTCACCACTTTTATTCAGCATTGTACCGGAAGTCCTAGCCACAGCAATCAGACAAAAAAAGAAATAAAAGACATCCAAATTGGTAAGGAAGAGGTAATATTTTCACTATTTCCAGATAACATGCTATTATGTATAGAAAACCCTGAAGACTTCACCAAAAAACTACTAGAACTAATAGAGGAATTCAGTAAGGTCACAGGATACAAAACCAATGTACAGAAATCCATTGCATTTCCATACACTAATAATGAAGTAGCAGAAAGAGAAATTAAGAAAACAATCCCATTTTTAATTGCATCAAAATAATAAAATATCTAGGAATTAATCAAGGAGCCAAAAGAGCTATACTCTGAAATCCATAAAACACTGATGAAAGAAAGTGAAGACAACACAAACAAATGGAAAGATATTCCATGCTTATGGATTGGAAGAACACATATTGTTAAAATGTCCATACAACCCAAAGCAATCTACAAATTAAATGCAATCCCTATCAAAATACTAATAGCACTGTTCACAGAACAGATAACATTAAAATTTGTAGGAACCACAAAAGATCCTGAATACCCAAGGCGATCTTTAAAAAGAAGAACAAAACTGAAGGTATCACAATCCCAGGTACCAAGATATAATACAGAGCTATAGTAATCAAAACACTATTTTACTGGCACAAAAAGAGACACATAGAGCAATAGAACAGAATAGAGAGCACAGAAAGACAACCATGATTATGTGGTCAATTTATCTTTGACAAAGGAGGCAAGAATATGCAATGGGAAAAAGTCAGTCTCTTCAACTGGTGTTAGGAAAACTGGACAGCTACTTGCAAAAGAATGAACTGGACCACTTTCTCACACCATACACAAAAATAAACTGAAAATGAATTAAAGGCCTAAATGTGAGGCCTGAAACCATAAAAATCCTAGAAGAGAGGATTTTGACATTGGCCATAGCCATATTTTTCTGGCTATGTCTCCCAAGGCAAGGGAAACAAAAGCAAAAATAAACTATTGGGATTACATCAAAATAAAAAATTTCTGCACAGTAAGGAAACAATCAACAAAACTAAAAGACATCCCACCAAGTGGGGGAAGATATTTGCAGATGACATGTGCAATAAAAAGTTAGTATCCAGAATATATAAAGAACTTATACAACTCAAAAAAACAAGTAATCCAACCAAAAAAATGGGCAGAAGACATGAACAGACATTTCTCCAAAGAAGATATGTAGATGGCCATCAGATACATGAAAAGATGCTCAACATCCCTGGTCATCAGGAAAATGCAAATGAAAACCACAATGAGGGGGCGCCTGGGTGGCTCAGTCAGTTAAGCGTCTGCCTTCGGCTCAGGTCATGATCCCAGGGTCCCAGGATTGAGCCCTGCATAGGGCTCCTTGCTCAGAGGGGTGGGGGGGAGCCGCTTCTCTCTCTGCCTGCAGCTCCCCTTGCTTGTGTGTGCACGCCTCTCTCTCTCTGGCAAATAAATAAAATATAAAGATGAAATGAAATAAAATAAATTAAAAAAACAAAAAACAGAACCACAATGAGATATCATCTCACACTGGTCAGAATGTTTAAACAACAGCAACAACACAGGAAACAAGTGTTGGTGAGGATGCGGAGAAAGGGGAACCCTCTGATACTGCTGGTGGGAATGCAAGCTGGTGCTGTCACTGTGGAAAACGGTATGGAGGTTCCTCAAAAAGTTGAAAATAGAGCTACCCCATGATCTAATAATACCACTCCTGGGTATTTACCCAAAGGATGCAAAAACACTAATTCAAAAACATACATGCGCCCCTATGATTCTTGCAGCATTATTTACAATAGCCAAATTATGGAAGCAGCCCAAATGTCAACTGACTGATGAATGGATAAAAAAGAAGTGGCATATACACGCACGGAATATTAGTCACAAAAAAGAAGGACGTTTTGCCATTTACAATAACATGGATGAATCTAGAGGGTATAACGCTAAGTGAAATAAGTCAGTCAATAAAAAGAAATAACATACAATTTCACTTATATGTGGAATTAAGAAACAAAACAAATGAACAAAGGGGAGCAAGCAGAGACAGATCCCCAAAACCGGCTCTTAACTGTAGAGAACAGATGGTCACCTGAGGGAAGATGAGTGGGGGCATGGGTGAAAAAGGTGAAGAGTACGCTTACCACGAGCACTGAGTAAAGAGTTGTTGAATGACTATATTGTACACCTGAAACTAATTAACACTCTATTAATGACCCTAGATACTTTCTTTTTTTAAAAAAATATTTTATTTATTTTTTGAGAGAGAGAGAACATAAGCAGGGGGGAGCAGGAGCAGAGGCAGAGGGAAAAGTAGACTCCTCCCCACTAAGCAGAGAGCCCGATGGCGGTCTCCATCCCAGGACCCTGAGATCATGACCTGAGTCAAAGACAGATGCTTAACCAACTGAGCCACCCAGATGCCCAATACTGGATACTTTAAAGTTTTTAAAAAAAAAATAAGACTAGGAGGGCATGGACACATGTCCTCTCATATGCTGAGAGGTTTGTGAGGCTCAAAATTTCTCCTCACATTTTATTTTCTAGAATTCAGTCACATGGCTCCATCGAGATTCTCCTAAGCCGTCAGAGTGCAATACTCTGGAAAGGAGAGAACCAGTTTTTTAGTGGTTAGTGAGCTGATCTCCCACAACTTAAACAGAAAAAAATGTAAATCATGTCCATGTGCAGTTCTCTCCTGTACCTTCCAAAAATTTTCTCTAATGACCTACTTGGACCCACTAGAATGGGCAGAGTGGTCAGGATGCTGTCCTTGGACTTGACATGAGGGACTTTCCTCACCTGATTCAATTTGGGAAAAAGGAAGGAACAGGCAGGGTCTCTTTAAACAACTGCTTCCTTTCCGTTTTGGTACAAATACTCTTCAGCTGAGCAATTACTAACTTCTGGCTTTTAGGGTGGTGGTTGTTTATTAACAAAGAAATTATAAAGTTGAACCATTCTTCCCTGAGCGAGAGTAGAGAGAGAATGGACGAAGAGAGGAGGAGCCGGAACAAGTGCTCACTCAGTGGGACACTTTGTCGCTCATTATGCTTCACTTGAATGACCGTCCTTGGGAGGCAGGCAGTTAGCTCCTGCTAATGGCGCACCACGGGACGGGTATTGCCTAGCACAAGAGACAGAGGCAGGAACGGCCGCTCCAGGGGCCAATAAAACCAGTTTTATGGAAGAATCCATCTTTGTTAAAAACCAAACCCAAGCAAACGTGGAATTCCCCGACAGGAGAAGCAGCGCCAACTCCAGTCTTCTCAAACTCATTCCGCCCGAGAGCCCCATGTCCTCTCAGCCTACAGTGAACCAGAGCAAATAAACTGTCCTGTGTGTAGAATGTGGACCTCGTGATTCAGGGTGATCAGGGTCTTACACAAAGAGCTGACGACCTACTCAGACTCGGGGACCCTGATCCAAATCAATCCACCTAGATGAGGGTCTGGTTTATACAAAAAGGAGGGGGTTGCTCACCAGTTGAAAGAATTCATTCCCTACTCCACATTGTCTTTTTATTATTAAACCTAACTCATGGTGCATTTAAAACCCAATGCGGTTCACACGCAACTCGCCAAGGGTCTATCAGTTATGTAAAGCGGGGCACCCTGTAATACTGGGAGGCCCTCGGCGAATCCCTGGGCTCCAGGGCTCTGGGCAGCCCAGCTGTCCCTGCCATGAACAGGTGGTGTAAGACAATAGCTCCGCTGAGCCGACTCTCTTTCCAAAGCCTCCAGCAGCCAAGCTCCCAGCCAGAGACGTTTTGCAAGCAACACGGCCACCCCTCGCACACCAGTCCACACCAGCGCCCACAGCCTATGGAGCCCCGGCCGTTCATCCTGCTCCTCGGGCTCTGCTCAGGTAAGTGCCAGGGCTGAGGGGCTCTCCTGTGAGGCTGAAGCATTAGCCGTCCCCAGGGACCAGGGTCTTGCTTCCTCCTGGGAACACAGGATGGCAGGCCTTCATCAGCCTGAGGCTCTTCGGTCAGTTCTCTGGTTGGCTTGATTCGGTTTGTGGATGATTTCTGGTTTGTGTTATTCAGTGAAACTGGAAGCTGCCTGGTCAGAGGCTACAAAGTAGACATGCAGGCCCCTCCTGCCACCAGGGCCCGGCGTCCCCTCACCCATATGATCAGACTAGCACCCCTGTGACCATCCGAGAGCAACCATAGGGACTTGGAGTGACATCTTATAATTACAATTTGGGTAACATTCCTTTTACTACTCTGGCAGAATTCTGATGATGAAGAGGCCTGATTGACAGCTGCATGTGCAGGAGAGAGAAACCTATTAATAATTGTAACTAAGCTCTTTCCGTAAGAGATTAAATATTTGGTCTTTTTTTTTTTTTTAACTTTAGCAGTTTAAAAAAAAAAGTTCGTATGAATGCACTTCTGCCCTACTCTTTCACTCTATGTAGGTTTGAGTTGGAATTGAAACTATAAAACCTTGCACAGCCCTTGACCTGCATTCCCCTCCGGAATGTGTCAGCACACAGCAGCTGAAACGCTATCCTGAATCCCAGACTTCCGGTGGGGGGAAGTAGGGGATGTGTGCTGATGGCTTCATATAAAAGTTTACTGGTGATATCATCTCACCTGAGAAATAAGACGGCTGACAGAGTGTGATGTCTCTTCTCTAATACTGCTCTGACACACACAGACCTTCTGGGCAAAAAACGTAAACAGCTTTATTGGTAAGGTTTTCCAAGAGCGGAGTTTGGGGAAATAGCCCAAGCTCAGATAAATTACAGCCTGTGGGATTTGGACTTGATCCAACCAAAACTGGCTTGTGGTAGGGCGGTGTGTGTGTGTGTGTGTGTGTGTGTGTGTTTGCACGCACATGTGTGTACGTGTGTGCACTTATGCGCCTGCAGACACTACACTCAATGAAAATTCTTAAGTGATGAGCTTACACATGAAAATCCTTAAATGATCTCTCAGGACACCAAAGGCCTCTGGAAAACGCATGTTTACCTATCTAAAAAGTTATGTGATGTATACTTAGACCAAACCTAGAGTTTCCTGGTATCAATTCACATAGGGGCTCACAGAAATTTAGAGCGAGATCAGGCAGTCCCACAACTTCAATTTGTTATTACAGGGAATCTGAGGCTGAAAGACATGAACTGACCCGCCTGGGGTCACTTAGCTTACGAATGTTGGAATGTGGCCAGTTGGAGACTGTCTATGATGTGCCTCGTCAGAAAACCCAGCCTGAAATTGCCAAAGGTAGCAAGATGTACAGAGCCAGGTTGAGATAAGAATTAGCCAAAGTGACTGGTACCATTTCAGAATTCCTTTCGCCCAATCCAGCAGGCTGTTCCTCCAAAAAATGCAAATTGAACCAGTATGGTACAAAAAGAACACTTTGAAACTGTGGCTGGTTCAGTTCTTTTTTCAAAAAACTTTATTTATTTATTTGACAGAGAGATCACAAGTAGGCAGAGAGGCAGGCAGAGAGAGAGGAGGAAGCAGACTCCCCGCAGAACAGAGAGCTCAATGCGGGGCTCGATCCCAAGACCCTGAGATCATGACCTGAGCCGAAGGCAGACGCTTAACCCACTGAGCTACCCCGGTGTCCCTGGTTCAGTTCTTTGTAGACAAAATTCGCATTCACATCAGGGACACTTTTTCATATGTTAGCTTACCACTTAATGATCTCTGTTCTACTTATGCAGCGTCTTTGATTTCGACCACTTTCTCTCCTCCATCTCTGGAATCCTAAGTATTTCACGGCCATTTTTCTTATGGCATATTACTTTCCAGCTTGTTCCTAGCTATTTATGTAAATGACACATGTCTGTCTCCAAGAGGGCGGAAAGAGAGGATTCGTATCAGATTCACCTCTGAATATCTCAAAGCTCTTAAAGCAATGCTTTGCCCACAATAAGTGCTCAATAATATACTTGATGAATGAATTAATGTTGCCACCATCTGAATAAAGATCACCCATCTGGTCTTGCAGAAAAGACAATTTTGACATTATTTATTTGTATGTTTATCAATTTACACCCTGCTTGAAGGAAGTATTTACTGTGATTCATTGACTCCATGAAGAACTGGTCTGATACCCAGACCACATTGGAGCTGGGAACAGAATCACAGAAAGTCCTGTATGTTTTCTCTTACTTTACCCTGTTTTGGGGAGGAAAAAGGAAAACAACAACAACAACAAAAAAAAACCCACCACCACCACCAATCAACCCAATCTAAGACATGGAGACCTCCACAGAAATTCCTCAGAAATGTACTGTGGAAGGAACAGGGTCCCTTGTTATTTGTGAGACTGAGAGAGGAAGAAGGGAATGTCCCTGGAATGCTGATGAGGCCCCTCTCCTCAGTCTTCCCCTTCTCCCTAGTAGACCATAGAGTTGGCCGCATAGTTTTCCTGCTTTATAATGTGGATGCTTTCTAGTATGTTCTTCCTGTCAATAGGGAATAAACAGTCACTTAAAAATAAGCAGCCCAGGAATGGCTAAAGCAATAGCTTCAAACTCAGTGGCCCAGGCACTCGGTGGCCCATGCCAGGGTCCTGCCCTACCCCCAATGTGGACCAGGAGGGGCCCAGGATGGACAGGTATGGAGGACAGAGGATTACCACATCCCAGGGGCTCGATGGGGTGACAGCAAAAACTGGGACTTTGAACAACATGCAAACCTGAAGGGTGCTGAATGTAGGTGGCCGGTGGTTTAGGCGAGATGTTATGTGTAAGTGCTGAATGGATTCTTCTGGGTTCAGAAAGTTTGGGAATCTAGAAATGAGGTAGGTGAGATCACGGGTTCCACACACAGAGTCCAGGAAGGCCATAATGCACACGTGTAGGCTATACTGAGAGCTTCAAAAATCCGAATGGAAATGATACGTTTATCTTCAGGTGGTAAAGAGCACAGACCCCAGGGTCAGACTGCCTGCATTTCTAGCACCACTTCCAACTGGCTGGGAACCACGAACACATGTCTCAACTGTCCAAATGCCAGTTGTCTCCCTTGTAAACCAGGGGTAGATACTGATCTCACAGGATCATTATAAGGATTCAATAAGATAATACAAACACAGGGCCATCCGTGAAGCTCTACCAACAAAATACACGTTTGGGGGATGATGAACATGTTTTGAATCATTGCATAACACTGGTTATGTCAAGAGGATCTAAAGTTCTGGGTGTGAAATAGCAAGGACAAGAACAGTACCTACCCCACTCAGTTATGAGGATTCCGAGAGTTAGTACATATAAAGCACACAGGAGAGTGTCTGCCATGTAATAGTTGGATATGCTGATTTTATTAATCAATAAAAATTTTAAAAGAAATTACTTTTTAGTTCATTATTTTGTTGACAAGCTCTTTCAAACTGAAGTTTCAAGGAGACGAATAATAAAGAAAAATAATAACCTGTCTTCGAGGCAATAGGTTAACACTACTGGGGAAAAAAGGAAAGCATCTCATTCATTCCATTATTCAAGTTGCCTTGGCCCAAGGAGAAGGTATGGTGGCTTCAGCAATAACCTGCGGAAAGGGGAGATCTGGTTACGTGCCTTAGGGCAAGTGGATCGTGTGTCTGCTTCCTCTCCTAACCCTGAACAGGCAATCCCCAATCCGCGTAAGGCTTAAGTTACAAAGGTCCTTCATAAGGCACTTGATGGAATTGGGAACACTTTTTCTCATAGGAATAATGCTAGGTGCAGCAGTGTAATTTCCAGGACAGCCCACGACACACTCATGGTATCTTGAGCTAGTGCAGGAGCAGAGTTCAAAATGGCGGGGCTGCCTCCAGGCTCTGCCCCAGCCGCAGGACCTTGGACAATTCTCCCAGCCTCTCGGATCTCTCGTGAGAATGCCGTCAGCCCGCCTCATGCGAGGCTGGTGAGAACCGTGTAACACTGGACACAAAAGGGCTGTGGGGTCCAAGAGTAGTAGATGCTATTGCTCAGCATCCTGAAGGAGAATGTAGTAAAGATTCCTAGGAGTCACTCACGCTCCAGATAGTAGCGTGATCAGATCCAGGTCAGAAAAGCCCATGATTTTTACTCTTTGTAACCTTACAAGGATGCATACTCACCAGCAGTAATTTTTTTTTTTTTAATTACAGGAAAACACACTACATAGAATTTGTCCTGGTAAAATACACATTACCAAAATTGCCGTATTTAAGTGTATGATTCAGTGGCATCAAGTGCATTCACAGTGTTATGCAACATACCTGCTATCCAGTTCCAGAACATCCGCCCGAAGGAAAGCCTATACCCATATACCCATTAACAGTTGTTCCCCCTTCTCCCATCCCCGCTGTCCCACTAGCCAGGAATCTGCTCTCTCCGCAGATTTACCTATTCTGAATATATGTAAATGGAATCCTATGATATGTGCACCTTTGTGTCTGATTTCTTTCACTTAGCACAATGTTTTCAGAGTTCGTCCACACTGTGGTGTAAATCAATCCTTCCTTTTTATGGGTGAATAACATTCCTCTGCACGGCTACGCCCTGGTTTGCTCGTCCGTGTATCTGTTGATGGGCACTTAAAACTAAAAGATGCTTCCATCTTTTAGCTCTTATGCATAGGGTTTCCACAAACACTGGTGTACAAGGCTCTGCGTGGACAGTTCTTTGGGGGATGTGCCTAGGTCTGGGATCGCTAGGTCATACGGTCACTCCGCATATAGCTTGTGTGCCAAACTGTCTCCCAGACCGGCCGCATGTTTCATTTCTCACCAGCAACAAATGAGGGTTCCACTACTTTACCGGTAGTCACTGCTTTCTATTCTGTAAATTTCTGCCATCCTAATGGGTAGGAACTGGCATCAATTTTTGGCATTCCTAGCACTTTGAGATCTGAGATCTGAGATTTGAGATCTCATGACCCTGGGACGAGACCCTGAAATATGGAGACAGGCTTGTGCGTGGATTTTTCCTTTTGTGTGTATGTGCGCCCAGAAAACCCGAGTCCAGCCAGCGGCTGTGCTCAGGAATGTCATCTGTTCATGATAATCTGGCACGCCCCACTGGGAAGGGACCCCACCAGCAGCTGCCACTGGAAAGGAATGTAGGGCTGTAAAAGCTGCACTGGGAGCCTCCCACCAAGGGGGCCCACGCGCCTTCCATTCACGGGTCACGCCTCAGTGATTCACGTTAGTGTTGGGGGAGGGTGGGGGGCGGGATCTGACAGCGTGTGTGTCATTTGCTGTCCCAGCTGGCCTCGTCTTGGGCTCCGAACATGAGACCCGCCTGGTGGCCAAGCTCTTTGAAGATTACAACAGCGTGGTGCGGCCGGTAGAAGACCACCGCCAGGTTGTGGAGGTCACCGTGGGCCTACAGCTGATCCAGCTCATCAACGTGGTGAGGCGGCAGCACGTGGGGCTCCCCATACCCCTCACCCTGGGCCCCGTCCCTTGGCCCCCCCGCCTCCCCACTAAAGATGCAGTCTGACCTTTTTTTCAGGATGAAGTAAATCAGATTGTGACAACCAACGTGCGACTGAAACAGGTATTCAGCTGAATAAGTACACGGATGTCGCCTGTCTTCACCCTGGAATTGAACCCGGGCCTTGGAGTGGGGATCCATCTGGGTAACAGGGATGCATACCAACATGACGCAAGAAAATATTTCGGTGTCGTGGGACTGAAGATCATATTTGTCAGGGCGTGTGTGTGTGTGTGTGTGTTTACTTTGTGCTTTGCTAGACTGCCGTAACAAAGCCACAGACAAATTTTGTTCTTTTACGGTTCTTGAGGCCGAAAGTCCAAATCCAGGTATTGGCAGAACTGGTTCCTTTTGAGGGCTGTGAGGGGGATTCGGCTTCCAGGCCTTTCTTCTTGGCATAGAGTTGGCCAACGGCATGTCCCCATGGCATTCTTCTCGAACATGTTTCTGTTTTCAAATGTCCCCTTCTTTAAGAACATAAATCTAATCCTTAGTGGATTAGAGCCTACCTCAATGAGCTTATTTTAGCCTAATTACCTCTAGAAAGACCCTATCTCCAAATAAAGTTCTATTCTGAGGTACTGGGGATTAGGACTTCCACATACGAGTTTTGGGGAGACATGGTTCAGTTCATAACATTGTGTCATCTAAATGGGCTACATGGGGCGTGTATTACTTTCACAATGTAGGAAAAAACAGAGCACTTTTAAAAGATGACGCTGGTTGCTCCAGGGGAATGTTCACGAAGGTCATTCTCCTTTCCTGGGGTGGGCGGGGCAGCACGGCTGATGTGCTGCCACCTGGTGGTGTGACTTGGGGTACCTTTGGTTTCTCTTCTGTAAAATGGCATCAATAGTCACTCTTCCCTCACAGGATTGTTGTGAAGACTACATCATGAATATATGTAAAATGCTCTCAGCAGTGCGTGCATGGTGGTGGGGGGGGTCAGTGCTATAGAGTGTTTGCTGTTACCGTTTACTAAAGTGGAAGCTGAATTCTGAATCAAACTTTTCTTACTGGAGCACAGTTTTGGTCAATATCTGAACTATTGTGCCATCAAGACTCTTGATAACTTTATTTATTTATTTATGAAGATTTTATTTCTTGAGCTGAGAGACAGAGAGAGGGGGGGCAGGGAGAAGGGGCAGAGCAAGAAGGAAGTCTCCAGCCGACTCTGTGCCGGCTCAGGGCTCAATCCCACGACCCTGAGATCATGACCTGAGCTGAGATCAAGAGCCGGCTGCGTCACCGGCTGAGCCACCCAGACAGATGCCTCTTGATAACCTCAGATTTTTAAAACAATGTTTTTAGCTCCTCTTAGTAGTGAAACGTCTTCATTTCTAGCAATGGGTGGATTACAATCTGAAATGGAACCCAGACGACTATGGCGGCGTGAAAAAAATCCACATTCCCTCGGAAAAGATCTGGCGCCCAGACCTCGTGCTCTATAACAAGTAAGCGAAACAGGCTGGGGCGGGGGACATTCTGGGGGCAGGGGGAGCCCAAGGGCCCTCTCGGAAGGGCTGCCACTCTCAGTATGCCTCTCACCACTGTTCCCATTAAATAACCCTTAAAAACCAAGAGCCAAGTTGACATTCTAGGGATGCCATATGGTGTCTCATGTTATGAATAGAAACAATTATCAGAGCCAAATTGAATCGGGGCTGTGGGGTGGGGGACATTTAATTCCTGAGCGCTCCTGAAGGCTGTGTGGCAACTATCCAAGGAACCCAAATTCATATAATCGAGTTCCTTGGAATCCCGTGTCCGTCCTCCCGACAGGTCTGAACCTCCGGGGGTGGCTATCCGTCACATCCCCATGGCAGCCCGAGACATCGCGTGTTGCCCATGGCCGGGAGGCCGGTGTCACCCATCCACTGGGCTCCGTGACAGACTGCACATAGTGAAATTATAATGTGATGCGAGACACTCTGGTTTAATGACAGGTTCATTATCATACGCCCTTCATTTGTCAGGGAATGCTCATTTCAAAGAGCGTCCTTCCCAGGCAGGAGCATCCGCCAGCGGCCTGGAGGGCTTACAGGCTGGCGGTCTACAGCGAGGGGCTGGGCAAGCGGGCTGCGCCTTCTCCAGCGTTGACCGGGGAGGTTGGCAAGGCCTTGTGAACGGAAATGACCCCCCCTTATGGCCGACCCTCCCACTTTGATTTTCTACTACAGATTTCCCAGTGACAACCTGAGATTCAAGCTCGAGCCCGATTAGCCAATTGTTTGTGTAACCCTCTTGGACAAATACGCTGATAGAGCAGAAGCTGTTAGGAAGGTTCTCTTTCAGTAAGAATCTAAGAGAAGCAATTAAAGTCCTGGGGTCCTCTTGATAAGCTTGCTCGGGAACACCTGCAGGGGAGAGAACCTTGTTTGACTTGCTTATGGAGACAGATCTGGGTGATCCTGTGGTCCTCTGCTCTTTGGGGCCCTTTTGGGAAGGTCCAGAACTGCAGTTTTCTGGAGAGAGCCTCACCTTCACCCCAGGAAAAATCCAGTAGGAAGAAAATCTCTTGATTTATGAAGTGAGGCACCAATATAGGCCCTGCGTCCCCTGTTCAACACCTATTCTAATACCTTTGCCGGGGGCCCCACAACACGGGCTGTCTGGGGTCAAGTGGACTGCCCACTGAATAAGGCCTGCAGAAGTGGCTCGTTATTTTTCGTTACCTACCACTGTGGATTATTTATTTATTATTTTTTTAAAAAAGATTTTACTTATGTATTTGAGAGAGAGAGAGACAGACAGACAGCACAAGCGGAGGGGCAGAGGGAGAAGGGCAGGGTGGGTTAGAGGGGTGAGACGAAGGGCTCCATCCCAGGACCCTGGGATTGGGACCTGAGCTGAAGTCAGACGCTTAACCAACAGAGCCACCCAGGCTCTCCTCTACCATGGTGGTTTTTTTTAGATGAGAAATCAGTGCCAACATTTGAAAATTGCACAATATCACATTAAACTTTGGAGTTCTAGTCTCTCTAGAAAAATCCCTTATTCAAAAGCATGGAAACTTTGGATTAAAAAATTCTAGATCTCCAGGTCCCAAGGAAGAATCCCAGTATCTGTGAGCATCACGCCTTCCCTCACAAGCAGACTCCACAGCCGAGTGGCACCTTCCTCAGAGGAGAGAAGGCTCTCCCCTCACCCCTCACCCCTTCCTCACCTGCCTGGGCCTGGAGGCATCTGAGTTTGTGACTCTCCCCTACTGAGTCCTAGATACTTGTGCAAAAGAAAACAGAGCCCTTCTTTAACCTGTTTACCACAATAATGAGCCACTGGACATGTTTTTGTTTAAAATTCCTTTTTTTTTTTTTCCCCTCCAGTTAACTTCCAAAGAACACTGGGGAAGGGTTAGATGGAGATTAACATTACAAATGCTACTGAGGACTGGGAAGAAAACATCTGGTATATAGTGTCACCTGTTATTTCTTTAAAGCTCTAGATTCCTAGGTTCTTCCCCAGATATTCTGATTTAGTGCTTAGATGGTGCTCAGAAATCTGTATTTTAAACAAGCACCCCAGCGATTACCAGACAAATTTGGGAAACATTGCCATGAATAAAGAGTGACACTGCCCGAATGAAAGCATCTATAATTAGCACCTGAATAATTAACAGCTGTCTCCCGCTAACATCCCCGAGCACAAACGAAGGCTCATCCGTCACTTGGAGTCACGCTCCTCTTTGATTCCGCTTGCAGTGCAGATGGCGACTTTGCCATTGTCAAGTTCACCAAAGTGCTCCTGGACTACACTGGCCACATTACATGGACACCCCCAGCCATCTTCAAAAGCTACTGTGAGATCATCGTCACCCACTTTCCCTTTGATGAACAGAACTGCAGCATGAAGCTGGGCACCTGGACCTATGACGGCTCGGTGGTGGCCATCAACCCGGTAGGCGCCGCCCTCGAGGGACGGACGGGGCTGGACGCAGGAGGAGCACTGTCCAGGTGTCCAGCTCTGGCCCTCCAGAATCCCAGACTCTCAGCACCAGTTAGACCTTTGGGGGCCATCGAATTCACCGGTTCTCAACTGAGAACACATGAGAACCATCTGGTTCTTACATAAATTGGCTTGGTCCCAGGAATGTTGGCTTAATCAATCTGGGGTGGGACTACGGCACCCATATGTTGTCAACTTTCCAAGTGACTTGAAGGTGTGGTCAACACAGAGGACCCCAGTGATTCAACCCCACCCCCCCTTACTTTATAGGAGAGGATCTAAGACCCCCACATCGGAAGTGACCTTCTGGGTTCCATTCCAGTCCCAACAGCCCTGGAATCTGTTGTTTTATTACAGCCGAGTGTGAAACCCACCTCTCCTCCACGGGGACACAGCTGGGGTTTCACAGTTTCATTTTATCTTCTCAGGAAAGCGACCAACCAGACCTAAGCAACTTCATGGAAAGTGGAGAGTGGGTGATCAAGGAGTCCCGGGGCTGGAAGCACTGGGTGTTCTACGCCTGCTGCCCCTCCACCCCCTACCTGGACATCACCTACCACTTTGTCATGCAGCGCCTGCCCCTCTACTTCATCGTCAACGTCATCATTCCCTGCCTGCTCTTCTCCTTCTTAACTGGCCTGGTGTTCTACCTGCCCACAGACTCAGGTGGGTGCCAGGGCTGTGGCTGCAGCTGCTGCCGCGGGCAGATCTCCTGCTGCTATGTGGGGGGAAACCAGGAATAATCATGGGCCAGTAAACAAATACAGGCAGACACGCCCAAAGCATCATCCCTGGGAGGACGCCTTTACGGTCTCCCTGTTCAGTGGTGAGTGTCTGTGGCTAGAGCTCTCGGCTGGCGCAGACCACAGGGCAGGCAGAGTTGAACATGACCTCAGAGGCGCACATGCACAGCTCAGTCTGGTTAATGTGAATGACCACCAGTGCCTCCTTGCCGAAAAATCTAGTGTGTGCCCAGGAATGTGCTGGGTAAGGCCTGGGTCACAGACACCCTCATGTCACGTCCCCTATGAAGCCGCAGACTATATGCTGATTAATCCAAGTCCTGCGTCTTTTCCTCACTGCTTGCCACTTGAAAATAGCTTTGGCATTCCCGTTTTCCAGATGGCAGCATCTCTATACACAAGACCATGCTTCCCAAGTAGCAATTCTTTCTCACATATCAGCCTGGACAGCTTCCTTACCTCCTACTGGGTAATCACACCTGTGACATAATTTCACCAAATACCAACCATCCGCAGAAAAGGGGAAGTGACTGCTTGAAGTCACTGCTCATAAACGATTTAGGACAACCAAGTAGGGGAAAAGGTGGTACAGGCAGTCCTCAAACTTATGACCAGTAAAATTGTATCAAAATGATAAAAGAACACACACACACACACACACACACGTCTAAGTTCAACTTTCCAACAAGGAAAAAAAAAGGATTCATATGCACTTGCTCATTCCACATACTGAACAACTGTCACTCATCAAGGTCACAGTAGAGAATAAGGCAGAATGTGGCCCACAAGGGGCACCCGGTTGGCTCAGTCGGGAAAGCATGCCACTCCTGATCTCGGGGTTGTAAGTTCAAGCCCAACACTGAGTGTTGAGATTACTTAAAAAAAAAAAAAAAGAAATGAAATCTTAAAAAAAAAAATAGGGGCGCCTGGGTGGCTCAGTGGATTGAGCCGCTGCCTTCGGCTCAGGTCATGATCTCGGGGGCCCGGGATCGAGTCCCGCATCGGGCTCTCTGCTCGGCAGGGAGCCTGCTTGTGATTTCTGTCTGTCAAATAAATAAATAAAATCTTAAAAAAAAAAAAAAAGATTTGCCCCACAGGGTGCACGTTGTACTTAGGATTGTGGGTGGGTTTTTTTTTTTTTAAGATTTTTATTGATTTATTTGACAGATGGAGATCACAGGTAGGCAGAGAGGCAGGCAGAGAGAGAGGAGGAAGCGGTCCCTGCCGAGCAGAGAGCCCGATTCGGGGCTCGATCCCAGGACCCTGGGATCATGACCCAAGCCGAAGGCAGAGGCTTCAACCCACTGAGCCGTCCAGGCGCCCCTATGACTGTGTTTTTAAACAAATGATTACAAATACAATTTTTTTTCAACTTTCTAATCAAATGAAGTTTCTTAAAGTGAAGAGAGAAAATGCCAGTCAGGGCATTATGGAAGTGAATCAGAGTTTCTGTAAGTGTGAAATGGTTTGTGCTTGAAGAGCATTTAGAACAGTAAGAATGCTTGATAAATGTTAGCTCTTATTATCAATCGAGAAACTTGATGTAACTTGATCAGTAGCTCATATTTATAACTCTGTCCTCTTTTCCACTTTTATTTTTTAAAAGGTTTTATTACTTTATTTGGCAGAGAGACACAGTGAGAGAGGGAACACAAGCAGGGGGAGTGGGAGAGGGAGAAGCAAGCTCCCTGCTGAGCAGGGAGCCTGATGCGGGGCTCCATCCGAGGACCCTGGGATCATGACCTGAGCCAAAGGCAGATGCTTAATGACTGAGCCACCCAGGTGCCCCAAGTATTCTTTTTCACTTTTGAAGACTCTCCTCCCCACTAGGTAGACTTCTCCTAACTAGGTAGAATTGGTCGTTGCTTCTGTACTTCCACTCTGTATCCCATAGATACTCGCAGCATCAGGAAGCATCAGGTATGGGAGGAGAACAGAGCAACACAAGGGTTTCCCAAAACAAACAGCAAGACCAGGCCAAAGAAAGTCCCTTCCAAAGGCTGTCTAACTGCTTCTCAGGTGGTCCGTCCCCACAAAAATATCCCAGTGCCATTCAGCCCCTCTCTCGCTTGCCATATCAAGACTTAACAGGGAATTATTCATCCTGAAATTATAGGGCTTGGTGAAAAGAGGTTGGGGCAAGGAAATCACTGGCCCCTTAATGTGAAAGACGGAAAAAGAAAAAAACAAAATTATTCTCTTAGATGAATGTGAAAAAGTAGTTCCTTGGTTTTGAACTTCTCTTCGCTTTGGTCCTGCAGCTTCCTCCCATAGCAAGAAAAATACACGTGTACTTCTGGGGTTGCCCATCCGTCTGCTGGGTAACAAGCAGGTCAGGTTCTGTTTTGGAAGGTTTATGACATTCTGCTACAGACAGAAAATTGCCACCTGGAATCTAGCTTGTCACACAGCTAGGTGTACTTGGTTCCCTGAATTCTAGCAAGCCACAGAATTCTGGGATGTGAGGTCAAGCACCCACTGGTTGCCTCAGCGGCCTGTCATGGAAATGCCTGCCACCTGCCACTGTCAGCAGAGCTAAGGTGCATAAGGTCTCATAAGACCAAATTCTGCCCAAGAAATTGCCCTGGCAACATGAGGGTCCCATTGCTCTCAGCCTTGGGCCAGGGCTGCCGTAACAGAGTACCCCAGACTGGGTGGCTTAAACAAGAACTTATTTCCGCGTAGTTCTGGAGGTCAAGGTGTCAGTAGGTTTGGCTTCCTCTGAGGCCTCTCTCCTTGGCTGGCAGGTGGCTGTCTTCTCCCCCGTCTTCACCGGGTCTCTCCTCTCTGTTGTGTCTCTGTCCTAATCTCCTCTTCCCATCAGGACACCAGTCATCCGGGATGAGGGCCCTCCCTAATCAACTAATTTTGACTTAATTACCTCTCTCAAGGCCTCATCTCCAAACACAGTCACGGAGGTGCTGAGGCTTAGGGCTTCCATGTGTAAAATGGAAGGATACGGCAACTCAGCCCCTAACACATGAGCGGTCGGATTTCTTCTTCATCTTGTCCAGGAGAGAAGATGACTCTGAGCATCTCGGTCCTGCTGTCCTTAACCGTGTTCCTCCTGGTCATCGTGGAGCTGATCCCCTCCACCTCCAGTGCTGTGCCCTTGATTGGGAAATACATGCTGTTCACCATGGTGTTTGTCATCGCGTCCATCATCATCACCGTCATTGTCATCAACACACACCACCGCTCCCCCAGCACCCACGTCATGCCCGACTGGGTACGCAAGGTGAGTGAGCGAGGCCCTGCCATCTCTTGCCCACGAGAACGTCTCTCCTTCCAGGGGGCCAATGGAATTCTGGCTCACATTTGTGGGTACTTAGGAACTGAAAGTCCTTTCTGGGGATTTTGAGGGGATTTCTGGAAGGAACTTTCTTTAGCCTCTTTCTAGGAATAAATAATTCACGTAGCCTCCCCAGACACAGAAGAAAAACAGAATTACTAAAGCCCACTCCAAATTCAAGCTCAAATAATCTCTGTGATTAGAGAATGTGAATAAATCACTGTCTTTTTATTCAAAGGTTGTGAAATTCTTGAGATTTCTGTTTGTATGTCTTCCAATCTCTGAACAGACTGCTTATTTTTTGCTGGGAAAAAATCATCTGCTGAGAGTAGAATAAGGACTAGAGATGGAGGGGTGCTTGACAAGAAATTGTCAAAATGTGAGTTTCACCGAGGAACATGGTCTCAAATATTTACATTATTGAAATTTAAAATGTGTTAACATTTCCAGTATGTCAGTTTTTAAGTAAAACTTCACAGAGACACTAGTGTCCAGGGTCTCTTCTGTAGCATGCAAAAGATTTGTTATGAATTGACAGAGACACTACTGCTTGCAATGTATTCTTTTGGGAAGACAGTCAGTCCCTGTATCTGTAAAGACTCACATGACTCCTGGCAACTCCTATGTTGCATTCCTTCAGGAACAAGAAATGGAAGAAAACAGAGGAGCTGTTTTGGAGACTTATATGTTCTCTTAGCCAGAAAGACCTTTTCTTTAACCATATTATCCTGCTAACACATGGCTTTGAAAGAAGCCAGTACCTAGAGCTGGGCTGGAAGCGTAAGCATCATTGGCTTGTCATGGAGTCCAATAGCTGCACACAGGCTCCCTCCAGTGGCGAACTGCTCACATTACAGAGTCATGTCTCTTACCTTAGTAATTTGACAGGCCACAAGATATGCCTAAAGAAATCTTTGAGCAAATCTAGTAGAGTCCTTTTGCTTTAAGGACAAAGAGGCTACAGCCCAGAGAAGCCGAATGACTTGTGCCTAGACTCACGTTGCTAATTCAAAGTCAGAGTTTGCTACTTGCCCTGCTCACAATAATTCTCATGCGTGTATTTCTTATGTTAGGTTTTTATCGACACTATCCCAAATATCATGTTCTTCTCCACAATGAAAAGACCCTCTAGAGAAAAACAAGACAAAAAGATTTTTACAGAAGACATTGATATTTCTGACATTTCTGGGAAGCCAGTGCCTCCACCTATGGGTTTCCACTCTCCGCTGATCAAACACCCAGAGGTAAAAAGTGCCATCGAAGGAGTCAAATACATCGCAGAGACCATGAAGTCAGACCAGGAGTCCAATAACGTAAGTTCTGTGGCTTGTCCCACAATCCAGGCTTAAAAGATCAAATACTTGAGCACGGATGAATGGGTTTGTCTTGATGGGTAGGCTGGCATTCACGAAGCAGCTGCTGACCCACGATGGGCCTTGGTGACCACCCCTAAGCCAGCTTCCTGAGCCATCCCACTGGGAATAACCTATCAGAAGGATAAAGATCACCATGCGAGCCAAGGGGTGTCGAGGGCTTTGAAATCTACAGATGGAGAGGGCTGTAGACCACGCATAGCGTGAACACTGTGATTCTAATGACCACCTAAAGAAAACGTTAACACTTTTCTCTCTCCCAGGCGGCCGAGGAATGGAAGTATGTTGCAATGGTAATGGACCACATTCTCCTCGGAGTCTTCATGCTCGTCTGTATCATTGGAACCCTGGCTGTGTTTGCAGGTCGGCTCATTGAATTAAATCAGCAAGGATGAGCTGAGCTGAGCACCAGGCAGAGCAGAGAATGGTGGGGAAGAGAGAAATATCTTTCTACTTTGATTTGAGATCATTTATCAGACCTCTAACTTTCTGTATTTATGATTAATGCTAACGATCTATATTTATGTAAGGTGACGGCCTCCAGGACCTTCACAGCGCTTCTCCTGCGGTCCTGCTCTATCTTGCCTGGAGAGTGAACCCTTTTCAGTAAAAGAAGTGGGATCACTAACAAAGTGTATTCATTTCCAAAGGCATCTTGAAGAGTGTGGTCCAGAATAACAGGTTTTCTAGTGCTTTGTTTTTTAAATTTTTTAATCAAAGAATGTACCCTTTGCTTAAAAGTCAGTTTTGTACATACAAGTAGGCCTATCTGCCAGTCCCCAAAAGATAAAGCACTTGAGAAAAAAGGAAACTGTAGAAAGTCAACAGCTAAGTTCTAGAATAGCCACCAAAATGCAAACTGCATCAGAGCAGGTTTCTAGAGCTGGGAGGGAAGGGAAGGGCTTCCCAGGCTAACACAGCCCCCAAGTATGCTGCTCAAGGCTTGAGGAAGGAACACAGTCAGCTAATTTCCTGAGCTATACCAAGCTTGAGGGCCAGGCACTGTGGGAATCATCTCACGGATGTGGTTTTATTCCTGACTTTCATAATGTCCCTATTTTACAAATGAGAAAGCTGAACTTGTGAAGCTTAAGTTCACTGCCAGAGCTAGCAAGGAGAACTGAGCCAGTTCTGAAGCCAGACCTAATGTGGATTCAGAGTAGCTCAGGGCTGGGTCAGCTCATCGGCTCACTCGCTCCGCTGGCCTCTCCCCACCTGACCTAGGCCATCCTGTAACTCCGCTCAGGGTTTTGAGAGCTTCAGTCTTAGGGTCATCCACCTTTCTGCCCTTCCAATTAAACCCCCGGCCCTTTTCCCCAGTCCTCATCCAGTGCTGGTTGGGGTTTTTGTTCTATCGATGAAATCAGAAATGTATGCCCATATCACCACCATTTCTAAAATTCCAGACAAGTGAACAGGAGAGAAAATGATTTTTCTTCATAGCCACTTTCCAGCCACAAGGTAATACACTCCAGAAGCAGGAGCCCTGGGTATGGGTGACCTCTCTGAACCCACGTGGTTTCGAGCTACTTCTCCATGGAATTCTCGAGCACCCACTCATGGCAGGACAGTGCCTTCATGTGAGAGTAATCTCAAGGGAAAATAGTCTGGTGGTTCCTCAAGAAACTAAACATAGAACTATCATAGGATCCAATAATTCTACTTCTAGGTATATACCCCAAAGTGAAAACAGAGATGTGAACAGACACGTGTATGCCAATGTCCACAGCAGCATGAATCACAGTCCCGAAAGGTGGAAACAGTTCAAGTGTCCATCAGCAGAAAAAGCAGGATATACATACAGGGGAATATTATTCAGCCTTAAAGAGGAATGAAATTCTCATGTATGTTATAATACGGATCAACCTCGGAAACATGCTTGATGAAATAAGCCAGACACAAAAGGACAAATCTTATGATTCCACTTAAATGAGGTACCTAGAAGAGGCACATTTATAGAGAGAGAAAGTAGAATAGAGATTGCCAGGGCTGATGGGGAGGGGTGAGTTATTGCTCAGCGGGTAGAATTTCAGACTGGGAGGACGGGAAAGTTCTGGAATGAACTCCATCCAGTGGTGATTGTCGCACAACATTGCGGAATGAACTCCATCCAGTGGTGATGGTCGCACAACATTGCGGAATGAACTCCATCCAGTGGTGATGGTCGCACAACATTGCGGAATGAACTCCATCCAGTGGTGATGGTCGCACACCATTGCGGAATGTACTTAATGCCACTGGATTGTACACTTAAAAATGGCCGCGGTCGTAAATTTTGTGCATATTTTACCACAATTAAAATAAAGAATGAAAACAATGGTCCAACTGTAACTGTCATGTTATATATATTTTTACCACAATTCGATGAACAACAACAAAAATCTGCTGCTTGTCTAATCGCCTCATCTCCCAGGACTGACTATTGATTCAGAGAAGGAACTGAAAAGTCACTTCCATTCTTCCCATTTTAAGGATGAGGAAAGGCGGCTTAGAGAAATGACCTCCCTCAGGTCACAGAGCAGTATGGTGACACAGCAGATCTCCTCACTCCGCCCCTGTGCTGTGTTCATCCCATCAAACAGCCCCACCGTCACCCCCCCTCCCGCAAAGCAAGGCCCTGGGACACATTCCCTCCCTGCCAGCAGAGCCAGCCAGAGTGGACAGCGCAGGGCTATCGGGGAGCTCCAGCAGCTCCTAACATCTGTCCCAGCAGTCTGTCAACCACATCAAAGGCTTTCATCTTTGGAACCTCTTCTGTAGCTCGGCCCGATCTCCAGAAGGTCGCTGACGCGATGGGAGGGCAGGCAGCGGGTGCTGGGATCTGTGTCCCCGGGAGGTGTCTGCCGAGGGCCGTGCCTGCCTGGGCCGGCATAGCTCTGTGGAGGAGCGGTGTCTGCCTAGTGGGAGGACTTCCTGGGAAGGAGGGGGCATCCTGCAAGTGCGACACTGGCAGGTTTGTGGTGATGGGGCTGCGTTCACAGATGGAAACTGGAAGCAGAAATGACTCAGAGCTCAGCCCTCTAAGTCTTGTTTTCCTGCCCTTCGTTGTCAGAACTGGGAGTTTTGTGTTTGTTTGTTTGCTTTTAATCAGAAATGATGTTAACATTTAAACCAAGGAGTTGGGAGAGATTCTGAGCCCAAGTGTTGGTTGGCCCCAGCCACTGGGGGCCACAGGGCTGTTGTATTCCTCCTGGGTGGGGGGTAGGGAGCCACGCAGAGGGGCTCAGGCCGTGGTCTCCTTGCCCACTGCCCAGAGGATTCCACCCCACCCTAAGAGCGGGGGCCGGCTTCAAGCCTGAGGTCCCTGCTCCCGGGTTTCAAACCACCATGTTCGAGGTCATCTCTCCCACAGCTGCCGCTTGAGTTCTAGTTGCATGCCCGTTCTTGAGCCGCCCACAGGCACCGGAGGTTCTCCCCCTCCACGCCCTCCCTCTGCCTCTGCCCGAATCCCTCAAGCCCCCACCCCTCAACCATGTCCTTGCCCAATGGAAAGTCTCTGCTGCCTGGGTTTTCCAAGTAAGCCTCCTCGCTGCTGGCTAAGGGCTTTCCCCAATACCACCCATGTTCCAATCACTGCTGCCCAAGGTTATGTTCCTACAGCCTGGGTTCAACTCTTTCCCCCACACTGCCCCATGCTGCAACCCGCCGCAGCCAGTGTTTACCAGTGTCCCCAGCCAGGGTCTCTTCAGCGCACCCCGGCCTGGGTCCAGCTGCCAGGGACTTCATTTCTTCCCCCTCCCCCTGCCTGGGTCTGTCCTGACGGCAGCCCCAGCTGGGAGTCAACGCTCTCCCTCACAGCTCTTCTCCCCTTTCCTGCCTGCTGATTCCCCCTCACCCCCCACAGCTGGGCAGCTCCGTCTTTCCCTGACTCCGACCCTCATCCTCACTGTCGCTGTCACCACTGCGGCTGCTGGAGCCAGGCCGTCGTCCTCATCCTTGGGCTCGGGGGCTCCATGTGGGCAGAGGAGGCAGGCAGGGATGGGGTGGGGCCAGAGCCCGCTGCTGCCTGGTGGGGGGCAGCCACAGACAGGGGGCAGCAGGCCTGAGCCTGTCCCGCGGAGAATCTCCAACAAGTCGGCTGTGTGGGCCTCCACTGCCACGTGCAGGCTGCTCGTGGGCTCTGGTGGGTTGAGGTCAGCTTGGGCCTTGTGAAATACAGCCAGACCTTGTCTGCCCCTTCAAGGACGGCAGCCACGTGGAGTGGGCCGTGGTCCTTGTCATTTTCAATCCGCAACTATCGTTTCCGGTCCTCCTCACTTTAACTTCTCCGAGCGGGTTCTGGGGCCACTGTTGGGGATATGTTTGGGCCCTGAGCTAGGTAGGGAGCAGGGGCTCCTTGGGGCAGCCAGTGGGGGACCGGAGCCCTGCCTGCGGCAGCAACCCAGTGCATGCCACACACGTGTGCAGTGGACGCCTACGCAGGCGGGGTGTCTGGCCCAGCTCATTCTGCAGGCCTGGGTACACGGTGCCAGATGCAAAGCTGAGCAGCAGATCCAGAAAGGGACTGTAGTGATGAGTGACCTCAGAGTGTGGTGCTGGGCCCCATCTGCGGGGCTGTAGCCAAAGATGAGGGGTGCCCGCAACAGCCCAGGCCCACCTCTACCTGGGGCTAGTCCTCCCAGGAGCATCGAGTCTGGACCCTGTGAGCCAAGGACACTGACACGCCATTCATGTGTATCCAAAGCCTTCCCAAGCCGGTGCCCTGGCCGTGACCCCCCCACAACCGCAACCCCTAAGTCTCTTTTTGCATTGGTGGCGTCCATGGAGAGGGGCCTAGAGAAGTGGGGAGAGCCCTGTCTCAGTGTCCCAAGGCTGCGTAACCAAGTGTCACAAACTGGGAGGCTTAAAACAACAGAAATTCCTTCTCTCCTAGCTCTGGAGGCCCGCTGTGGACTGAACTGCATCCCCCAGATTTGTACACCGAAGCCCTGACCCCCCCTCAGGTGATGGTGTTTAAAGATGGGGCTGTGGGGAATTTAGGCTCAGATGACGTTGTGAGAGTAGGAGCCTCACAATGGGAGTAGAGCTTCTGAAAGAGAAATACTTGCTCTCCCTCCAGCGCTTGCTGCCCTGTGAGGACCCAGAGGGAAGGTGGTGGGCCCCGAGTCAGGAAGAGGGCCCTCACCAAAGCCTGGCCACGCTGGCCTCCTGACGTCACGTTTCCAGCTTCCAGGACTGAGGGAAAATACATTTCTGTCGGTCAAGCCACCCGCTCTGTGGTAACTGGTGATGGCAGCGTGAGCTACGACAAGGCCCAAAGTCCAAAATGGCGGCGTTAACAGGCTGATTCCTTCTGGAGGCTCTGAGGGAGAACCAGTCCCAGGCTTCACTTGGAGCTTCTGGAGGCTGCGAGCCGCCCCTTCTAAAGACCTTTTCTGTCCTTTAGAAGAACACCTGCCATTGGATTTGGGGCCTTCCCTAAGTCCCAGATGATCCACAACTGTAAAGACCCTATTTCCAAACAGTGTCACGTTCATAGGTACCAGGGGTTAGGACCGAGACACACCTTTTGGGGCCAGTAGTCCAACTCCAAGCACTAAGCAGGAAGCAGGGATAGAGTGGCTGTGGGAAGATGGGAAATCCTTCCCGGAAACCCCAGAGGGAGCCAAGCATGGAGAGGGCATACCGAGCTAGACTCCTGCAGCCTCCCAAAATAGACTCAACACTTCACCCCTGCACTCTCAACCCACCACCACTGCCCTTCCCCAACCAGGAGAGAACTGAACAGCCGCTAAGCCAATGCATGGTGCCCTGTGTCCTGCGGGCCCTGCCCGGGGTTATTTCAAATGCCCGGGAGAGAGCGGAGTCGTAAACTCCAGCCTCCTCCACCCCAAAGCCTGAAGCTGGCAGCACCTGGAGGAGCTTTGCAAACAGGAAGCACTGAGAGGAGCTTTGCAAACAGGAAGCCCTTGGCCGATGAACCCCCAGTCAGCCTGCAGGGCCTGGAGCACAGACGTCCCCCAGCCAGGGCAGGCGAGGGAAGAGAGCCTCCTTCCAAAGCCTATGGAAGCGGAGTCAGCAAGAGGTCCCACACCTCGTGGCCAGTGGTGAAGGCAGGACACTGCAGGCTTCAGTGACAAGCCTTTGCACTGGCACGAAGCTTTACAGCCTCCTTCCTTCCGTTGTCACCGCACCTAGTGAGGGGGGGTTGCACTCCCAGGGCTCCTGCTGACACACCGGCTGCTGAGGCTCAGAGAGTAAAGTGGCACCTGCGTCTCAGCAGATGAAAAGCAGAGCTACCACCTGCAGTGTGGCATCCCGGACCGGAGTCTGGACCAGGAAGAGGCCCCGCATGGAAAGGAGGTGAGATCTGCATCCAGGCTCTCAGAGAGTTAAGAGCATCCGCTGAGCCACCCAGGCGCCCCTGCAGGGTTCCATTTAATGAGATTCTGAGAACAGGCCAATCAAGACAGACAGAAAGTAGAACAGTAGTGATACCAGGGGTGGGGAGCGGGGTGAGTTATTGCTTAGGGTTCAGTTTTCGTTAGGGGTAATGGCAAGTTCTGGAAACGGAGAATGGTGATGGCTGGGCGACCCTGCCGATGTACTTAGTGCGGCTGAAATGTATATACTGCAAGACGGTTAAAATGGTAAGCGTCGTGTATATTCTGCCACAATAGAAAGTGTTTTGTTTTGTTTTGTTTTTAAATCATAAACTGCCCCTTTTTGGTCCCTGGTAAGGACAGGCACTGATGAAGATACTAGCGGCCTCTGGGAGAGATACTAACCTCTCTCTCCACAAACATCCGGGGCTCCTCAGGCCAGGCCCCAGCACATCGTCCTTCAGGAAGGGAGGACGGGCTAGAGTAGGGGCTGTCCCACTTCAGATTTAAACCACTTTTGGGCAAGAGGCCCACCCAGCACCCAGGGAGCCTGCAGCCAAGGGAGGGTGCTGAGCGAGTGCGGAAGGGTCTCCCTGCTCTTTTCTGATCCTGGGGCACCTCCTTACCAAACCTTTCTTTCCCCTCTCTCAGCCACTGAAGGCCCTCCTAAGGTCGTTTGTAAGATTATAAACCTCTTGAATAATCTTTATTTTTTTGAACATCAACTTGACAAAGTGCTTTTAAGTCTATCGTTTCATTCTCCTTTCTAGAGCCTTTTGCCAGATACCTCATTTCCCTTCACTTCACTTGGACTAGGCTCTGTAGGGGCCCCAAAAATCAAGAAGGCCCGGTCCTGGGGCACCTGGGGGCTCAGTGGGTCAAGTGGCCAACTCTTGATGTCCACTCAGGTCATCTCAGGGTCGTGGGATTAAGCCCCGAGTGGAGTCTGCTTGAGATTCTCTCCCTTGGTCCCTCCCGCCCCCCCACCGCCAAATAAATCTCTTTTTTAGATTTTATTTATTTACTTGAGAGAGAGAGAGTGAGCAAGCACAAATGGGTGGGGGAAGCAGACTCCCTGCTGAGCAGGGAGGTAGCGGTGGGTCTCCATCCCAGGACCCAGAGATCATGACCTGAGCGCCAAAATCTAGTGTCCGCAGCTCAACCGACTGAGCCACCCAGGCACAACCCCAGGCTCCAATTACTCTAAATACCGTGTGTGCTTATTCAAGCTATACACCTGGATTCTGGCTATTTCATGGTCTACTCTTTGCAGCTCCTGGCCAAAGAAATCATACATCCCAAGTTTGAAGGCCAGACTCCGCCAACATCTCAGCTAGGCTTTGACCCTCAGGAGAACTCGAGATTTGGAAATGGCTGTTATCTCCGATTTGTGGCCTCTGTATGAGGCCCTGAGGCATTTTTATACGCAGAGCTTCTGAAACAAAACCCTGGGTTTATTTAGGGCTCTGAAGACCAACCCCCCACCCCCAAGCCTGGTCTAAGGTAGATACCTTTTTTAGTTTTTAGATTTTATTTATTTATTTGATAGAGAGAGAGGGAGAGAGATCACAAGCAGGGGAACATCGGGCAGAAGGAGAGGGAGAAGCAGGCTCCCCGCTGAGCAGGGAGTCTGATTCGGGGCTCGATCCCAGGACCCTGAAATCATGACCTGAGCCAAAGGCAAAGGCTTAACCCACTGAGCCACCCAGGTGCCTCTAAGGTACCTATTTAGGATACATTTTAAATGTTGCCCTTTTTTCTACTAATCATATAATTTAGGAGAAATTCCATTAGGAAAACAATGTACTACTGGTAATAAGTCTATTGTACAGTGATCAGGTTTTTTTGGTTGGTGGCCCTCTTTGGGGGAGGGTGGTTAAATGGCACAATATTCTGCTCTGTTATTTGAGGAGACAGGGACAAACCTAGAGAAATACCAGTTTATTTAAATAACCTGGGCAGCAGCTCCCTCTTGTGGCGAAAGGTAAGCATCACAGCCACTGAATTAAAACATGGAGAGTCCTCCCTTAATACACATAAAACTTGCTTAAATGAAGAGCTTTTCCCAAATATTTTGAGTCTAAGGAAAGCATAGTGCTTAGTGGCTCATTTTAACTAGGACACCTATGGTCACTAAGATTTCATTAATTCTTCAAACACTGAGCACTTACTGGGTACCGGTTACTAGGGACGCTAGGGTGATCCATCACACAATTGCGCTCACAAGGGCAGGTGCACCAAGATGCCCCCTTTCTCATAATGCTTCTTCTGGTCCCTGGTCAACTATGCCCTCTGGCTCCTCTGAACTACCCCCTGGCACCCTAAGGCTGGGTCTCCTCCTGCCTCTCCCCTCTGCTTCCTGTTATCAGGCAGCTTGTCCCCTCACCCCACTGGACCAAAACAGCTTTGAGGGCAGCAGCCACATCTGATCTGCTCAGTTTCCCCACAGCCCCTCATTCTGCATTTGTCCAGTTGGTATCCAAATACATATTTGTTCAATTTAATCTAATTCAACCAAATCAGAAAGCAACAAACTCAACTCCACTGCTAAGTAAAACAACAGGTTCTAATGGAGGCCTGTGTTTCAGCTGCTCTGTACACATAACTCTCATGAATGGAGATGTAGCTGTTGTCTGGGTGCTGCCAAGACACGCGGTGAATTTTTCTAATCGTTTTTCTGTGGTATAAGGATGCAAAGGGAAAATAAGACTTATTTTATCCTAGAACCCGTTATGTCAGCAAGGGTTTGCTCCACACCTGTGTGTCTGTCGGGACAGGATGCTGGACACCACAGGTGCTCCTTGTGAGTACCACGTCAGGTCCCCAAATGCCTTCTCTGTCCAAGCCACCTGGGGCAGACAATGTTCTAAACCAGTGGATCTCAGACTTTGGGACATCACATAAAATATATATTTTTTAGATCTTTTTTCAGGGACTAACATGCAGTTGCCAATATCGTATTTTGCTAACTATGAATAGCTTTTTATTTATGTTTTTAAATTTTTTTATAAACATGTATTTTTATCCCCAGGGGTACAGGTCTGTGAATCACCAGGTTTACACACTTCACAGCACTCACCAAAGCACATACCCTCCCCAATGTCCATAATCCCATCCCCTTCCCCCCACCCCCCTCCCCCCAGCAACCCTCAGTTTGTTTTGTAAGATTAAGAGTCACTTATGGTTTGTCTCCCTCCCAATCCCATCTTGTTTCATTGATTCATGAATAGCTTTTTAAATCATCATTTATGATCTTCATTTTAAGAAAAAAAAAGAATTTTAACACTAAGAAGTAAGAAAAGTCATGCTTTCAGAATAAAGAATTTCTTTTAAGATTTTTTAAGTATGGGGCGCCTCAATGGGTTAAAGCCTCTGCCTTCGGCTCGGGTCATGATCCCAGGGTCCTGGGATCGAGCCAAGCCCTGCATCAGGTTCTCTGCTCAGCGGGGAGCCTCTTCCCCCTCTCTCTCTGCCTGCCTCTCTGCCTACTTGTGATCTCTGTCAAATGAATGAATGAAATCTTTAAAAAAAAAAAAAAAGATTTTTAAAGTAATCTCTGTACCGAACGTGGGGCTTGAACTCACAACCCAAGATTAAGCATTGCACACTCTGCTGACTGAGCCTGCCCGGCCAAGTATTATTTTTCTATTGACTACGTTTAACTCTGGATCTTTCTACAGTTCCTTGACCGAAGCATACATTTGGGTCAAGGAACTGTAGAAAGTGGAGGGTGCCTGGAGGCACACACTTGACACCCATCCTCTGCCCACCTTTCCCCCTCTTGGATTCAAGAGTTTCTTGTCATTTGCGAATTCTCTCGCTCAGGGTTGCCTTGTATGTAAGAATGACCAGAAATCACCTCCCGCAGGACAGGAGCTAGAATGGAAATCGCTGATGCCAAAACCCCAGTGAGGGAAAAGGTGGGTGTAAGATAGTTGTCAGGTGCCTGCCCTTCTGTCCACACCCCACTTTCTCTCCCCGTCCAAGTGTGCGGTCTGGTTGGCTGGCAGCGGGGGCGCCCGTGAGAGAGCCTTGGACGGGTGAAGGGATGGGTGGGAACAGAGAGACCAAGGAACTGATCCCACTTTTGGGAGTGGCATTTCTCTCCCCTCCAGACCATAAGGTAAATCAACAGCACAGAGCAAGAGTCTAAAGCTGCTGCACACTCTGCTTTTTCAACAGACTTGCAGATCGCTCTTCTCCCTGACCATCACCAAACAGCCGAGCCAGCCGATTTCAGGAAGGGGCTGAGGCCCGCTTTCTCTCCGTCCCACTCCGGGACTCAGATTAGAGAAGGAAGTGCTCAGGAGCTGCTCTCAGAGCCTAAGGGGATGCTTGTATGTGCGCATGTGTGTGTGCATGTGTGTGTACAGGAGCTCAGCCCACCCTGAAGGCATGCGGGCAGCAGCAGGAAAGAAACCCCTTGAGAAGTGCCAAAGGACCTTAAATAGCTTGCACCCTCAGAGCGCTCCTTAAATCAGCCTCCACACACCACCCTCTCCCGGACAGAGAGTCCCTCTGTGAGGGTGTCCCAGGGGCTGATGGCCGCAGGCTCCACCAAGACTGAGAGGCGAACCCTCCCAGGGCTCTGCCTCTGAAAGCAATACCAGCCTTGGTGCTCACATTAGACCTGGCTCTGCAGCGTCCAGGGAGAGCCCCGCCACAAAGGTGCAGGCGTCCCTCCAACTCAGGACTAGGGTCTCGGAACAGCTCCCACCCCCCGCCCCCACCCCCAGTGGCCCACGGAAGCCCCTCCCCATGCCCACTCCTCAATGCTTCACCAACATGTGTGGCCTAGTGTGTGGGTGGCTGTGGCTCATCCCTGCCTCTGCTCATCACCCCCGTCCCACACACCAGCAGAGAGGAAGCTCGTAAATCACCGCTGAGCTGAAAAAAAGAGAAGGTGAAGGAAAAGACCTGCGGGTGTGCTCTGAGTGCTCCAGGTGAAAGCTCGTGTTGAGCCGGTCAGGTTCCAGAGGGACCCCACCCACACCTCTGTCCCACACCTCTGTCCCAGTTACCAGGCCCATCCTCCCACCTTGACGCACTGAAAACGCAACTCATCACTCAACCACGAGCTTTCCCGTCTCCTCTCCATCCTGTCCCGCCCCAGGAGTGGTTCTGTCCTTAATTTCTTAAGCAAACCTCCAGCCCCAAAATCTAAGGGGGTCCTCGTGTGTTCGTTCCTCAGTGGGCCGGACCTCTTAGACCCCTTCCCCTCCGGTTTCCCCAGGCCCTCCATCCCTCCCACCACCTCCATCACCTCCCTGCTGTCCTGCTCCCTTCTCCAAAGACCAGGCTCAAAATGGCACAACAGTTTGTTTCCAGGAGGTGAGCCCTTCCTGGGGTCAGTTGTAACATTTTATCATCTAACTTCCTGTAATATTTTATCATCTAACTTCCAATGCTCTTAAACAAGGGTGGCCAGGTAAAGTATAGTATTAGCCACTTAATTGGAATATCAGAGAAACAATGAATAATTTGGTATAAGTACATTCCATGCAATATTTCAGACAGGTTTTCTTTGCTAAAGCTGGCAATCCTATCTTAAGCAGATGTAACAATCAAAACGATAATCTCACTCAAGGAGCACCTCGCGCGTGCCCTTTAATTAGAGAGACCGTCTGTGCAGCTTTGTCTGGGACAGTGCGGGCACACTGGTGGTCCTGGTGGATTACTAACAGCAACCCCCCCCCCCATTTATGCTCTCGAGTGTCTGACCTCACATACTTTTAATGTCTCTTCCACTTTAATTTCAATTCCCATGACAGCCTTATGCAAGATTTTATTATCTCCATTTTGCAGACAAAACAATTTTCAGAAGAAATAACAAAGTAGCCTAATGTCATACAGGAAGCAAGGAAGTAGCAACACCAGGATTCTTGGGCAGGTGTGGCCAACTTGAAGCCCCTCTTGGCATAGACCTCCGAGCTGGTACAAACAGAGGTCCCCAACTTCCACAAGGGCTCGCCCCCTTGATGAGTCCTGGTCCCTTCAGGACTCAGAATCAAAATTATGTACAAGCTTCCTTTCCAATCAATGGATTCTGCCCACACACCACTCAAATTTAGCTAAATGGATGAAAGATTTCCAGTGACCTCACAGAGAGAAAGAGTCTGGGAAGACTGTTCATACCTTAAAAGGACATGCTTCTCTGACCGGGTGATGGGGATTCAGGAAGGCACTTGCTGTGATGAGCAGTGGGTGTTGTATGCAAACGCTGAATCACTGAATTGTATACTTGGAACTGTTGCACTGTATGTTAACTGGAATTTAAATAAAATTTTCTTAAAAAGGACATGCTTCCTGTGGTGACACCAGAGCTACCAAGAGGAACTGTGAAAGGATATATTAGAGGCAGCAGTGAGATGGGGAGAACACAGTCATCTCCCCTTCAGTCCAAACAGGCAGCCTGGCTGCCCAGGAAAGACAGAGGACGGGAAAAGGGTTCCCTCTGGCCATCATGCCGTCACTATAGTGCTCCTATGTATTCACACAGCAAACCTAGAACATGCCCTTATCACGTGGCAGGCAAACACTAGACATTCCCGAAACGTGATGGCGAGCTAGACAGAGGTGGCCCTACTCTCCTTGAGCTTCGGGTCTGCTGGGGAATCCGGTGAGTCGCCTGGGGAGGGGGCAGGCCAGTTCTCACACCTGGCCCAGCCTGCCTTCGCTCCCTCCTTTGTGCACCCTGGCCACCTCGGTACTGGAGTTCCAGCCTGGGGATGTCCTGCACTTGCTGGGTGGGCAGCAGGAGGCAGAGAGCTCCCGCGGGACAGGGACACACTGGAGTCTGAAGTGTGGGCTCTAACCAGTCCATGCCCACTGATCAAGCTCAAGTGTGTCTGGAGGACTAGCCCCAGCCTGGCCTTCTGCTGCACGTCTCACTCCACGGTTCAGCATCCCTGAGAGCTGGGCACAGTCATTTTACAGTTTTAACACATGGGAAAACTGAGCCTTGTGACCACTTGTGCGGCACGGACAGACCGTGACCCTGCTCCAGGTGTGGGAGCTGGGCTGTGAATCTGGAGGTCTGGCTCCCGCTGAACCTGGGCCCAGGAGTGAAGGCCCAAGGCTGCACGATCCCGGGGCTGGAGAGCAGAGACAGCAGACACTGAAGGGCATCTACCACGGACGGGAGCCGTCCCAGGTTCCCAGCACCACCATGACCCCATGCGCTAGGGTTTCACAGATGACAAACATGGGGAAGTCAGAGAACTTGTCTGAGGGACACAAAGAGCAAGTGGCAGATGGGCCAGTGCTTCTAGGTCGGCAATTCCTGACTCTGAACATGCGTATGAATCACATGGGGCGTCTTGTTAAACAGCGGGCCCAGGCTCAGTACGTCTGGGGCTGGGCCCCAAACTCTGCTGGGGCCCCCCCCGGATGCCGACGCTGCTCACCTCCGGGTCATGCTTTAAGTGACAAGGCCCTATGCTATCTCGCCTCTTGGTAATTCAGCTCTTTTATCCTCAACTAAGCATTTCCAAATGACTCTGTGTGTTAGCAGTATCATTTCGGCCCATTTTCATTGAGCGTATCCTGCACCAGAACCTGTATTAAGAGCTTTCCATGAAGTGAAGTAGGATGCGATCAGTGTCCTTACACTGATGTGTAGGAACGTGAGGAAACTAAGTCCCAGGAAGTTTAAAGAACTTGCTCAGGGTCGCAGATCTGGCCCCACGTGTTCCTGCAAGGTGTCTGCAAACAGAGAAGCGGAAGAAAGGCTAGCTCTTGTGGTCTGCGGACAACACCCAGGTGGAGAACGCTCGGTGTTGTCAAGCAAGGCCTAGACTCCATCTGGTTCTCGTGACACAAAATCCAGCCCCTCTTCCACCTGCCCTTCCTTAACCTTGAGCGAACGATTCCAGTAAGAGCTGTCTTCCTTCGGAGCTGAAGGAGTCCTTAACCAAGCCAGCATCATGCCCCAGGGACGGAACAAGCTTGCTTCGCTCAGCCGACTCCCTCTTCAGAGTCCATTATGCTGGTTAGAATCCCTGGAGGCCTGGAGCACCAGGGGAGGTAGTCAGAGGCCTCCAGAGCTCCCGGGAAGGCCCTGCCATTGCTGCCCAGAGAGCATCTTCCCAGTTACCTACCACTAATTCAATCCAGAAGCAGTGGGGCTACTCAAGCCCGAGACCTGATGTGAATTTTCAGTGACTCCGTGCTTTTCCTGCCTGACCCCTGGGTCCCCTCTTTCCCCTCCAGTATCCAGTTCCTCCCTTCTTTTTAAAGCACGCCCCCTCTCCTTTTCTCAAACTGGCTTTCCAGAAAGGATCCTTTGACTTCTAAACTGATGCCAGATAAGGTTCCAACAATAGCATCGGTTGAGTCAGGGGTGGGGTGGGGGTGGGGGGATGGGGACAGAGGTCTCAGAGATCCCACAGATTCCTGCCCTTGGGAAGTTTACAGCTTACTGGGGTAACAGATACAGGAGGAATTTCAGCAGCAAGAGGGAACTCCTCAGATGTAGGCACATCAAGGGTGCTGTGAGGACCCGGAGGCATGAGAGGAGATACCATCACAGGTGAATTCTGAAGACTGTGTCAAAGGCAGCCAGTGCAAAGGAATTCCAGGCAGAAGCAGCAGCAATGAGCAGAGCACAGAAGCATGGACAGCTCGGCTATCTTTTTTTTTTTTTTAAGGTGATTTTTAAAATAATTTTTTATTTTTTATAAACATATATTTTTATCCCCAGGGGTACAGGTCTGTGAATTACCAGGTTTACACACTTCACAGCACTCACCAAAGCACATACCCTCCCCAATGTCCATAATCCCATCCCCTTCCCCCAAACCCCCTCCCCCCATCAACCCTCAGTTTATTTTGTGAGATTAAGAGTCACTTATGGTTTGTCTCCCTCCCAATCCCATCTTGTTTCATTTATTCTTCTCCTACCCACTTAAGCCCCCATGTTGCATCACCACTTCCTCATATCAGGGAGATCATATGATAGTTGTCTTTCTCTGCTTGACTTATTTCACTAAGCATGATACGCTCTAGTTCCATCCATGTTGTCGCAAATGGCAAGATTTCACCACCCAAAGAGCAAATAATCCAATACAGAAATGGGCAGAGGACATGAACAGACATTTCTGCAGCTCGGCTATCTTACACTTTGGAGCATAGAACAGAAAGCAAGGAACAGCCACAAACAAGACGGGAGAACAAGTAAGGGTAATATGGAGGAAGTCCCTGAATGCCACGTCAAGGAGCTTGGACTTGCTTCTCCAGCCAGTCGCTCTCAGCTCCCACCCGAGGGTCCGGTTTGGAGGGTGAGCGGGGACAGACATCGCAGCTGCCACCCTGCGGTCCCCACCGCCGCCCGCACCCATGCCTCGGTCTGCTTCACATACTCACTGCTCTGCACAACAGAGTGTGAAGAAAAGGTTCTGTTGCCAAAGACGTGTGCGACCACTTCTGAGGGGACACTGTCTCAGGGGAAATAAGGATTTCAGGGAGCAGGAAGAGGAGGTACTTGGGGGTTTTGTCTAATCGGTGGATGCCCCGGAAACACCCTCTTTCCAGGCCAGGAAGTGGCTGTTTCATTTTCCAGTTCGATTCTGTGATGAGTGAGGAAGCAGGAGCTGCTTCCTTCCTTCCTCGCTGGACCCCATGGCCCCCACGCCCATGCTCTCTAAGCCCAGCCTGCAGGGTCGTATCACTCTAGTGACCCCTTGATACGAAGCTGGTCATTACAGGAATCGGCAGGCCCCACAGTGCTGCTGACCTCGCTGACAGTATCTATCCATTCTCAAGCCTTTCTGGGCCTCCTGGTGTCCGCCATTGCTTACCTCATTGACCAACAGCACATTTAAGCCAGTCTTATCTTCCCCTGCTTCCAGAAGACCTGGCTCTTCCGGGCTCCACACCTGGTCCTCCCCCACCGCCCTCCATCCCCAGTCACTTGGTCAGTTAATGATTATTCCAGTTCTTTTAAGCTCCCACATAAACGAAGTTTCTCAGCCCCTAATTGTGGCTGCTGCTCAGCCAGACGCCCCCCCCCCCCAGTTCATGCCGTCTGGCTGGTGCTGCCTTGGCCCCCAGAAAGGCAGCCCTGGTAAATCATCCCCCACATCCTCCTCCCCCCGGGGGTGCTTATCACGTTGCCACCTGGGATTCACCGAGCCAGCTGAAGCTTACTTTCTCCACAGGAACGCATCCATCCAGACAGCAACAAACATTCTGAATGTGCATAGTATCAATAAAAATGTCTGAGGAGGCAACCCCCCAATAGACTGAGATTGATTTACTTCCAGATTATAATTATGTATTACTGTAATAATCTGTTATGGACATTATTAAATATATATCAATACAAATTAAAGCAAATGGGTTAAACAGTATTTTTTAATGTTTTATTAATGTTACATTTTTGCTCTCACTAGAAATGTTCTAAGAGGGCTAGAATTAAATATGCCTCGCCTAAAAAAATTAATCGACTTTAGTCTGGGAAGCAGTTTCAGGTTTACAGAAAAACTGAGCAAAGTACAAAGAGTTCCAATGAACCTGCTCAACACTTTCCTCTCCCCAACGGCCCTTGTTAATAACATCTATTAGTGTGATGCCTTTTCTATAAAATCATGAGTCACTGCTGATATATTATTATTAACTAAAGTCCAGAGTTTACATTAGGGTTCTCTCTATGTTGCACATTCCACAGGCTTTCATAATGTAGAACATGGATCCACAATTGCAGTATCATACCGAATAATTTCATTGCCTTAAAAATCCCCTGGGCTCCACCTGTTCATCCCTCTTCCCTCCCCTCAACTCCTGGCCATGATCCTTTTTTCCGCTCGATTATTGTTTTAAACTTTGGTTAACCCTTTGTGAAAAAAGTGGATTTGAGAGTCCAGTTCTACGTCCACACCTTGCTTTTGAAATGCCTGGCCGGCACAGAGGAAGAGGAGGCCTCACAAAGGCTACAGATGGGGATGGGCAGCCATGGTGCACGTCAGAGTTAGTTTTTCAGTCCCAATCACCTTTATGTAAAGATCTTTATGAAATTTGGTTGGTAAATTTCTCTCCTCCTGCAGCCAATCATTTACTCATACAAGCTTATCAGACGCTCATACATTTAATAATTTTAATAAAAGGCCCAGATGCCCCCCTTTCTTCTATAATACTTTGGAAGATTTTAAGTGGATTCAAAATTCCTCTCCAACTTTTTAAAGTATGCAGATATGAGAGTTTTTATAGGTAGTAAGCTTGTTTGTTTTCTCTAAAACTAAACCACTGGATGATGGGATAATAGAAACTTTTCTAACTACCTGTCGGTTTTAGACAGGCTCAGTTGGGGTTAAATGTCCAATCTGATTTCGGCTCAGGTCACGATCTCAGCGTCTTGGGATTGAGCCCCATCTCAGGCTCCATGCTCAGTGCGGAGCCTGCTGGAGACTGTCTGCCTCTCCTTTTGCCCCTCCCCCTACTCTCTCTCTAATAAATAAATAATCTTGCAAAAAAATTTTTAAAAACCCCAACACTCTTGGGCTATTTTAGTGAGCACCCCTGTCACCTTTTAAAGAGCTGTCTTCCAGATCGTGTTTTAATAGCATCTTCATAAAGCACTTTTCTTAAAAAATAAAGAAATTACTCCAATAAATTTAGCCTTTCCTGCCCCCTTCCATTGTCCCTCACTTCAGCAGCCTGAAAACATGGAAACAACCATTCCCCGTTGCCCGGACTCCCCCAGGGCTCCCTGTGAATGCAGAGACAGGCCCACCCTGAAGGCTTTGGGTTCACCCCACTTCCTGGTTATGGCATTAAGCCGCCACTTCTCCAGCTGCACTGCCTTGTTTCATGGAAGTGAAATTCCTGGACCCTCATTACTGGAGGAGAATGATTGGAAAACCATTTGCCTTTGGAAGCACCTAAGGTCTCCATCAGTAACTGAGCTGGTACCTCACCAATAAAGCCAGGGTGTGAGCAGAACAAACGCCTTCCATGTCATTAAGTTCATTCCCTGAATAAATAAAACCTGCAGTCCACAAGAGCTTCCTGAGAAACTTATTCTGGGCTGCCTGCCGGCTCCAGATTTAAATCCTTGTACCTTTCTCACCGGCCCAAATGAAAGGGCCACAAGGGCACTATCAACTAAAAAGTGAACCAAATTCTTCTGGAACTGTGCTTCCTGCCACCATCCCTCCCTGACTCCTATTCTGGAAACTCAGGATTAAGTAACTGCCCCCTCCTTATTTTTACAATTATTTATTTGTCAGAGAGAGAGAGAGAGAGAGAGAGATCATAGCAGAGGGAGCGACAGGCAGAGGCAGAAGGAGAAGCAGGCTCCCCACTGAGCAGGGAGCCCGATGCAGGACTCGATCCCAGGAGCCTGGGATCATGAGCTGAGCTGAAGGCAGTGGCTTAACTGACTGAGCCACCCAGGTGTCACAAGCAACTGCCTTTCAGTTTCTCTTTTATAGTGTCATGTTCAGAGGAAATAGCCCATTGGTGAAGAGCTGTGTCTGCCCATGCTGGATATTTTCCATTCACCCCTCCAATCCTGGAGGGCTTAACTGCATGGGCAGAATGGTGGGTTTCCTTGTCCCATGGCTCCTGACTGGGCTCAGATGATGGAAGGCACCAGCAGGAGAGGAGTAAAGTCAGGAATTTATTCCTCTAGTCTCACCCCTCTGGGTCACCATGGCTTAGCACCTTGTTCTTCTGAAGGTCACAGCTCCTGCCAGGAGCTCTCTCCTGGAACTGAGGCTTCCTTCTCTTGGTTCTCATTAATATTCCCCCCTCTTCAGGCTTAAAAGTGGTAATGGCTCCCTGCTCTTCCACTCTTGGAGCGTGGCACCATTCCTTGTTCCTCTTCCTAAACACCTCTGTAAATAATTCCTTTATTAGCCTTTCCTATATCATCTCATTTAAGAAGATACCTATTTCCTGATGGCAATTGCCAGCTATACTGGCCAAACCGCAGCTTTGGTGTAAATTCCATTCTTTGGTTCTTGATGTGATACTAAGTCAAAGATTAGAACGGACGTGAGTAATGGCCGCTGCTGCTAACAATAATGATAGCCAGCTTTTCTTTCATGCGGAGGGTCTGACACCATGTGTATTACTCTACACAAGTTAATTCACTTTAACCTACAACACCTTCATGAGAAGGCTGGTAGGTGAAGAAGATCCGAAGATGATCCCAGCAGCCTCTGCCTCCTGATAGTAATGCCTGCTAACACCCTTGCACTAAGTGTGGACTGGATTTAGCATCTTGCTTCTAATGATTAGAACATGGCAGAGTGACGGTATATCACCTCAACATCATAAAGGCCATAGATGACAAACCCGAAGCTGACGTCATACTCAACTGTGAAAAGCTAAAAGCTTTTCCTCAAAGATCAGGAACAAGAAAAGGATGCCCATCCTGGTCATTTTTATTCAACATAGTACTGAAAGTCCTAGTCACAGTGATCAGATGAGAAAGAGAAAAAGGCATCCAAATTGCTACGGAAGAAGTAAAACTGTCAGTATCTGCAAATGATATGACACCATATACAGAAAACCCTCAAGACTTCACCAAACAAACAAACAAACAAAAAACCCCAACTATCAGAACTAATAAATGAATTCAGTAAAGTTGCAGGCTACAAACCAAGAGTATATACACAAACAAAATGCATTTCTATACACTAATAATGTGCTAGAACAAAGGGAAATTAAGAAAACAATCCTATTTACAGTTGCGACAGTAAGAATAAAATACTTAAGGATAAATTTAGCCAAGGAAATGAAAGACCTATACTATGAAAAATATAAGACATTGATCAAAAAAGAAATTGAAGATGACACAAACAAATGGAAAGAAATACTGTGTTCATGGATTGGAAGAATATTGTTAAAACGTCTATACTGCCCAAAGCAAGCAATCTACAGATTCAATGCAATCCTTATCAAAACACCAATGGCATTTTTCATAGAACTAGCACAAATAATACTAAAATTTATATGGATCCACAAATAATCCCAAATGGCCAAGGAGAACTGAGAAAGAAGAACAAAGCTGAAGTATCGAAATCCCAGATTTTATGTATTTGAGAGAGAGAACATGCATGCACGGGTGGGGTGAGGGGTAGGAGGGGGAGGGGCGGGGAAAAGCAGACTCTGCACTGCGCCCAGAGCCAGTTTGATCCCATGATCCTGAGATCGTGACCTGAGCTGAAAATAAGAGTTGGATGCTCAGCTGACTGAGCCCCCCAGGCACACCACAGTCTCAGATATTAAACTATATTGCTAAGCTACAGGAATCACAACAGCATGGTACTAATCCAAAAACAGACACATAGATCAACACAACAAAACAGAGAACCCAGAAATAAACCCAGGCTCGCATGGTCAATTAGTCTACAACAAAGGAGGCAAGGATATGCAATGGGGAAAAGGCAGAATCATCAATAAATGGTTCTGGGAAAACTGGGCCCCTTTCTCAAGCCATACACAAAAATGAACTCAAAATGGATTAAAGAGCTAAATGTGGGACCTGAAACCATAAAGCTCCTAAAAGAAAACATGGCAGTAAGATCTTAGACATCAGCATTAGTGATATTTTTTTTGGATCTGTCTCTCCCGGCAAGGGCAACGACAGCAAAAATAACAAATGGGACTATATTAAACCAAAAAGCTTTTGCACAGCAAAGGAAACCATCAACAAACCAAAAGGCCACCTACTGAATGGAAAAAGATATTTACAAATGATATATCTGATATGGGATTAGTATATGAATCACAAAACTCAACACTAAAACAAACAAACAATTCAACTAAAAAAATGGGCAGAGGACCTGAATAGACATTCCTCCAAAGAAGACATCCAGATGGCTAATAGACACATGAAAAGTTGCTCCACATCACTAATCATCAGGGAAATGCACACCAGAACCACAATGAAGTATCAATTCACATCCATCAGAATGGCTATTATCAAAAAGATAAGAAATAATAAGTGCTGACAAGCATGTGGAGAAAGGGGAACCCTTGTGTGCTATTGGTGAGAATATAAATTGGTACAACCACTGTGGAAAACAGTATGGAGGTTCCTCAAAAAATTAAAAGTAGAACTATGGGGGCTCCTGGCTGGCTCAGTCAGTAGAGCATGTGACTGTTGGTCCCAGGGTTGTAAGTTCAAGCCCCGTGTAGAGATTACTTAACAATAAAATCTTAATAAAAACCAAGAATTACAGTATGATCCAGCAATTCTATTTCTGGATATTTATACAAAGAAAATAAAAACACTAATTCAAAAAGATATATGCATCCCTATGGTCACTGTAGCATTATTAACAATAGCTAAGATATGGAAGCAACCTAAATGTCTATGGAAAGATGAAAAAAGAAGATGTCACACACACACACACACACACACACACACACACAGAGGAATATTATTCGGTCATAAAAAAGAATGGATCTTGTTATTTGTGACAACATGGATTGACCTAGAAAGAATTATGCCAAGTAAAATAAGTCAAAGAAAGAAAGACAAATACCATATAATTTCACTTATATGTGGACTCTAGGGGCGCCTGGGTGGCTCAGTGGGTTAAGCCTCTGCCTTTGGCTCTGGTCATGGTCGCAGAGTCCTGGGATCGAGCCCTGCACTGGGGAGCCTGCTTCGCCCTCTATGCCTGCCTCTCTGCCTATTTGGGATCTCTGTCAAATAAATTAATTAAATCTTTAAAAAAAATGTGGATTATAAAAAACAAAACAAACAAACAAAACAAGCAGATTCATAAATATAGAAAACAAATTGGTGGTTGCCAGCAGGTAGAGAGGTAGGAGGACAGGCAAAATAGGTGAAGGGGATTGAGAGGTATACACTTTTCTAGTTTGAAAACAAGTGAAAGGGACGTAAAGTACAACCTAGGGAATGTAGTTGATAATATTGTAATAACTTCATATGGTGACAGATGATAAACATACTTATCATAATCATTTCGTAATGTGTATGTCAAATCACTATGTTATACACCTGAAGCTAATATAATATTCTATCTAACTACATTTCAATTAAAAAGAAAATAAAGTGGCACCTGCATGGCTCAGGCAGTTAAGAGTCTACCTTCAGCTCAGGTCATGATCTCAGGGTCTTGGGATCAAGCCCTGTGTGGGGCTCAGTGCTCAGCACAGAGTCTGTTTGTCCCTCTCCTCCCCTTCTAAACCTCCCCTCACTTGCACTCTCTCTCTCTCAAATAAATAAATAACTAAAATCCTCAAAAAATAGAAATAAATAAGATAAAAAATAACTTGTAAATTTGCTGTCCCATACTAAGATTTGAATTTCATCAGATTCAACACTTTTTAAAGTTTTTTTTTTTTTTTGGAATAAGTTATGATACAAATAATCAAAATATTCAGCTTTTAAGAGCTGAGTCCTTTCAGGTCTGGAAACCAGTAAATCCATTAGATATGTACTGACCACCCGCTGGGTGCAAGACTTTCTCCTCTCCATGCACACCCTAATTCTCAGTACCATCCCCTGGCCTGTCATGGAGCTTTTGTTCCACATAGCATTCCATTTCCTCCCTGCATTAATTCAGAAGTGAGAACCCAAAACATTCAAGGTAATGTAGAGCCTTTGACCAGATTTCAGGTCTACCTGAACCTCAAAAGTCCTCTACCAAAATAAAGATAATATTTTCTTCTTTTGATATTTGGCACCAAGGATCCTAGAGGCAAAAACCACTCAAACTATTCAAGCCATTCACACCAGCAGAAGCTCAGAGGCAGAATAAATACAGAGGTTAAGTCAAGAGATGGTGTGCATAATGTTGGAAGAAGGATGTCAGTGTCAAAATTATCTGGGTTCACAAGCTGAGTGATCTTCAGCAGGTCTGCGGAGCTCTCCAAGTCACAGTTCCCTCATCTGTAATGGGGGGTGGGGGGGAGACACAGAGCCATTTCCTAAAGTTGCTGTGAGAATTAAATGAGATTCTATATGTACAAGGACCTAATCTGGTCACGGCATTCATTTATTAAGCAGCCATGAGTAATAAGGACGTGTCAGGTGCTGGCAACACTGTGGTGAACCAGGCAGACAGCTCCCTCATGTGCCTCCCCCCCCCCAAATTGGGGCTACTGTCTCCGGGGGAAGACAAGCATTAAACAAGTACCTACAAACACAAATAATTGCTATACAAAGAGAAGTTCTAAGTCACCACAGCCTCGTTTAGAGTTCCCAAAATGGTAGCTTATGAAATGGTAAGCAAATATATATATTTCATTATATTCTGCTCTGGTAAACTTGTCTTTATTTCGTCATTCTCAACCTCCTTCTCTCTCTCTCTCCCTTCTCCTTATTTCCCAGTATCATGACAACATTTCCAGCCTACCTTCATATTCAAACTATTCAATGGACCATTTTTTCTTATTAACTCATATATATCAAGTATACATGACTGAAAAGGTTTAGCATAGCACCTCAGCCTGCTACTAACTTCAGTATCATTTTAAGCTATAATTTGGCATCATCTGAGAGGAAGAGTATATCTGTGATAGAATTTTAGGTTGTCTTTTTTTTTTTTTTAATTATAAGGTTTTTAAAACTTTTTCAGCTTTGGGGCGCCTGGGTGGCTCAGTGGGTTAAAGCCTCCGCCTTCGGCTCAGGTCGTGATACCAGAGTCCAGGGATAGAGCCCCACATCCGGCTCTCTGCTCAGCAGGGAGCCTGCTTCACCACCCGCCCCCCCCCATCGCCTGCCTCTCTGCCTACCTGTGATCTCTGTCAAATAAATAAATAGTCTTAAAAAAAACTTTTCAGCTTCAAATTATCTAAAATTTATAATCAAGTTGCAAAAACAGTAAAAAATGTTTCCAGATACTCTTTACTCATCTTCCCCAAACGTTACCATTTTATATAATGGCAGCCCACTTACTGAAACTAGAAAACTACCATTAATAAAATATTATCCAGGTTTTGACTTTATTGAGAGAAGTGTTGGGGTCTGAGGAGAGAGAGCCAGAGGCATTCTGTAGGACTGATCACTGATCTCATGGGTGATTTAAAACAGTGGACAATTCAGCTTTCCATTTATTTTGGGCTTCCAATGATGAAATGATGGGAGGGGGCATGTATATTACCTTTCTAATTTCCTCTTGTGTATATGAATGCTAAAACTTATGTGGATTTTTCAAAGACATAAACTCGAGAGTTCTTTTCCAGCAAGTATTTGATTCCTTAGAAGGTCCAAGGAACTCTGCTGAACTTTGGGGAATCAAAGATCCAACCCTGTTCTGCCTACGTGACACTACGCCCCACATCTTTAGAGGGATTATCACATTTAATCTTTACAACAATCCTAGAAGATAAGATCTGCTGTTATGTCTGCCTGACTAAAGCAAAAAATAAGGCTCAGAGACCCAACCAGCAAGGAGACCAGGCAGCTCCTCACCTTAACTTCCGCACCACACTCTGGTAAGTGCTAGTGAAATGTTCTCAAGTCTGGAATAATATGTTGCTATATGAAATCACTTGTCCTTTTTTTTATATAAAACATAACATGGACATACTACCATAGAAATGGCTTAAAAAGAAGAGCAACTATATAACAAACCTTAAAAAGATGGGTACATTTAGGAACAAAGTTTGTCAATAGGAAGGGTTTACATCACACTTAACATTTTTCCAGAAGTGCTGTTGTCCCTGTACCTCAGGATACAAATGTGCACAAGGGAATGGTATAGGCAGAGACGGCTTCAAGTCATGGGTGAACAATCTCCTCAGCCTAGAACATCAATACTCCAGCGCCCACATTCCCACCCTTTCTGATTTTATTCAAAGGGATAGACAGCCTTGGAATTTCAGCATATGATTAAGCGGTGATTGCCCTGATCATACCTTGTTGTTGTTTTCAAACGCACACGTTCTAGTATCTGTGTCGTCCTGGTGAGTGTTAACTTTTCTTTAGGTCCTGGGGCCTCTGAAAAGAGCTGGTCCGAGCCTGGTAATAAGAGTTAGCTTTGGCAAAGGAGTAGAACCTTCCCTTTCTCCAAATGTTTGCTGCGATCCTGCGGTATCTGAGGACGTGGGAGGCTGACAGATCCATCCCCACTAGAGGCAAGAACTACTCAAAGAACCCCGCCCGTTTTGTGGGGAGGAATGGCATCTCCCCGCGGGAAGGGCGGCCCCGTTGTCCCCACGCTGTGGACGGGGGAGACAGACGCACATGCACGTGGGCTTCTGGGGGTTCCATTCCATCTTGAAGTTCATTTTTTAAGTGAATTTGAACTTTAAGGTGTCTCAAAGCTCGACCCCCTCTTTTGAGAAAAGGGGCGAGAGCGATGGGGAAAGGCTTTCCCTCGGGTGAGGGGAGGAGGCGCCCCAGCGGCGGCAAGCGGCCGAGGATGCGGCGTCTGGGTTAGGGCCCTCGGGGGTACACACCGTCCAGATCCCGCTCGTCTGCAGACGCTCGTCCCGGACCCCACGGCCGCGTGCTTCACCGCGCAGGGGCGGGCACGGAGGAACCCACGAGCCCCGGCCCCCCGCTCTGCACTCTCGCCACGCGGCTCTTGGGGACCCGAGGCGGCGGGGCGCAGAGCCTCGCAGGCGGGCAGGCGGGGCGGGCGCGGCGCCCGGAGGAGAGGGCGAAGGGCCGGCGGCGGCCTCGCGGCGCGTCCACATGTGGCGGGGCCGCAGGGGCGGGGTGGGGGGGGGGACGGGGAGCCGAGGGGGAGGGTTTACATCTCCGCGAAGTTCCCGGATGGTCGCAGCCTCCCGGCGCTGAGCGCTTTTCCTGCCCGGCAGGCTCAGCCCTGCAGACCCGGGAGAAGTTTCCCAGAAAAAAATGCCCGGCGCGCCGCGGGGCCCTGGAGCCGCCCGGAGCCGCTGCGCGGTAAGGGACACGCCGCCACCGCCGCCTCGGACCGACCGGGGCCCCGGGGGCTCGGGGCGGCGCCCGGGGAGACCCCCGCGGCCGCCGGGGACGCCGGGGAGGGGCAGGGCTGGACGGCGGGGTGGGGAGCGCCGCGCGGCAGCGGGCGGGGGCGCCCGGGGAGGTCCGGGCTGCGTCGGCGGCGGGCGGTGGGCGCGGGCGCGCGGCCTCGGGAGGGGCGGAGTGGGGAGGAAGGGGCCGCGGACTGCTGGGCTCCGGGCTCGGCCGCCTCCCGCCTGGGCTCCGGCGACCCCGGGGCCGCCCGCGGGACCCATTGCCGCCGTAGTTCCCCAGGCAGGGGCTGAGTTGGTATGTGCTGGAGCCGCATCTACGCCCCCCGGCTCGGGGTGCTTTTGGGCATCCCCGGGCCAGTTCATGCCCAGGAACCGCCTCGCCTTCTTCGCCGGAGGAATCGAACCCATCCCGCGACTAGGCTCCCGCCTGCAGACTGAGGCTGCTCTGTGGTCGGTGTAGACGGCGCGCGTTAGATGTGGTCATTGACTTTACAGGCACTTCCAACCCCTGTCAGCGCTCCCCGCCAACCCCGGGGCCTTTACCGAACTTTCCGGGCAGCCTCATTTCAGCCTCATTCCCACTACCTTTTTCTACTAACTCATTTTTCTTTCCAAAAGAGAACTGTTGAAGAAAGTTGCAAGCGTAAAAGAAACCGGCTGACCCAGTCGAGGCGACCCAAATCTTCAACGGGTGCTTAGTTAGACTTTCAACTCTTGGAGAGTAACAAAGGGTGTGTCTGTGTCTCTAGTCTTCTGGTCCTGTGTTATTCCAGAGGAATATTCCCTCCTGGGCCTGGGTTCCTGGCCTTATCTCAGTTCTCCGGGAACCCTCTCAGGTTGTTAGCAGTGACTGGGTGGACTTAGTCCCTTTCTCTGAAAATTACGTGTCACTACTGTCCCCTGGATAGTTCCTGGATCTCACCCCCAGTCGCTGGCCCTGTATGGCCCCAGACTCCAGGCAGTGCAGCCGCGGAGCCCCGGGACACAGTCCCACCCTGGGTGGGTTTTCTTTTGCCAGTTTCCCCAGGCAATTTCAAAACAGTACTGTAGCTTCACTTTGAGTCATTGGCATATTTTTCCTCCTCAAAAATGCCTTTTCTTGTAACAGATAAAATAACTATAGCGACTACTGCCTTCCAGTGTTTTGTATCTTTACCTCTTTACCTGCTTGTCATCCCCATAAGGCTGTTTCTCAGGACCCAACCACTCCCCCGCCATCCTGCCCCTCCATCTGTAGGAGCCCATTACCTGTTATGGAAGTGTGCAGACAAGACTCTGCAGGTGTTATTAATCATTTTAGTCCCATCATCATCTTGAGACCTACTCAACCCTGCCATCACTTTGGCTCCCTGGGAAGCTCTTCTGGGTTTGTGGGGCACGTGGGTGGCAGACTCTTGGTATCGGATCAGGTCTTGATCTGACCATCCTGAGGTCCTGAGTCCTCTGAGGGGTCCAGCCCTCTGAGGGGTTCCACACTGGGCATGGAGCCCATTTATTTTTTATTTTTTAAAAAAGATTTTATTTATTTATTTGACAGAGCTCACAAGTAGGCAGAGAGGCAGGCAGAGAGAAGGAAGCAGGCTCCCTGCTGAGCAGAGAGGCCCATGTGGGGCTCTATCCTAGAGCCCTGGGATCATGACCTGAGCCGAAGGCAGAGGCTTTAACCCATTGAGCCACCCAGGTACCCCATGGAACCCATTTAAAAAACAAAATAATTGTTTTGGATTTGTGTGATGTAGAGCAAAGGGATTTATAAGCAAGTTAAGATCAAATTCTGGGACATTTACAATGAGATTACTTTGAACTAGAGAGATTCATGCCTTCCTTCATTTGTTCGTTCACTTCTTTTAAGACAAGTCTCTAGCGGGCATTCAACCACTTTCTTGTGTCATTAGGCATATCATAGATCTTGAGACTCGTTTAGCTCACCCAAGAAATGGGGTTGACAACATTTGCTTTTTGTGCATCACATGGTATGAGGATCAGATGGGGTGATGGAGTTCACAACAGCAAAAAGCACAGCACACAGCATCAGAGGGCTACCCAGACACCATGCAATGCGTAGCATCAGGATAAAAGACTGATAAAGAGCTGAAGGCCTGAGGGGGACGGTGGTGAATGAAGAGAATTTCGTCTGCTCGTATCTTTCAGATTGACTGTCTCAGGGGCGCTGGCCAGGGCTGAGCTTCCTTTTGTGGGAAGAGTTCATTCCTGAGTCTGGGTCACTGTCTGATATTTCAGGGTGTTCCTAACTATGGTTGTAATTTTAGAAAATAGATGGTTTCCGCAGAGTACACCAGGAGAACAAAACTAAAGAAAAGCACCTTTTGTTACTATAATGCATTTGTCTTTAAGTATCTCGTATTCAGGATTCTATCTCCCAAAGCCATGGTCTTCCTTAAACCTGTGCTTCAATGAAGTCCACCAAATTCCATTATGATTTCCATACAGAGGTCTCTGCCAGTGTGGCCCAGCAGTCCACAATTAGGCCAAGTGTTGGAAGGTTGGTAGGCGTGGCCTTGAGATTAGCCAGGACCCACATCTGTGCAGCAGGTCTCCATTGGACTCCAGCCAGGTACTCTTTTGGGATGGAGGGTGCTTGCTAGGGGTCACTGCTGTGCCTGTGCTGTGGCAGAGTGGGAGGCATTGCTGAGAAAGAGATGGGAGTTTGCCTCCTGAAAGCTTACCTCCTGGTAGAGGTAGGACAGGTTTCAAACAGTGGAATGCAAGGCAGAATGTGGCAAAGAAGCTAAAAAGATAAAGATCAAATGCAAGGAATTTAGAGGAGAGTCAAATTACTTCCAGCTGGAGGGAGTCAGTCCTTCACTCATTTGTCCATTTAACAAATATTTGTGAGGTGTGTACTAAGGGCCAGTCATAGGAGGAGAAATAGGCCCGTTCCCCTGGTTCTTCCTTCACTGCCTCAGTGAGGAACAGTTCCCGTTCCGGCTCCCTGTCGCAAGTGAATACTTTCTCCCTCAGCCTCACTGTATCACCCAGCCCAATATTTGGGTGGTTCCTCACCCCGTAGGGATTACTGTCAGGTCAGAAGAATTCTGGCTCTTGAATACTTTGGAATATTTAAAAACTCTGGTCACACCAAAGCCGCCATATACCATCAGTTAGTCGAATAATGCTGATCTGTTTCTGTACACTTTGACTAATACTGAGGTCCACTGGTCCTTAGCTTTGGGTATGACTAGAAGCTTGTAAAGCCTTGATTCAGCAAATCTGTGTGAGCCCCAGAAATCTGTTATTTGAGACCCCCCCCCCCCAGGTAAGACTGATGAGCTACCAGGTGCAGAGTCCCCTACAGGTGAAAGCATGGGTCAGGGAGTTGGGCAGAGCTTGCTTCCCGTCCCATTTCTGTCTTTTGCAAGTTCTTTAACCTCTGTTTCTTGGTCTTTAAAATGAGAGTAACTGCCTCTTCCTACAGGCTTGTTGTGAGAGTCTGATGATGTCATGGGTGTGGATGACTTAGCGGATTACCCAGGACAGTGCTGCTGCTTGGTATTTATGGGCCATTACTATTACTCTTAATCAGTGTTAGTATGTACAAAATACTGTTGTGTCTTTTCAAATGGACATGCAAGAAAAGAGTACATTTAGGAACAGCCTTTAGTAGAAATTAGCGTAGGACGATCCCTCAGTGGTCTGTCCTTGAGTGTTTCACCCCAGTCACCACATGTATCCTCTTAACAGCGGGAGAAGGAGGACTCTCACAGAGAAGCATCTCAGCAATTGGGGGCGACCAGCCTGTGATCTGCTTACACAATCAGGCCTACTCTGCGGAAGGTATCAGGGCACATAAAGGGTAGAAAGGCAAAGACAAGACATACTATACGTTCTGCCGTGGCCCCTTGGCACCAGTAAGTGGCATTTGTGACAGTCATGGGGGCCATCACCAATGTGGGGGTGGCCAGTGGATGAGACCGCCTGCCCAGGCCAGGCTGCTTTGGTCACAGGCGTAACACAGGCGTAAGAGCATTCGGTGGGGGTGCCCCTGCTTTTGTGTTTTCCTGTGGCACAGGATCAGGAAACTGGGAAGCATGCTCAGCGTTACAGTCTTTAGATCAATCGTATACTTGCTGAGAAGTCAAAAGTAGGCTTTGCTAATACTCAGTAAAAGAGAAACTTAGCCAAAATAGACCGGAGACACAATTACCTACGATCTTCATCAGTTTAGAAACTTCAGGAAACATAGTTCATATTGTAAAAACATGTTGCTGTGGTGCTGTAGAACATTTTATTTAGCATTACTTACTGTAGATATATTTTTTCTCTCCTGGCAAGGCATCTTTCCAGTGTATCACATTTTCTTCTTTTTAATTTTCTTTTACCTCTTAGTTTTATTAAGGGAATCAAATTCTTCAAAGCTTTCTATAATCTGGCTTTTTAAAAAATCTCTCCTTCCTTTCTTCCTCTCCACCTTCTTTCCATTCTCCCTCCCTTTCCACTTGCTTTCGTTAATGTTACCGTTTACTATGTGTCATATAAGTGAATCATTCAGTAGCTACACAACCCTGTGAGGTAGGTTCTGCTTAGATATGTGGAACCGGAGGCCGAGAGAAGTTGGGTAACCTGTCCAAGGTCACACAGCTAGTGACAGAGTGTGTATTCAGACCTATGCCATTCTGATTCCAAACTGCACTTTTGATCCTTAACTTCAACTTCACTGATTAGATACTATGTTGCATGTGCTGGGTTCCAGCTTCACTATCCTGTTCCATTCCCAGCTGTATGCTTTTGCATTGCCATTTCTTCTCCATACTGCCCCTTTTCTTCACCTAATGTTGAATCCCACAACGTGGCCACAAATACTTGCTAAGAAGAAAAATAATCGACTTTGCGAGTGGTTAGTAAAAGGTGACTAAAAGGTACAGGATACCAACCTCCCTGTAAACTACCACAGATTTCTTTGTATTTGGGGAATAAATAGGTCTCTCAGATAAGAGGTGTCTGCAAGAGAAAGGAAATGGTTAATAAAATGGAAAATTTAGAGCCATCTAGTTTCCTGGGCCAGTGGAATCTATTACGACTTAAAAGTTTATTTTCTATTTTCTTACATAGGCAATACATACTCCATTTAATATAGTTCTCTATAAGCTTACATTATTTAAATATATATATATTTTTCTTTCATGAGCAATACTTGATCACTTTAAGTATGTGTAATATGTACACCTTACCTCATTATAACACTAAACACAGTTGGTTATGTTTCTCCTATTCGTCTTCTACTTCCCACTCTCTACTTAACATATTTAAGACTGTGTTACATGGATATTGTTTGCATTTTCCTTGTTTTAACTTTTTGGTAATTCATGGACATACTATATTCTTATTTTTAATATTTTATTTTTACAAATCTCTACACCCAATGTGGGGCTCGAACTCACAACTCTGAGATCAAGAATCACACACTCTTCAGCCAAGCACCCCACTACTACTACATTCTTAACAGCTGCATAGCATTCTGCTGTAGCAAGATATATGTAACATGACTGGTGCATTATTGGTTGCCCATAGTCACCCATTAGAGTTTGTATTGCCAGTTCAGTGACCATCAGCTCACCTGTTAGCTCTTGCTAATGATGCCCAAACAATCCATTGAGTCAAGTCAAAACAACCAATCATTCACTGACAGAATAAATATAGTCATTTAGTTGGCATTCACAGACCAAATGGGCAGTTGGTTAAATTTCTTGATTTTTGACCACTCGTATATCCCCAGCCCACTTCTGAAACCTTCCATGCCTTTTTCTGTAGACAAATGCAGGAGAGTATGTCTGTGGACTGAAGCCATTTAGGCCTGAGAAGGACCAAGAGAGAAATCTGGCCACATCTTAGAGTGATGCAGTGTTGGAATGTTGAACGTGTTACCAAGTAATATTTCAGGAAACTCTCCCATCCCCCAAGCAGAACAGATTGTTTTTTAAATTTATTTATTTATTTTCAGAAAAACAGTATTCATTATTTTTTCACCACACCCAGTGCTCCATGCTATCCATGCCCTCTATAATACCCACCACCTGGTACCCCAACCTCCCACCCCCCACCACTTCAAACCCTTCAGATTGTTTTTCAGAGTCCATAATCTCTCATGGTTCACCTCCCCTTCCAATTTACCCCAACTCCCTTCTCCTCTCTAACACCCCTTGTCCTCCATGATATTTGTTATGCTCCACAAATAAGTGAAACCATATGATAATTGACTCTCTCTGCTTGACTTATTTCACTCAGCATAATCTCTTCCAGTCCCGTCCATGTTGCTGCAAAAGTTGGGTATTCATCCTTTCTGATGGAGGCATAATACTCCATAGTGTTTATGGACCACATCTTCCTTATCCATTCGTCCGTTGAAGGGCATCTTGGTTCTTTCCATAGTTTGGCGACCATGGCCATTGCTGCTATAAACATTGGGGTACAGATGGCCCTTCTTTTCACAACATCTGTATCTTTGGGGTCAATACCCAGGAGTGCAATTGCAGGGTCATAGGGAAGTTCTATTTTTAATCAGAATGGATTTTGAAAGTAGAGAACCTTCAGACATTGGAGAAGATCTTAAGAAAACATGTACCCTAGCTATTTTTTCTCTGAAAATGTAAACAGATCAGTGTCTTAACCACAGTAGTCTTGTGTTATGGGGATGGATATTTAGATAATGGAGACAGTCAGATCAGCCTGAGATAGAAGAGGGTAAAATGGGCCCCTGTCATAAGCAGCACATGTACGTGCTGAGGGAGGGACTTTCAGGAAGGACCCTGGTGATGCATTTGAGAGAGAAAGGGGTGGGGAGGGAGAATGAGAGAGGACTAGGCGTTATGCTTTCCCAGATCCCAGAAGGCAGGCTGAGGGACATTAAGAGATTTCAGCTGGTACTGAAATTTCTTTTTGGAGAGCCTTGAAAAAGGCAAAGTAGTTGAAGGCTTCTTAAAACCTTTTTAAAAAGTAGTATAGCAATTTACTTTAAGCAGTGCCTATTCTTATGTGCCAGAGCCAGAATTTACCATGCATGGGTTAAGAAATAACCCAAAGCATTGGTTTAAAAATGGTTTTGTGAGTAAAACCTCACCCTGTTCTTTTCCTTAGAGTTTTAGCACTGTTAAAAAAATAAAATAAAATAACAAACAAAAAACCCCTCACGTTTTATTTGAGATAGATTCAGAAATTAGATTATTGTTAAAATTGAGGCAAATCTTGGGGCGCCTGGGTGGCTCAGTGGGTTAAGCCGCTGCCTTCGGCTCAGGTCAGGATCTCAGGGTCCTGGGATCGAGCCGAGCCCCGCATCGGGCTCTCTGCTCAGCAGGGAGCATGCTTCCCCCTCTCTCTCTGCCTGCCTCTCTGCCTACTTGTGATCTCTGTCTGTCAAATAAATAAATAAATAAAATCTTTAAAAAAAAAATTGAGGCAAATCTTGAGTGACGTTTTATAGGATATTGGAGTTAGAACCTCATTAATTAAACATCTTTCCTCCTTAATTTTCTCTTTTTTGATGAGGAACTGGGAGAAGTAAAGGGAAAACATTCTCAGTTGGTTAAAGGACCATATGATTGCCATTATGGTATTACTTTAACCACAAAATTCTTTTCTGTATAGAAGTTCTGTATGTATCATCTCTACTTTGCTGTGGTGAAACAGTATGTCTCCTAGAGTTAAGAAGAACCACCGGACCAAATGTTCAGTCTTTGTAATTTAGTCTTTGCTTCTTTGTTTTTGTCGAAAATGTGATTCTGTCACTTTTTAATAATTAAATTGCAGTTTTCATTTTGTTCAGATTATAAGAGTATTATGTGGTTGCTATAAAGAAGACAAAAAAGGTAGAGGTATATAAAGAGAAAGTTAATTTTTCTCTTACTGCTCTCGAATTCCAACTCCTCAAGGTCATCAATATTCTCAGTTCAGGACTGGCCCTTCCTCAACTTTCCTTTTGCTTATGTAACTATACACAAATACAAATGCCCATTTTTTTCCTATTAAAAAGAGAAACATACACATTAGGCCATAAGATTTTTTTGAAATGCAGTTGACATATAACATTGAGTAAGAGTTAGGATACGATGTGCTGATTTGATACAGTTGTGTCTTGTAATATGATGACCACCATAGCTGTAACACCTTCACCATGTTACACTATCAATTCTCTTTTATGGCAAGAACATTTAAGATTTCAAGTATATAATTTCAGGTACTATAATTCCGCTATTGTTAACTGTAATCACAAAGCTATACATTAGATGCCCAGAACTTACTCACCTGATTGTAAGTTTGTACCTTTGACCATCATCTCCCCATTTCCGCCACCCCCAGCTCCTGGTAACAAGCACTCTGCTCTCTGTTACTACAAGTTTGGTTTTTTTAGATTCCACATATAAGCAAGATCACAACAGCATTTGTCTTTCTTAGTCTGACTTATTTCATTTAGCGTAATACTCTCAAGGTCCATCTTTATTGTCACAAATGGTAGGACATCCTTTTTCTTGACTGAATAATAAATCCTCCATTGTGTGTATACACCACATTGTGATCCATTCACCTGCCAATGGACAAGTAGCTTGTTTCTATAGCTTGACAATTGTGCATAATGCTGCTGGGAACATGGGGGTACAGCTATCTTGTTGAGATCCATAGATCTTTCTTTTTTTTAAAGATTTTATTTATTTATTTGACAGATAGAGATCTCAAGTAGGCAGAGAGGCAGGCAGAGAGAGAGGAGGAAGCAGGCTCCCTGCTGAGCCGAGAGCCCGATGTGGGGCTCTATCCCGGAGCCCTGGGATCATGACCTGAGCCGAAGGCAGAGGCTTTAACCCACTGAGCCACCCAGGCGCCCCTCCATAGATCTTTTTAACATAACAAAATATCATAGACTTTCTCTCCAAATTAAAAAACCCATTTAAAAAAAATTAAAAATTAAAAAAAAATTAAAGCTAGTAAACTCATTTGTATCATGGCCGCTTAATATTCCATAATTTAACCATTCAGGTTGTTTCAAGTTTTGTGCTACAGCAAGTTTTTCTCTAAACATCCATGTGCATTAATTTGAACATGTTAACATACAGAAGCTTTTATTTTTGTCTTTCAGAGTCCCCAAAGTGGTATTACTTTCCAAAAGTTGTAGTAAGTCAGTTTCACTAGCACTAGCTGAAAATATGTTTCCCCATATCCTTGCCAGCATAATTTATGTTAGAAGTATAAACTTTCTAATCTCTTTTTCCGGTTTTGTTTCAAATGATTTCATTAGGGAGCACTTGTCACTATCTTTTCTTAAAAAAAAAAACCAAAAAACACATTCATTTGAATTATTCATGTCTGTTCTTTTCCTTCATTTTCCAAAGTGCATAAGATTTGTCTTCTAGAGCTAGAGGAGAAAAACTTGAGCCTAGGCTCGCTGAACTTAATCGTCCTGTATTGAAATGAAACGAAACACTTGATTTCTCTTTATAATAAAGTAAATACAGACTTCTCAGTTCCAATTTTCTCCTTCTAAAAGTATATTATTTAAGAAATTGTCTCGGGAAATATAAATATTTTATTAAAAATAGTAATTTCTAAAATACAGAGATGCAAAATGTTAAAGGCACTTTAAGCTTGCAAGGCTAACTGCGTTTCCCTCTCGAGTCCAGCAGTCTGAAGACAAAGGTTCTTTGAGAGCGTTAGTTATAAGTTCTACTGGATTACAGCAAGAGGAAAAAGTGAATCACAGCAGATAGGAATTTAAACCTGGAGCTTTGCTGAAAGCCCCTTCCCTGTTGCTCCTGCTTGTTTTTCTGGGAGGTGGGACTAGATTCCACTTCTGTTCTTATAGTTGCTGAGTTCATTATAAAATTATTTGTATATAACTCCAGCAGTACATTGGTTAATCAGAAACATCTGTGCAACTGGCTTCGTTTATATGAACAGAATAACTAAATCAATCAGCAGAATTTCTTGTATTTGGTTAGGTCGGGCCAACATTGTGTAGTCCAGAATAATAACAGTGCTTTGAGCTAACCTGACACAGATGGCAAAAAGATTGTGTCTGGGCAGCAGAAGTTAGAACTGAAAAGGAAGAAATCCTGTGAGTCCTTGATAGCTGCCTTAATTTTTACTCTGTTTTATAATGTTACTGTTTTAAAGGCTCAGATGCTTCAGAAAGGTATGTCCTGTGTAAAAAGAAGAGCCCATCAGAGTCATACCCTCCAAGGACCAGAGTCTCCTGAATGAGGCTGAGTTGTCCAATCAGAGTCCCCTGAAAGATAAGTTTGTGTCTTCTGCCAGACTTCTATAGCTGAACATGCCAAGGGCCTCACACTGGGAAAACACCACGGAGCAGAGAGGTGAGCAGACATGTCTGACTGGAGGGAGCTAAACTGGGCAGAGGACATGAGTTCCCAAGAGAGACTGAGGCTGGTGTCCTGATCTAATGTAGCCAGGGTAGGTTCCTCGGGGTGGTGTGTCCTGGTGCAGAGCCCCGAAGGTCCAAGGGAGTGGAGTGGGTTCATAGACCACAGCTCTGTTCGTCTGGCTCTCAAGCTCAGGCTTACTGGAGACTTCAGGAGGTCTGATAAGAGCAGGGAATCTCTAGACCCTGAGTTTTCATGTGTGTGCCCCAGCCCTGAGGGACCCTGAACTCTCCACCACTCAAAAGGAAGAGTCATTCTCAAGGCCAGAAATCTACTGGCCCCAACTAGCCAGAATCCTAGGGTGGGATTGATTGGGTTCCTAGTACACGGTTGGCCTTCTATAGAGCTAACCTTGGTAGGCAGATGCATTAGGTTTTAACCAGTGACTGGTGAATAGTGAGAGAGAATAGCGCCCCAGGGGAAGTTGGCAGCTTTTTCTCTTATTATATATCATAGCCTTAGCACTAGGATTTGCAAACATTCCCGAGTTCTTGGAGCCCCGCTTTGCTGACACCTGAGGTCACATGGCCCTCTGCTCTGCCTTCCCTTTCACACTGCCTCTGCATTTAGATGCCCATCAACCTTCAGGGACAGTGTGACTTCTTGAAAGTTAAGTCACTTTCAGGGTAAGTCCAGATACCAATCAGCTCATTTATTTAATGCCTTTTTCATTGAGTCCTCTGCTAAAAGTAGAGTGGGAAAGTGGAGAGAGCACAAGTTGGGAGCTCCACACCTGAATTCCAGTTCCCGGCTTGGCTGCCAGTAGTCATGTGGCCTTGACAATAATAAAACACTGTGTGAAGGAGAGTGGAGAAATCTGTAGGAACGGGGAGCTTGCAGCTAGGAGGACATCCGCAATGCTTGTGACGCGACACACGGCATCTCCAAATCGGGCACTGTCTAAACACTGCCGTTGTTAACACTTCAACCTATCAGAGCTCTGATGATGCTGAAATTTCACCTTGCCTGCTTTTGACTAAGTATTTGATAAGTAAATGAGAGAAATATATGTCTGTCACATCTCTCCTTTAGTTAAAATAGGATATGGGTTATGTGTAGTATAGAAAATCAAATTTTATTTCAGCAAAGTCATTGAGAGCTTTCTCCTTGAGTCCCATTGTATACTTGCTGAAGAAAAAGCACTTGCTATTCCCCTGAGGTTTTCTTTGTAGTGTTATTTGTGGAGAGGGGGTTTGAGCTGGATGCTGTCCAGGTATGCCTAGCAGATCTTGTTTTATTTATAGTCACTGAAAGTCACACTACCTCACTAGATGCATGTACACATCCATTCTACTGACCCTATTCTCTATTAGCACACACATAGTCATAACCCTGAACCACCTGTCCTTGCCATCTGCTACGCACGAGTGCATGTATGTGCAGATGCACACGCACACACACACGCACATACATCATTTGCTCACTCTTTTTAAGGCGCCCTTCAGATATAACCAGGAAGCACCAATTCCAAACTCACTGGGAAAGTCCATTGCCGGAGTTTTCTGTGCATCAGCCCTCATGGCTTTTTAGAAGGCAGAGGCATAGCCTACCAAAGGGCTTTTTGTGCAGTCTCACACAAAACACCATACACATGTGACTGTAAGTGTGTGCTTTGGAGGCTGTTCCCTGTGATGGCAGTGATTCCTGGGAATGGTTAAAAATACCCACATGGGGCTTCACCTCCTGAGTTCTGCCATGATCATTGGTTGGTGGCTGTGACCGCTGCTGGTTGAGTCTCTTGTTTGTATTTCTTACTCATGGTCTGAGGAACAACATGTTGCTCTTTTGGCTCAGAGGCAGACCATCTTGGATGTCTTCCAAGAAACTGTGTGCCGCTTTTGCTTCTTGAGATTGGAGCTAACATTACAGGACCTCCAGTTATGCGTGGAGAGATCCTGGGCCAACAGGCTGGTCAGCGGCGTCCCTGTGGACTTTCTGCTTCACAGAGAGGTTACACAAACTTGTCTACCTGGAAAGTGGAACCTTAGGGCTGGTGCCCAAGGGAGCCCAACCACCATTAGATAAGGTTGTGACAAGGAGAAAAGGCTTTTAAGTTCCAACCCAGATGCCCAAGAGAGGATGAAGCTCTGGTAGAAAGTTGCCCTGAGCACTCTTCAGCTCTGGCCCCAGCACCACAGAGCAGGAGAGGAAAAAGGAGGTTTCTGGTGGTGGAGGGAGTGCGGTGGTCAGCAATGACAGCAGGGAGAAGCCCCAGCAGGGGGACAGGGAGGCAGGCAGTGAAGGGAGGGAGAGTCTTAACATCCCCTGCTCCCAGGATCATGAGGTGCTCATGAAGTTGCTGGGGTGGGGGTGGGGGAGGGGTGCTGGAAGTGCAGGGAAGCTTGTTGAGCTGACCTAAGCTGTGGTCTGCCCTTAAAAAGAGCACATCAGGAGACAGAAATAAGAGGATGCCACTCTTCTCATGCTTACAGAACTCAAGAATGAATTATTCCTCCAGATTTCCAGTAGTCATTTTTGGACAAGCAATAATCCTAATAGCATCTAAGGTAGATACTGATTCCTGGGTACCAGGTAATGTTCTAAATGCTCTAAATTAACTCCCTAAATCCATAGAATGACCCTGTGAGGCAGGAACTATTATCTTCATTTTGCAGATGAGGAATTTGAGGTTAATACTTGTCCAAGTTCACACGGTTAACCTGGCAGAGTCAAGGTTCAGTCCCGGCTGTGTGGTTTCAGAGCCTGATCTGAACCATGATGCCCCCGCCTCCCCACCGCCTCCCCAGTGAGGGGCATAAAATTGGAAAGGACCTAAGTGTCCCCAGCTTTTTTCATGCAGATGACTAGCCACTAGTACAGTGTTCTGGGGAAATAACTCGGGCTTTCTGTTCCTCTGTTTTCCCTCATGCATCTGGGTTAGGGTCGCGAACCCACTGGGAAAGGACAGCCTCAGACAGTGTAGACCAGCCTGCTCTTTGGTGGTGTTTTGGGTCCAGCATGAGCTTCATTCTGAATCATCCACTCGAACACCTGGCCCCCATCACAGACATACATTCTAAGTGATCCTCCAAGATTCTAGTATGTCTGATGAGGAAGAAAATCTTCCTAGAGGGTCACAAGTGCTGCCTGAGGCTGGTCTCATTGACTAGTGTCACATGATGGTCTCAAGAGTAAACGAATAACACAAGTTATATTGAGCTGGTGGGTAAGGAGTTTAATACTCAACTCTAAAACACAGAACCTCTTGTAAACTCTTGTCAGAGCTGAGAAGCAGAGTGAAAAGGAAGATTATTTTGCCCATCCTCCCATTTCACAGGTGAAGAAACAGAACCCCAGGGAAGTTCAGTGACTTTCCCAAGGCCAATGCTAGTTGGCAGCAGAGGTGACACACGAACCCAGGCCTGCCGAGTTCCAGTGCCGCTCTTTTCCCTGCCCGAGATTGCTTAACATAGTCCATAAATGATTTTCTTATTAAACTGCAGGTGAAGCATAGAGTGTGGTCTGTTTACGGGGCGAGACTGAGGCCAACATGGCCTTAAAAGATGTGAGGAGCACAGCTGGAAACCTCCTTCAGGTACAGACCCATGTGAGGAACAGGCAAGGCAAAGTTTAGGCACGGCTGGTCCTGTGGGGTTGGTGGAGCCAAACCTCTGCCTTCCAGACAGTCCTGGCCAGGAGAGGAGTGATCTGTCCCCAGCAACCTGGCAGGCTGCCAGTGTCTGGGGTCAGAACCACAGGGGCCCAACAGGCGTTTTTGCTGACAAGGACAGGTGCAGGTCTTCTTCATACCTGCAGAACGGTGGCCTGGGAATTTCCGTGGGCGAGTATGGAGAGGAAGCTGGCTCTGTGTCAGGAGGAGACAAAAGTCTAAGACCAAGAGCACATTCTGGGCGCTACTGCCTCAAAAATGGGCTCAGGGGGGCTCTAAAATAACTTCCGGGGCTGATTTCATCCCTGGCCTGGTACAGTCCCACCACAGCAAGAGCATTTGGAGGTAATTAAAACTAAAGATGGAAAAGAAGCTTGAGGTGCATTCACTACAACCCCTGCAGGGCCTTGACCAGTAGTTCCCGAAAGCACCCTCTTGGTGGACCGCCAAAGAGCGAGGGGCGATTGATTCCTTCCCTCCGTTTGGGCAGTGCAGTTCTGTCAGCTCCCTTGAGGATTCCTCTGACAATTTATTTGGCCATTTTTTCAAGCCCAGGAAAAGACAAAATTAAAAAAAAGCTGCCTAGGGAACAGAAGGTAGGACAAAGCCAAGTTCATTCCTAAGCTAGATCTGATCTGGAAGGTTTTGGGGGAGGTACACTGCTCACCAACCCCACAGGGCCTTTCCAGCCTCAAATCTACAGGTCAGAGGGTATCAGGATCTCTTTGCTTATCTGGTGTGGCCTAGATAGAATTAAGCAAGCAACCAGAGGCAGAGCTAGGATTCAGAGTTAGACATTTCACTCCCATGTCTGTGGTCTCCCTACCTTGTGCTTAATTAGATTGACAGTTTGGGTGACATGTCCTGCTTTTGTGCTGTGCCCGAGTCAGACAGCCTCCTGCAATGCCAGACCCCATGGGCTGCTCCTATCCTGGTGCTGCTTCTTCCCCTCAAGCCTAGATGTTGCAGAAAGTAGTTCCCAGCTCTCCCTCTGAGTGGTCAAGGAGTATGGAGAGGGCTGCAGTGGGCAAGGGCCACACCGGCTGCCGAACAGGCCACTTTCTCCTGAGCTTCCTAGCCCAGCTCCAGTGTAAACTGATCAACTCTCAGGAGGCCAGTAAGGGCCTGCTTGCTTGGAGGAACTAGGGGGCAGAGTGTACTGTCACTAGTCCCATTGCTGAGTCAGCCGAGGGAGTTCCTCCTTTTGTCCTCCAAAATCCCCACAAGGTATATCAGAAGGGCCCAAGCAGAGGAACTACAAATACACTTGGTTCAAATATAGAAGCCACAGGCAAGGAACCTTGGTTTGTATAGACTCTGGGGGCTGGGAAGACAGCATGGTGGGCCCTTCTTTCCAGACTCAAAAATTTTTTTTTTAAGATTTTATTTATTCATTTGACAGGCAGAGATCACAAGTAGGCAGAGAGGCAGGCAGAGAGAGAGGAAGGGAACCAGGCTCCCCACTGAGCAGAGAGCCCGATGCGGGGCACGATCCCAGGAGCCTGAGATCATGACCTGAGCCGAAGGCAGAGGCTTTAACCCACTGAGCCACCCAGACACCCCTCAAAATATTTTTAAGAGGTAAAATTGAAGAGGCAACAAGGGGTGTTGAGGTTAAAAAACAGCCCGAAGAAGCACGCTCAGATGGTAGCCCTGTCCCTCTGCTTGAATCACGGATGTGAAGGGGTCATGGCACCTGGGCAGTATTTGGAATGAATCTGTGAGTGGTGAGTACAGCATGTGAAGAAGCATTTTCTAAACCAGTGTTTTGAAGCCTTTCTTGACGATGATTCACAGTAAGAAATATATTTTTTTATTGGAATCTAGGATGGATGGATGGATGGATGGATAGATAATAGAAACAAAAGTTTTAGGAAACAACTCCCATTTTTACCAAATGCTGTACATGATATATTTTCTAAGAAGCTGGTTCAGTCCACTAAATTGACTTGACAGAGAATAGGCAATAACTTGCAGTCTGAAAAAGACTGATGAGAACAGAAAGATGTCAGCCATGTAGTCTCATTGTAGCCCTGGCAGATCCTGCAGAAGGAGATCCCATATCCAGGCTGCATAGTCGGGAAGAGGTTCTCCTCACTCTTCTCATCTTGAGGAGCTGGTGGAGTGGTGATGGCCGAGGGGAGGGAGGCCATGGCCGAGGGAGGGAGCCTGAGGCTGAGGTACAGCCTGTTCATAAGGAAACACTTGCGTGTCCATATGTCCTGGCCCGGAGAAGGCAGAACCTGCTCAAGGTGCAGGGGCTCTCAAAGTTGAGTGAACATGTGAGGATTTTCATCCGCTACGGTTGGTAGTGAAGTGGCACACGGGGAGGCTGAGCCTCCTTCGTTCTGCATTCCCTACATGAGGGAACCATGGTACAGGACTGGGCTCAGCATGACACCCCCAATTCTGTGTCTCATTTGTATTAAGTAGTTGAGAAGTGTTTATTGGAAGACCATGTTATCTAGTTAGTACTTGCAACTAGACCAGTAAGAATCCTAATCACACATGGTAGTACTAAGAAAAGCATTATTTGAAAGGCCCTTTAGCACCCTTGATTCATAATGTCCCATAAATGGGACAGGAAAGAGAAGAAAGGGCCAGGAAAGCTTGGTTTCCATAGTGGAACTGCTAAACTCCATTGGAGTTTTAGGTCCTCCACACAGCAAGCCTTTAAGCAATGGAGGTTTGTCAGCTTTGACTTTGAAGCAGGCCTTGGGACAAGGTGCTCTGGCTCTTCACCTGGAAAGGAGAAGTCCAGATGGTGTGAGCCAAGCGGACCTCGGCTGATCACGGAGCACCCGAGGGAACATTTGGAGTTTCCATGGCCATGAATCTGCCCCTGCACGTAGTTTACCCCCTTGGCTCAGCCAGTTCAAGACGATGTGACTTAGGCCTACATCACCCAAGTTTCTATAGACAGGAAGGGGCTTGGGGGGCAGCCTGTGTTCTCGGTTCTGGACCCACCCCGTACTGATGGAGCGCTGAGCTGACAAGTATTCTGGGGCCGTGGAAGTGCTGGTGTGGGCCCTGTGCCAGGAGCCCCCCGAGCTGGCTTTCCTGTAAGTGTCCAGCCCCACGTGGTGGCCTTCAGTACCCGAGCCTGCGATCTGGATCCCAACTGGGCCTCCTGCTCTCACACGAAATCAGCTACAGGCCCTTCTTTCAAGTGGTGCCGGGGCAAGAGGGGGAGTCGGCAAAGGAGCGGGAATTTGAAGAGAAGACAGGCAAAGACATTATGTGATTTGACAAAGATTCTAATAGATTGGTTTCCCTCCTAAAAGTGGACAATAGAACAAATATAACCTCAAGATGATTGCTGTCAATTTTATTTATTTATCTTTAAAGATTTCATTTATTTATTTGAGAGAGAGAGCACGCAGGGGGAGGAGCAGAGGGAGAAGGCCAAGCAGACTCCACACTGAGCCTGGAGCCCAATACAGGGCTCGATCCCATGACTCTGAGAGCGTGACCTGAGCCAAATTCAAGAGTCAGACGCTCAACCCAGTGAGCCACCTTGGCAGCCAGACTGCTGTCAATTTTAGACATGGGTTCAAGTTTCATATGGCCCAACCTCAGAGAAAGTAGGAATGAGTGGGAACTGAGGATAATTTGCACTCTTCAGAAGATCCCTTGGGTTTCTGCCATAACAAGCAGGTAGCTCTTTGACTCTAGGGCATGGATGTGGCTGTTGGGACCTTGCGTGTGTGAAGGGCTTCACAGGATAGTGGGCCCACCTAGCAGACTGGGTTCTCAATACATCGCCCTTTACCCTTCTTTAAGGTAAAGAACACTCATGGATAAGGCCCAGTCTAAATGCAAAGGAGCATTCAGAATAAAAGGCAGGCAGGGAGCCCCAGGTTCTGGTTTCAGTTCCATCATTGTCTCTGTGACCTTGGGCCTTGGTTTCCTCTTCCATAATTTGGGGGAGGTTGGAGATGCTCCCTCTGACCTCCTTCAGCTTAAACACCCTGTGACTCTCTTCAGCCTGAGAAACATTTTCTGGCAGGAAGGAGAGGCTGCCCAAGGCTTCCTTCTCAGGCAGCCAGTGAGTACATTCTTTCCTGTGCCCACATATGGAAGCAATTTCTAGATTCTCCAAGGCACTTGTGCTGCTGAGCTCAACCGAAGCAGAGGAGCTCGGTGGTGGAAAGTGGAAAAAAGAAAAAATCTGCCCCTGATTTCGTACCACCCTGTGCTTCCCTATCTGCAACGGTCTGTGCAGTCTGTTTTCCCTTGGTACCTCCAGGCTGTGCCGGGGGCTTGGGGGAATGTCACCGATAAAATCCTGATAGAAACCAAACAAGTGCTGAGCTCACGGCTCCTCCCTGGAGGCCAAAGGCCCCTGAGCTCACGTTTTTCTCCCCAGGAAGCTTTGCAGCTGGGGAGAAGCATGAATTCCTTAATTTTGTTCCTACATTTATTGTAATCTTTCTCTCTGGTCTCTTAAAATGAGGACTATTAATGGCTGCCTTCAAGGCCCTTTGTAAAGTCGAATTGGGTAACATTAGCCAAGTGCTTTGAAGGGGAAAATGTTTTATTAGTTCCTTCTCTGCCTAAGCAAACCCTTTACTAACTAATGTTCCTCTTCTGAACTCCTGGGGGTTTGAGGAGCAGTTGGGTAGTAATTCTTGTGAACTGGAGGCACTGGGGCATTTGACTCCTGAATTCAGGTCAGGAAAGTGACTTTTCCTAGAGCAGGACCTTACTCACAAAGCCTCATCTGTGGTCCTTGTATTCACCCTCTGGCTTTTCACTCCTGACCTTAATTCTTGGGGGAAGGAGATTACTGAAAAGGACCTGTTTACAGAGAAATGCTTTTTGTTCCCCTTTCAGCCTGTCCCTCGCTTCTCTATCGCCTAACCCCCGACTAACATGAACATTTAAAAGTTAATTTGTAAAGCAGAGATTCTCTTGCTAGAAATGAGGTCTGACTGATTAGGGGATCTATGAATATAAACACCTTGTTAAAACCGTTGTGTCAAGCGTTCTTGTAAAGGTCTGCGGTATCCCTTCCACACACTTGCCAGAAACAGCTCTCCAAATCAAGATAGTAGGCTGAGGAATGCCTAGAGACCCTTAGCAGGGACCCCGTTTTCTTTTTGTTTCGTTGCTGGGTCTCCGGGGCAGAGGCTTCTGATGAAAGCAGCCCTCTCATTCCCTTAGAGAGCGTGTTTAGGACTGGTTTGCCTCACGGGGATTGCCGGCAGGGAGGGCTAGACATCAGACATGACACGAAGATAGAAACACTTATCAGAACCTCGCATATCTGCTTGCCCTATTTCAGGACACTCAGATTAGCTCTGCTTGGCTACGGATATGGTTGTAATTCCGTACACAGATCCCCCCCACCCCTCCCCGTGGGTTTCCTGCCTGACTGAAAGTGGCTCGACTCTGTCGACCCATACTCGAGAATGTTTCAGCCCCATCTCTGTAGAACTGTGTGCTTGATTTTCCTCAGTGCTGGTCCAAGAACGTTTAACTGACCTGCCTCCTGTTGGCTAGATGCTCTCAGTCTGCAGCACCGGTCCAGGAGACGGGGTCCTGAGGGCAGGCCTGTTCCTGCTACGGGTATGAACACGATCAGCTCAGGGCCAGGTTGGGTGCTCTGCACCAGCCAGGGTGAAACAGCACCCCAGCTCTGCCGAGAAGATGAAGACCGTTTGTGTCAACCTCCAGCTCCACCCAGACGCCAGGCTCCCCCTGACCAGGAGGGTAGAACCCACCCTTCCAGGGCAGTTTCCCCCAAACCTCACTCCTCTGCAACCTGTCCAATGTGAAAACCTCCCCTCTCAGAACATTCACAATCGGCCAAATTCCAGTTCGTAATAATAATAGCAGGAGCAAATGTTTATGGAGCATTTACTATGTACTTGGCTGTCATTCTATTATTCTTATTTTACCAACGAAGCAATGAAAGCACAAAAGGTTGGACATACAGAGCCAGGATTTGAGCCAAAGCAACCTGACTCTGGAGACCATTTAGAGTATACGTCTTCTTTTTTAAAATTTTTTAAAAGATTATTTATTTATTTGAGAGAGAAAGGGAGAGAGAGCAGAGTGAGCGAGAACACGAGTGTGGGGGGGAGCGGATAGAGGGGGAGGGAGAGGCAGGCTCTCTGATGTTTCTCCCAGGACCCCAGGATCATGACCTGAGCTGAAGGCAGACGCTTAACTGACTGAGCCACCCAGGCGCTCCAGACCATACTTCTTTATACTGAAGAAAAATTACGCCCTTGTGGCTTCCACACAGTGGTTCATGTTCTAATCCCTGGAGTCACAGAATGGCCTAATTTTATTAACATAGGACAGACAGACCAACCTATAATATTTGAAGACCGTTATCACATCTCTCTGGGTTCTAAAGCACTACATCAGGCTCTCAGGGACCAGTTCTAGCCTGGGTCTCCCTCTTCCTCCCAGAAAAGCACAAAGACTGCTTTATAGTTTTCCATCCAAATCCAGACACTTGTGAGAGGCAAGGGAGCACTATTAACAATGGTGCTGGGACAACAGGCATCAATGGGGACTGTCCTGGGCAGACCAGGATGTGGTTCGCCCTACCCCCGGGCCACAGCAGAGATGCCACCACTTGGAATGCCTTCTGAAGCCTGTCCGAGTGGATTATGGGAAGTCGAGCTGACTACACAGAAATATCATCGATGAGCGACTAGGTTTCAGGAGTTAGCCATTAGTCAGACTTCCCGCAGTGGAAAAGTGCTGGGTGTCAGGTTGAGTCCCATAACTGCGAATGTGACCTCTCCTCCCAAGTTCTCAGTTTTCATGGCTATAAATCGAAGTTGGTCGTCTGGAACTCCCTTCCAGATCCTAGCCTCTAATCCCGTGTCAGCCTTCCTGATCCAAGCAATGGTCTCCATCCTCCCTTTAAAGCCACGAGTGTGGAAGACCAGCTTTTTCATCCCTTCTCTGTCAGTTTTGCTGCTCTTCTACCAGCATTATTCGCCAAACCCTAGAGATAGATTTTTTTTAGAGTGCCAGGAAGATCCCCTTATCTAGCCTACTATTGGGGTGTCTGTGAAATCGTGCCATGTACTAAGAATCTTCTTTAAGTAATGCTTTTCTTTTGAGACAGCCCTGGGTTCTGTCAGTAATCAGGAAACAGAAAATAGCCTCCATTAAAATTACAAGTTGACTTAGCGAGAAATTTCTTTTTTTTTTTTATTAATTTACCTTTTATGTTTCCTAAAACCTGTGTCTGTGAAATAATTTCAAAGTATTTTCACATAATTTATCTCGTTAAATCCTCAAAACGGCCATGTAAGATGGGTATTACCTTTGTCTTCAGACCCTGAAACAGAGGCTCCAGGAGACGAACAGCCTTGGCTGAGGACCCTTCGCTAGTTAGCTGTGGGACTGCAGTTCCAACTCGGGTCTGCGGGATCCTTATCCAAGTGTCTTTGTGCCGTACCAATAATTTTCAGTTCGTTTGTGTTTTTTAAGCATAGGACTCTTCTTTTTTTTTTTTTTTCCCCTCCCAAACAGAGCCAGAGCTTTTCTAGGTGACATGGAGCGTGCCACCCCACGTGGTGCTCTGTGAGGGGCCCTGCGAACCTCCCCCAGAATGTGGTCTGAACCACCGCGTACCCTTCTGAGGGGCTTTGCACTGCTTTGCCCATTTCAAGGATTCAGGGCGCTCATAGGATTCGGCACAGTTTCCTTCTGCGTGAGCATGTTGCTTTAATAAACTTCATTGTCATTGTCAGTCCCTAGGTCTGACTATCACGGGTCTTGTGTCAGTTGGGGAAACATGGTCCTTGCTAGCTGCCTCGTCTCCCTCCTTCTCTGTTCTCTCCTCTAACCTCTGAGACTCAGGACCCTCTCCAGCCTGTCTTCTCACCTTGCCCTGCTGTATCCCATCTGGCCCAGTCCCATCTGGATCACTAACAGAATCCCGTGTCCTTTCTGGATGTGCCATGGCTGTATTTACCCTTCATCATTCACCCTAGTACCCAATGAACACTTAAATACTTATGAAAATCATGTGAACAGCCTCAACCTAGTGACTGGTGAGCCCCCATCTTTTCTACAAAGCACAGTGCCCCTTCATTTCCTTGTGTCTGAGATGATTGGCTTCACCAAGATAATCTCCCAGGTTCCTTCTTTTGCAAAATCCTATTGCTTTTATGCCAGACTTTTCTCTTCCCTAGAAGGCAAAAAGGGGTTGTTGGGCTCATTTTCACCACCTGTGTATCCTGTCCTCTAAGCCACAATTAAAGCACAGTCCAGTGCCTCCCCCAGAAGTTACCCCATGGGGGAGGAAAGGTTAGAGAACAAGATTTTCCATTCTCTGGGGGTGCTGGGTCCCAGCAAGCCATGGGGTGGTATCTATTTGAAGAACTCTCTCTTATCTAGGGAAGGGAAAAAAAAAAAAAAGAATGGGAAGTATTTCCCATTTTTTAGTTCTTGATTTTGTTCTGTCTCAGCAGTGTTTGAAAGGGGTTCATGGTTAGTCTCACCAGCTGACAGGACATTGACGTTTATGCTGTGAGTTCTTTTTCTCTCACTTGGTGTCCAGAATTCGGCAAACACGGGGAACTGATCCTTCTCTTTCTAAACATAAAACGTTCACACTGCCAGATTTTCTAAATTCCCTTTTTTAATCTCTATCATGTAAGAATTATTAATTAGAGATAGTTTTAGAATATGTGATACATTCCCAAAAAATACATTGAGAGTTTTACCTACCAGAGATCCTCAGAAAATTCCAAGTAGTAGTGCAGTATAAACTGTTAGAATATATTCCTAGCATTCTGGTTTTTTTTTTTTTTTTTTAACTTTTACAAGAGACATGCTTTGCTTAGGCCATAGTTCTTATATAATAATCCTTTTTCTTTCTGAAAGAGCAGCAGTTATTAAAAGTAGCAATCCAAAATTCCATCGAGCCATTATACATTTAGCAGTCTTTTTCCTCATTTCTGCAAATATACGGGTTTGGGTTTTGGTTTTGGTTTTTTTTTTTTTTTTTTTTAATAATCTAGCCATATCCTGGATTATGTAACAGTGTGCATCAGCTGTCTCCATGGGGCATCAATATTTGATGTGTGTGTGTGTGTGTGTGTGTAATTGATTAGATGCCTAGGCTAAAAGCACGAGTGAGTAGCTGTTTATTTCTACTAATTCTATTAGCCTACTAGTCAAAAATTGGCCAATCTGTTCTTTGGGTGACTTTTCACACTTAACTTTGATGCCTGTTCCAGTGAAGCCTGGAGCCCCCAAAACATTCCAGACCCCCTAAACACAGCAGCCCGCCTGTGCTTGCCCACAGCTGTGAATCTGCACTACCAGTGAGTAAGAGGAAGTGGAGCAGCAGGATGGGCTGGCCATGGGCTAGTTTCCACTCATGTGGTAATTTCACATTGCACCCTTGGTTGGACTCCTTAAATGTCAATGTCAGACCAGGAATCCTTAAAAAAAAAAAAAAAGTAGGAAAGTCTTGTCATTGGAAAATATCTTAAAACCAAAGAAAATGGCAGAGGAAAATTGTGATGTGCTCTAAATGGAGCTGGTGGTACGCGTTCCTCTATATCCTTTAAATGCTATTGCTATTTTCTTGGGTCTGCCTGTTAGAAACTTCAGACTTGCCTCCACATGAAATGTATTTGTGAAGTAAATCCTTATTCCCTTTTACTTATATATTTAATTTATTATAGTTACATGCTGTTATGTAATAAACCACCCCCAAACATAGTGGCTTAAAACGATAAGCATTTTATTGCATACAAGGCTGCAATGTGGGCTGAGTTCAGCTGGGCGGCATTCCTGCTGCTCTTGGCTGTGGTCAGACAGGGGCTGCATTCACAGGGCAGATGAGCTGGGTTAGGGCTTGGCTGGAAAGCAGGGATGGCCGGGCTTCTCTTTTTCTCCATGCAGTATGAAAACCTCTCACTGTGTGTGCAGTATCTTCCCACGTGGTCTCTTTGGCAGGGTCACTGAACTTTTTATAGGGTTGTTAGGGTCACAGAAGTAGAAGCTTCCCGGCCTTCTTAAGGCTCAGGCCCAGAACTAGCAGGGTGTCACTTCCATGGATTTTTTTTTTTTTTTTTTTTATTAAAGCAAGTCACAGGCACATTCGAAGGGAGGAGACTATACAAGTGTGAATACCAGGAAGCATGCTTCACTGGAGGCCACCAGAAGAATAGACTACACCAATCATTTTTCAGTCAAATGATACTTATCAAGTGCCTGTTACGCACCAGGCAGTGAGAACATAATGGTGGACAAGCAAAGCATGGTGCTTGCCCTTACGGAGGTTATAGTTTGTGGGGAGCACAGGAAAGGAAGCATCAGAAAAATACCATGGAGAGTCCTGAGTGCTGGGATGGGAGGAGTGCTGGGAGCCTTAGGACCATGGCTTGAAGGATAGAGGAGTCATCCTGGAAATGGTTGCTCGCAAAAGCATAGCATGCTCCCAGGCCAAGAAACAGGAGCAAACATGGTTCTTCTATGGAGCTGAAAGAAGTTCTGGGTGGCTGGAGAACAGTGTAGATAGTAGAGGGCTGCATGCGTGTGTTTGGTAGGGAAGAGGAGGAGTCCCACCTAGGGTTTATGAAATAAAAGGTCTGGAAATTAAGCAGGAACCTCATTGCATATTGAAGTCCTGGTAAGCCGTGTTAAGGCGATTAGACTCGATCTCAGTCATGATGGAAAGAGGATTTTAAGTATATCTGCTTTGGGGGCACCTGGGTGGCTCAGTGAGTTAAGCCTCTGCCTTCGGCTCAGGTCATGATCCCAGGGTCCTGGGATCGAGCCCCACATCGGGCTTTCTGCTCTGCAGGGAGCCTGCTTCCTCCTCTCTCTCTGCCTGCCTCTCTGCCTACTTGTGATCTCTGTCAGATAAATAAAGAAAAAATCTTAAAAAAAAAAAGTATATCTGCTTTGCAGAGAGATCACAGCTACAGCAGGCTGAGAATAGAGCTACCTGGGCTGGACACCCCCAGGAAACTGTTTTGGGTCCAGGCAAGCAAGAATGGTGAGTAGGTAAGGGGATGGAGCTCATGCCCAATTCCAGAGATGCTGGAAGGAAGAACCTCCACATCTTGGTGATGGATTGGTTATTGGAGTGAGTGAGAGGAAAGAGGCAACGGTGAGTCTCAGGATTCTGGCTTGGGCAGCTGGTGATGGTCTCCTCCACTCCAGTAGGGAACTGTGGAAAAGGGGTAGGGTTGGATCCCACTGGGATGGGCAGGAAGTACCAACTGGAATGTACTAAGTTGGATTCCTTTGGGTCTAGTCCACTGCAAACCTTTCTCAGACTAATATATTACAATATCCTTGGTGCTTCTTAATTTCTGCTCAACTTCCATGCCTCTCAGACATGGTTTGTTCCTTCTGATTTCTCCCCTGCCTCCCATGGACCTGGTCTGAGGCAGGAATGTCCAGGGATGTCACTTTCTTGAACCTTTTACTTTGAGGGTGGTGGGTGCGAGACACTGGTGATGGAAAGTTACAGGATTTGGGGTTGGGGCTTGCAGAGAGCAATTCGGGATATAGGGTTGAGAAGTGCAAAGGCAAGAGAGGACTTAAGAAGCAACTAGGAAAAGGAGAAGAGAGAAAGACTTAGGCCACTTATAAGAGAGTTAAGGAGTGACTAGCAGCATAATAAGGGCAAGGAAAATGAGTCATCTGAGGAGTAAAAAAGGCAAAAAAAAAAAAAAAGGCGAAGAAAGAGAGATGGCTCCACAGGCTGGGATCTCTATCATGGAAGACTCTAGAATCTTTTGTTTTTTTAATGCCTCCTTTTTACATCTGCATTCCACAAGTTAAAAATATAAAGTAAGCCTTTTTAATGAAAGCCTCAGTGGACCTTCAGATAAACCTTATTCTTATATAAAAAAGGAAATGATCAGTTAATACACTAAGGCAAACTGTCATCCTTTTATGGAAGAAAAAGAATCCTAAGAAAAGGAAGGAACATACAGACTGTTAAAATTTGTCTACTCTCTCCCCCAAAATTGTCTTTTCCCAAATGACAGAGAAATATCTATAGCCTAAGAGAACAGAGAGAGAGCATGTCCCCATGATCAATTTTTAATAAACATAAATGGTATAATAAATTATTCATTGGAGAAATGGTATAAAGCATTAAACAATGAAGAATAAATAATTTAAGTGATTAAAAACTGCCTCTGTCATGTTTGATGTATGAGAACTCTATCTGAATTCTCTCTTCAAGGGAACAGAAGATGATTTTTTATTTTTTTTAAAGATTTATTTATTTATTTATTTGACAGAGAGAGAGCACAAGTAGGCAGAGAGGCAGGCAGAGGGAGAGGAAGAAGCAGGCTCCCCACTGAGCAGGGAGCCCAATGGAGGACTCGATCCTGGAACCCTGGGATCATGACCTGAGCCGAAGGCAGTCACTTAACCAACTGAGCCACCCAGGTGCCCAAGGATGATTTTTTAAAGGGAATTTTTCAAAACAAATTTTTGTTTAAAATTTTATTTTTCACTGCTCCCTGTAATGGTTCATTCAACCATTATTATTTAAAGATTTATTTATTTATTTTAGAGAGAGGAAGCATGTGAGTGAGCATGGGGGAGTGACAGGGGGCAAGGGAGAGAGAACCCCAAGCAGCCCTTGATGTAGGGCTCAGTCCCAAGACCCTTGAGATCATGACCTGAGCTGAAACCAAGAGTTAGTTGCTTAACCAACTGTGCCACCCAGGTGCCCATTAAAACAGATTTTGAAGGAGAAAATCATGGGTCTGCCAGGAGAGGTTGTTGAGCACAGAAATGCTGACTTCCATGATCCCGTATCTTGTGCTTCTCTGATAAATGCATGCAGGGAACCTTCCTGAGAGATGATGTTCCATCAGGCCATCAATGGTGGAGGTACTGCCCATCTAGTAGGCTGAGACTCAAGATTTCTCTTCAGGAATCCAGAGAAACTTGTTTCTATACAGTCTTAAACTTCCTGGATTCCTGGGTGAGAAGTACTGCACATCCACTGCCTCTGGTAAACTCCTATTTCTGTCCCAAAATTAGAGTAACTGGTGGGTTACAACTAAAGAGACATCTGCAAAGGCCCGCTTCCTTCTTGTGGGCCACCCCCCTATAGCTGCGGGGGGACACAGTCATCAAAAGCAGCATATTATAACATGCAGTGGCTAAGAGCCTAGGTGTTGGGGTCAGACCTATGTACATACGAACCTACTTTCTACCATTCAACTAGCTCTATCCCCTTTGTGCCTGAAAGTCAGTTTCTTTACTGGTGAAATGTGTTCAGTGATACCCCAAAGAAGTGTTGAGCATTAAATTAGATACAGTGGCTTATAATTTAGTGTTTGGAACATAGTAAATGCTCAGTAAATGTTTATTATCAACTGCGAGTGTTTATTTTCCAGTTTCAGAGGAGTGCAAAATCAACCAGTAGGACCACGGAAAAAACTGGGAAATAGTCACCACCAAATCTAAATCAAAGATCATAAGCTGTGGTCTAAGTGCTGATTCTGGAAAGTTAAATATATTTTAAAAAATTGAATTTAGATACCTTAAGGCAAGGGCATGTGTGCTCCGGTAACCCCAGTCCCCAGTATTTCCATTGGCTTGTACCAGCCTGTTTTTCCTTCTCTGCCTGCTGTGATAGGAGTTTCTCACCTCATGCTGAATAGTTAGTTCTACAAAGCTGAATTGTTTTCCCCTAAGTTTCCTAGCTCCTTAAATGTTTTAATTTACCTGGAGCATCTGATTGCTATGTAACCATAGTGGAGATTTTTTTTATACCACTGTATAATTTTCATAAGATTAATGGCCAAACATGCCAACAGATCTTCTACCTGCTGTTTATTTTGTTGTTATTCCAAATTAATATTTACCTAACACCTGTGTAGGCATTGTATTGCCCTGGGACTATGACCTCTCCCAATTCAGAACCTGGTTATCTACAGATAGAATTGCAGCCATTTGTGGTTGACAGTCTATAAACACACATACTTATCAATAATTGTTCAAGTTCAAAATATTGGTGTGCCAGACAGTGGGAAACTGAAGACTCACTGTAGGTGTTTGAAAACATGGCTACAAATACATTGACACTTCTTCAAGTGAGAGATGAGTCTATGTCCTTTTTCTTTGAATCTGTGCGAGTAAGGGGTTGTGACTAATCTGATCAAGGGACTATGACAGCAGTGGCCCCCTGTAACTTCCAAGGCTAGGTCCTAAAAAGCCATACCTCTGGCTCATTCACTGCTAACATTTGCTTTCGGAGGCTTGAGCAAGCACATGTAAGTGCTGGAGAGGCCACATGTAAGTGCTCTGGTTAACCGTCTTGGCTGAGGCTTTCCTTTAGCCTTCTCAGCCTCGTATCGGAAATAAATGAAGAAACCATCTTGGAAGCAGATTCTCCAGCCCCAGTGTTTCAGCCTCTAGTTCATCAGTGAGCCCAGCTAAGACCACAGGTGTTATAAAACAGAAAAGGGTTGTCTCCATCATGACATTTCTGAATTCTTGACCTACAAAATCCATGAGGATAATGAAATTGTTGTTTTATGCTGTTAAGTTGTGGAGTCATCTGTTACACAGCAATGCATAATATTGTACTCACCCAACAAGGTCACCTGGCTTTCTATCTTGGGTTGTTACCATATAACACATCATGGTGCTTGTAAGATCTTGATTGTAAGAACCACCTGGTTCCCATCAGAATGTGCCACATTACTGCTAGGTTTTTTTCCATACAAGAAAAACATGGGAGAGCTAGCTAATCAGTGAACAGATATTTATTGACTCAAGGGAAAGGTGACAAACCAGGCTCTTCTGTGATTTTATAGTTTGCTCGGAAGAGTGTATTCCCGTTGTTTTTCATTTAGCAGTAACTCCGTGTCACCACCTCTAAAGTGGAAATAACAGCTTCCCTCAATGATGATGAATTAGACAACACATTAAAAAGCACTTAGGTTTTTTTTTTTTAAAGATTACACTGTTGGTACACATAAACACTTAATATAATAATTAGTTTAGGTTAATGGGTAACACCAATAGTTTGTATGATTAAGGACATTTACAAAGCAATCTGAGCAAATACAGGAAGATTGAATTATAAGGCCTGAGGTAACTAGTACTTTAGAAGCAATTGAACTGTAACAGTAGTCTTCTTTGTACTTCCATCTGGAATCAGTTCAGTGGTCTTCTAATGAACAGATAATTCAGTCTGAATCACACCTTGAAAATCAAGGTGTGGCCGTTTACAAGGCAGGTCCCTTCTAATAGGAGTAATCTTTATTTTTTCCAATTGCTGCCTTTTCAGTCCAGCCAGCAACATAGAAAGCCAGCTCCCTCTGGTCAAAAGTCAAGTTCCTAGGTTAAGGGTATCAAATCCACAGCACAAGTTACAAGTGACACCAATTAATTAGGTTGTCTCTGTACACATAAGTTCAGCAAGGTTTTGGGTTCTTCCAAGCTCTGTGGCTGTCTCACACAAGTTCCCATGGCAGGCACCGGCTCAGGCATTTCTCACTGACCCATCCTTCTGGAGAGAGCCCATGGGCATGTTGAGCCAGAACAGAAGTCCCCCACACAGGTGTGACCGAAGATAGATTGAGTGTTTTTTATTTGTCAAACTTTCTCTCCCTTTTGGATACTCGTCTCTCTGTTAAAAAAATATCATCAAGAGGGATACTGTTCATGTTTAATCCTCAAAAGAGAATGAAAAGGCTAAAGAGAGTCCATTCTTTTTGAGAAGAGTGATCAGGGTGGTGTTACAATTCAGTGGAAGTAGAAGGGGCAGGAAATAGTTCCATATACAAGAGATCAGGAAGGAGGAACAATAGGAATTTTATATACAGTTTTAGCCTTAAGATCTATAAATTACTAGACTGGCTAACTTAGAATCCAAATTAGCATTTTTTTAAATTTTGAAGCTCTTCTTCTTTGTGCATACACAGAGTGAATATTCTATTTTTTTAAAGTTTTTATTTATTTATTTGACAGAGAGAGACAGACAGTGAGAGAGGGAATACAAGCAGGGGGAGTGGGAGAAGGAGAAGCAGGCTTCCTGTAGAGGCAGGGAGCCCAATGCTGGGCTCCATCCCAGGACCCTGGCAGCCGCCTAATGACTGAGCCACCCAGGTGCCCCCAGAGTGAACACTTTATATAGCTGGTGAGATAGACTGTGGATCTGAGATGGAGGGGCTTCTCCCAATTTTTCTTGTTTGAGGCAGTAATCTCTCATTCATTCAGTAAATGTGCCAGGCACTGCCCCCTGCCCCCCCCCCACCACCCAGAAAAAGATAAGCCATTGAAAGGAGTATGTAGTAGGCAACAGGTACCGTGGAGCGAGGGGGCTTGGCTCTACCTGGGAGGGTGTGGAAGGAAGAGGCTGGCCCCTGACCCAGTGCCAAGATTGGCATCGCAGGAGACAGTGCCATTAGTATCAATCTTCACCACAGAGATGGCCTGAGAAGGGGAGTGTAATTTATTTATTTGGCTGCATATTGTTCCATACTTTTTGAAAAGAGATAATGAAGCCAACTGTGGTGGAGACCCTGTCAGGCGTGGGTTTGGTTGTTGGGGTATCACAATAATGCTGCCAAACTCTGTGCCAGTAATGCCCCAAACTTCTCGTCTCCTTGAGAGAGAGACATGAAACTCTCATAGGTGCTGGACAACCACAAAAGGGTTCTGTTCCCCCCCCCCCAAAAAAAATCTGCCTCAGATCTTGACTTTGTCCACTTGGCAGAAGGAGAACATGGGGGAGGGACTGCGCAGAAGGATTGGTGTCTATAACTGAGCCTTCACGTCACTGCCACAGCGGCCGCTCTGCCCTACCGTTGTGGGAACTGGAGGAGCCATGTGGAGATAGACTTCTCTGGCACAGGGCCATGGGGTGAAGTCAGGGTCCCCAGTGCTGGTGAAGGTCGAAATGGTATCTGTTTGGAATTTCTTTCTTTCTTTCTTTCTTTTTTAAGATTTGATTTATTTATTTGACAGAGAGAAATCACAAATAGGCAGAGAGGCAGGTAGAGGGAAAAGGGGAAGCAGGCTCCCCACTGAGCAGAGAGCCTGATGCGGGGCTCGATCCCAGAACCCTGAGACCATGACCTGAGCTGAAGGCAGAGGCTTTAACCCACTGAGCCACCCAGGCATCCCTGGAATTACTCTTTATCACTGTTGCCTTGTTTGACCTTCAGATGAAGTGGTGGTGCGGGGGGGGGGACTGTCATTTATGGCCCCTGGCATGTGTGAAAACTACATGTTTATAAAGACTGGAATCACACCCATTGGGACAGTCTGGTGACAACCACAGATTCATGTCCCTCCTCTTCGGATTCCCCAGAGGGTCAGGGTTGGTGGGGTGGGTTGCACTCCTGCAGAATGGTAGATAAAAGAAATGGTTGTCACTGTAAAAATTATTTTCTAGGTGTTTCTCCTTCAAGAGTAAAGAGTTGGCTTTAGGTAAGTAAAATACACTGCTCTACAATTGCACAAATGAGAAATGTAATCCCCAGGGGTGTCAGTCCACAGTTTGCATGGTTTGGTTGGGAGTTCCTGGAGTTAGTTAGTTAGTTTCTTTCTTTCTAACAATTTGGATAGTATCAGGCAATTTATCATTGATGACAATGCAGGGCAGAGCACTGGTGGTGTTTATTTGCTTGCTTGCTTGTTTTCATGTTTTGGTAACCTTAAATCCTTGTCTTTAATCAAGAGAGGTGAACTTTTTAAAAGCTGAATGTATGTATTTAGTTGTACATTAATGGCACACTGCTTGTCACAACTTCTCTCCCCCTTATAGAATGCTCCTTGCTTAGGAAAGCTTCATACCTATAAAGTCTAGTTACTAAGAATTTCAGCTTGGTTTGATGAATATTACAGTTATGGTGGTAATTTTTCAATAAAAAGGGAAATACAGTTTGCATTTAAAAAGTCAGCTCATTGGGGGCACCTGGGTGGCTCAGTGGGTTAAGCCTCAGCCTTTGGCTCAGGTCATGATCTCAGGGTCCTGGAATCGAGCCCCACATTAGGCTCTCTGCTCAGCAGGGAGCCTGCTTCCCCCTGTCTCTCTCTCTGACTGCTGCTCTGCCTACTTGTGATCTCTGTCAAATAAATAAATAAAATCTAAAAAAAAGTCAGCTCATTGTAATATACCGTTTACTCCTATTTTGCCTGCAATTCTATTAGTGTTATTAATGATCCACACTGCCCCAAGATTAAAATGCAGTTTATATAAGATGTTAAGTAAACATATTTCGATAAACACCCTTGTGTTATCAAATACAGGCAATTTGAGTGTTTTTGCACATAAATGTGTCTTGGAAGTTAATCAGTGGATACTGTGTTGCTTTTAGTACTGTGAGTAAGTCTATCACTGGGAGATATGTAAGAGTAATTTAATAAATGGCATCTTATTTTATATTAGGTACTTCCCAGAGTACAGCTTTATTTCTAGAAGTTGCTCAAAGGCAAAGAAAAGAGTAGATACCAAAATACAGAAGGTAGTGCTACCTGTTTCAAATGACTGTGAGTAAAGTAATTAATAAAATCTTGGGAGATGTTTATCTTTTGAAAGTTTGCTTCCTTTACAGAATCATGCAATTCAGCCTGTCTGCAGGCACTTTAGAATCCAAATCATAATCCAGAAAATATGTGATAAACACACGTGGTTGAATTTGATGTTGCTCAGCTGGGTGTTACCAACACTCTAATTGTAACCTGAATAAATCTCAAGACTCCGCTTGGACCAGATTCTGCTGGAGTCTCATTCAAAGAAAATATCAGAAAGTCAGAAAGCCTTGAAGAATGATTTATCTTTTTAATGAAGTTTTTCTAAAAGGCATGACTTAAAGATTCTATAGTTCACGCCTCATAAACAGCTTCTCCAACATTCCATGTAGACATCTGTTCCTTTGCCTGCACTCATGGCTGCTCTGAAACCTCTTTGTCTCTCTCATCCACATAGTTTTTCCCTGGCCATGAAACTTGGCTCATTTTTTTAAAATATGGAGATTAAATTCACATTCTGTTTTTCTTCTTATTTTTGATCAGACACAAATACATCCAACTCTTTCAAATTTAGAAGCATGAATGCTACATCATGAGTCCAGGCTCAAAGTAATCATAGAGATTTTCCATTCTGCTTCCTGTGTTGACCATGCCTCTCTAGGATAACGGGATGACCTGTGGCTCTACTACCCCGAATTCTGAATTTTATTTCCTGCCTAGCAGCATTCTCAGAGATAAAACTCATTGCTTGACTCCAACTGCATTCCTTATGAGAAATTCTACTAGAATGCTCTAATAGTAAAATTTCCACTTACCAACAGTAATAGTAGCCACCATTTACACACTGCCCTGGCTAAGCTCTTTGCATGTGGCTTCACATTCAACACGCATTAAATTATCCCCATGTTACATATGAGAAAACTGAGATCCAACAGCATAATTCGCTGTAGCTAGTAAGTAATGCATCTTCAATTTGAACCAGGTGGTTTGATTCCAGCATTCCTTCTTTTATGAGTGACATGAGGTTGTTTACCAGTTCTGCCCTATTGTGTGTGCTCTTAACTGTAGAAGGAAGGGATGCCTCGGAATAGGAAGATTGTGCAAATAGGCAATTAACTGAATGTTCTCTTGGTCCCATGTTGTGTGTGTGTGTGTGTGTGTGTGTGTGTGTGTGTGTAAAACACAGATTCTGATCGGAGCCACAAATCTGTTTAATACCCATTCATGATCTCTTCCAATACCCTTGGTACGTTTCTGAATTATTTGTACTACCTTGTATTCTTCTAGTTTCTATTCAGCCTGAAAGAAAGGAGCAATGAATATGTGAGAGTATCTTGGTTCTCTCCACTACTTCTGGAGTTCTGTATCTACGAGGCTTCTTATAACTCATCCTGGGTGAATAGCAAGGCTTTCTATGTGTCCCTGGCTCGTCTTTTTATGAACAAGGGAATTTGCCAGATCCTTTCAGTGTTTTGATCAACAACAAAGATAAGTGAGGGGTTATTTGAAATTCAACTGCATGATGTTGCAAAGGGCCAGTTTCATTGTTGGCACCAGGCCCTGTATGCCAAAGAAGAATCACTATGCTAGGTAGGGCTCTGGGTTTGAAGACACCTGGCCAGGGGTCTTGATCATTCTGGCTTAGATTACGTTATGGTGGCATAAACAAATATACCAAAGTCAGTGCATCAGTGAGAGAAATTTCTTGACCTTTCATCTTCCTTCAGCTGCTCCAGTGGCTCAGAAACATGAGGCATAGTATCTCTTTGTATGATTGCGAATGAGGAAAGCCTTTAGCATGACATAATGCTCCCCAAACCCCCCACAGTCAGTGTAGAAACAATTGCTCTGGGGTCTGGCTGGACTGTTTGACCTACATTCTGAAGCACTGACTGCTAAGGGCGTTCCTCACCGCAGTTCCTCCCTGAACAACACACATGTGGTGTGCATGGGTTTGAGTTTCTCTCGGAGACAGAACAACAAGGACACAGTTTTGATGGATACTGGAAATGACACTGGACTTGCAGTCATAAGCTTTGGGTTTAAATCCAAGTTCTATCATTTATTTACTTGTTTGAACAAATCCTCGCAACTCTTGGAAATGTGGTCTCCCCTTCTGTGTTATGAAAACAATTAAAAATAATATTTAACTTATAAAATGTTTCTGAACTAAATTAAAAAGTATATGTCTTGTTAAACAAGACATAGAAGAATAAGAGATATAAATTAAAAAAGAGTCAGTACTAAAGAACCTTTATGCACTGAATATTTTAGTACCGAGGTAGATAAAATCTGCTAAAAATACAAATAAATTAATACAAATAAAAATATAAATGTAAATAGATAAAAATTTCAAAGCACCAAGTTTTTCATAATCATAGTGGGAGACTTTAACAAAATAGCTTTCAGAATTTAATCACATAGGCAAAAATACATAGGGACAGAAGAATTTTTTTTTTTTTTTTTTTTTTTGGAGAGCACAAGCGAGTCTATGCAAGTGGGGTGGGGAAGGAACAGAGGGAGATGGGGACAGAATCTTAAGCAGGAGCCATGCCCAGCACAGCCTGACATGAGGCAGGATCTCACAACCTTGAGATTGTAACCCAAGCTGAAATCAAGAGCCAGATACTTAACTCACTGAGCCACCCAGTCACCCCAGGAACAGAAGATTTTAATAACATCATTATCATTATTGATCTAACCCAACTAATAGGAAATACACACAATTGTTTTTTTTTAATTTCCACATCCAGTGGGGTTTTCTTCCTACTCTTTTTTTTGAAATATACACAAATTTTTTAGAGAACATAAACCATTGACAAGAATTGATGAAATACCACACCACAAAGTAACTTTTTAATTAACCAAGAAGTAGATGTACTAGCCACATGTAAAAATAACATAGCATTAAAAATTAACACAAGGTGGTTCCTGCCCCACCTCCATCCAAGCACTTGGAAATTGAAATATAATCCTTTGAACTAATTCTTAGGTCAAAAAGGATATTACCACTGAAACTGCAGACTATTCTATAATTAACAGTAAGAATATGATGCATCAGGGGTGCCTGGGTGGCTTAGTTGGTTAAACGTCCAATTCTTGATCTCAGCTCAGGTCTTAACCTCAAGATCATGAGTTCAAGTCCTGTGTTGGGCTCTCTGCTGGGCATGGAGCCTACTTAAAAAAAAAAAAAAAAGAAAAGAAAAGAAAGAAAGAAGGAAAGAGAAAAAGAATGTGATGCATTTAAATGTGTAAAATAAGATTAAAGGTATACTTAGATGAAAAGTTAAGGGTTTTATTTAAAAGGACTGGAAATCAATTGTAATTTAAGAAGCTAATGAATGAAAAATAAACACAACATAAATGAAAAATAAGCACAACAAAGTAGCAGAAGGCAAAGGGTGAAGGGACATTATTTACCTTTATTAGAAAAAGCCTGAATTTTCTTGGTGCATGGGTGGCTCAGTTGGTTAAACATCCAATTCTTGGTTTCAGCTCAGGTCTCAATCTCATGCATCGTGAGATTGAGCCCCATATTGGGCTGCCCGCTCAGCAGAGAGTCTGCTTGAAGATTCTGTCCTTCTCCCTATGCTTCTCCCCCTACTCGTGCTCTCTCCCATTCTTTCTTTCTCAAATAAATCTTTTTTAAAAAATTCTGAATTTTCTAATAAATTAGACATAAATTAGGTAGGCAGCAGGCAAAAGTACAGGGTTAACAGGAAAGCTGCTGGGATGAGCCTGGGAAGCTGAGTTAATGGGATAGAAGACAACTGTCCCTGCCCTCACTGTCACTTAGGTTTGGTCAAGGTGAAAAACATGTGCAAAAAATAATTAGGGAACAGAATTGTGTTCAGCCAAGTGCCCGTTTATGAGGTATAGCTGGTGCATCTGTCGGCATCAAGAGTAGCCATAGTCCCTGAGTCTCTGGCATCAGCAGCATTTGCATGTTGGCCTCAAACTTATCAAGGTTCTCTGGACAGATTATTTAGCCTCATCTACTTGGCTGGCTTGTCTGTAGAGTGGGGATCTGTAAAGTGGCAGGTGGAAAGGGCTTCATCAATGACTCCCTAAATAAGTCAGTGTAGCATCTCTTCCAGTCTCGTCTGGAGGATCATTGGGGCACTATCAGTATCTTAGTACATCTTACACAGGAGTGGGACAGAAAATAGAATAACCAAGTTGTGCCTACCTAGATGAAAAGATTGGGCATTTCATCTGTGACTTTGTGAAACATGCCCACAGTGAATGCTTGAACAAGTTTCCATCCATTAAAAGAAATAATCTACAAAGCATGATATGCCCCAAGCAGGCGTGGTTCATGGACTGGAGAGAAGATCCTTACCACAGAGAAAGGAATGATCAGTTCTACCCTGCTCGCAGTTGGTTGGCTTCCCAGAGTAGGAAAGGCAGAATCACAGAGTCCTCCTGACCTCTCTGATCAGTAAGCACTGTTACCCCTCATCAACACAAGTGAAGCCTCATTCTCAACACCCTTCAGCATCAGCATTGGGCTCCTCAGGAATGATGATGGGTTCAGAGGACCTTGAAACCATGACATGGTAGACATCAAAGGAGTTAGGGTAAACCCAGAACAAAATAGAAAGAATTGAACACCCTTCCCTCACCATTTGTCTATATTTAGGGCTTGATGAGAGTTTGTGGTTTGAGGTAAAGTAAAAATGTATCCAGGAATAGGTTAAAAAAAAAAAAAAACTTGGGTGTTTTTTTTAATGTCTGTAGATGTTATATATCAAATCACTTTAATCAAAATATTTGTTCAATGGGGGAAAATCAGTGAAAATAGTTAAATGATGTCTGTGGTCCAAACAAGAATTAATTGATGGCTCTACTTCCTCCATTCCCAGGACAACATCAACTGTAAGGTGTACCATCAAATTAATGACAGGGAAGGAGAGGAAAAAAAGACATGATACTAAATGTACACCCTGATTCCGGGAATGTTAAAATATGAAGGAGAAAACCACAACCAACACAAACATGCATTTTGGGATTAAGGAAATGTAAACTTTCACTCAGTTGGCATTTTGGTGTTTTCTTGGTGGTAGAGGCAAAGACTAATGTTATGAAAGCGATTAAAAAAAAAAAGATTTTTAGGGGCACCTGGGTGGCTCTATGGGTTAAAGCCTCTGCCTTCGGCTCAGGTCATGATCCCAGGGTCCTGGGATTGAGCCCCGCATCGGGCTCTCTGCTCAGCAGGGAGCCTGCTTCCCCTCCTCTCTCTGCCTGCCTCTTTGCCTGCTTGTGATCTCTGTCTGTCAAATGAGTAAATAAAAATCTTAAAAAAAAAAAAAGATTTTTACCAATACATGGGGTGGAACTAATGAACACTGAAGGCGAAAAGTGTTTTTCAGGTCCATATATTTATCTTCTTTCATTCACTTGTCAAGACAGAAAAAACAATCATGGGCAATTGGAGACAAACCATAAGTGACTCTTAATCTCACAAAACAAACTGAGGGTTGCTGGGGGAAGGGGGTTTGGGAGAAGGGGGTGGGATTATGGACCTCGGGGAGGGTATGTGCTTTGGTGAGTGCTGTGAAGTGTGTAAACCTGGTGATTCACAGACCTGTACCCCTGGGGATAAAAATATATGTTTATAAAAAATTAAAAATTAAAAAAAAAAAAAAAAGAAAGAAAGGTACGTGACATGATGAGCCCTGAGCATCTTGTAATGCCGGGAAGTAAAGAAGGGCTGAAAAACAGAATTCGAAAAAATATTAATAGGAGTGTGTCGAGGAGCACAAGAATCAAGGGAAAAAGCTCAGGAGTCGAAGGCAGGAACACTTCCATCAACAACATAAACTGAATAGTGTTGAATTGTAACCCAAAGTGTGCACTAGATAGCTCTGAGGCCATAATGATCAGTAAATGACTGAGGAAGTTAATAAATGGGGACAAGGGAAACATCTTTTATGCAGAAGAACTCCAAATGATTTCTATAGATAACTGTGCCCTCGAGATTTTCCTTCCAGAGAAGGAGGAGAAACCTTTAGAGAAAGGAGGAGAAACCAGAAGGAGGAGAAACCTAACGAGTAACCCGTAACTCCAGTCTTACCGTGAGAAAAACCTCAGAGAAATCCCAGTTGTGGGACATTGTACAAAAAAACAGTACTCCTCAAAACTGTCAGGGTCATCCAAAATAAAAGTCTAGGAAACTGTCTCAACCAAGAGGAGCCTAAGGAGACATGATGAGTAAATGTAGCGTGATGCCTGGATGGGATCCTGGAACGGAAAAAGGGCATTAGAGGAAAATACTAAGGACATCTAAATAAACTGTGGACTTCAGTTAATAACACTGTATCGACATTGGTTTGTTAATTGTTACTTACATATCACATATTTAGTACATAAATATAAGATTTTAATAGTTGGGAAGACTGGGTGCCGGTGGGTGGGAACTCTGCTCTCTTCTAGATTTTTCTGTAAATCCATACCTGTTTTAAAAAACAAAGTCTGTTAACATTTTTAACGTGCCAAAACAAAGGGAAACAAAAATCTCACAGGCCAGGTAAGGGAGTTTAAAGGAAAATTCTAAAGCATTTTGTTATAAGACCATTAAAAATTCCACATGGAACGTGGCTTACGTAGGACATACATCACCACGTAGTTGAAGCCTAGAACTGGCAGTTTAACCCAAATTGTGACCCTTCTTAAATGCATTCAGATGGAGTCATTATTATTTCTTGTCTTTGTAGTATTTTGTTTTTCAGAGATAACAAAATTTTACCAGTATTCCTATTTTAACGCGAATGTCATGCTTCTAGCCATCTTGACTTAACTGGCTAGTCTAACTGGACGGTTCTATCAGAATACCAGCCATCAGCTGTCAGGCTGGTGAAACAGTTCTGCATGTTTTCAGAGCCAGAGATGCAGTCATGTGCTGAGACTACAGAGCTCCACTGTTGTCCAGAGTCCTGATCTGAGGACTCCTTTCCTTACTCGGTGCTCTCACGCGGAAAACTTCATGGGGGAATGATAGGGTAGTATTTTCAAGGCTTGGAACAGTGGGGCTGTCTACAATTACCTTTCCAAAAAACAAAAACAATAAAAAAATCCCTTTAAAAGCACTTTTAAGAAAAGAATTAGGCTAGAGTAGCCAAACAGAAACAACTTTGGGGTTTCTGCCCTGAGTCAGGTTGTACAAATTGTGGAATATTCCCGTCCATCCAGGACATGGTTTTACTCCCACACACCACTTCCTCCAGCCACAAATTCCATATGTGTGGGCCTCCAGAGAGCTAGCGGAATGGCGAAAGGAGAGAGGAAGACACTGACCACAGGAACAAGAAAGCTAGGAACAGCACCCTGCCTCAGCTCTTCTCGTCTGCCTGCTGCGGCGGGCACAGAGGGACACAAGGGCACTCCCCTGGTGCTCCTTCAAGGCCAGCATCAAGGCCCCCCACGGCCAGGGCTTGCTCGCATGCCTCCACGAACCCACCAGCATCCCGCAGGGAAACCAAAACCTGGCATATTTTGGACACCATCATGGCAGGGAGGCAAGGGCGTGGTAAGAATGTCTACCAGCTAGTTAGCCAGGGAGGCAGAGCATACAGCGGCTTTGTTTGCTGAACCGAGAACGAGGGCGCACCATCTGACAGCAGGACTGACTAGACTGGAGGTGAACTTGAGCCTGGCCGGGGAAATCCACGATGAGTGGCTCTGGTCACTGCAAGATCTAGAAATGTGAGCTAAGCCCTTGGGTGTGCTTCTCTGTGATGGTGCCCTCCAGAGGAGCCTGGGGACCTCCTGGGCGCAGTGCCATGGCCCAAGCCCGTCTCTCCCGGGCAATCCTGAGAGCGGCAGTGCCGGGGCCTGTCCAGGTGACAGCAGAACACCCAGGGCTGTGCTGGGAGCAACCTGCCCCTTTTCTGCTGCTGCCCCAGCCCCATGATGGGGGACCCAGGGGCTCCAGAGGCCCTGTCTCTCCCTTAGCCCCACACCTGCGGGCTTCCTGGTGCTAGGAATCCGGACATTCTTCCTGCCTTTCTACCAGGTCATCACCTCTTTACCTGTGTCCCGGGAATACCTAAAACAAGCCAGGGGACCCCTTTCGGGTGACAAAGATTCCTTTGGAAGCAGGGTTCCCCCTGTGGGAAGCAAGCAACAAGCCGATCCTATCACATGCTCTGACGGCTTAGAGAGGTGGTCAGAGACAGAGCAGTGAGGAAGTGTAATGTCACATGCGACGTTTACAGGAAACCTGCTAGAAGATTGCAGGGGAACTTGAGAACTTGTCGTTTCAGCGGATGAAAACACAGGTTAGTGCTTTCCTTTTCCCTCTGAAAAATCCTTCAGGGCCGCTCTAAAATACCTAACTGGTTCTTTTTCCTGAAGCTGTCTCTCTTTCTAATGTGAAGAAACTGGCTCTGGCTTGGATGTGAGAGCTGGGGCTTCGCTGGGAACCGTATAGTTAGAGGAACAAACACTGGGCCATTATTGTGAAAATGAAATTCTCAGAATCTCTTGCTTCCCTCTTTGCCTTTTGAAAAACAAACCTTCAGATATTTATGAACTTACTTACTCCATGGAATTCAGCTAAGCCTCCTCTCATGTTTACCTATTAGCCCATATCTGAAACAGGGCAAATCAGCTTGTGTTCGCGGGGCATTCAAAGGGCAGTAGAAAACACTGAAATATTGTGTGAAAACACGCTGCAAGTGTGGACGCAAACGTTTGTTGTTTTTACATACTTTTCATCTGATAAAACGAATCTTTTGGCTTGTATTTCCTCTTAAAGTAATTTCTCATGTTTTTATAAATTCTTAGTTCCCTTTTGTATTTTTTCTCCCTTCTTCCTTCCCCTTTTCCCCTTCCCTTCTTCTACTAACATAAAGCAGGAGTAGAGAAAAGGGGTACGGAGCAGCTTGAATGTGAGATGAGGAAGTCCCCCACCCGCACCCTGGCGTAGGCCAACCACTGTGGGGGCCCCCGGGCTCCAGCAGTACAGGGCCTGAAGACGCCATGCGGTGCGGCCCTCACTCGAGCCTTGGCTCTTCGGTCTGTGCTTCCTGTGTGAAGGGAAATTGGAAGAGTCTAGAGCAGAACCAGAGGAATGGTTCAAGGGTTGGAAATTAGAGCCCAGAAACAGCTAAATAAATGCTCCAAGGTTACTCATCCTCTGGCCAGCGAGGGACAGTCTGATAAAGAACTTCAAGTGAATAAAAGGCTTTTCACACAATGGCCTGCTACTTTCAGACGTGTATGGAAAAAGGAGAAGGTCTCAGATCTGAGTTTAGCAGGGTGGGGGTGGGATGGGGGCGCACTACATTCCTGGACCATTATCAAGCCCTGGGACAGGTAGCCAGAGAGCTGGTTGAATGTCTTTCAAAACACACTCGATTTCTTCTGTGGCCATGTTCCGGTGTTGTTCAAGGTGGTGGGGGGAGGTGGAGAGGTGGAGACTGGGGGCTTCTCCTTCCTTCTCGTTGTGCCCACCCAGTGTTCACCAAGGTGTCTGCATTGAGCAAATGACAAAGGGATCAGGGGCCAGTGGGCTCACGTGTTGTTTATATCCCAGCAAGGCAAAATAACCAGGGCAGTGATGAAAGAGAAGAATCATTGTTGATTAGATCGTCAGATGGCCGCATTTTTTTCCATTTTTTACAACCACGTTGTGCAAGAAGATGGAGGGGAAGCTGACAGAGTAAGGATGGCTTCCAAGTGGGAAATCTCAGCCCAAGTGGTTTCAGAAGCCCTGCACTGGGAGAGGCAGTGGCATTTCCATAAGGGGTAGCGGCAGAGGAGAGGTTGGCCTCTCTTGGTGTTTGGAGCCCTTGGCACAGATCACTGCATGGAGTAACACACACGCACACACACACACACACACACACACAGCAGGGCACATGGCACCAGGCGCGCCCCTGACACCAGGAAGAGGCTCCCAACTTCATGGTGGCTGGCCATCCCTAGAAGGAGCTCTCCTTTTGGTTTTGTTTTGCTTTTTTAGTTGGTCATAGAGCTTTGTTGTTCAGGGAGTTTTGTAATCTGCATCGTAGAGAAGGGCTTTTTAGTCTGTTAGAATACTTTCCAGATGGACCCAATGTCTCTTTATTAATGCAGCTTTCCAAAAGCTGTTTCCATTTATTCTGGGGGCATCTGTTCTCTCTCTAGCCATTTCTCACCCCCTTCTCCAGCTTTCTGCCTTCTCTGTGGTCCTTTGTGTTTGAGATACAAGAGAAGGTTTATAAAGTGTCCTTATTTTTTGGTGCCTCTGGGCCCTAAACCTGGAAGTATATTCTGGAAAACAAAGGACATGGGATGGCACAGGGTGGTCGATCACGATGGATGGTGGAGGGCACCTCAGATATTAATGTAGCTTGTGCTTTTTAGACAGGAATCACTGCCAAGTTGCAGTGAGCTCAGTTTGAAGGTCAAGAGCAGAAAGAGATAAGCAGTCACCTTTTCTCTGGAGAGAACATTGTGAATTTTAGGGGGAAGGGGACTGTGTGGGCATGTTACTGAACTCTCTAAGTAAGAGGAAGGAGGCTGACTTTGCTAAGTCCTCTTCCTGGACCCTGACATAAAGGCGGGCCTCCTGTCCCCAGAATCCCAGAATCCCAGCCAACACTTCAGAGCGGCATCCACAGATCATGGGGTTGTCTGGGCTTCAGAAGGATGCAGTGGGGAGATATACAAAACACGCATGCTAGTAGGGGGGAAAAAAAATGAAACTTTGATGAGTGCAGCTTTTGCAGTTGGATTCATCACTGGTCATCTTCTTGGGTTGTCATCACCAAGTCTGGGGGCCCAGCTCTCTAGGCTTCTCAGACAGATGTTTCTGGACCCGTGGGATGTCTTAAGAGTTGTCATCACCATCTTAATGGGAAATACTGGGAAGCACAGGTTGTCATTTTTTACATTGCATTAAAATAGACATAACATAAAATTTGCCGTCTTAACCTCTGAGTGCGTAGGTAGTTCAGTAGTTGGGAGCTCTGTACCCATTAGACAACTCCTCCCACCCCCGCCCCTGGAAACCACCATTCTACTCTCTGTTCCTGAGTTCGGCTACTCTAAGTTCCTCAGATAAGTGGAGTCATACAGTATCTGTCTTCTTGTGACTGCTTTATTTCACTTAGTATCATGCCCTCAAGGTTCCCCCATGTTGTAGCAGGTGTCAGAATTTCCTTCCTTTTGGAGACTAATATTCTATTACATGGCTAGACCACATTTTCTTTATCCATGCATCTGTAGATGGCCTTTGGGTTGCTTCCATCTCTGGCTGTTGTGAATCATGCTGCTGTGAATTAGATCTGCAGATATCCCTTTGAGACCCTGCTTTCAGTTTTTTTGCATGCATCCCCCAAAGGATATGGGGGAACCAGATGGTAATTCTGTTTTAAATTTTCTGATGAACTGCCATCCCATTTTCCCTAGCAGCTACACCGTTTTACAGTCCCACCAACAGTGCTCGAAGGTTCTATTTTCTCTCCACCCTCGCCAGTACTTGTTCTTTTCTGATTTGTTTTTTCATAGCAGCCGTCCTAGTGGGTCTAAGATGTTATCTCATAGTTTTGATTTGTATTTCTCTAACAGTGAGTGATGGTGAGCATCTTTTTAGATGCTTGTTGACCATTTGTATATGTTCTTTGGGGAAATGTTTGTTCAGGTCCATTGTCCATTTTCTTAATGAGGTTATTTGGTTCTTGTTGTTGAATTTTAGGAATTCTTTATATATTATAGCTATCAGAGAACCATAGATTTTTAAAGTATGTGCGGGTTTTAGGGTCCACATCATCTGCTATGAGCCAGTTGCCTCCTGTCATGTACCCCCTTGGAAAAGACCATGAGTTTCAATAATATGATTTTTTTTTTCAGCAATAGGATTTTTATCTTGACTCTGAAATACTTCATGAAATCTCAGTCACTTTCACTTGACAAGAAGTTCAGTTTTTAAGAGCTGACAAGGGAGAAGGCAAGGAAGAGAAAGGGAAGAGAAGAAATAGCATGAGGTAGTGCTGTTTATTCCTTCCAAGATTTGTACTTTTTAGCTACACAATCTTCAGGAAAAAGGCTTCTCCTCAACTCTGATGACTAAAACCAGACTTCATATGGGAATAAACACCCTTTCTGAGGTTCATCCAGTAACCGTGTCTTCCCCTACCACCCTCCTTCCAAACCCACAGACTGGACGATACCTCAGATTAGAAGTTCATTACCATTTTCCTTCACGAATGCGTCCAACAAAATGTTTTCTTTTTCTTCTGAGTACTGAGGACCCAGAGAGGACGTGAGCCATTGTGCTGGAAAAGGAGCAAGAGCAGTAAGACTATTCTGCTGTTTGTTTAGATTAGAGATTTTCTGGAAGGAAATGCTGGGGAAGAGGTGAGGGAGAGCCTGACATAGTGCTCTGTGGTTCTTCTTTGCCTGGAATTGTTGTCTTCTAAATAAAACCTCATTAATGCTCACGTGTACTCGGACACTTCCCAGGAAGCGATTGCCCTGTGTGTGTTTGATGGAACTTTCACTCTGCCTTGTTTTTTTTTTTTTAAGGTTTTTATTTATTTATTTATTTGAGAGAGTGCGTGCACATGCGTGTAGGGAGGAAGAGTGTAGGGGGGAGAAAGGGAGGAGGAGACAATCTCAAGCATATTCCACCTAAGTGCAGAGTGGGGGGGGGAGTGGGGGGGCTCGATCTCATGACCCCAAGGTCATGACCTGAGCCGAAACCAAGAGTCAGTCACTCAACGGACTAAGCTACCCAGGCACCCCTCATTCTGCCCTTTCAATTTCCTTCCATTTTCTGTATCAGTTAGAAGGTTGGTGCCGTTTCCCCCAAAAAGCCTCTTAGGGTTCCTTCTCCACCCAAAAGGCATTTAGACAAGAAAATGACAAGAGCGGTTGCGTTTATTTGTTCGTTTATGAAAGGACAGAGAAGGCTTTTCCTCAAAAACAGTAAACTGGGAAAAGATGAGTCCTTGAATGGAACCTGATATGGGGCACACTTGAAGAGGCTTCCTGACCTCCATGGCTATGTCAGTTCCACTCGGAGGAATTCCTCCATTACTAACACTGTAATTTCTCAATACTAATTAGAAGTTACTGCTTTGACAGTAACTAGCTAGATGCTTACCAGAGTCTGGTCTGTTTTGATACTTTCTGGTATGAATTAGGCTTCCTTTCTACTCTTGTTTGTGTCTGGATTTTAATAATATGTCATATTTTAAGCTTTCCCATTGTATTTTGTAATCCTAGTGTGGCTTAAAAACAAAGAGGTGTTTTTTTTTTTTTTTGTAGGAGGATTCATGTTTGTATACACATGTGCATGAAAACATACATACATACATATATATATATATGTATATATTTTTTAATAGGGTCAAAATTCTTTAGGGCATATATTTTCTTAACTTAAAGTCATTCATTAGATGATATCCCAGCTACAATTCTCTGGACTATGTAGCTAACTCTAGGCTAGGAGGTTCTACGTCTATTATACCTATAGTTTCATTTGGACGGTTTGCTAATGAAATACTACTCTTTCAGTAAATCACTGATTTATTTCATGGGGATTTCTGTGATTCCCAGGCCAGCTGTAAAAAGATTTGGTCTTCTTCAAAGACTTTTAAGACCTGTAGCAGGATCCTGCTAAGTCCTAAACACTGGGCGTGGGAGCAGCATAGGGCCACTCAGTCTCTTACCCACTTGCTGTACGGAGGGCCGCACGGGGCACTGTTCAAGGAGGGGAATCGTGTTCAAGTCCACCTTCTCAGTGCAATGTGGCTCCTTAGGAAAGTCCAGTTCCAGAAGTCGTTTCACTTAATGAACATTCTTGATGAACTGCCGCCAGGACTTCGCCAGAACCTCTTCCAAAACCAATGTGTGTTCACTCTTTCTCTCCTTCTCTCTGCATTTCCTCTCCTTCTGCTCTTCCCTCTTCTGCCAGTCCTCGCCCATCGCCCTGTGAGATGTCAGGGCCGCCGCTCACCTGCATGGACAGTAGGCTGCTGCCTTCAGCCCTGTCTTTCAGCTTTTTGGTTTCTTCCCCCGAGCAGTCAAAACAGGGGCAAATCAATGAACACAGCTCCCAGAATAAAAATGTTAGGTTTTTATACGGGAATAATAACTTGGGGGGGGGGGGAGGGTGGAGAATGTTGTTCCAAGATAAATCCTAACATATCAGGAAGAGTCGATAGTTTACATTTTAGAAATTTCTTTTAAGGATTCCTAAGGAGGTAGCAGTAGGGGAAAAAGAACTGAAAAGGCCAGAGGATATTTCGCTCTGAAAGATAAAAATGCTGAGTTATTCAAAAACTATTTTTTTTTTTCTCCTAATTTGGTGCCAGGAACATCTGGCCTTGGGAAGAGTTTAGGAAAAGAGGCTTTCAGATTCTGTTGTCATTTAAAACTTAAAGAGGTAGGGAAGTGTTTTTCTATACAGAAGGGACCTTCCAGAGTCCATTCTTCTCCTTTTTAGATTTAGAAACTGAGGCTCATAAAGGTTAAGAGGTGATTTGTCTTTGTCAAAATAGCTAATTAGCAAGTGTAGTGAGCATAGACCAAGGCTCCTGACCTCGCACAGGTCATCAGCTGCAAGAAGGAGAGGCCGAAGGACTGGGAATCTGGGTACAGGAGGCCCTCTGAGGCAGCACCTGCAGGGGCCAGACTCATGCTAAGAGAGAGACGATCAAGGAACAAAGGGGTTTATGAAGTCCCCAAACTCCAGCTAAGTGACCTTTGTGTCATTCCTGGAAAACAGCCCAGGAATACAGACAGTATACAGATAAGTGTCATGTAGGTATGATAGCACAAGTAGTATTGGTAAGTAAACCCCTAATCCAGCCTACCTGGAAAATGCTTCTGCACCGTGAACTGTGACAAAAGTCCGGAAAGGGAAACTTCCCAACAGTTGCCAGGGATTGGCCTGGAAGAGGGTCCCTGAACTGTGTGGACATGAATAGGGATTGAGGGGGGCTGGCTGCTGTTGTGAAGTGTGGGTGAAAACCAGGGCTTATCGTGGCCCAAAATAAGGAGCCCTCAAGCGGCTTACCCATCCTTAGCCCTGATTCCAAGACCTGCACACCACCTTCTGCACACTAAGTCAGCTTCCTGAGTACCATTACCTCAGAAGAGTATATTCCGGGGAGGAGACCTGGCCACTGGAAAGAAATGATATTATTTAGGAATTCTAGTGTGCCCAGCAGTCTCTTGTGGATTTGTAACGTGGGTCTGTCATTTTGAGTCTGATCCCTCTGGCTCCCAGCTAGAAGGGAGGTTTTAGGACTTCCTTGACCAAGTCTCTGTGCTCAGAGTGTGGTGATCTCCCTCTCCCCTCTAATGCCACTCTTCAGGGTCATTCCTGGGCAAAGAGCAGCCTCTCCTCTGTGTCGCTCCTACTTCTTTGTCGCTCCTCCTAAAGGAGTGCTCCATAAACATAAAAAGAAGAAAATGGTATATAATACGTGGGTTCTGTTGGACATAATGAGGCCCTTTTTGGATACTGGTAGTTTTATGGTGTTTGTGGGAGGGTTTTTTGGCCTTTTTTGTGGGGAGGGCATTTTCCCTGAATTCAGAAATACTATTGAGCACCTTCCCTGTGGATCTTTCATTCCAGTTGGGGATGTGGGCAACAATAATACACTTAATAAAACAATATGTAATGTAGTAGACTATGAGGTTAGAAAGAACTGAGTTCTGTGGGAAAAGAAGTACAGCGGGGTGAGGGGAGCAGGAACGCAGTGGTGCATGTGGATCTCGGTGGTGGTTAGGGTGGCTGTCATGGCGAAGGTGGTCCTCGAGTGAAGACTTGGCCGAGGTGAGAGAATTGGCCTTTCACATAGATACCTGAGGCAGGAACATGTCTGGTGTATTCAAGGAATAACAGGGGCCAGTGTGATGAGGACAGAGTGAGGAGGAGACAAGGGGAGGGTGAGACTCCAGAAGGCCGTGGAGCCTTTATAGGGCGGAGCTTTGGGAGGACTTCAGCAGAAGAGAGGCGATGAGCTGACTTTATGCCCGGGGTACTGTATTGAGGATAAACTGTAGGAGAGCAAGAGTAGAAGGTGAGACCAGATGGGACGCTGTTGCCGTCCCCTTGTGAGAGACAATGGCGCCTTGCGCCGGGGTGGCAGCACAGGCTGTGGTGAGCAGTAATTAGAGTCTGATTATTTAGGAGGTCAAACCACAAGAGAACTATTGGATTGAACAATAATAAGCATTAGAGAGGAGCCAAGGAAGACTCCAAAGAAGCAAAGGAAGAATGGAAATGAATGGAAATGGCAGAGTTTCATTTGGGATTTGTTGGGTCTGAGCTGTCTGGTAGACACACGTCACACGGAGCTGTTTAGTGGGCAGCTGGATATACATGTCTAAACATAGGAGTTAGCCTCCTTGAAGAATTCGTCTTTCTTAATGGTCTTAATGGTTTCATAGTACTCCTGAATGCATCTATAGCTTCTAAAACCCCTACTGAAAATGCAGAATGGGACTCTGCCCAAGGGCTTATTTCTCAATTGATTTCGGGGACTGAAATCAGAGAATGTTCACGTGCGTAAACAAGAGTGAAAGGGTCAGGATTTTTGTTTTAGGCCTTGCCTTTCACTGTTTAAGCCTCAGTGATCTCATAATTATTTTAAAGGAAAAAAAGTTAGCAAAGTGGGCAAAAGCAAAGGTAATTTTTTTCAAATGCTCAGTATCTAAACAAATTAAGTTTTTCTTTGCATATATGTCAAGGCAGTTGGGGAAAGTATTGTGGTTGTTTTCGTCTTTTAATGTTTATTTGAATATTATCTTAAAAATTAGAATTGCATTTATTGTAGTTGAGACAGATATTAGCTAGTTAGACTGGGTGACTCAGTCGGTTAGGTATCTGACTTCAGCTCGGGTCATGATCTCAGGGTCCTGGGATCAAGCCCTGCATTGAGCTCTCTGCTCAGTGGGGAGTCTGCTTCCCCCTCTACTTCTGCCCCCATCCCTGGCTTGTGCACTCACTCTCTGTCCAAGAGCCTCCAAGACCTCAGCTCAGGGCTCAGGAAGGAGAGTTAGGCTCTGTCCTCCTAGTATAGGCCACATGGAGGGCTGAAGGGTGACAGGGTCAGCTGCCACACCAGTCACCATCCATGGGGACCCTGAGGAGGACCAGCTCCCAGCTCAGCAGTTGATACCCAGTTTGTATGCACTGGTACAGCTACACTGGTTACTAAACTTCTGAGAAGCTTCAACACCAGTTGGTGAAGCATGACCGACTTCAGGCACTGAGTGCACTCCCGGACCCCTAAGACCTGTGTCCTAATTCAACAACTAAGGTTTCTAGCACAGCATGGGGTGCCCCAGGACTGGGAGACATTGTCCCGATTGGTTAATGACTGTGTCTTTTTTTTTTTTTTAAGATTTTATTTATTTATTTGAGAGAGAGAGAGAATGAGAGAGAGAGAGAACACAAGGGGAGCATCAGAGGGAGAAGCAGACTCCCCGCTGAGCAGGGCCTGATGTGGGACTTGATCCCAGGACTCCAGGATCATGACCTGAGCCGAAGGCAGTAATGACTGTGTCTTAATGGTTATTAGATATTTTGACTATAATCCCCCAATAAAATGAAACACTGAAGGCATTTCATTGAGTGGGTGATGCCAAATTTCATTTGGGGTCCAAGAGGGCAAAATTTAAGCCTCTCCTTGTGTCCCATGGTCACTGCATCTCTGATACAGGCCTGTTGATAGCATCCAGGCTATTTTTCACTATCTAGAAGGAAAATCCCTAAGTGGTTATGGATGGAAAGGTAACAATAAGCAGAGGTCAGGAAAGTAGCCCTGGAAACATCATTTTGATTCATATATTTTCACAGGGTCCAAGTTTAAGAAGATTGAATTTTGCAGGAATACAGTATCTCCCTCTACTTGTTTTCTACTCCAGTCCCACCTATCATTAGAAAAATGTTATCACTTCAAAACATGGCTTGTTTGTTCCCATAGTTCAGTGGGTGACCACCTGCCCAGAGGAGGTGAAAGGTTCATTATAAGCCAAGCTCCACTAATCCTAATTTATTAGTGCCAAACACTTGCCTTTTTACAGCTGTGGGAATGGTTTTTAAAAGTCAATTTATTTCCCAGCTGGACTAACAGTACCTCATGGTTTAAAAACAAACAAACAAAAATGGAATCTTTTGTAAACACAGTAAATGCCCACACATGTTGGACTCCAGGGGTATGTGAGGAATCCTTGTGCCCATCTATAGAGCATCAAACTGATTTTTACATAGTACAAGATAGCCTGCATCCTCTAACACGGGAGTTTTTAACCTTAAATCCGTGAGTGGCATGGGGAAAATAGAACATCTTTATTTCCCCCAACCTCTAACCGAAATTTGCATTTCCTTCTTTTGTAAATGTCACCCACAAACTGCAATAGTATTAGCAGCACTTGAGGGATCCTCACCGATTAAAGTCACCGATACTTGATGTCATTAGGTGGTGGGCCGCTTCTAAGATGCCCCCCAGTGATCCCCATTCCCTGAAATTCACACTCGTATTTAAATCCCTCCCTTTAAATGTGGGCTAGTTTTAGTGATTCATTTATAGTGAACAAGATGCACCAGAGAGGACAAAGTGTCCATTCTGAGATTTAGTTATAAAAAAGCTGCTGTCCATCTTGGGAGCTTTCTGGCACTCTCTCATTTACAGTGAAGGAAGCAAACTACAAGGTGCTGAGCTGCCATATAGAGAGACCCACATGGCGAGGACCTGGTTATTGGCCTTTGACCAATAACCAGCAAGGCACCTTGTCTTACCAACACATAAGTAACCCTAGAAGCAGATTCTTCCCTAGTTGAACCTTCAGATGAGAACACAGCCCCAGCTGCCACCTTAATTGCAGTCTTGTGATAGACCTTGAACCAGATTCTCGGCCAAACTCTGCCCAGATTTCTGACCCATGGATATAATATGATATATAATATGTGATATAATAATATAATATGTGATATAATATGTCTGTTGGTTGAAACTACTTTAGTTCTGGTGTAATTTGTTGCATAAGAATAGATAACTTACACTAGGACTAGTAAATAATCCTAGAGATCTAATATACAGTATGGTGAATATAGACAACAAGAATGTATTATAATTAGCAAACTTGCTAAGAGACTATAACTTAATTATTACATCTACTAAAAAGAAAGGGTGATTATGTAATGTGATAAAAGTACTAATTATTGCTATAATGGTAGTCATATTATAATCTAAATTAGCATATTGTACACCTTAAATTTACACAGTTCTATGTCAGAAGTGTTCAATTCAAAAAGAAGAAATAACATACACAGTTTAATTTCAGTTATCTCCAAATATTGTTTACCCTTATTATTGCTTTAAAATTATAGTAGTTATTAGACTAGCCACTAGATCTTACTGTTTAATTAATAAACAAGTCATATATTAATTTATAATAAATCTCTTTTAGCCATATTAATGCCACACATCCCGATCTAGCAGTTCGTATCTCTTAAAGTCATCAGACTTTTCAAATAGTTCATAACTGAAAATTAACCAGTTAACAAGAAATACAACACCTCTCAGGAGGACCCCATGCTAGGCATTATAATTGTTTCTGCTTTGTGATGTTGAGAGTCAAAAGCTTAAAACCCAAACTTATCAGCTTTATAACCTCTGGAAAATTAAATGAAGATAATAACGTCCTTATAGGCAGGGCTGATATTGAAAATATCTAACAGCTGGTGGGCACAAGTGTAACCAGTCAGAATAACAGCCAGCCTGAAAAGCCATCTAGTGACTATCAGTCTGCTTGTAGGAGAGTGGGGGTTCAATGAGCGGAGATGGCAATCACCGTGTTTCAGCCCCATCTGCTGCGCAGCCTTGCGCTCTCACTACCTGTGATGCTGTCCTCCCCACTCTGCCCAGTAGACTGCTTTCAAGCACAGGCACAACTCATGCATCCGCTGCTCCGTGAAGTCCTCCAAGTCCATGGCTCTACCACTGCCACCATACCTTGTGCGCCCCCTCCCCACCCAGTCAAGTGCATTAGGATTTGTTCACACGCCTTCCTGCTCACTATCCCCCAGAATGAATCCCTCATCTCTCTTCTTGGTTCTCTTCCTCCTGCTACCCCAGCACCTGGCCCAGCACTCAGCCACAGTATATTCTCAGTGAATGCTGGCTGGATGGGAGGGTAACAACGCAGAGTATTTTAATGGTTCCAGGAAGAAAATATCTGTTCTAGATTGGAGCAGGGATCTTAAGAATAGAATAGTATTCACATGGGACTTTTTGCCTTTGTCTATAAAACAGTTTATTCTTACCTATGTCTTGAAGATAAAGCAGAATTTAGAACACTAATGTTTTCTTTTCCAAATATGTTCTTTTTTAAAAAGATTTTATTTATTTATTTGACAGAGAGAGATCACAAGTAGGCAGAGAGAGAGAGAGAGAGAGAGAGAAGTAGGCTCCTGCTGAGCAGAGAGCCCAATTCGGGACTTGAGCCCAGGACCCTGAGATCATGACCTGAGCTGAAGACAATGGCTTAACCACCGGGCCACCTAGGCACCCCTCCAAATATGTTCTTATGCTATTTTTCCCTGTATTTTTTTTTCACTCTGATAACAGTGGTTTGTTGCTTCCATCAGGTTTTCAACCCATTCTAAACAAATGACTAATGGCTCAAGACAACTAGTTCTAGTTCAGAATCAAATACATTCCCCGGGTCACTTAACCTCTCTGAGGTTTGGTTATCTTATTTATAAACTGAAACAGTTTGCTCAGTGATCTCTAAAGTAATTTCCATTTCTAAAGTTCTGAGGTATTTTAAGGCTTCAAGGGCTTGAAGTTTGGGACTGTTGATCATAGGCTTGTTTTGCTCATTTGTAAGTGGCCCATCTAAAATTTTACAGAGGAACACACAGTTTAAATACAGGCTCTGTTCTGACCCACTGAAGAAACCAAAATAAGATAAAGATTTTCTTTTTTAAATTTATGATGTATTTATTTATTTAAGAGAGGGAGAGAGAGAGAGAGCATGAGCAGAAGGGACAAGAAGGAGAGAGAGAGAAACTGAAGCAGACTTCACGCTCAACACGGAGCTCGACGCAGGGCTCCATCTCACGACCCTGAGATCATGACCTGAGCCAAAACCAAGAGTCAGGACTAAACTAAATGACTGTACCCAGATGCCCCAATAAAGATTTTCTAAAACTAGAGATGTCTGGGTGGCTCAGTCATTTAAGCATCTGCCTTCAGCTCAGGTCATGATCCCGGGGTGCTGGGATCGAGCCCCATGTTGGGCTCCCTGCTGAACAAGGAGCCTACTTCTCCCTCTCCTGCTGTCCCTGCTTGTGTTCTCTCTCTCTGTCAAATCAATGAATAAAATCTTTAAAAAAAAAAACAAAATAAAATAAAAAAGATTTTCTAAAGTTATAATATCCAGTGTTGGTGAGAGTGTGGTGAAAGAGCATTCTTTCTTGACGCCAGAGGGATTGTAAGCCTTCCCCATGGCCCATTTGCACTGTGTATCAAGTGAGTTTAAATGGTTCAAACTCTGATCCAGTACTTCTTTTTCTATAATTTTTCTATTGCATAATCCCAGTTGAACATAAGGATTTGTGTATAAGGATATTGATATTAGCACATTTATAAAAGCAAAGCGAGGGGTAACTCATGACCTGCAATAGGAGAATATTCAATAAATTTTAGTGTAGGAAATCATGCAGTCATTAAAAACCATGTTTTCAAAGAGTATTTCATGGCACAAAAGGAGCACCAAAACTGGATTCAAAACTACATACATTACATTCCTAATTTAAAAACATTTTATATGTATCAAGACTAGACAGAACTATTCCAAAAAGCTAACAATATGTATTTCTACCTAGTAGTATTATAGATAATTTATTGCCTTTAGACTTGAGTTCACCATTTCCCAAAGTAAACTGGTACTATTGTAATACTGTCATAAAAGAATCATTTAAAATGTATTTAAAGCCTGTCAGATGCAAAGCAGGTGCTGGTGCTGTAGGTTTGGAGAGATGCCAAGACGTGGCACCCGGTGTCTGTGAGCGCCATCTTGGGAGCACTGTAGACGTAAATAACACCTGTGTGGCGGGAATAAGGATCCATGCCGTGAACAAGTTGCCAACACTGAAATACAGTGGAATGGAGGAAGAGGCCAAGGCTCATGTTTCTGAGATGCCTGCAGGCTTGGGGAGCTCCATAGTACCACCTGTGCGCAGATAACTGGTCAGAGCTGTTTCCAGCCAGCGCAAACTTGACTTGCTGCCATCCCCTTAGGCTGACTTAGACGTGGAATCCTAGGAAGAAGACCTTCGAGAAGCCATCTTTACCATGTCTGTCATTATTTGGGTAATTTTTAAAATGTGATTTTTTAGACATTATTTTAACAATGAGCTGAGGATACAATCAATATATTGTTATACAAAAACAGGACACAATGTGTACAAAGATAGTACAAAATCTATATCAGGCATAAGGTCATGGAAGTATGACCTTCCAGTATAAAAACTGACATGCTGCTCTGTGCAGGCCCAGTCCTTCTCTACGAAGTATAAGGTTCCTGAGAGCTGGAGAAGGGCTTACTCTTTTGCTTCCAAAGCTCGTACTAGTTCCTGGCATAGAGTAAGCATTACATAGTTCTTGAATTAATAAATACATACTTAAGTTACTAAGATTCATAATGAGTAGAGCCAAGAAAAACACTAGTTGTGAGGCAGCAGGGGAGCAAGAAACAGACCCCCCCTGTCGGGCCTCCTTAATAGGGGGTCTTTATCATAAGGATGGGCAGTAAAGAACATAGGAAACCTGGGATTACCCCACAGGGAGTCGCACGCTGGTTAGAAGCCTGGGCTCCGGAGCCATTGGAGTTCCAATTGTGTCTCTGCCACTTACGAGTTTTGTACCTTTGGTCAAGTTACTTAACTTCTGTGTGCTTCAGTGCTGCCATCATCACCATCATCATCTTCTTCTTCATTATCATCATCATCTACTTAATAGAGTTATTGTGAAAATTGAATGAATTAATACTCGTAAAAGTGCCTTAAACGATCCTTAGCATGTAGTAAGTGCGTAATAAATGTTAGCTATTCTTGCTGTTACGGGTAGCATTGCTACTGTTAGAACGTTGAACACTGCAGTGCAGTTTAGGTACCTGGAAAGCCATGATGTGCCCTCGGGCCCAGGAGATGGATCATCCCCTCTCTTATGTCCACCGATTAAATGCCCAGCTCTTCCTGTCTCCTCTCATGCCTCTGGTGTGCCTGACTGACCGTCTGGCCCCATGATTCTCAGTTCATACATCTGAAACGAGGAGGAACCCAACTGGTTTGTCTGAGCCGAGTCTGGTATGTACGGCCAGCCCAGTGTGCTCTCCAGCAGGAACGCTAGCCTCTCTCGGGCCAGGGGCCTGCCCTTGTCCAGTTGGCCTTGGCTGGGGTGGGCTCAGCTGCAGCTGATCTCAGAAGGGAAATGTAGGCACAAAGAAGGCTCTTGTGATCATGGAATTTTAAATTATTCTTCAAAGAGGACTCAGAGACCAAAGAAAGGGTAAAAAAGCAAAATGAAAACAGAAGCAGTGTAATCCTTTTGGAGAGACAAGATGATGACTTTTGGCATTTTCCTCCTGGCGTACCGATTCATTTTCGAGGGGCCATTCGTTACCATTCAGAGCCACAGAGGACGCCGTGTGACTAAGCGCTGTGAAAATGAGATGAAACCTCAGAGGCCTTCATGGAAACCTCTGCCTTTCTAGGCCATGACCTTTCCTCTCCGCAGCACCTCGTGTGACAGCTTGTCTGCTTCATGGTATCTTATCCAAGCCTTTCTGTGCCGTGGACCACACACCTGAGGTGGTGTGTAAATGCCACATAGAAATGCTGATGGGCCTTCTCATCATTTTCTGTAGTTGAATGATCCCTGTGGGAAAGCTCTTATGGAGGACATTGCTGTCACCCGGTGTGTGTTCTCAGAGACCAGATTTCTTTCACGGGTCACTGCCACGGATCTGCATCTCTTCACGCCTGCCTGTGTCCCCAAGGTGATGAGAACAGCAACCTTTCCCTTCCTGGAGCAGTAATAATAGCTAACGTTTATTGTGCCGTTACTAAGTGCTAAGGATCATTTTGGCATTTTTACTTTGACTTTAAGACCCGCCCTAGCGCTTGAGTTGAGTCATGTCTGGTAGAAATGGCTGTTTGCTCCAATGCCTGTATCGCTCTGTGTGAAGCACTTAGCAGGAAATAAGTAGATGAACCCTTGGGTGGTGGGGAGGGTCAGTGCTCACAGACTGCGTTTAAGATCCTTGTCCTTACTGGGCCAGCTCTTGTTTCTAGATGCCTATGATTTGGTGTTTCTTTGGGCCAGAAAATAATACTGGAAACGGGAACAGAATGCATCTATCCCTTATTGCCCAATGTGTTTTTTCCAGAGCAGCCCAAAAGGTTATGTTGGGTTTTATGAGCTACAGAGGACTCCTGACGGGGGCATCACCTAAAATGACAGATGGCAAAAACGGAGGACTTGGAGCAGCCTTCTGAGCAGGGTCAAAATCTCTGTTTCCCGTCCCCAGCCTGAATATGATGGCCAACACTTGAAGAAGGAAAAGCATCATTTAAAATATTGTAATTGTCACCACATGTGATCTGGGTACTAATGTTTTGAACTAAAAAAATCTCAGGGCCCAGTTGAAGGTCAACAACACACACTTCTGATATTAAGGACCAGCACCCTTTCCTGTCTTTCCCCTCGCAAAAATGAAGATAAAATAAAATAAATAGATGTTCTGCTGGGAGGTGGATTTCCTCGAGTGAAGAAGAATAAATGCAACAAGATGGGATTGGGAGGGAGACAAACCATAAGTGACTCTTAATCTCACAAAACAAACTGAGGGTTGCCGGGGGGAGGGGGTTTGGGAGAAGGGGGTGGGATTATGGACATTGGGGAGGGTATGTGATTTGGTAAGTGCTGTGAAGTGTGTAAACCTGGTGATTCACAGACCTGTACCCCTGGGGATAAAAATATATGTTTATAAAAAATAAAAAATTAAAAAAAAAAAAAAAACCAAAGGGATTTGGGGCTTCCTAACCCAGTTATCAATAAAGACATCTAAATAGCCATACAAAACAGGACTGAAAAAGCAATTTAAGACTTCTTCTGACACATCTAGTGATTTTCTCAACAAAAGTTTTTTGAAAATAAAATAAGGGTTTTTTTTTAAGACCTAGGGAGCAATCATCACCTATTCTCTTAGAAAAGCAGCTGCTTTTGTAGAAAACTCCAAATGGTTTTTGAAACCAAATACAATGTGATCTTTGGTGATGATGTGTCCACTTAACTTGGAGAATATTTTTCAGTGCCCAGAAGTTGCAAATTCAGTATTGGTCATTTTGAAGATTGTAGATGAATTTCAGCTTAAGATGAACATAGGAAACAACTGGTTTTCAATGTCCTTCTCCTCTCTTAGTTCTGTAAAGACAATATTGTGGAAAGAAGAGCCACGGAAAGACTTCAGTGATGGAGAGACCATGTGTTAGAGGCTCAAAATTAGCTTCTGATCTACCAGTGGCTTCGGGAAGGGACATTAGACTTGTCATTCCAGCCAAGATCCAGCCCCTCTGTCTCATGGAGAGAGCAGTGCAAAGTTCTTTTATATACACATCTTTCTGTGTCTGAAGCGTCGCGGAGTGGGGTATCTTCTGTAATTCCATCCTGACCCCAGGATGGATAGCCCTGCCCTTTCTTCCCCTTTGGCACAAAACCAAATCACTAGATAATCACCAGCCTTCAGTTTTCCGGCATGTGTGTGTAGCTATGGCCAAGGTAAACTGGTCTCTTGGGTTTATTTTGAGTTGAAATTAGCTGAGCTGTTTGTTTCCTCTGAGCCATATACAGATGCTTTTTGAACTATCTTTGTGTTTGAGGGATTTTTTTTTTTTCATGATATCAGCACACCACTTCCTCCAAGTCATTACTTTGAAATAGTTTTGCAGAGGGAAATATTCCTGCTGGCCACCAGCCTAAGCAAACAAAGCAATGATTGTGGGGATGGCAGCAAAACTTTACTAGCGTGTTTCATGTTTGTGCATGACTTCATGAAGTGACTTCTCATCTGCTAAGTTAGGCAGAGAGGGTGGGCTGGCATTTGAGCTCACTAGTAGGAAACTGTGCTTTGTCTGTATCAGCCACTGGCTCCCCCGTGTGAATGCTTCTCAATGTTTAGGCTAAAAGAATGTCCTCACATAACCCTTCGCCTGCTCTCTTTCTGAGAAATCCATGGAACTCTTCTGAATGTGGATTTCTACTTAATCTTGGACACTTCCAGATTCTCTCGTTCTGACAAATTTTGGAAAACGCAAGTTTGTGTAAAGCCATTCTTAACCTTCCTTTTATTAGACTTTAAATATTTTTATTAATGACCTTTGAATGTTGATATGCAAACATATACAGTGCTTACACTAACAAGTTTTATAGATATTATTCCCTTTTTCATAAATTCATACATTTCTTTTATCATGAAGGTCGTGATATGCTATAATATCTCAAAAGTAAATCCTAAACCTTTAAGTACTTTTGTATTTATGTTAAAGAAAATGTAAGTAGAGAAAATACAGAGCCTTATTAAGTTTACAGTGATTTTTATATTCCTAGGTTTATTGCTTTAAAAAACTGGTTTGACTTTTATTAAATGCTGATTTTATTTTAAAAGTATACTTGCTTTTGGGAGAGTAGGAGGAGGTGTTACACTTAAGGAAAATAACCTCTGAGTTGACCTAGACTTTCATGGATTTTTTGGGGGGGGATATATATATTTTTTAAGATTTATTTATTTGAGGGGCACCTGGGTGGCTCAGTCCTTAGGCGTCTGCCTTCGGCTCAGGTCATGATCCCAGCATGCTGGGATCGAGCCCTGCATAGGGCTCCCTGCTCAGTAGGAAGCCTGTTTCTCCCTCTCCCACTCTTCCTGCTTGTGTTATCTCTCTTGCTGTCTCTCTCTCTCTCTCTCTGTCAAATAAACAAATAAATAAAAGATTTATTTATTTGAAAGAGAGCATGTGAGGGCAAGCAGGGGTGGGGGCGGAATTGGGGGAAGGGGCAGAGAGAGAGAGAATCCTTAAGCAGACTTCTCACTGAGCTCAGAGCCCCACGGGCTTGATCTCAAGACCCATGAGATCATGACCTGAGCTGAAATCAAAAGTCAGATGCTTAACCTACTGAGCCATATGGGCACTCACCCTTTTTTACATGGACTTTATTTTTGTAAAAGACCAAATTCTAGCAACGTGGTAATGAGGACCAGTCACTTCCCTGAGTTAATATAGTATACAACGTCTTTGAGCATTCTAGAATAGAGTCATATTATAATTTAAAAAAATTTTTTTAAAAAGCTGCATGTTAATTTTTCACTTTGTTTCAAGATTTTAAGTAATCTCGACATTCAAACCTACAACCCTGAGATCAAGAATTGTGCATACACCAACAGAGCCAGCCAGGCATCCCTTAAAAGCGGCATTTTAGAAAGTGGTGATAATACATGTCACAGATGGTAATCTCCAGTGCGTCCAGGGTACCATGTGTGTTGCTCTTGTTCTCCATTGCTTAAACTTTTCTAGGTAGCTTCTGTCTCTAAAGATTTTGAGATACTTCATTTTTTGGTATCTGCCAGCATTTTTAGAGACTCTCATCTATATTTTCAAGATATGAGGGGGAGAGAAAGCAGAAGATGAAAATCTTATCTCTACATTTGTGCAGTCAGAGATTGAAGAGAATTCAGCAGATATCACTAGTGGAGAGTTTTACAAATGTGCCCCCAACAGAGTATTTTGTATCCGGTAGTCTTGGATGAATAGAAAGTTCTATGTACAGGAGCCTTTGTTTTTTGTGTATGTGTGGGTTTTTTTTTTTTTTAAGATTTTTTTTTTTTTTTTATGTGAGAGAGAGAATGAGAGAGAGAGAGAGCATTAGAGGGGGAATGGTCAGAGGGAGAAGCAGACTCCCTGCCGAGCAGGGAGCCCAACGCAGGACTCAGTGCTGGGACTCCAGGATCATGACCTGAGCTGAAGGCAGTCGCCCAACCAGCTGAGCTACCCAGGCCCCCAAGAAGCCTTTGTATTTTGGAAAATGAACTTTCCTGTTGGTCATCTTCATACTGGTTTTCCATGAATTCCCTGCCAATGAGTGTTGGATACTCAGAGTGTTTTCTGTGTGGTATTCCATTTTGCTGAATCCTTGACTCTTGGCACAACCACCTTTCATATCCGAGTGCCATCATCTTGTGGTGACTGAACTTGGGCATAATGATAGGAATCGTGGTTTTATTTTCTCACTTGCTCGGAGAAATCAGATCTTGCCTCAAAGCCTGTTTTCTCTTGGTTCATTACGTGCTACCTCTGAAAACATTCACAAACAATTAGTGTTCTCTTTGCTCCTTAACCACTAGAATAAAGGAGCCATGAAAATAAGCTCTGCCTTCCATTCCCTGGTTGAGAGAGACCACCCCAAAGGGCTTTTGGGCATTGTCTTAGTGCCCTGAAGAAAAGTCCTGCCCTCGGCAGTGAAGGATTTTGAGTCAGTGGCCTCCCACCCTCCTGCTGGGATAGATGGCAGTGAGCCGACGGACTGGCAACAAGGCTCTCCAGGTGAATAAAAACAAATCAGTGAGCATAAAATCTATTTACTAATTTCCAGTTCTCCTTAACTTTTAGGAGAAACTGTTTTAGGAAGTTTCTGAGGCATTTTTTCTGAATTTGTGTTCATTGAATCTGGTGATACTTGGAATTGCATAAAATGCACGGGTACTCGTGAGTGTGAATGGGACCAGTACAGATCGAGTGGACCAATGACAGCTTTTTGAAATTGTCCTAAGTAGATTTGAAAATGAGTTGTACGATGATATAAAATAGACTCTGAAATTACTAGTATTCAATTCTTCTCAGTTGTCAAACAGTAAATTCTTCATTCTCATATTGCATTGAATTATCCTTCTATAAACAAAAAGAACCACTTTACCAGCTGTTTCCTCCTTTACCAAGTAGCACTAACAGAGGACAAGATTAGCTCACTTAGTAACGATAGCAGACACTGTTGAATGTTTCATATGCTCTAGGCACATTTACCCCAGAGTGGCTGCCTTTCTACTTAGATGCATCAGCCATCTTGAGTTCAGGAGAGGGAACTCTAGGAAGTGAGGAAGACCCCTTGACGTGGGAAGACCCAGTGGAAAGGAGGCCAGAGGAGGTCATGTCAGCCCCGGCCCTCAGGTGAATCATCAAATAGAGAATGAGAGTTCCTTTGAATGACCCATGCTCAGAAGTGATTTTTATCACCAAGTTTTTAATATTTAAAAAAAAAAATTCTAAATTAGATTTTATTTCTTCCAAAATATTTGCTTAATAGCTAGTGAAGACAGCGAAGATAATGGAAGCTTGGAGACTCATTGGATCAGCCCACATTACTCCTTAGTTCCTGGGAACTTTAGTCTTGTGAAAGGTGGGACGAGGTGAGTCAGGGTCATGATGACTGTTTTCCATCAGACTTAAGAGGTTCACACATGGATGCATGTGGGTAGTAACAATCAGGGCATTCCTACTTCTGTGTTTGAGATGGGAAGAACTGTGGTAAGATGGGCCCAGACGTCCCGCATGCACCCTCCTTCTGCCATGGGATGGAGACCTTTCTTAAAATGGTAAAATTCTTACAAGCTGTGCAAAATTAGTCACAGTTGCCTGCTCAGAGAATTCTTTTGTAAGCGTGTATGTGCCAGACCCTCCTTGATTTATGAAATTTGCTTATCAATGCCCAGAAATAATCACTGCTTATACACTCAGTCCCCCAGTGATCAGGACTTTTTATTTTGTCTATGAAAAGTCTTGGAGATTTGAGTAATCTTTAGGTTCAGAAGTGGAAGAAATAAAGAAGAGACTAAAACATTGTGATAAAAAAAGAATCCAGGTAATAGTGAATCAATAGAGAAAGGTATACTAATCGCAGAGAGGACAATAAATATATGAAACACTGCCAGCTTTACTAATAATAAAAGAAATGAAAATCAACATTTTCATCTATCAGATTGGCAAAGATTTTGAAAAGTGATAATAATAGCACATGTTGAAAAGAAATGAAGCAGGTACTAATGAGAGAACAAATCCCACCATTTTGAGGAAACAGTTTAACAATATGTATCAAGATTGTTAGAAGAATAAACTTCATACTTTCCATTCTAGTAATTGTACTCTAATACATGCGTCCTGAGGAAATAATCTGAAATGACCACAAATCTTTAGACACAAGTCCATTAACATGACAGGATTTGTAATAATGAAATTGGAGGCAGTTTAAATGTTTAACAATGAAAAATAGTTATATGGGTCACAACCACACATAAAATAAAACATTCAACTATTAAAATTGCATTCGATGAAGATTTAATAATATGAGGGAATGTTAAAAAAAGAAAGGAAATAAATCTACATATATACCGTATGATCCCATTTTAGATATCTACACAGTGAAGAAGGAAAGACTGGAAGGAAATTCCAGAATGTTAACTGGTTTTCTCTGAGTACTAATGGGTCATTTAAAAAACCATTTATATGTTCTAAATACTTCCATGCATCACTTTTTAATAAGGAAAAAGATATATTGAAGTGAAAGAAGGAAACTATAAACAGTAGGAGAACCTTAAGGATGTTATCCCCAGACCATGGGACTCTGCTATAGTCTCTCTGTCCAGCCCAGTGTATTTTTTATCTCAATACAAAGTCCGCTAACTCAACATCATTTGGGTTAACAACTACTCTTTCTTTCAAAACAATCCAATTTCCTCCTTCTGTGTGGGTGACATCATCTTATCCTGGGGAAGGGAATTATGGCCTTGGGACAGGAGCCGCTCAGGGTCCTGAGTGGGGTCATGGGAAATCCCAGGGCCACCCAGGGGAAGGGAGTAGAAGCTGAGGCTGGAGCACCCCAGAGTAATGATCCCCCCCACCCCCACCCCTGAGTCCTTTCCTTTGAAGACTTGGGACAGAACATACAGTTTAGTTACATTATGAATTAAATAGACTCTTATGGGCTGGCCTGGCAGCATACCGTCAAGTATGTTTGTATGGAAATGGTTCTCCCATCGGAATGCCCCCCCTGCTCCGCCCCCCACCCCACAAGGACTCTGGAGCACTGCACATTTACACTGGAGTCAGCCTGAACTAGCCCTTCTTCCCTTGGTGATCTTTGTGAGGCTGCTGTTTGAGATGAGCTGGACCAAAATGAACACACATGCTGCACAATACAGAGCCTAAATTCGTTTTCCTTCCATTGTATCAACTCAGATATGAGTGTAAACTCCACGAGGTGGAGAGCTTTGTTTGTCTTTGTTGAATGACGGCTGTGCATAGGAGCCCAGGCATGGCCCTGCTCCCTAGTTAGCCACAGAGTCAGAGACACACAGCGTAAGCCGATAAAAAGATCACAGAAAATATTTTCATTTCTGGAAAGCAATTCACTGCTTTGTGTTTTTCTTTTTGGCTGGAGCAGACTGGCTGAGAGGTTGAGTGGGGCCAGGTAGAGGGTAAGCAAGGCAGCAATGGCAGAGGGTCAAGTTGGAGAAGCTCCTCTGGAGGAGGATAGCGATGGAGGGGCAGTGCTCAGGGCAGCAGGGGCTGTGGGCCCAGGTGGAGGGTATGCTGTCAGCTTATTCTTGACCTTAGCCATGGTCCCCAGACAACTACTTATTTGCCTCATCTAGGACACAGCTGCCTTCCAAAAGCCAGTAGTAACACCCAGCCTACACTCTGTTTAACTGTTTAGTTTTATTCTTGTTTTTTTATTTTTATTTTATTTTTTAAGATTTTATTTATTCATTTGAGAGAGAACATAAGAGCTGAGAAGGTCAGAGGGAGAAGTAGACTCCCCAAGATCCGATGCGGTACTCGATCCCCAGACGCCGAGATCATGACCTGAGCTGAAGGCAGTCGCTTAACCAACTGAGCCACCCAGGCGCCCAGTTTTTTCATTTTTTTAATGGTGGTCGTGGTGAGGAGGGTAGAGGCCATTGAGTTTTGTTTGTTGTTATTGTTGTTGTTTAACTATGTCCACTTATCTTCCTGAGTGTCCTACAAACATAAACCACGTGTCAAATCTTTGTGGCTTGGTATTCCCAAACCCGTCAGTATTTATTTATTTAATTTTATTATTAAAGAATAATTGGCTTGCATTATTGTATTAGTTTCAGGTGCACAAGTCAATATTTTAATGTAGTCATGGAGTTGCTTTTTATGTAAGCCACTCACTCATCATACTGTCAGAATGGTTCTGGAACAGAATAAAATTGTCCAAGGCTGAATTAAGCAGCTTCCAAGAAGCAGGAGAAGGAGACATTTAGTCAGCAGTGAGCAAAGAGGACAAAACCAAAACCAAAATCCAAACACACACACACACACACACACACACACACACACAGTGCGCTTTCCTGGGATCCTATTGGCCCTGCACCCATATTTGGAGTTGAGGAAACTACAGACATGTACTTGGTCCAGTAGGAAACACTTGCCATTATCTTTCCTGTGTCCTGGTAGGGTAGCCATCCCATCAGACAATCTGGAAATGTTTTTCCAACAGTCTGTTTTCCCAGGCATTTGGAGAATCCATAGCAGCCAAATGGGAGGCAGAAATTTCTTGGAATAGCAGAGTCCTCTGGGAATCTTGGGTCATTGAAGTAGAATAAATTGTTTCTGCCAAGCTGCTGAGAGAAGCAGGGTCTGCTAAGAAACAGGAGAAAGAAGCACCATGAATCTGTGACCTGTTTGGAAAGAAAGTACAAGACTCCCTCCCAGGTTTGTAGGTGAGCAGCTGTGGTCCCCAGGGCTCTGTTCTACCCTTCCCCGGCTAGATGCTCAGAGCCGTTCTGTAAGCACAGAAGCAATGGCTCTCAGCCTTGTCTGACCCTGTTCCCACTCTTTTCCGGTGTGCACTTCACAAACTTCAATGAAACTCCCATCAGTGAGATAATCTGACTTTACAAATAATTTCCCCCAAAATTGATATAATTTTTATCTGTAATAATAAAAAATATATATGGGATGCCTGGGTGGCTCAGTGGGTTAAGCCTCTGCCTTCAGCTCAGGTCATGGTGTCAGGGTCCTGGGATGGAACCCTGTATCAGGCTCTCTGCTCAGCAGGGAACCTGTTTCCCCCTCTCCCTCTGCCTGCCTCTCTGCCTACTTGTGCATGCTCTGTGTCAAATAAAAAAATTAAAAAAGAAAAAAGAAATAGGGCACTTGGGTGGCTCAGTTGGTTAAGCCTCTGACTCTTGATTTTGGCTCAGGTCATGATCTCAGGGTCATGGAATTGAGTTCAGGCTCCCTGTGGGGCATGGAGCCTGCTTGAGATTCTTTCCCTCTCCCTTGCCCTCTGCCCCTCCCCTCCAAGAAAAAGAGAGAGAAACAAAAGGAACATAATTTATTATAAAATAACTTCAATTTGTAAGTGATCAGCTACAACTCATTAGCAAACAGAGCTAAGTAATTGGCTGAGTAGTTGCTTCTCCACCTGTAACCACTGTGAACAGGCAGGTGCAGGATCACACTAAGTGGGGTAAGAGGGAACTACATACCTGGAGTGGAATGTCTTTGGGCAAATTATCTTCCAGAAATGAGAGACCAACTGTTAGTAAAAATCTTAGCAAAACATAGTATTTCATTTATATGACAGTTGCATTACTGGAAAATTCAGGGGCTCATAAACAGTGCAATAATTACTTTGAGTTTATATTTAAAATGGAGCCAAGGTCTAATATCAGATAACTACCAACAGTTTTTTTCCTACATCAATCTCTAACAGGACCTTTGAACATCACATGGGACTGTTTTTTACTGAGTGGGCCAGTCAGGTACACTGCAAGTTGTCTAGCATCTCCGGTCTCCGGGTCTGAATGCTAGGAGGGCCCCCAACTGTTGTGACACCCACAAATGCCCCCATTTCCTGTCCACATGCAGAGTGGTTGGGCCTGCCTCTTCCAGGTAGCAGCTGCACCAGCCAGGCCTGGCTTCCTCGCAGTCAGGGGTCCCAGGGGAAGTCTTGGGTCACTGAGCCCTTCCTACAGCATTCAGGTGGGTGATGTCAGGCCCAAAGGTGCAGAGCTGTATAGACTCTTATTTCCTGAGTACTCCGTAGAAGGACTCTCCTGTCCCCATAGTTTCTGTCCTCCAGTGAGAGACACCAGGTAACTGTATAGAGAAGTCTGAACGAGGAACAATATTGCTACTGTCCCCACCCCAGAAATAATTGCAAACACCCCATCCTGGGCTTTGTACCTAATGACTAGCAATGGAAAGGAACACACAGCTATCCCTATGCCAGCACTTTCTCCCTATGTGTGTGCACGAATGGATATATGTGAAAATGGGGCTTTCCACCAGTTTTCCCCTTGAGCTGAAAGAAACTTCTTTCTGTTTTTTCACATGGGCTTTCCCCTGGGGGCAACTTGTATTGGATGTTGGTGACCAACTGGGAAATTTCTCCATTTTTCTTAAATTACCGAAGATAGGACAGTGCTTTCAAAGGAAACATGAAAAGTCTTTCCACACATAATCAGCATTTGTCCCTCCAAGACACAAGTTAGTGACGTTCGGACATCAGCATTTGTTGTTTGTTGTTTGCAGACTGTGTGTGTGGAGTAACAGGGCTCTCCACTATGTGCTCAGAAACCAGCATCCTGGACGTCCGGCCCTCGGGGATAAAACACAGACTGGTTGACTGTGAAGTGTGAACCCATTATGGGACTGTCCTTTCCCGGGGTCTCCTTCTTCCCACTCTGGATGTGGGCCTCCTTTTCTCTTTCCAAGCGAGTCGCCTCATCATTTCCTAACTTAAGCAAGGCCCTGTCACATACCCAACGCTGGCAAAGAACCCTGCTTGAGAAGTTGTTAGGTGTGTTGGCAGGTCCCCACGTTGTCACTCTGAATGGCTGTCCTGTGTCAACAGCTGTCAGGAGAAGCAAGACCTTCCCGGGTCCTGTTGGGGGAAGAAATCCAGCACGTACCTCCTTCACTCTAGCACCCCCCCACCTAGAGCCAAGTGTGTGGCAGCCTCCTCCCGACCTCAGGTTAAAGGAAGGATGAAACTCAACTTGGAGTTAGAAGCTTTTAAAATCCATTTACACCCATTTCTCAAGCCCAGATGATAACGTCAGACGCTGATCTAAAGCAGCTGGGGGACAGAGTGAATAAGGCAAATTATGCCCTCGCGGGGCTCCTCCCATAAAGCATGCGCAGACAGGGCTCCTCCTTTAGAGCATGCGCAGATAGAGCACCTCATAGAGCATGCGCAGACAAGGCTCCTCCAGTAGACCATGCACTGACGGCGTGGAATGGGAATGAGCGCGAGGAGCGAGCCACGAAACCAGGAGAAAGCTGTCCTCACAAACACGCCAGGGCAAAGGGAGGGGCAAGGGGTGAGGAGAAGCGGTGCAGGAAGTAGATCAGAGGGAGACTGCCCGATCCCACTGGACCTTGCTAGTCCCAGCAAGGACTTTGGATTTTACTTGGTGAGCACTGGAAAGCCACCGAGGCTTCTGAGTCTGTGAATCTCTTCTGAGCCCCAGTTTGAAGGTATTCTATCCTGTTTACCTTGGCTGAGGATTCATGTCCTGTGCTACGATTGTCAGCATTATGACTTTAGGAAAGAGAAGCCAAATTGGGTCTTTAATTCTACCGGCCCCAAACCCAAAACTACCTAGCCAACGCCCCGTTTTAAGAGGTGGCTCTGAGCAGGACAAACTCTTCGTAGACCTGAAGCTGTAGCCCAGAGACTTCCGCAGGACTGCCTGCTGTTATGTGGAAGTGTCATCGGTGTATCCTGCCAGAGGAGAGGATGAGTAAGTCGGGGCTCCATCCCCCCAGGGCCAGGCCATCCAGAGTTGTGTTGTCCGGTATGGTAGTGGCTCTTGGGCACAAAATGTTGCCATGAGTAAAATACATACTTATTTTTGAAGAATCAGTGTGAAGAGAAGAATGCAAAGTGCCTACTGAATACCCTTCTATTGTGAGGACATGTTATAATGATATTTTTGAAAAAGAGTGTTAAATAAAACATAGTACTGTAATTTCACTTTTTAAACTCTTTCTATTTTTTTTTAAAGATTTTATTTATTTATTTGACAGAGAGAGATCACAAGTAGATGGAGAGGCAGGCAGAGAGAGAGAGGAGGAAGCAGGCTCCCTGCTGAGCAGAGAGCAGGATGCGGGACTCGATCCCAGGACCCTGAGATCATGACCTGAAGGCAGTGGCTTAACCCACTGAGCCACCCAGGCGCCCCTTTAAACTCTTTCTAATGCAGCTAGTAGCAAACCAAGAACTGTACTTAAGCTCCTGTATAGTTTGACACCAACATACATCAGTAGACTCAGAATGTTAGAGGAATTTTGTGATTAAACTCCCATTCCTAGAAGAGAATGAGATATCAGTCAGCAGTCTCTAGCATATCTTATAACCCACTGGATGGGTCTTTGAAGGGACAATGGGGTATCGGCTTCTCCTGTATTCCATACATATTTCCTGAAGTGGTTCTTATATTTTTGACCCCACTTTATCTGATGTTAGTGTAGCATAGAAATTTTGACTTTTCCAAACCACAGGTTTCCAGATTATTTGACTCTCCGCATCTTGGTTGCAGATCATAGGCAAAAAAGACCTCTAATAGAAAGCTGTATTTTTTTTTTCTCTCTCTCTCTGTGCTTCTAGTCACTTTCAGTCTAAATTATCTCTTTTCTGTAGTTCTTACTGAAGACCACAAGAACTGGCCAACACATGCCAACATTCTAAATGTTTCCTCCAAATCCTTTAACGGTGCACCATCCATAGGCTTATGGGCTTAAGAGGCCAAGGATTCAGTAGGTGGTAGCATAAGCATCAGTGGGGGTACCACATAACAAGGTTGCCAGTGCCCTAGCCCAGGAGAGCCTGCACTAGCCTTCACTTGACTTAAATCAGTCACTTGCACATTTTAGAGTTAGTCACATTCAACACTCACTTCTGGTACCAACTTTTATGTCACAGGGGTGTTTGTATTGCCAATGATAGAAAACCTGATTATACCAGCTCAAACAAAATAGAGAATTTGTTTGTTAATGTTAATTAAAAGTCCAGAAATAGGTCTAGCCTCAGGTATAGATGGATTCAGCCAACGAAGCCTGTAGGTGGTTTTTCTCGATCACCACCCCTCCCCACCAATTCCCTACTTTGTTGGTTTCAGTTTCAGACCCCATGTGGTCAAAGGATGAGTGTGGCCATTTCAGTGCCGATATCCTCACAGATCCCATGCCAGCCCATCTGGCAGAAATGTCTTTGCCTCAGGCCACAAGTTCCCTTGGTTCTAATGAGTTCACAGGCCATCGCTCAAAAAATCTGTGAGGCCCCATGAATGCAAGGCTCTGATTAACCGGCCCTGAATCACATGCTCTTTCTGTACTGGCAGTGGGAACAAGAGTCTCTGGACCCTCAGGTCTGAGAGTGAGGAAGAAATGGGTCCCCAAACTGCAAATAACCACAGAAAGACGTCTGCCTCTGACTCAGTATGTCACATTTAACAAGAGGCCAGAGCTTTTCCAAAATGGCTGTCCAAAAAAGACCCCACACTTGGGTTGGAAGATGATGCCTTTTTCTAGTATAAGTAGGCCGAATTAATGCTGAGCTGCCAAAACAAATAGAAATAAATTTCCAGTTTTTCCCCATGTAAGATTATACCAACTTGTACTAATAGGACATTGAATAGTACAAATTTGTTTTCAGTTTCTCTGTGTTGCTGAGATGATGATGATGATGATGATGATGATTGAAGAGAAAGAGAAAGAGAGAGGGAGCGTGCAAGCAAAGGGGCAGAGGGAGAGAGAGGATTCCAAGCAGACTCCCCACCCAGCATGTAGCTGGACACAGGGCTCAATCCCACAACCCTAAGACCATGACCTGAGCCCAAATCAAGAGTCTGCTGCCCAACTGACTGAGTTACCCAGACACCCCTTTCTGAGATTATTTTTAAATGACCAAACCTCTGTGTAACTGTACTGATTATTTTGGGGGGAAGAGGGAAATTACTTTGTTTCTGCTCCTCCAAATCACATAATTCCCATATTTTAACATTTTGAAAGTAGATTTCCTCATATAGTAAATGCATATATTTCCTCTGGCATGGTTTCTCTTTCCCCCTAAAAAGCTATAAGGGAGACATTTTTGCTACTGAGGAAGGTATGTTAGAACTGAGGAAACCCTATTCTAAAATATCTTTCTAATACCAGGGCAAAAACCAGGCTCTTAAAGGTAGTTGTGTCCACAACTTGGAAAAACAGAATTATAAACGAATAAATCTTTTCATATTTTATACATTGTTGATTCAGTCTCCATTGTTGGGGTCACCACAGGAGGGTCATAGGCTGTGATCTTTTACCACTTTATCCAGACTGTTGAGAACTGTACTGTTTTATAATCTTCTGTCTGCTCTTGGTTTTGTATTTCTGTACATTAATATGGAGGATTTTTTCCCTGATTGGCCCAAGAGCTTACTGATTATTGTTTTACTCTACCATTAAGCTCAGATTGGTCTGCCAAGTCCCTTTTGGGCTATCGGGCTTCACTGCTGATCTGTGCCATCCTTTCTCTGGAAAAGTTCCCTTTAACTTAAACTATCCCTAGAGGAGGGTTCAAGTTTAGCCTTGGCATTCCTTATTCACTTTTTGAAAGAAAACAATCTTTTTTTTTTTTAAGAGTTTATTTATTTATTTGTTGAGGGGGGCACATAAGCAGGGGAGGGTTAGGAGGGGAGAAAGAGAATCTCAAGCAGACTCCCAGCATGGTCCCATGACCCCGAGATCAGGACCTAAGCCAAAACCAAGAGTCAGAAGCTTAACTGACTGAGCCACCTAGGCACCCCAAGAGGAAATAGTCTTAAGGTCTTTTTTTTTCCCTAAGATTTTATTTATTTATTTGAGACAGAGAGAGACAGCTAGAGAGGGAACACAAGCAGGGGAGAGGGAGAGAGGAGCAGGCTCCCTGCTGAGCAGAGAGCCTGATTCCGGAGCTCCATCCCAGGACTCTGGGATCATGACCTGAGCCGAAGGCAGGCACTTAACCAACTGAGCCACCCAGGTGCCTCCAGTCTTAAGGTCTGATGGGAATGTTATGTTATGGAAGAATTTTTAGGCGATATAATTTTCTTTTTCTTTTAACATATTAATTGAGCACCTACTGAGTGTCAGAGGCAGTTCTAGATGCTGAAAGAACAGCAGGAAAGAAGGTCCCCATCCTCATGGAGCTTGAATTCTAGTGGGGACACACAGTATACAAACCATTAAACTTGTGAAAAGATTGTTGAGTGGTGACACGTGCTGTGTATAAAAGAGAACAGGCACAGAGATGGGGCACGAAGAGGGGCCTTTTTGCTGACGACTGAAGATGAGAAGGAACTAGGAGATGAGTGTACTGGGGGGAAGGCTTACAAGTGTAAGGCCCCGAGATGCAAATGAACTGGATGCATTTAAAGAACAGAAAGGGCTGGAAGGTAAATTAGCAAGAAGGGACTGTTACTTGAGATGAAGTCAGAGGGCTAGGGCGGGGCCAGATATTGTGGGTTCTTGTGGGCTCCTGGCAGAGTTTGGACTTTTTAAGTGGAACAAGAAACCACTGTAGGGTTTTAAGCAGGGGAGGAATGTTACCTGATTTATGTTCTATGGTGGCCAATAGACACCTCATCAATGTTTCCAAAGTTGGCTGTATTTATACGTTCTCATCAAAGGCAAAAATAGAACCAAACTCTAGACCACTGCTCCCTTGTGTGTCTTGGGGGCTACAGCCTTCTAAATGATTCTCCCTCCTAACTGAGCCATCCCTAATGGAGGGGGCCGACATGAACTGCACGTGTACAGCATGGTGAGGTTGTTTTTGTGTGTGTGCATGCATTTGCCTTACTCAGAGAACTTCAAAACAACTATGGAAATACAGAGAGAAATCATCCCATTACCCATGTTCTCTTCTTAGAACTAACTAGGTTAGACTTCTCAAAGTTTCACTTTGTGCATTCACTTGGTAGTTGATCAGATTTCCTATTTCCCTGGGGTTAGTGGAGGGGGAGGGAGATGCTAGCAGCAGGCCTCCACTTCTGTCCAGTGCCCCTCACCGGCACGTCAGATGGCAGGACTCTCCATTTCTAATCCTTCAGTGCTCTGCTTCCAGGAATTTTGCCGTGGCCCCACATCATAAAACTCTACTCATTCAGTTAGATTCATAACTCAAAGAATTTAGAGCCTGGAAGAGTCGTAGACATCAATTATCTCAGTACTCCTCCGGAGGAGTACTGAGGAGTCAGTATTTTGGGCAAGACTATCCAAAGCATCATGGGAAATTCCACATTCCTGGCTCCACCCCTAAAAAGTCCCCCATCCAACCCAACACTTTTTAACCGCCAACTACAAATGAGTCCACGCATTTCCAGCCGCTGCCCGAATTGAGAACCCCTGGTCCACCCAGTCCTGTCATTTTACAGGGAAGGGAATATGAGACGATGTGTGGGAGCTCCGTTCCTTTTCCCTCTGAATCCCGCACAACCAAGACCCAGAGTTCTAACTTTAGAGTCAAGTTAGTTTCTGAAATGTGCCTCTGTTTTTCATTCTTTTGGCTGATACTTTTTTGTCCTTAGTTTTTCTTCTGAGTTACATGTTATGTGTTGCAAATCTGAATCTTTCAGATGGCTCAAGAAAAAATGATGAGTGTTTTCAGAATATTTGTGCATAGTTCAAGGTTTTGTACATGTAGTCCATTGCCTCTTCCCTTCTTAGAGTCCTTTAATAATTAGAAATCTGCCTTCCCCCTTTCTACACTCATATCTCCATGCTTTTGTCAAGCATCTTCTAGGAGAGTTATTGTTATCCTGTTAAGTATGGAGGACAGAAACAAAACATTCTGGCATAGAAAGTTCTGGATCTTCATATGACTTGAGCTGTGTGTAATTTATCCTGACTTGGGCACCAAAATCACATCTCAAAACTCATTTGCCTTCATACACTTGACCGGCTCTCTTCACCTGCATCTGTGACTTTCTCTCTACATACTTGAATGCTCTGTAGAGGAGGAAGAATCATTACCCTATTTATTGGTGTAGCTGAGAGCTTTTTAGTCCTTGGTAACTATTTTCCTTAATACTAAATATTCTAGTCAATAGTATTAGTCAGTTAGCATAGTCAATATCAAGAGTGATAACTTTCAAGCAGCATTTTCCTGGAAGGAATCTCAGGCTCTGTGAACTATTATTTCTGCACAGGTATCTAGAATAACTTTGGCCTGCCAACTGGATGGACATCCTGATTTCCTCTTGTCACTGTACCAAACAGATACATTACACCTTGAGGAAAAGAGTAGCATTTAATTTTTTAAATTAAGGGGTTTTTCCTTGCTTGCTTCTAAAGTAAAGCCAATCTAGTTTCTTTTTGTGCAGTAAAGGAGGAAGGAACAAACAACAAATTAATCAGGCAGGAAGCGAATAACCACAGAAAGACGTCTGCCTCTGACTCAGTATGTCACATTTAACAAGAGGCCAGAGCTTGTCCAAAATGGCTGTCCAAAACCGACCCCACACTTGGGTTGGAAGATGATGCCTTTTTCAGGGACAGTTTTCTCTCTGGGCTCACATCTTGCTGGTCTGTCTTCTGTGTCCCCGATCATGCCTTCCTACGGTGTCCTTTAACGGTAAGAAAAGTTCTATTCAGACTAAATGTATTTCCTTTATCAGCTAGAGGGAAGAACGAAATGGCTTTTAATGGGCCAGAGTATGTTGAGATAGTTTGATTTTCTTCAGCAGAAGACCGTGTAACCTATTCCTGTTGCAGAGAATGCTAGTTTCAACACTGTGGTGATCGTGGGCAATTCATAACTTGTGTTTTGTACCAAAAAGTAAGCAAGATTTTCAGTAGAATTTTTCCTGACCACTGGACAAGTTTGGATCCACAGGAATTTTTTTTTTCCACTTAAAATGGGGGTTTATGTCTGTAAGTACAGCCTTTCAGTGTGTTATCCACACACTCCTTTTGAACTTTCCCTTTGGCAAGTAGCAGTAAGTACTTTTAAAGTAAAGGGAATCATCAGAAACTTCAAAGGAAAGTACCGGGGAACTAAGGTGTTGCCTTTCTGTTGCTACACATATGTCACTTAAGTTCAAATCCCAAATTAAACCATTTCTAGGCAGAGTATTTTAGGAAGAAGACAGTCTGTCTTTAAAATCTTTCTAGTCAACCCCCTAACAGTGCAGCGCATAGCTACTTTGCTCATCAAATTCTGTAGCATTTGTTATAAGTGTTTACAGCTAATATGACTAACTTTTTGTCATAAAATATTGTAACTTAAAATTTTGAAGCAATGTACCCAGAGACCTACATATTAGGACTAAGGAAAGTTGTTTGTATCAAAAAAAAATTTTTTTTTTTGCCTCTGGGGCGTGTATGAAAAAGTCACTTGGCATATTCCTTTTTCCCCCATGGAGAAATATAAAATACAGCTTTAAAATATTAAGAGAGCGCATACAAATTTAGTCAATAAGTGTAAGTTCTTTTAAATAATCCAATGGTATAAGTAGCATATACACTAGAAAATGGAGAAGTGGTAAAATGGAGAAAAGTCTTCAAGAAGATTCTGAGAAACAAAAGTAAAACATCTTGGTAAAAAGAAAGACAGCTGAGTGAAAAGGCAAGAGAAAGAATAAGACAGGATAGTGTGGGGCACTTGAGTGGCTCAGTGGGTTGAGCCTCTGCCTTCAGCTCAGGTCATGATCCCAGAGTCCTGGGATCGAGCCCCACATCGGGCCCTCTGTTTGGCGGGGAGCCTGCTTCTCCCTCTCTCTCTCTCTCTCTGTGCCTTTCTGCCTACTTGTGATCTCTCTCTCTGTCAAATAAACAAAAAAAAAATCCTTAAAAAAAAAAAAAAAAAAAAGACAGGCTAGCGAGAGAGGAAGGTGAGAGGCTGGGAAAGACGGAAGGTCAGCCCGTGTGGAAGCCGTGTCCATCCTCATCATTGGAATTGCGGATCTTAAGTATCATCCATTAACTTCATAAAGTTGTGTTCCTTCTGAACTGGAACTTCATCTAGTCAAAACTCTTCCTTTTGTAGTCTAAAGAAGTTTAAATGATTTCTCTAGAATCACGGTCACGTTTTCACTATTCTTTTGAAAAGTTCAGACACAAGTTAATTGTTCATAGCTCCTGAATTACTCTATTTAAACTTTAAGGATTATATGGATGCTAGATTAACTGCAATATTTAGAGAACTCCCCAGGATAAAAATGATTTCCTGGAGTCCAGCAGCAATTTCCACCCTGCTCCCTGAAGAAATTAGATTCTACATCGGGCCCATGGACTAGAAGTTGCCCAACCTGTGCTAAAAAAAAGGAAGTGAGCTCCTTAATTTCTGGACCTTTCAAGTTTTCTGCCCTTTTGAAGTCTGATTCACATTTCATGAACATGTCATTTACTTTGTAAGTTTCTGGCTGTTTAAATTGTGGAACATTTCTGCTTTACGATTGGACTCACTTTTGTTTATCCAAATTGCTGTACATTTACTTCTTGTTGAGAAGGGTATTTCCATTGAAATACCATAAATACCTCTGTCTGTAATTTGCAACCCTCACTCCTGAAAATTAAAATGGAAAAAAAATACTAGAAGAAGGAATGCCTTAATTAGTATGCTTTAAAGTGCACTTTATACGCATCTCCATTCTCCATTCATCTGTAATATGGAGGTTTGCATGGGTGTGAACATGTGGGCCAAGGTTTAAATCAACTTATAGTTTCTTTCTCATGACTAAATAGCAAGGGAAGACAATAACATTTATTGAGGACTTGCTACTTGTTGGGCTCTTTACTTTTACTTATTTTTTAAAATGGCTAATACTTATTAAATATTTGCCTCATTTAACTCTTGAGTAACCCTATTGAGTAGGTACCATTATCCCCTTTTTATTGTGGGAACTGGACTTAGGCTATGAAATTTGCCCAAGGCCACTTAACAACTAAGTATAAAGAAGTTTTCGATATTTTCAAGAGCTTGTTTCATAAATGCAGTGGAGAGGGAACTGGATGTCCTCTTCCAGTCCCAAGACTCTGGGATTACAAATGCTTTATTTTAAATGTCACAGCAACATCAAGTATCTTAAAGCAAATAACTTCAGGGAAGACATTTTCCTTCCTAAGTCCTTTGTCCTTTTCAGAAGTAAATTTGGTGGCACTTTTGCCTCTATTACAAGACTACACTTTCAATATAAAATGAATAAAATATATATCGTGTATATTAATATATATGCTGGGAGCATGGACACGGGGGTAGATCTTAATCCTCTGGTAAAAAGAAATGTGGTGCTGAGGATTTAAGAAAACTCTAGCTCTAAGGTTTGATCCCCTTTAAGAGAATACTTATAAGAGATGGGAAGTAGTGGGAGGAAACGCTATACTTTTTAGTTCCGTGGATAAGGTAGAGAAGGAAGGGCTTCTTTCCTTTTGCCACAGCTAAACAATGACGGGGTGGGGGGGCATTCAACGTACCTTCAGTGTCTCACTTTTAAAAGGGTTTGGATGTGTATCAATTTACATTAACTTCTTTTAATAAAGATTTTATTTATTCATTTGAGAGAGAGAGAGCACGCAAGCCGAGGGAGAGGGAGAGGATCTCCAGGAGACTCCCTGCTGAGTCCAGAGCCCAACTTGAGGGGCTGGAGGGGCTCGTGGGGCTCAGTCTCAGAATGCTGAGATCAGGGCCTGAGCGGAAATCAAGCATCAGATGCTCAACTGAGCCCCCAGGTGCCCCTATAAATTTGCATTAACTTTTAAATTAAATGTGTGACAGCAGATTTTAAAAAATCATTTTACTTCACACCCTTTAATTTCCCAACAGTTACTCTTACGGTAGAATTGTGTATGTGTGTGCTACCCATTGTAATGACATTGCAGATGTTTCAACATGTTTTCTCTGAAAAATGCCTTTCCCCTTCCCCCTGCCCCAAATTAACCAACTGTTTATCAAAAAGAACTCTAAAAGGGGTATTTCTGAAATAACCACGGGTGCTGTAAATACAGCAAGACACAAATCCTTACCACTGAGAAGACAGCCTAGGATGAGGACTCCGTTCAGTTATTGTCTTAAGTGACGGTTAAGAAAAGAGCAAGTACGGGCACCTGGGTGGCTCAGTGGGTTAAGCCACTGCCTTTGGCTCAGGTCATGATCTCAGGGTTGGGGATCGAGCCTGCTTCTCCCTCTCTCTCTCTGTGTCTAATAAATAAAAAAAAAAAAAAATCTTTAAAAAAAAAAAGAAAAGAGCAAGTACATTTTGAGAAATGAGGGGTTCTGTGGACAGAATACATGCGTTCCAGCCCCAGTTGAGAATTAAGTGACCACTAACCCGGGTGAGGTTGCTGTTTTGCTTACAAAGGAAAGCTTGTTTCTCTTCTCTACCTTTTGCTTCCTCTTGGGTTGAGAGCATTCTTCTGTTTTTCCTCTTCTTGCTGATTGCCTCCTTGCCTGCAGCCCTCTGAGCCTGGGCCTGTACTAGAAGCCGACTTCATGCAGAGATATGAAGAATTTCTAAGATGGCCAAATGTGACAGGCTGGGGGTGGGGTGGGGGGTGGGGCACAGAGATGTCGCACTGTGACTTGTATCATAAAATAGAAACTACAGGCAAGTGCAGCTGTGAAAAGATTGTGCTGAAGAAACAGGATGGCTGTGGTTTGCTGTGAGCATCAATTTTCCTGTTGAGCATTTTTACAGGAAGTTGAAGAACAAAGCCAACTTCATCTTAATTAGTTCTAATGGTTTTCAGATCTTAAAGACATTCACTAACTGCATCATGCAGAAGTCTCGAAAGAGTAGAATCTGTCAGAATTAGGAGTGGGAATCCCAAAACTATGAGCTTTTTTTTTTTTTTTAATTCAGGATTTTAGTAGCAATTTGAGTTTGCTAAATGATTTTATTTTTATGGTGTAACTTGGAGTGGATTCATTGCCTTTATAATGAATGCTTCTGTAGTAATTTTTTTTACAGTTGTAATAACTCAATATGAGTTTAGGAGCCTTTTCTTATTAAAACACCACTGAGTTATATATATTATAGATTTTCTTCTGTTAGTATTTATTGGTCGAACAAATGTGTATGTGTGTGTATATATACGGAAGGGGTAGGGGTGTGTGTTTGTTTATAAGCTGGAAGGATATACCTGAAAATGTCAAGGATATTTCTAAATTATTTCTATTATTATTAACCCCAACCCCTTTTCACCTAAAATTTAATTATTACTGAATGCTTCTTTCAGTGACTAAATACAACCATCATGTTTTATTTTCATCTTTGTGCTGTCAGTCTTTAAAATACAACAGCCAGCTATTTTACCAGCAAATTGGGTTTATCTAGGAATGGCAAAAGAATTGCAATTCAGGACAAGCAAGCTATGGTAAAATCAGAGGCAAACCCAGAGGTCAAAGAAGAAGGTTACTTTACAGAGAAAAAGGAGTAAGTTGGGACAGCTTTGAATGAAAGCCCATTGGAGGAAAGTCAGAGTTCAGGTGGTGAGTTTCTCATTAGCTGAACTGTGATGGTTTCTCATTGGCTGGGCTATTGCTGGGCAAGGTGAAAATCTGCCTTCCTCCTTCCATGGTAGTAAAGTAGGCTTTTTCCTATTAAAAAATGCAAAGTACACTTCTTCCTGTTGGGATCTGCAGTTCAGGACAAGTTAGTAGGATCTGACAGCTCCCTTTTCTGGACTCCTGACTTCATTTTAAATGAGGTTTCCATTATTTAATTCCACATTTCCCCCTTTTGATCCAGATCTTTCCTTAAAAGTATCACTGATCAAGAGTGGGCTCATCCAGGGGCACCTGCGTGGCCTAGTCAGTTGGGCATCTCCTTTTGACTTGGGTCATGATCCTGGAGTCCTGGGATTGAGCCCACATCACGTTCCCTAGTCAGCAGGGAGTCTGCTTCTCCTTCTCCCTCTGCTGCTCCCCCTGCTTGTGCTGTCTCTCTCAATCTCTCTGTTAAATAAATAAATAAAATTGAAAAAAGAGAGAGAGAGAGAGAAAGATTTGGCTCATCCATAGCTCTCACTGCTAGGAAGGACCTTTACTGGGTGTCCTGTCCCATATCAGAGGGTAAGCCCATAGCAGTTGGAAACCATTTAAGGTCCCATTTGAGTAACAAGGGGGGTTATGAGGGAGAACCCACAGGCATTTCCCATCTAAAGTCGGTATCTCGTCAAGGTTGTACACACTGGAGATCATCCTGAAGCATTAGGTTAGCATCAGCTTATTCGGTATTATTTCTATAAAGTCTGGACAGGCAACAGATACACAACTTTAAAATAATTATACAAAACATAATTAAAAACAACGTGACAATTTCAAATTGTATGATGGTTCTGAACTGTGATCTTGGGTCTGAAGGTAGCCAACCAAACAAATCAAAGGAATGTGGAGAATTAGATGAAATTTGTAGCCAATGTGCCTGTTCCCTAATTTTGTGTCATTGGGTTTCTACTTCCCCAGAGGAGATTATCCCTGTGTTTACTATCACACAGATGCCTCATGGCTCAGCAAGTGGGTAATTGAGGCCTCTGTGATAATCCCTAACTACTTTAGCCCATGAGTTACGTGGTCATTGTTGGGCTGCTCCTGCTTTGACTATGGAATGGGCCAACTCTCCTAATGTTAGGGAGAGATGTCTAATCATGTGTTCATTAGGCTGAAGGATGAAGGCTCTCTCTACAGAGGCAAACCCGAGTCATATGCACCTCCCAGAAGTTCTCATTGAATGCAGCCTTGAAGATTTAGGTGAGGTGAGGACCGTGGTAAGCTGCTGTTTTGTTATGAGGAGAAAATAGAGTGGTGAGTACAGCAAGAGAACACCATCCTTTCATCCTCTAGCTGTCGGGACAGTGAGCTGCCCGAGTGTAGGTGCCATTACCAAAGCCTCCACATACAGAGGAGAAGCCAAGAGCCACACACAGGGCTGCCTCAGAGTAAGGGCCTTTATGGACCCATTTGTCTGTGTGGAGGCCTTAGCATCATACAACTCAGACTCAAATACCATGTTACCACATATGGAAAGTCTTCCCAAACATAGAGATAAGACAGCCAGCTTACAATGGTCTCACTTATACTGGCTGTGCACAATGTCTTTTATATATAAGTATATTCAAGAGAGTTCATTTCTCCAACCAAAGTTTGGGTTAAATTGAGCCAGGGAACAAGGGTGGATGGATATAGTATTCTAGCCTTATGAAAGGGCCCTGAGGAACAGTTTAGGCATGCAGTAGCATATGGGATTCCAGCAAAACTACTAATAGGATGAGCTAAGGGGTCACTGTTTTCCTGGATGGATCAAGGTTTCTGGTGACAAAATCAGAGGCGTTTCCTCTTTTTGTAATAGATTGGGAAATGTAAATAAGAGCATTATCCATCCAAGGAGGAGAGGGAGAAAATAAAGTAAGAAGTAACAGGGAGAAAAGGATATGTAGGCATGGAGCAGTGATCTTGGGAAAGCTGTCTCCATTTAGATGCCACTTGCTTCCATACCCCCAAAATCTTTACTTTCAGGCCATCAGTTGGTACGTACATCCAGTCAGGATTTTGTTCCTTCCTCAGATGTGACATGTGAATCTAGAATTCTATTCCCAGAAGTTTGATGGCACAGAGGTTGGTTAACAGTACCAAGAGGGACCCTTCCAATGAGGTTGAAGACACCTTTTGGAGGTATCTTTTCCAACAGATGAAATCTCTGGGTTGCAAGTATGATCTTTAAGGTCTTCCTCTCCCAGGAGCTGTGAAAATATTGCTCTGTTAAAGCATGGTCCTTTTTAAGAGAAGCAACTAGGCTTTTACAATATTGGAGTATATTTCCTTTCATCAGCTGTCAAAAGGGTGGGAACCAGATGCATCAGGCACCCTGTGACATTTCCAAAGGATGAGAATTTATGAGCTCCAAAGGATTGGATCCGAGATTTAGAAGAACTAATGATGGGGCTCCTGGGTGGCTCAGTCGTTAAGCATCAGGGTCCTGGGATCAAGCCCCGTATCGGGCTCCCTGCTCCACAGGAAACCTGCCTCTTCCTCTCCCACTACACCCTGATTGTTTTCCCTCTCTCACTGTCTGTGTCAAATAAATAAATAAAATCTTCCAAAAAAGAAAAAAAGAACTAATGGTAATGCTTTTGCCCAGGTTATTTGAAAGGTCTCTACAAATTTTACCAATTGAGTCTTTCTTTTTCCTTTTTAAAGATTTGTTTATTTTGAGAGAGAGAACACACGTGCATGCATGCACGCAGAGAGGGAGGGGCAGAGGGAGAAAGAGTGACTTGTTCATCCCACCTCCCATCCTACAGTGGATATATTCTCTCTGCTTGAGAGACTCTCAAGCAGCCAACCTGCTGAGCTCAGAGCCAGACATGGGGCTTGATCTCACAACCCTGAGATCATAACCTGAGCCAAAACCAAGAGTCGATGCCTAACCGAATGAGCCACTCAGACATCTCACCAACTGAGTCTTAATAATGCTGTTTGTGCGTTGGGATAGCCCTAGAGATTGAAGGTGGGAAGCTTAGTGAAAGGGCTACAGCATCAGCCCCACAGCACAGACCTGTCGGAACTACTTGATCCGTGAGTGAGCTTCTGGGTCACTGTGAAGCTCAAGAGGGGGTCCTCAGGTACGAATAATCTTTTCTAATAGGATTTTAGCCACAAAAGCAGCAGTAACTTGTCTAAAGGGAAAGCTTCCAGTCCAGTGAGAAAACATACAAACCATGACTAAAAACTATTTTTATCAGTCAGATGGGGGGGTGGTGAGGAAAACCTACTTGCCAAACCTCTGATGGTCCATTGGGCAATTTAAAATGCCCGGGAGCTGTGCAGATGTGTCTCCCAATACTGTACCTTAGACAGGTAGGACAAGCAAGGTGTGCACTTTTGCAGCCTTAGGAATATTTCCCAACCAGTGTTGTTTCATAAAGTCTCTCATTTCATCAGTAGTCCAAGGATTTCATGCGTGTACAGCGGTTAGTAATGGGAAGTTTAGAGCCTTTGGCCGGACTGTATTGTTATTTGGTTCAAGCCAGAGTTCTCTCTGTTTTATTGAACCAACAATTATTAGATTTCCAATATTGTTTTTTTTTTTCTTTTCCTCCTCTGGGGCCAACTGTTGAGCATCTCTTGTCAGTTCTTTGAGATTTTCTTTTAGAGGAACATCCTTTTCGACTATGACTGAGGTTTTGGTTACTGGTTCCTTAAAGAGTAGAGTTTTTAACAGAAATATCAGCAAGGTGGTTTCCTTTGGCCTCCAGGAAGTGAAGTCTCAAATACCCAGGGACTTTAACTCTAGGTAGAGGGGCTGGCAAAAGCATGGCCATCTAATAAATTTTGGACAGAAGAGCCATTTGTAATTTTCTTCTGTTAGAGGTAAGACATCCAACTCTTTCCATAACATCCCTGTAATGGGCTGCCCCAAAACCATACCAACTATCAGTGTAGATGTCCATGGTTATGCCTTCGGCCAAAGTTCAAGACCGAGCAGGAGCCTATAATTGAGACTGTTGGACTAAAGGTGAAGGAACTCTTTTAAAAAGAATTTTAATTGTGTGCCCAGCATATTTACCACTTTCATCCTTTGAATAAGACCCATCTTATTCAACCATGAAACCAGTAAACCATGAAAGATCTGCATTGATTTGAGTTTTCTGTAAATTACTGCAGGGAGTCAAAATGTACTGTGTTTGCATCAAGCAGTTGTGAGAGGCCTCGTCAGTGAAGGGGGAGAGAAGAATGGCTTGGCTCAGGATGTTGCAGGAAGAAAGCATTGCAGGATGGACAGTTAGTGGGGGTATTTCCCCAGAGGTGAAGTGACTGGCTGAAAGGTGTTTAATGTGGTGAGAATTCCAGAGGGCCTCTACTGCAAGGGACACAGAGATGATTGGGGGTGGTGGGGATGATGGTTTCTTCAGTTGGCTCAACCAAAAAGGCAGTGGCAGGAATGGCTCTGAGACAAGAGGGCTATCCTTGTGTTTCAGGTTCCGGTTGTTGGCTATAATAATGCTCCATGGCTTGATGATAGTTTCCATATTTTTTAGTGAGTGCTCCAAGGGCATTCCCTTCCCTCTCACAAAAAGGAAAAAAGGAACCTGTTGGTTGGGGTACCCAAGGAGCGAGCTTCATTAAGCTTTTCTTTAAGGCCTCCAAGTCTGTGTCATCTTGGTCTTCCCAAATAATAGGTCACGATTGTTGTTTTTCAGTAAAATATGTAGGGGTTGGGCCAGAAGAGAGAAGTTTAGAATCCAATTTTAACACTAGGCAGCTAGCCCAGGAAAATTTCGTCATTGGTGCTTCGTTTTAATTTTGGGAAGTTTAGGATACCACTCAGCCTATCTGAATCTAAATATAGCCCTTTTCCAAACTCAGGTGCCCTAAATATGGACCCCAAGTCAGAGCAAACTGCGATTTTTCCCTGGAAACTTTATGTCCCTTTAAGGCCAAAAGTTTTAACAGGTGGCTGCTCAATGAAGAGGCTTAGGGAAAGGAGCAGAGAAGAAACCCATCTACATGTAGTAACAAGGTGGAGCCTCCAGAAAACTTTATGTCATCTACGTCAGCTTTTAAGGTTTTCAAGAAGAAGGACTCTCCGTAAATCCCTGGGACATTACTGTGCAGATGTATTGTTTTCCTCCAAGAGAAGGCGGACAGCTATTAGCAGACCTTATCGACCGATGTACCAAAGGTAGCACTTTATAAGTTGGTGACAGTGAAAATTTGGCTTTCAGTGGGGATGGAGGTCAGTGAAATATGAGGCTTAGGAACAACGAGGCGGCGAGGGATAACGTTATTGCTAATGGCTCGGAGGTTTTGGACAAGCCTCCATCCTCAACAACTGGGTTTTCTCACGGGTAAAATGGGGCTGTTACAGGGACCAGAGGAGGGCATAATGAGGTACTGAGCCTCAGAATCTTCTGTTATGAGTTTAGTACCTTGAAGGGTTCCTTTATTTATGAGGTATTAATTCTGGGGAGAGGTGCCAAGTCAATCCCTCCTTTGCCAAGTGCCCCAGAAGCACTCACACCAGCAGACCTATGCTTACCTTCAAGAAAGACAAATCTAGACCCATCTGTTGGTCGTTGACCCACCTGGAGGCTTGCTGTGTACCATTCCATTCATCCTCCCACAACTCTGTTCCACACGGTGCAGAGAGGGTAGTCTCTTACCCCAGGTGGGTAGGTATGATGGCAAAGAGTCAAAATGACATGTCCCTGACCCTGGTCTCACGTCCTCAGAGGGATTCTAGCCTTTTTCATCCATAGATCACACTCGTGTTTGATAAACCCCAAAAGACACCTTCTCTGGCTGTTACTAAAGGCATAAAACAGAGGCGCCTGTGTGCCTTAGTGAGTTAAGCCTCTGTCTTTGGCTCAGGTCATGATCTTGGGGTCCTGAGATGGAGCTCTGCTTTGGGCTTTCTGCTCAGCGGGGAGCCTGCCTACTCCTCTCTCTCTCTCTGCCTGCCTCTCTGCCTACTTCTCTCTCTCTGTCAAATAAATAAAATAAAATCTTTAAAAAAAATTAAGGCATAAAACAAAATACAGAGGATACAAAGGAAACTAGTTATACTGAAGTGTGTACAGTAAGATCTAGCAACAGATCCAAACATTGCTGTAATTTCAAAAGAGATCTGCGACGATTGTAACATGATGTGGAAATATGATGTGAAAAACTGTTCGTGAAAAAGTTTTAGGTACTGTGGTTTTCAGCCTACATTTATAATTGAAGGAAGTGCTAGGTTTTAGTTAGAGCTTAAGGGAACTAAACAGGTCCTTTTTTTTTTTTTTTTTTTTTTTTTTTCTATTCAAGTTCACAAACCCTTGAATTCTATCCACAGACCCTACAGGTGTAAGGATCCAGGTTAGGAATGCTGGGTCCATTAGGATCTATGCTGCTGTGCGGTCCTTCGGGAAGGTCCTTTTCTGGTTCTGATGTGTTCTGTCAACTCCATGAGAGGAGGGAACACTGACTATCCCAAGGCTTTGGGTTCTGCTTCACTGGTGAAGTCAGACTGCCAGGACAGCCGGTCCCAGGACTAATGGCTAGCAAGCCCTTCTGACCTAGGGCTCATTCTTCGTCCAAACCTCAGAATGCACAAGGGGTGACTCTGGGAGCTGTTGCAGTGGCCAGCACATGGCTTGCTTGTGCGATTACCTGGCTCTTTCACTCCGCACATATTTAGTGAGAACCCTGCTTTGGATCAGTGTTTGGGAGAGCTGGTAGAGTTCTGTCTGGTGGGGAGACAGCCAGGAAGAAGGCTGGCAAGAGGGACATGAGTTGGTCTTCTTTGACCCATGAGGTAAGGTAGCAAGATTGGAGTCTGGGATTTCTCAAAAGCTGCCCTCCAGGTTCCGCGCTGAACAAGCCCAGATAAGCAGGAAGGGACAGAGAGACCCCTGAAGTCAGCGCCTTCGAGCCTTCAGGTGGGAGTGGTTTGCCTGGAGAAAGGAGGCTAGACAGGGACTGGGGAAGAGGAGAGAATGGTGAGGGCGCTCAGCCACAGATCCTCCTCCCGAGGTTGAGCTGGGGCAGGGGGGGGTGGGGGGAAGGCCGAGCCTCTGTGGTCCACAGGCTTATTTATAAGTCAGTTAGTGCACAGACAGAACCATAACAGCCACAGCAAAAAAATTATATAACTAGATTAGAAAGGCCTGACAGGTGGCAGCCCCCTGAAAGGCTCCCTGTACCCCAGTGTGGCCCCTGAGCTGTATCAGACAGGAGTTCAACCTGATCTTTGCAAGCGGGGACTGAGTCATGAGAACCGGGCCCGTAAGAGGTTCCTGGTGGTCGACCAGAGCCCACTCCTTCCTGGCTCGGTGTTAGGATAATGGGATGGCAGGTTAGCTGGTGAAGTGGGGAGTTCGACTCAGTGCATAAGAGGGTTGAGGCGGTTTCATCATCAGGCACAGGGATGCTCTGTCCCACGGAGCACACCCCTGGGGCCCTCCAGGCGCCCTTGGCCACCCCCTCCCCTGGTAAGCTGCCTTCTCCAGCTCCGCTAGTACCACGGCTCCGGTGGCAGCGTCTTTCCCAGTCCGTTGCGCCTGAGTCCCGTTTCCGATGCCCGTCCTTGGTGCATGCCACAGTGCATGGTCCTGGTCCCAGGATGCATGCCACAGTGAGGCCTCGGGTGCCTTCTGCCGCAGGACAGGCTTCATAGCACAGGCCTGCCCTCAGCACTGGTCACACTGCCCATGCGGCCCCGCAGGTGACGGGCCGGTGTCATGCAGGAAAGGCCCATTTAAGGAACACGTTTTAAAAGAAGCTTCATCTGAGACAGTCTCTCAGGGAAAAACGGATGGAGTTGTAGCACTATTTCGCTCTTTACTGCCCAAAAAGGCTTCTCGAAAAAGACCAGGGATTCAGAGGACTTGTGAATGAATTAGGGTCTTTCCGTGAATTGCTCAGTTTCTCCGAGTCCCAGTGTCCCCTGTGAAATGGGTGGAATCATGCTAGTCTGCGGCATCCCTTATAGGACTTAAAGACCCTGGAGGTGACCGTGATCAAATTGATCGTTAAGTGACAGCAGCTGTGCTGGGCGGTGTTTCTGAAAATTCATTTTTTTGGCAGTCCCCTTGGAATGTCCAAACTGTCTTAATTCCCATCTTCCAGCAGCTTTGACAAGTCCAGACATGTCCTTTTAGATTTTGCGTTCCCTTTCTGTTAACAGAAAGCAAGCCATCTCACAATACTTTAATAGAAAGTAGTTTCACGGTGTAAGTTTTCCCACATTAACTGTTCATGGTTGAACTGAATTTTTTAAAATTCTAATTGTTTTCTTCCCTTAAGAGAAGTGGAGAACAAGAGAAAGATAATTCTGCTGTTTGAGAGGCCCCTGGGTGACTCAGTGGTCAAGCATCTGCCTTCGGCTCAGGTCATGATCCCGGGATCCTGGGATCGAGGCCCACGTCCGGCTTCTTGCTCTGGGAGGAGCCTGCTTCTCCCCTGCCTGCCACTCCCCCTGCTTGTGCTCCTGCTCACTCCCTCTCTCTGTCAAATAAATAAATAAAATCTTTTTTAAAAAAATTCTGTGTTTGAAATTTAGGACACATATTCCGTGTGGTTCAGGTGGGGAGTGTCCCAGGCCGCCCACTGGCTTAAGACTCAGATTCTACAACAGGCAGCTCAAATTTTAGTGCCCACGAATCACCTCAGGATCTTGTTAAGGAGCTGAAACAAATTCGGTGGGTAGAAAGAGGGGCTGAGATTTGACATTTCTAAGAGCTCGGGGTGACGCCCCTCCTGCTGACCCAGGACTACACTTGAGGAGCAGCGACTGGGTGGGAGGAGCCCAGATTACTTGAGGGTGAGAGCACCTGGCCCTACACCGGTCCTGGGACCCAGGGATGGGACCCTGAAAACGGAGCGGGGAGGAGGACTCATGCCTGGTGGAAGTCCTGGGAAGCTTCCTCGTCCAGTAGGTTCTTCAGCCCTGATGTTTGCCAGGCTGTCCGCTTCCCACTGCCATGGGCCGGGTGTTCCCTGCACTCTCCCAGCCGGCCACCATCTGGCTTCCCCTTGTTCCCAGAGCTGTCACACTATTCAGAAAGCCTTTCTAATGAAGTGTATTTCCAGTAAACAGCTTGGGACTCTGAAGTCTGGACCTTGTCTCTTTTTTCCCCTCTTTTAAAAAACTTCGTTCCTATAAGGAAATGCCCAGTAGCACAAAGATGGGCATCTGGCTCCCTTGCCCATCTTACCTGCCTGCCTTACCTTATTCCTGCCTTCTTTCCCTGGAGGACTGTGAGACCTTTGAGGGCAAGACCAGAAAAATATTCATCTTCGTGTGCCTACAGTTCGTGCCAAGTCCCAGGCGAATACCAGGCATTTGCAAGAAGAAAACCACCTTCCAGCTTACGCCGGCTCTGGGTGTTGTTTCCCAGACCTGCTCTGGTGGGTAAGGGAATTGAGCAGTGTGAGGCACCAATTTTGCTTCCAATATCTTAAGGCATTTGGGCTCAGAAACCTCCCCTACTAGGGCCCTTTCAGAAGAGTCACATCTTAGCAATGTTGTAAAGATGATTACACCCCTTGCGGGTGCCTGGGTGGCTCTGACGGTTAAGTGTCGGACTCTTGGTTTTGACTCGTGGTTATGATTTCCAGGTCTTGAGATCGAGCCCGGTGATGGGCTCTGCACTCAGCAGGGAGTCTGCTTGTGATTCTTGTCCTCTGCCCCACCCGAACCCCCCTCTCTCAAAAAAAAAAAAAAAAATCTAATCTTCGTGAAATGCTGTCCCTTTGGTGGGAAGGAGGGAAGAAAGATTAGAACAAAGTATTACTAAAAAGTCTAATCCATGACCAAGTTTTATTTGTTTTTGCTTTGTTTTTACAGAGTGACCAGCAAGACTGTTGAACGGGTAGCTGTCCAAGATGCCTGTCCCTCCCCCTCCGGCACCCCCGCCCCCGCCGACATTTGCTCTGGTGAGTGGCCCCTTGACAACCCCAAATGGTGCACGAAGCAGGCCAGATGAAGTCGAACCTGGGCGCCCATGCATTTGTTTTGCATGTATTTGCATTATGGCATGAAAACCATGGGGCAGGTTTTCCCGCTGCAAGTTAGCCAGCCCCTGAGACCCAGGGGGCTGGTTGTCAGAGGTCTCAGGCGGTGCAGAGGACATGTGCGGGGTGTGCGTTCGTGGGGTTTCCTCTGTCAGGTCCATCAGGGAAACATCCTGTTCCTTCCCAGTACTGGGGTTCTGCCCGGCATGCTCTGTTGCCGTTCAATGGACTTGACTTCTACCCTTTAATTTCTGGACAGAACAGCCCAGAAACCCTGGTCTATGTCTGAAATGCAGCCGTTCGCCGTCCTGCAGACTCACTCTTTCTTTTTCTCTGACTTTCCCTTCTTTCCCGCTTCCCTCCTTCCCTTCTTCCCACTCTTCTTTTTGGCAAATACCACCCACCACTCCCTGACTCCCACTTCCCCCACACGCACACCCTTCTTTAAATCTGTCCTTGCAGGGGCACCCAGGTGGTGCGGGCAGGTAAGTTTCCAACTGTTGGCTTCAGCTCAGGTTGTGATCTCAGGGTCATGAGATTGAGCCCCAGATAGGGCTCGTGCTCATGTGGAGTCTGCTTGAGGTTCTCTCCCTCTCCCTCTGCCCCTCCTGCTCATTCTCTCTCTCTCTTTCTCTCAAATAAATAAATAAATCTTTAAATCTTTAAAGCTCCTTACATTTAGATGTCTACTTTCCAAAGGAATTTCTTCACTGGGCTCCTCCTGGTCTCTTGATAGACCTATCCTCAGAAATTAGTGCACCTTCTTACAGGGGCCAGCAGCCCTCCCCGTGGTGACACAGAAAAGGCTCCCAGATGCACCCCCTTGCCCCACTACCTCAGCATGGGAAGGCTTCACTGCTGATGGGTCCTTTTCACTTGGGGAAACTGAGGCTCAGAGACGAAAAGTCTCTTGTTCAGGCTTCCACAGAACACATTTATGTAGCCCATCTGAGGTCGGAACCCAGTTAGAAGAACTGGGTAGAACCAGCTTGTTGCTACCCAGTGTGGTCCTCCAGCTGCTGCTTAGCGGCCCCAAGGAGACAGTACAGAAAGAATAAGCATTAAGAAACACAGCAATTTGACAGTAGTGTTATGTCTGCTGTTCCTAAGATTGTATTTCGTGGGTCTCTTTTTTAAGTAATTCATTATTCTTGTTAAAAATATTTACTTACTTATGTATTTTTAGAGAAAGAGCGAGAGTGTGCACGTGCGAGCAGGAAGGGGGAGGGACAGAGGGAGAGAAGGAATCTTCAGCAGACCCCTCGCCCAGCTGGGAGCCTGACATGGGCCTTGATCTCACAACCCTGAGATCATAACCTGAGCTGAAATCAACAGTCAGATGCTTAAGTACTGCAGTAAGTACTTAAGTACCCAGGTGCCCTCTAATTCATTATTCTAATAATTAATTGTCATTTTACAAAAGTATCAGTCCAAGGTGAGCTGGGAAAAAAAATTTTGAAACCGATCCTTCACTCAGATATGTTTGAAAAATCCTGATCCAGGGGCGTCTGGGTAGCTCAGGTCACAATCTCAGGGTCCTGGGAGTAAGCCTCACATCAGCTTCCCTGCTCAATGGGGAGTCTGCTTCTTCCTCTCCCACTGCCCCTCCCCTCACACATACTTTCACTCTCCCTCAAATAAATGAAATCTAAAAAAAAAAAAAAAAAATGAAAAAGAAAGTTCTGATCTAGCTAACATAGCAGGATTTATTTATCTCTATTTCCCCAAAAGTGTGGTTTTATACCACTAGCTAGGTAGTATGTGGATTTTTTTAAAATTTTAATGCTCATGTACTTATTTTAATATGTTCTAAAATTTGTAACTATTACATTAAACTAAGGGTTTAATAGTGAATTAATTTAAAAGAAAATATCCACTGAAAAATTGTATAAATAATATAGTGAACTGACTTAATGAAAAATATTAAATAAATAGTAAGACAGAGAGCTGCGAAGACATTCAGGTGGTACTGCAGTGACTGAAATTTATCCTATCAACTCATTTCTGTACTTTATTTATTTGTTTATTTATTTATTCATTCTATACATTTTTTAAAAGATTTTATTTATTTGACACAGAGAGAGAAATCACAAGTAGGTAGAGAGGCAGGCAGAGAGAGAGAGAGGAGAAAGCAGGTTTCCTGCCGAGCAGAGAGCCCGACGTGGGGCTCGATCCCAGGACCCTGGGATCATGACCTGAGTCGAAGGCAGAGGCTTTAACCCACTGAGCCACCCAGGCGCCCCCATTCTATACATTTTTATGTGACCTAAAGCAAGATCCTAGAGAAGTAGGATACAGAGACGAGCAAAGGGAAAGGTGGGTTGGTGGCTGTCACAGGGCACTGTCTGGTGGGACAGCTCAGTGAAGGGCTCCGGACTGCCCACCGGAGAGGAATTAGCACCCAAGGAGATCAGGCATCAAAAGACATTTGGAGGCATCACAGGAGGCCGGTGAAAATTGCTGCCCTTCATCCTTAAAGAAGACAGTAGGTAATCTTAAGAGTTCACTCCAAGATGTCCAAGATGTGTCATCAAGTTGAAAAACTAAGTTTCAGAGCAACAGAAGATGACTCCATTAGCATACAGGAACTGTGCATGTAAGAGCCCTTCTGGAATGATCAGCTGCTGATATTAACAGGCTTGCTCAGGGCAGTGTCGCAGGTGGGTGGGGAAGGGGCATTTTGTTACTTTTCTTAACTGAGGTATAATTGACATTTAGGGTGGTGGAAATTTAAGTCCTACCACATGTTGATTTGCTACATTTTTATACTTAATGTAATTACCATCTGAGCTTAGCTAACACCTCTTTCACATCACGCAATTATCATTCCTTTTTCCTGGTGAGAACATCAAAGACCCAGTCTCTTAGCAACTTTGAAGTTTATAATACAATATTGTTGACTCTCATCACCATGCTGTACTCGTCCAGGACTTGCTCGTCTTCTAGTTGTGAGTTTGTATCTTTAACAGCCGCTCCCTGATGTGAGCAAGGGGCATGTTAGATCCCACGTTTCCCCTTCTGCAAGTTACAGGGAGGCTCTGGAATCACGCTGCCAGGGTTTGGATCCTAGGGTCCTCCTCTAACTGTCTCAATGACGGGGGCAAAAGATTTTACCTCCCTGTGCCTCTGCTCTCTTGTCTCTAAAATGGAAATAATGAGTCACAGGGCTGATGAGGACTAAATGAATTAATACACGTAAAGGAGGTAAAAGCAGTGCCTGACCCATAGTAAACGCTATATAAAATGTTAACTGCTGTTATTATGAGCAAGTAATACCTTATAATTATTCCAGGACCCTTTCACCTTAACAGAGAGCTTCTGTGTATCCTGCTTCAGGGTTTTTCTTAGCATTCCCTCTGCCTCTAGCTCGTAATAAATCGCTGGGTGAGGTAGCAAGCTAAACGGTCCCAACTTTACCTCCTGCGCCCCCCACCGGCTCCTCTGGAATCAGATCCTTCCAAAAGGGCTAGGACCAGCCTGAAAGGCCTCTGAAGTCTGCTGGAAGGACCACTGGGTTTGGGGAAGTCACCTCTGCCTAGGGCCAGGCCAGACCAAGCCAGTTTCCCCGTGTGACAGACCCAGGCACATGCCTACTACTTCCGAGTCCTGTGCTCTAGACTCACAGTGTCCCTGCTCCCTAAAATAACCCTGAGGAAGCAACATCCCAGTTTCATAGTACAGATCTTTCCCAGACATTCCAGAAAAGTGAGAAAATACCTAAGCATTTTAAAGCAGCACCTTTGTCCACTCTGCATTCTCTGTGAGCTAAGCTTTCAAAGGAATTCTATGTGAGAAACACCCTGGGCAAGGGCATGCGGGAACTTCGGCGGCTTATGGACGTGTTCTAGATCTTGAGTGTGGTGGTGGTCTCATGACTGTATCCTTTTCAATACCTGTAGAACTTTACACTAAAGTAGTGACTTGATTATTATGGAAATTATACCTCAAATGCCCTAACTTAAAAAGAAAAAAATCTTTGTCAATATAAACGGAGGGAATTATTTTCTAAAACTTGGGTGAATTTAAAACACATGCAACTGACCCTTTTTGCTAGAGACAATTTTCCCCTTGCTCCAGGTTAGCTCCAAAAGATAGGAGAGAGAAGCTGTTCTTCAGAACACATTCTGGAGTATGAATCCTTGTAGTATCTAGCAGAATCTCAAAATTCCCTTCTTGTTTTGAGCCATCCAACCCTGGCTCTTTTGGTGACCACCAGATTGTGGTCTGAGTTTTTAGAGACTTTTATCAGGGACTGACTCTTCCTGCATTAAAAATGAATGCAATTTATTGCTGCATCTGTTCCCAAATGTCTGGGTCTTAAAAAGAATGACATCGGATCTAAAACTTGTGGAGAATTTACAACCATTGCCAAGAACCTCAGTAACAAGCTCGCAGTACTCTAGCTGTCCCCTCTGAGTGTTGTGTTATATGATTTTAATTCAAGAGATGACTGTAAGTCTGCATGGTTTCCTTTCAGGCCAATACGGAAAAGCCTACCTTGAATAAGTCAGAACAGGCTGGGAGAAATGCTCTTCTCTCTGACATCAGCAAAGGGAAGAAACTGAAGAAGACAGTCACCAATGACAGGAGTGCGCCAATATTGGACAGTAAGTGAAAAAAGCTGTTTTCCATGGAGATAAGTGATTTATGGCCTAACAATCAGCCTTACCCTTCTAAATAGTGTTTTGTTTTGGGTTTGTTTGTTTGTTTTTGGTGGGTTCTTTTTTTTTTTTTTTTTTTTTGGTTACAACAGCTGCAAAGCTAGCAAAATAAGGGACTGTATCACTCATTGTGGCCACAGCTCCGGCTTGGGTTCCCTCTAATGCTGCAGGAAGCCAGTATAATAATTCTTTGTCCAAGACACACACAGCAGCGATTCTCTGAATTATTCACCACACTTTCTGGAAGTTAACCCGTTACTCTTTGCACCACAGATCCAAAGGCTGCATGAAATATGGAAAGAGCCCCAGCCTTGGAATCAACAGGTGTAGGTCCAAGTTCTGCCACATCCCTCCCTTAACCATCTCCACACCTTATTGTCCTCAGGTGTAAAATGGAGATAATGGCTGTTCTGCTGCCCTCACAGTTTGCTGTGAGCAGCAGACGAGACAATGCGAAAGTATTCTGTGGGCTGGGATGTGTCATTCAAGTGTAAGATATGATTTTCAGGAGCTGGGAGAGAGAGAGAAAATGAGATCACAACTTTGCTTATCTACCCATCGTAAGTTGGAGGAACTTTCTAGAACAAGCCAGGGGATGTAGAATCAAGCAGGTACCCACAACACAGAACTCCTGTTAACATTCACCACAGAATGAAAATGTATCCATGACTTGAATCTACTGGTAGTTAATAACTAGGCCTTGAAACTGTCTCCACACATTCCTAGACCCTTCCACTGCCGGCTACCCATATCCTACACCCAGATCCCATTTGGACTCAACAGGAAATAGCCTGACTTTCCAAAAATCACCCCAGGGAGCTTTGTAGAGGGTGACCAGTGGATGCAGGATTTTGGCCAAGTCGAGGAGTAGAAGTGTTTAGGAAGAATTTCTAGGAAAATTCTCTTAGTAGAGAAGAAAGAAGGCTCAGAGTTAGGTGAGAACATTAGTGGGAGGAAAATGGAAAAGAGGAAGACCAAGACAAAGGCTTTTGCACATTGCTCTGCTGTGTCAGGTTGTGTGGTGCAGGGGAGAGAGTACACCATTCTCCAGAAGAAATTATGAGGAGTTTTAACCTTGACTGCACACAGTTACCTCTTTGTCAAAATGTCCATGAGGGGCGCTGGGTGGCTCAGTCGTTAGACATCTGCCTTGGGCTCAGGTTATGGTCCCGGGGTCCTGGGATGGAGCCCCACATTGGGCCCCCTGCTCAGGGGGAGCCTGCTTGCCCACCTCCTCTCCCCCTGCTTGTGTTCCCTCTCTCGCTCTTTCTCTTGTCAAACATTTTTTAAAAAGCTTATGAAACTGATCGGGTTCTTTTATAATCCCTTAATCCTCCTGATTGGTGTCACAAAATTCTCCCTAAGGGGAGCCCAGCACCACTTACCTCTGGGGAGCCTTGGTCCAAAGCTGTTGACTCCCGGTGCAAGGTATGGAGCCAGAGGTGCTCCACACACTGCTGATGTCGGGGACACAGCTCAGTCGTCCTTTCCCCCAGGAGGGGGAGCCGGAGGCTCAAGAGAGGTAGATGTGAATTCCCCACTGATACTGAAGAACACTGGACAGTCTGTGGCCTGTTCCTGAATCCACTATTAGAAACTCACTGTATTCGTCAAGGTCCCCTTCGCCTACCATTCAATGGAAAGAAATATTAGCTCTTCTCCCTTCCAGCAGTTCAGTGATGTTTATGAACATGCTTTGCTTCATGGACACAAGATGCAACCCAGCTCATGCCCTGTTGTCCGTGCACTTAGCGGACACTGGCACCGTGGCCATGGGCTCTGTAAGTGGCATGGTCCACCCATAGCTTTACATTTGTTTGCAGCTGAAGCCTCCCTGGGTTCTATGTCAAAATGTTGACCGTGGTTATGCGGGATAAAGCTTTTACTTCAGCCTCGTCCTGCAGTGTGATTCCTAAGGAAGTGATCAGGAGCCAGTGAGAGATCATCAACTACTTTAGCTTTTCTCTCTGAAAGATGCTCCAAAGTTTCGGGTTAAGAACACTGATGAATCATGTCTGATAGTGCATCAGTCTCTTTGAATGTACGCCGCCATGTAAAGGTATCCTATTTAAATGCAGCATTCCAAAATGTATCATTAATTAATGAGTAATATTTGAGTGTCAAGAGCATATTATTATTATCAGTAATAATTAAAATTAGTAAAAAAAAATTGTGATTTCGTAACAGGAGCCATTTTGCATATACTTCTGGAAATTGTTATTGTAATTTGATTTGTTAGGTGAGGTGATCCTTGTCAGTTCATGATCAGGTTATTTCTTCTATCAGCAGATCTCCCAAAGGTATCCCAGAAAGCTCCACCCCTAAAAAAAGTGCAGAGTTAACACAGGCTTAGGATCGGTCTAATCGAGAAGAAAAGAAAACACAAATGAATAAAAGTAGGACTCAGCATAGATTAGTGAGAGATTTAACACAGGTTTTTTCAAAATTAAGGATGCTGTGATGCATTTATATGCTAAAACATGTTAAAATCTTAAAGAAATTAATGTTTTACAAAAAGCATAAATTTACCAAAATTCACTCATGAAGCTTCAACGAGCAAGGGGAAGTTGAACACTTTTTCTAGCTTTCTCTCTAAAAAGCTTTAGAGCCAGATGACTTTATCAGTGAATTCTTCCAGATTTTAAGAAACAGCTTATTCAAAGGCTATACAAATCATTCCCAAACATAGGAAGAAAGGAAAAGCTATCTGATTGATATAATGGGATTCACATGGCCCTAACCTCAAACTTGACCAAGGCAGCACAAACACAAAAAGAAAGCTATCTATCAGTGTCCCAGGGGACCTGTGGCAATGTCTGGAGGCATTTTTAGTTGTCATAACTTAGCCAAGGTGGGGTTCCTACTGACATCTAGTGGGTGAAGGCCAGGCATGCTGGAAACATTCTACAGAGAATAAGACAGCCACCCACAAACAAAGAACTATCTGCTCTAAAGTGCCAGTAGTTCCCAGGTTAAAGGCGTGCTCATTAAAAGCAAACTATGGTTGCCTGTAGCAATATTAATAATTTATATCATATGGATGTCCAGTCATCAAAGTAATTACTTATATAAACTAGAACAAAAATAAGATACAAGAGGAAGCAAAACCTTTATTATTTGGAGACCCTATGTCTAGTAGAAAATCCGAGATAATAGTTTTTTAATAAATTTTAATTTAGAAAATATTAGCAGAATGGTTTATTAGATGTCAAATGAAATTTTCTTTCTTTTAAGGATTTTTTTTTTTTTTTTTTAATTTGACAGAGTGAGAGAGATCACAACTAGGCAGAACAGCAGGCAGGGAGAGATGGGGAAGCCTGCTCCCTGCTGAGCAGAGATCCCAATGCGGGACTCGATCCCAGGGCCCTGAGATTATGACCTGAGCTGAAGGCAGAGGCTTAACCCACTGAACCACCCAGGTGCCCCAAAATTTTCTGATGCCAATGATAACCAATTACAAAAGGGGCAAACACCCCTTTCACAGTTTCAACAAACAAAAATGTATCAAAGTAACCTTAACAAGAAGCATATGTGACCCATATCAGGAAAAATTATAAAACTTAACTGAATGTAGCAGAAGACATGGGAGAGTATACCATGTTTCCATATAGTCTAAATATCATAAAAGTGTCAGTCCTCCCTTATTTATTTGTAGATTTCATACTGCCTGTCAAAGACTCTAGAAGGTTTTCCAGGGATAAAACTTTAAACAATGTTAAACCTCATAAATACAAATATACATACATACATATATCATAAATTGTATGAGACAATTCTTTAAAAAGGGTTATAGTCATGGCTCTCATATAGATATAAAACAAACATATGTCAAATATTTTATTTAAGTCATTAACTACTGAGGGAAGTAGTATACTGTTACCAGTGCAAAGGAGAGTTCAAAGTACCACATACATCAGAGCTGAAATGAATTTATAGATAGGTAAACCTGTGTGAAGTCAATTGCATGCCGCTGAACACGACTATTTTACATTTCTATGGACAATAAGTTTCTGCAACTTAACAGAGTTGTAAAATATGTCACAGACAAGGGAAATAACCTGAAAGTCTAGACAGGATACTTAGTAATCTTCTTTTTACTTTCTTTTCCTTTCTTTCTTTTTTTTCTTTCTTTACATTGTTTTCTATTTACCATTTCAGGATCCTCCACAGGCTTGGGGAAGTAAATACAAAATAAAACAAATTCTTTGTACCATCTTCAACTGCAGGGAGTTTTTAAAATGTTCAAGCCTACTGTTGGGCTTTATGCTATTAGAAAATTGAAATCAAACCATAAGGTCATCAAATAAGTAAATGGTCAAAAGAACCACAATATATTCATGCCCTACAACACAATGTGGTCCCTTAAACTCATGTTTTCAAAGAGTATTTGATGACATGGGAATGCTAACAATAAAGTGTTAAGTGAAAAGAGCAGGCTAAAAGCTGTTTAGTGAATTTGGTCTTAATTTTGAGAAAAAATAAATAAAATGAAAAAGTACTAGCAGGAAAAAATATCCAAAGTAGTGTATAAATTTCCAAAATTACGGGATATTTTATTTTCTTCCCTTTTTTTTACAATTCTCCTTTTTACCACCTTTTATTATATCTCCCCCTCCTTTGGGACTTGCTTTCTTTGAAGATTCTTTTATTTGCCAAATCTTAGGATACAGGTAATAACTCATACAGCAGCTAGCCAAGCAGGGAGCATGGGGGCAAGGCATCATCTATCACTAATTCTCCTGCTGTGGGGCCTGGGACAGCCCTGGAGTGAAAAGCAAAACCCTTCCTTTTCTGACCAGGGGTAGGGTGAATTGTTAAAATACTGCTTTTTCATGAAATCCCAGGAGTCCCGCACAGGCCCAGTTGGAGCCAGCTCCCTGTTTGACCCGCATTGTTTATTGTGTACTTGGGCTCAGGCTGTACTCTGGTGCTGTTTTCATACACAGTGAAGAGAGTGTTTCCTTCCTTCTGCAGAACCTAAAGGAGCTGGTGCTGGTGGCGGTGGTGGTGGCGGTGGCGGCGGCGGCGGCGGCAGTTTTGGGGGGGGTGCCCCACCTGGCTTGGGAGGACTGTTTCAGGCTGGGATGCCGAAGCTGAGATCCACAGCCAACAGGGATGGTGGTAAGCAGAGTTTCTTTGTCTCTTAGCAACAAGGTGAGGCCAGTTCCATGGTTTGGAGGCTTGGCATCCCCTCGAAGGCACTGTGCCCTTTAAAACATTTTAGATCGCTTGAAATGTAACATTGTTTTATAAGAAAGACTCTATTTAGCATCTCTCTCTTTTTTTTTTTTTTCCTTAAATCAAAATCAGACCACTCCATGGAGCTGTTAAATATTTGCCCTGTGTCCTCGGGGTAACTTGTACTTTTTTGTTCTTTTCTAAAGGGTGAGCTAGAGTGGGAAGGAAAAGGAGGAGCAAATGGAACTGGCCACTGCTGGAAGGGCTGCCTGGTGACCTGGCAAATTCACCTTTTCTCTGTGAGGCAGCTTGACCCAGCTATTGTATGGAAAATACCTGTGAGCCACTTTCCAAAACACCGTGGAGCATGTTATACGGAATGTAATTACATGTCTCACTAAATCTAGAAAGGTGTTTTGCATGACAGACTTCTGGCATTTGAGGGCCAGTGATTCTAAATATTGTCTGCACAGGCACATGGAAACGAGTCCTGTGGGATTGTCTTGAACCTAATGGCAGAGAGAAAAATGGAACCTGGTCATGCCCAAATAAAAAACTTTACACAGTACGTGAGGCTCAATAAGTTTTACCATAAAACTTTTGGTATTAATGTTTGTTGTGTTAGAAGACTTTTATTTCTAATTCTGTGATCGTTTCGTGTGTCTCCTGGGAAAGTGTGAAATTCTCACGGTCATATAAAGACAAAAACCACTGAATCCTCACAGTTAGTTGACTATTTAGTGTTGGATGGTCAAAATCTAGAGATACATAATATGAGAGATTCTGTCTTGCCAGACCTACATTCACATTTACATTTACTGACTTAAAACCCACCAGAAGTGGGCGCCTGGGTGGCTCAGTGGGTTAAGCCGCTGCCTTCGGCTCAGGTCATGATCTCAGGGTCCTGGGATCGAGTCCCACATCGGGCTCTCTGCTCAGCGGGGAGCCTGCTTCCTCCTCTCTCTCTCTGCCTGCCTCTCTGCCTACTTGTGATTTCTCTCTGTCAAATAAATAAATAAAATCTTTAAAAAAAAAAAAAAAAAAAAAAAAAAACCCACCAGAAGGACTGAGGCAGCTGACAAATGAAGACATGCAGTGCTTTAACAATAGGTGAAGAAATTAAGGCAAAAGACAACTGGAAATAAATTCATAACGTGAAAAAGGAATTATGTTTGTGCACAAAATGGTGTACGAGATGTACGCATCAGCCTAGTGTACCGTCCACATAGTGACCACTGTCCGTGTGATGTACACATGGCGAATAACCCAGCTTCAATCCGATACAATTCATCACAGTTTGATGACCTAGAAATATACCACACAGTCAAGGGAAACACAGCTTTCTACTAGTACTGAAGTTGAAATAAATTCTCTCTAGAGTTCATGTTACTCCGCTGTATGAATCCATCCAAATGTCTCTCACTGCGCCTTGGGTGAAATCTGAAGTCCTCTGGGGGCGCCTGGGGGCACTCAGTCCTTTAAGTGTCTGCCTTTGGCTCAAGTCAGGATCCCAGAGTCCTGGCTCCTGTCTCAGCTAGAAGTCTGCTTCTCCCTCTCTCTTGGCTCCTTCTCTGGCCCCCCGCCATGTTCTCTCTCTCACACACTCTCTTTCTCTCGAATAAATAAATAAATAGTCTTTAAAAAAAAAAAAAAAAGTCTGAAGTCCTCTGCTTTATAAGGAGACCTGGCCCTTGCTGGCCACTCAGGGTCCGCTTGTAGCTTCTCCAGCTCACCGTGCCAAGCGCACAGACCTCAGCTTTTCAACTTGAAGCTCATTCCCACTCCAGGGCCTTTGTACCTGCTGGCCCTCTGCCTAAAGCACCTTATCCCTATCTTTCTACAGCTCACCTCAGCTCAAATGTCTTATCTTCGGAAAAGCCATCCCCAGCCAGCCACCCTATCTATCTGGTCTCCCCATCTCAACGTATTTCAGCTTCTTTTTAGTACTTAACAACTATCTGCAAATGTTTATATGTTTGCCGGTTTATTATCTCTCCCAAAAGAATGTAAGCCACAGGAAAGCGGGATTTTTTTATTTTGTATATTCTTCTGGGGTTAGCATCTAGAATAATGGCTGGTATATAGTGGTACTCAATTAATATTTGGTACCTTAATTAACTCACAGTTGAAGTGGTAGAAGTTTCCAGTGTCATCATTTTTTGAGAATTACCTTAGGTTCCAAGAGATTCTGGAGTGGTGATTTGAATTTTTCCAAAACTTTGGTTCCTTCTGTTGAACAAAAGCAGTTTAATATTAATACATAATAGGGTTGTTCTGTTCTGCCAGTGTTGACGTGGAAGGTGATTCAGTGAGGAAAAGAACTTGTGTAGTTTGCCTGCTTCTTTGCAGATTAAGACCAACCACCGGTGTCAAGTCTTTCAATCAAACTCTGACCATTTCTTTTTCCTTTGTTAGTTCTTTCTTATTTCAGTTAACGATTCTTCCATGACATTTTTCCACCTTCTCTTGGGAAATTTATTCAAAGGGACTGGGTAAGCCCTCCCCAGTGAAGAGTTACCTTGAGATAACTAACTTTTCACCTATCATGGCTATGTTATTTTTTCGAACCTGAGAGGTACAGCAGGGGGACAGGGATGTTTGATAGGGAGGAAAGAAAATCATTAGCAGAAATCCCACGTGCCAACACCATCTACCCTTTTCTTCTCATGTTGAATGGGGAGCTCTCCTGAACCACTGACAACTTAATCCTGGTTCTTGTCCACACCTAATGCCAAGAGGGCTCTCCCGCATTTTTTTGCCAGCCAACAGGCTGTAGGACCTGGAACTAGCAGGTGCACAGGGATCTGTGATCTGTTCTTCTGTCCCCTGGAAGGACCACTAGAACCTGATTTATATAAATAATAGCTATATTCTTTAGAGCATCTAGGAAAGGACTTCCATCCAGTAGCTGAGAATATACTCTAGTTCTCTGATTCCTTTGAGAGGGGGTCCTAATTTTCTAACTGGATTTTTTTTCCTGTTCTTCAGATTCTGGAGGAAGCCGACCCCCAATTTTGCCACCAGGAGGAAGAGCCACATCTGCTAAGCCTTTCTCACCCCCAAGTGGCCCAGGGAGGTTTCCTGTGCCTTCTCCCGGCCACAGAAGTGGTCCCCCAGAGCCTCAGAGGAGTCGAATGCCTCCCCCGAGGCCCGACGTGGGCTCAAAGCCTGATAGCATTCCCCCTCCAGTTCCCAATACACCAAGACCCATTCAATCAAGTCTGCACAACCGGGGCTCCCTACCAGTGCCTGGGGCCCCCCGGCAGCCCAGTCCTGGGCCCACCCCTCCCCCCTTCCCTGGAAACCGAGGTGCTGCTTTTGGAGGAGGCTCCGTCCGCCAGACACCCTCCAGCTCCTCCTCGCCGTTCTCCAACAGGCCTCCCCTGCCCCCGACCCCCAGCAGGGCCTTGGAGGACAAACCGCCCCCTCCACCTCCTCCAGTGGGCAACAGACCCTCCATCCACAGGGAAGCGGTCCCACCGCCTCCCCCTCAGAACAGCAAGCCCCCCGTGCCTTCTACCCCGAGGCCTTCCTCCTCCTCACAGGCCCCACCTCCACCGCCGCCACCAAGCAGGCCCGGCCCTCCTCCCCTGCCTCCAGGTTCCAGTGGCACTGATGAAACCCCAAGACTCCCACAGAGGAATTTGTCCCTTACGCCGTCTACAACCCCCTTACCTTCACCAGGACGATCAGGCCCTCTTCCTCCCCCGCCCAGTGAGAGACCTCCTCCTCCGGTGAGGGACCCACCGGGCAGATCAGGTATGTCACACGGGGGTGGAGTATGTCTTTCTACAGCCCAGCCTGTTCCCGTGTCACTAATCATCGTATAAGCAAAGGGAGCTTGACAGAAGCTTAAGTAAACTCTCAGACTGCTCTAATCTTGAGTGACACTTAGCGTGGCTGACTTCACCCTGACCTCCTGTGAGCCTCTGAGGAAAGTGGGATTACAATTTCTGTCTGCATTTTAGAGATGAAGGGACTTTTTTTTTTTTTTTTTTGAGAGAGAGGGAGAGAAATTATGAGTAAGTGGGGCGGGGAAGAGCAGAGCGAGAGGGAGAAGCAGACTCCCCACTGAACAAGGAGCCCCACTGTGGGACTCGATCCCAGGACCCTGGAATCACGACCTGAGCCGAAGGCAGACGCTTAACCTACTGAGCCACCCAGACACCCTGACTAACTTATAAGGCAAATGATCACCAGCTAGTTAATAAGAAGAGACCAGAACTTTGACCTCCAGTTCTCAAATGTGCTCGCCACGCTACTGCCCTGACTTCCCTAAAGTGAGTATCAGCTGTCTTAATTGGGGAACTAAATTCATGTCTCCTGTAAGAGCATCCATTATTCCAACAAGAAGGGTAACTATCTAAGAGCCAATGAACTTTTCTTGTACTGCTCTCTCCATCTGTCAAGCTTTGAGGCCATGTCCCTAATCATTAAAGACAAGTGTTAGAGCCCATTTTGCTGTTTGTTAACAGCTTTGGCACATAAATCCCTTGGAGAAGCAGATAAAGGTAAAGGCCTTGGGGGCAGCTGGGTGGCTCAGTGGGTTAAGCATCTGCCTTCAGCTCGGGTCATGATCTCAGGGTCCTGGGATTGAGCCCCGCATCGGGCTCTCTGCTCAGCAGGATGCCTGCCTTTTCTTCTCCCACTCCCCCTGCTGTGTTCCCCCCCACATTGTGTCTCTGTCAAATAAATAAATAAAATGTTTTTTAAAATTAAAAAAAAAAAAAGGTACAGGCCTTTTGTTCCTGAAAATGCTCATAAGAACAACTCAAGAGCTGCGTGCTGTTTCATGGACTGAAGGCTCTGCTGTGCCCCACCCCCCGGGCTGAGAAAGCTGGGTCGAAGAGAAGAATTTTGAGACTTTATGAAATGCAATGAAGTGAGAATTCCCTAGAACTTGTACTCTCTCCTAATTATAATAGGTGCTTTTTATTTCACAGTGGTTATTGATAGGTATAGTAGAACCATCTATGTTCTTAATTTAACCTTATTATTGTTATATAAGATGCCTGGAAATGGGGTGTCTTTTTCTTTAGGAGAAGCTAACCTTTTGCCCTGTGACCACAAGAACCTAATAAACACAACTTTTTTTTTTTTTAACATTTTATTTATTTATTTGACAGAGAGAGGGAACACAAGCAGTGAGAGGGGCAGAGGGAGAAGCAGGCTCCCCACTGAGCAAGGAGCCCGATGCGGGGCTTGATCCCAGGACCCTGAGATCATGACCTGAGTTGGTTAAGCAGACGCTTAACCAACTGAGCCACGCAGGCGCCCCTAAACACCACTCTTTACATCAGTAGTCCTCAAAGGTGACCATGGGCTAGAATCTCCTGGAGAGCTTTAAAAACCGTGCTGGGTCCCTTCCCCAGGGTTTCTGGTTTCATTGCTCTGGGTTACAGACTGGGCATCAAGATATCTGGAGGCTCCCCAGTGATTATAATGTGCTGCAAAGTTTGAGAAGCACTACTTCAAACTGCTCTGGCCTCAGACAATAGGCAACAAATATAAAAAGCTAGTACCAGTCATTTCAATCCAATCCCTACACATCATGGCATCTCATTAAGTAGTCTTTAGAGAACAAACGGAAACAGATAGATGAATGAAATGCAGTATTTTCTTCTTATCCAACAGCTAGTGGTATTCCCCCAAAGTGACTAAGCAGCAGTTTGCATGGTTCTACCAAATGGACAAGTCAACAGATTAAATCTTCCCCAAAATAGGACAGGCTGTGACATATAGTTATAATGTTATTTATTTCGATTGTATAAGTCATGTTCGTTTATTATGGAAAATACAGAAAAGTATAAAGAAAACAAAAATGATCTATAATCCTACCACCACCACCCAGAAATAATCATAACATTTTTTATTATCCTTTCAGCTTTTTTAAAATGTATGTTTTGAGCCTGACTGGCTCAGTCGGTAGAGTATGCAATTCCTGATCTTGAGGTCATGAGGTCAAGCCCCACTTGGGCATAGAGCTCACTTTAAAAAAAAAAAAGAAAAAAGAAATGACAAATCAAAAAAAAAAAAGGGGAAATAAACAAGTAAAACGTGTGTGTGTTTATATATTCGTATATATATAAACATATTTATGTTTACAAAATCAGTATCACAGTATACATACTGTTTGGTTATTTGCTTTTTATTTATCAATGTCATTAACATCTTCTGATAGGATTATAAACTATTCTTGTACAGCCTGACTTCTAATGACTGCATAATATTAGATTCTACACATTTACCTTGATTTATTCATTCAAACCATCTCTAGATTTTTACTGTTGCAGATAATGCAAGGAATATATTCTTGTAGCTAAATATTTTTGCACATTTCTATGTATTTCCTTTGGAATAATTCCTCAAAATGGAGTATTTTGGTAAGCAGGTATGCATAGTAATCTATAAATTTCATAGGTACTTCCAAACTGACCTCTAGAAAATTCCTACCAACTTTCATTCCCACAGGATCTTATGAGAGGTCATCAAGGGCCATCTGTATTTTGAGAGGAGGCCTGGCTTTATTGCTAGGAGTGTGGGCTTTAGAATTTGACATATTTGGAGTCTTGACAAAACCTGACTTGAGGTTTTTACACTTCCAACACCAGCAGCCTCTTCCGTGTCCCTTCACCTCTCAGGGTTGCTGTAAGAATTAAGCGAGACAAGTGCGTATAGTGGTTATCTTAATTCCTAGCATGTAACAGCATTCAATAAATGATAGTTTGTTGCTATTATTACAAGAAGTTGAAATCTGAGGGTGCCTGGGTGGCTCAGTCAGTTCAGCATCTGTTTCTTGCTTGCGGCTTAGGTCATGTTCTCAGGCTTGTGAGATCGAGCCCCGCGCTGGGCTTCCTGCTCAGTGGGGGAATGTGCTTGAGATTCTCCCTCTCCCTTTCCCCTTAGAGAGTTCTGCCAACTCTCTGTCTCAAAAGAAAAAAAAAGTGTAATCTGCTTTCTTATCTATTATGCTTGCCTAGGTTTGGAGCAGGGGTCCTGGAAGGTTCGAGAGTTAGGAGCATGAACATTTACTTGAAGAGAGAGAGAGAAAGAGAGAACAAGTCGATCAGGCCCCATAATACTGGAAGTCTAGTTCGCGTTTGGTGACAGCTGTGCGCTGGTAGTACCAGTGAAATTAACCCACAGCATGTGAGATACTTTCCCCCCAGTAAATCAGCTCCTCCTGAATGGGAGCCCAGCAATGGCAAACAGATGGGGCAATAAATAAACCCTACCAGGAGAAGCACTGAAGACTCCTTGAGAGACCAACCAACCAGGGCCGGACATGCCTCCATCAGCTGTCTGGGCCAAGACTGCCAGGCAGGGATACATGCAATGGGTGGGTTGTTCAGTTTAAGGTCCTTTAGGTGGATTCTGAATCTGTAGTTAATAAAAGACATTTATATTTATAGTACCATAAGATGTTGTATTTACGTAAAATGTCAGCATCTTGCAAGAGAAGCACACTGCTGAAGACCAGGAATAATTACTAAGGCCATTTTGATTTGCATGGGAAGATTCAAGTTCTTTTTTTTTTTTTTTAATTTACTTATAATCTAAATAGCCTCTGAATTTGGAAGATGGGACAAGGAGGACAGGTTTCTTTTGTATTATCAAAAAGAATTTCCTTTTTTTTAGGAACTTAAACATTTCCGATTATACCATACCATTGCAATTTTTTTAAATGGTTCCAGAGACTTAAATTGTACTTTTTATTTGCTTTTTCACTACTTATTCCTGGCAAGAGTGCTGTGAGATGACTCTCTGGTACTCTTTTGTATATAGAGAGTTTCATTCCATGTGGTAACCAGCTTGTTCGGGGTCAGGATCAGAGTACACAGCCGTGCACACTGACTAATCCGCCTCCCCAAAGAGGAAGAACCAAGAAGGAACTCCTGCCAATCTCAGCACGATTGATAGTGGGTTTCCTGATGCTGCTTCTGCCTAGAAACAGATCGCATGCATCACAGAAGCATGCTTGTGTAATTACAATACTACCGTGCATTTAAAGAGCCTAGTCCTTCTGAAGACCTAAAATAACTTCATAACTAGCTTCTTCCTTTTTTTAAAAATTCTTTTTCTAAATGGCATTTATTCCTAAGTATCATATCACAGTAATTCAGTAGCTAATTAAGAGGATTATAAAATGTTTTTAAAAGGATATAGTTGTCTGTATAAACAGATTATCACCCGTTCTCAACCTAACCGTATCATCTCGAATTTCAGTACAACCAAAGCCAAGAGCTATTTAGCTATCGATATCAACATGTGTACATATGTGCAGTTCTGTGTTTATCTGTACTTATTCCTTGCTTGGCCAAACCTCTTAGAAAGTTTCCACTATTTCTCCATAAGCTCTAATTACAGGGTATACATCCAGCAGGTGCTCAATAACTGCACATTGGCAGTGACATGATGATAGTAATGTAGGATGTAAGATACTGCCCTAAGTGTTCCTTTTTTTTTTTTGGTCCCAGGCCCTCTCCCACCACCCCCTCCAATAAGCAGAAATGGCAGCACATCTCGGGCCCTGCCTGCCACCCCCCAGTTGCCTTCCAGGAGTGGAGTAGATAGTCCCAGGAGTGGACCCAGGCCTCCTCTTCCTCCTGACAGGCCTGGCGCAGGGGCACCTCCCCCACCTCCACCATCAACATCGATTAGAAATGGCTTCCAAGACTCTTCAGGAGAAGGTAAGGTGGGGTCCGTCCTCTGGGGAAGGGACCTTGGGAACATTTTCAAGCTACAGGGCACCCACTAAATGTTAAATTTGTGTGCATCGTGTGTTGGCATTAACATTTCTTGTTTCTATGACCCTCGAACACTGCACTGCTCTGATCTAAGTATCTATCCATTAGAGACCGCCATGATTTCAAATTGAAAGTAGTAATCCTTCCTCCTCCACTTTTCAAAAAGGCTGATTGTTTTCCTCTCTCACTGTTGGAGTCTCATTTTAGTTAACTTTCTAGAAGATTCCAAAACCCTAAAAAAATGTCATTTTTGTCTTTTATCTTCTTATTACCTACCTTACCTGCCTTTCTCAACAGTGTGCTGGGGCAAGAGGCCTGATGATCTACAGGTATTAAGCGGCTTTCCTCCACCTTTTTTTATGAGAGGGTCCAGTTATTCCTGGGCCTGCTGGTGGGAAGAAAGGTATCTCAGACTTTAGCCTCCGGGTCCCAAGAGGGACCGGCTGGGTCCTAATCATGCTAGTTCAAGTCACTTAGATCTGTCTTTGCTTTGATTCGAAGACCAGCGTATTTCACTGGTGCGCTGATCAGTGAGTGACATTTGTTGCATTTCTGGGTTTTCTCTAAACTTCTAGGCATAAAACTAGAAGTGCTCTCTGCAGCTCTCTGTGTCCTTTCATTATGTAAGTCTTCGTAGCAGATTGTTACTGAAGATGCTGTTTGTTTCTCTCCCTCAGATGAGTGGGAAAGCAGATTCTACTTCCATCCCATTTCTGACTTGCCACCTCCAGAGCCATATGTACCAACAGCCAAAAGTTATCCCAGTAAACTGGCAAGAAGTGAATCCCGGAGTGAGTATTTCTGCAAGGGCTTCAGGTGGCTTCATTCTACTATCGCCTGGGTTATATACGAGAGAGGGTTATATAGGAAATCCAGGCCTCCTGCCTGGAGTGAGACAGAGAACCCCATATGGAGCCACCTAAATGCTGGTAAACTGTCCTTCCACAAGTGATGAGGAAAATGGGATACCCGGAATGCATATGAGAAACGATTACTTTAACATGTCATCACAAGCTCAATGTAACTTTGGTTTGCTAATAGGTTAAATTGTATTGCTTTGCTTGTTTGGACAGACTTCCCCATTTTGGCATTCCTAAGATAGGATAAATGTCTTCTACTTGTTTTGAGACTAGTCAGATGTCTTAATGATTATAACAAAAACTCACTGCAACTGCCTTGATATTTTAGATACATTATGATCAGGGGCACCTGGCTGGGTCAGTCAGTGGAACAGGCGACTCTGGATCTCAGAGTTGTGAGTCTGAGCCCCACCTAGAGTGTAGACATTACTTAAAAAAATAAAATATTAAAATAATAATAAAGTCATAAATATATTATGATTATAGATTTTAGAGCATTACATGAAAATTTTAAATATACCCATAATCTCTCCATATAATCTCCATAAAATCACCACATATATTCATTTTACCAGGTTCTCTGCTGATTTTTAAACCATATAATTCTTATTGATTTATCATTATTAAGTAGAGTGTACTTTCTTGGTGGTGGGGTTTACATAACTTTGCTTAGTAAAATATCTTCCCATTTTATCACATGATTTTTATTTTATAGTATCCCATCAAGTCAACATACAGTGATTTAGTTTACCATTATTGGACATTTAGATTTTTTCTGGGTTTTGCTAAAATATATAATGCAACCATAAAGAAGTGAATCACTTTTCCTCTATTGAAACAAAAATGGGAACAAGAGGAGGAAATAGAGAAACTGAAATTTCATGACAATAAGTGGTTAGAACAAAGAAAAAATCGTCACAAAACACACATAGATCACTGAGGAGGCTCAGATTTGTAACCGCTTTAAATTTAGAACCAAATTCCCAAACCAGAAATGGGGGGTGTGGGATTTGCACATGTCCGGTAACTGTCCCTAGCCTTGTCCTTACTCCTTAGTCCTACTCCAGAGTCTCCTGACTCTGTAGCGCCCAGTTCTTCAATCCTTTGTGGCTGGATGTTTCCCAGCCATAAATCACAGAATCATAGCTGCTTCAGTTAAGTCTGGTGAGAAGCAAAATTAGTGGCTTCAGGGAGATGAGACAGGTGGCAGTCTTAGGTCAAAGAGACAGGGATACGGGATTGCACTCTGTATCACAGCACGGGACAACACAGGAGTTTCTGTTGGGCTGTGAGGACCAGGTCACATTGTGCTCTGTGCCACTCCTAAAGAATTCAGAACATTAGAAGATGTTTTAAGAAAAATTTCCACAAACAAATGCCAGAAGGAAACAGAGTATTGCTGCTTGAAAGGAAAAGGGAAAAGTTTAATTTCTAGAGAAACTCATTTATGTAAAATACTCCATTCCTAGATGATGGCTGATTAAAAAAAAAGATAGAACTATAATAAGGTTATACAAGTGAAAGAGTGAAAAGTAAGTCTTCACATGGGACAGATAGCTTCAAGGGTGTGTGTGTGTGTGTGTGTGTGTGTGTGTGTGTGTGATGAAGAGGGGCTTCTGTCTCTTCCTTTTTGGGCATTAACAAATGAATTCACTTTAAGGACTTGTTCATATGGACTCTAAATATTTTTCCTGGTTTCTTAAAAGCATTCTAAATCTATTGTAAGTACTGTTTGTATATTGAAATCCGTAACAGAATCATCCCCCTCGTCTAGATTTTTAATTTCATAGCTGAACAGATTCCCTTCCCCACCCTGCTGTCTCTAAGACTAAAGGCAACTCGAGGACAGGAACTGCGCTCTCACTACTCCAAACCCCAAACCTGAAATACGGTGGGCATTTAAATATATTTCTGAAACTGATGAATTAATGTCCACTGTACCCAAAAATGTTTTTGTGGAATTGCTTTAAATATTTCTAGCGCTCTGTGTGTTTAATAGATCATCTCTGTAACAAAACTAAAGTACTGTCGAGTGGTTTTGCTCTGCTCCTGTAGCTGCCTGGGCCTCTGGGTGGGGCGCCCGCCTGACGGGGCCCCCAGGCAGCCCCAAGCCCTGCTGTCTCACTGCACCTCCGCACAGGGGAGCCTGCCTGGTGCCGACCGCTGACGGTATGTCAGTCGTGGTCAAGGCCCCACAACACATGACTGGTTTTTATCCAGATGCGTCTCTCTTTAGGTGTGGGACCAAGAAAAGATACGGTTGGGGTGGCAAGAGGAAGAGGCAAGGTAACAAGCTGACAGTGTCTTCCTCTAACTCCTCCCCTTGCTCAGAGATTTTGTTCTGTCTCGGAAATCCCTGTTGAGATGCCTCCTGATGAATCTGTCAGTGCCAGCCCACTTCTGAGTCCCCCCAGAGCAGCAGCCACAATGGACCCAATCAGCTGACATATGTCCCTGCTACATCTGCTCACAGTGTCTGAGTACCCGGCTTCATGCCTAAAACCTGTTAGAGCCTCAAAAAAAAGTGATGTGGGACAAATGAACTTAAAAAACTGTGAATGGATTTTAAACCCAGTACTTATACCCATGAATATGCTTAGTTTTTAAAAGAATACTATCAACAGAGCAGAGAGACAACACACGAAATGGAATAAAATATTTGCAAGTCATATATCTGATCAAAAAGTTATATCCAGAATATATAAAGAATTCCTGTGATTCAACAACAAAAACCCAATTTTTAAAATGGGTTGATTACTTGCATAGACGTTTCTCTGAGGAAGATATCCATATTGCCAAAAAGGCATATGAAAAGATGCTCACTATCACTGATCATTAAGGGAATACACATAGAACTAGAGTGAAATAGTGTCACAGCCATTAGGACGGTTAGTCTCAAAAAAGCATTATTGAGAAATTAGAAGATACCTAAATGTCTGAAAAAAGGAATTGATTAGATAAATATAGCATACTTATGTAACAGATAATTTTATGTATCAACAGTAACAGCTCTGAAAAATATTCAGACTGACAATACATGATCCTATTTGGGGAAGAAAAAAGGGGAGCTGTTTATATATAGAAGATAAATGGAAAGTATTTACATCATGTTTTTGGTTAGCTCTGAGTGGTACAGGCATTGGTGAGTTTCTGTTTTGTTTTAGCTCATCCATATATATTTTTTAAGATTTTATTAATTTATTTGACAGACAAGAGATCATAAGTAGGCAGAGAGGCAGGCAGAGAGAGAGGGAGGGAAGCAGGCTCCCCGCTGAGCAGAGAGCCCGATGCAGGGTTTGATCCCAGGACCCTGAGATCATGACTGGAGCCGAAGGCAGAGGCTTTAACCCACTAAGCCACCCAGGCGCGCACCCCCCCATCCATATTTTCTAAATCTGTAATAAACACGTACTATGTGGTAAGAGGAAAACTAATTTTTTTTTTAATTTTCTTAACTTTGGATAAGTACTTGGGAGCCAGTGGTGGGTCATCCGCCTCTAGAAATGTTCAGTGAGATCCTTCCTCGCTTGCCTTCATTTCTTAATTCTCACCCACGTGTGCCTGTTCTTCACAGCCTTGGTCATAGAGGGTGACATAGTGGGTACTTTTGTGACCATCCTTTAGTTTGTACAGTGAGCTTTCTATAAAAGCTTTCTAACCAAATTCATATTTTGTCTATTTTTTTCATCAAGGTGGATCCAACCGAAGAGAAAGGGGTGCCCCACCACTTCCTCCCATCCCAAGGTGATCTTTGCCTGCTCTTCTCCAGCCGAGCCCGAGAGCTCCTTCTGTTGTTGTTCTCCAAGGGTGCAAACCCTCCTCCCCTTGTCTTCACTTGTCCCCTTCATACTGGCAGTAGGGAAAGGGAGGGTGATGTGGGAATATGTGTGCAGGGGGTGGGAATGCAGTAAAGAAACGCACCTAGCTTTTTAGATTGTGTATATTCTCAAAGCTCGTGCTTGCTTCAGCTACAGCCTGGCTACAGTGCTGGCTGCTTAGGGGTCAGGAGGCTTTCGTGGCAAGGTGGCAGACATGCATTGTGTCCTAGCTTTCAACCAACCAAGTTCAAACATTCAGTGCTAATTTGCTACAGACTCTAACATTAAAGTCCTGAGAGCTATTTGCTTCCATGACTTTTTTGCATGCTTGGCTTTCTGTCTGATTCCAGGAACCACAGTCCACCTAAGAAAGTTGCAGCACTCAGGGCTCACATAAAATTTTTCAGGTACAGGATGTCCAATCTTTGGCAGTCTGAGATAAGCTCTAGGACAGAGCTGTCCAACAGAAATACAATGTGAGCCACATATAACGGTGTTTGAATTTCTAGTAGCTATCTTAAAAAAGGAAAATAGGTGAAATTAATTTTAATATATTTTATTTAACCCTAACACCCAAATTATTACCATTTCAGCCTGCAATCAGCATAACAATTATTAATGAGCTATTTCACATTCTGTTTTGGTACCAAGTCTTCAAAATCCCATGTGTATCCTACATTGATTGAGAGCACATTCCCCATTCAGACTAGTCGCATCTCAAGGGCTCGACAGTCCTGTGTGGCTGGTGGCTACCATGTTCGGGCAGCACGGGTCTAGAAGATGTGGACTAGTGCAAAATCTCTTGTTTCAAAAACAAAAAAGGCGAGATGAATTTTAGCAATTCAAAAAGTAACTAAAAATCAAGTTAGGACCAAACACCTTGTTCAACAGATAGCTTGACCTTCGATTTTGTTGCCCTATTTCCCGTCTTTCCTTGATGTGTATATCTAGGTGTTGCTTGACAGTACCAAGGTCAGAAATTGATCTAACAGGGTTTACAGTCACGTGGAATAAAGCCATTAGAAGGAAACCGAAAGCCAGCCGAGGCTTGGGGCCCCAGAGCCCGCAGCCTTGAGCTAACTGTCCATTGGACCTCTGCCTTGCCTTCATTTCCTCTGCTGCCCAGCATGCATCTCTGAGCGGGGGAGTCTCGCAGGCTCTGTAACTGTGGGGGAAAGTCAGGAAAAGGTAGCCAGTTGGAAATGTGGAAGGAAGCAAGCAGGTTTGAGTTGATGCGCGAAACTCTAAACATCTAAATCTGGTGTTTAAGGGGGTTGAGAGAGATTGCTACTACAAATTGAAGAGAATTTGTTTGGACTCCATTGGGAGAATCCCTTGCCTTGGATCTATGCAAATCAAGCTCCGTGAAAGGACCATAGGAATGAGCCAGGCTTGCCCTTTTATTTGTATGATTTTGTTTACAAAACTTTCCTGGGACTTTTAAATCTAGCTATAGATTTGGGGGGAAATTTTTCCATTTTATATGGTTTTATATGGTTGATTATGTTTAAAATTACCATTACTTATTTTTTAAAAGCACACAGCCACATATGTATATGTATACTTAAACTTTGTGTCATGGTTTCAGTGTATTGTTCATGTATTACCAGGAGATGCTAACAAGAAATCAATCCAAAGAAAAATTTGAAAGAAGGATTCCTATTTATAGAATAAATAATTGTTTCATTTATATAAAGGCAAAAGAACTTAGAGTTCTAATAAATGGGATATCTAATAAATTATGAAGTTGCCCATTTGGATATATTGTATTTTTATAACTTTCCTTGCCAAAGTTCTGGGCTTACTTAGTATGTTAGAGAACTTGGTTTTTCCCCCTCTCCTCTATCATTCATCTGTCTTTCATATAGTTATTGGGGGCCCTTTGCCCAAAGGGAATCAAGAAATATAAAGGTATAACAAACTTGGCTAAGTATTTTCCAAAAAGAATTTTTCAGGTTTTATAGCAGCATCATTTTATTTGGGATTCTTTGAGCAGATATGACTGGTTGTTACAAATCTCTATGATAAAGCCTAATAAGCCACCTCACAAAAGATGCAATCTGGCCTTCCCAGCAAATAATGGCAGAGAAGTCTTATCCAAAGAATTTGGATATGAATTTTGTGAGGGCTAGTAAGCATGGCCAGTTTCTTTGTACATCCCAGCTTTGTAGGTATTATCCTAAAGTCTGAAACAGTCATAGCTCAAAGTTGCTGTTCATCCAGGAGAGAGAAGTTTTAGGATGTAATTAAGTCAGTGTTTCATTAATACACCTATACCCTTTCTTTGAAAGTTGGCAACCTAATTGCATCCAAAACTGAATAATTTCTATGCTAAAATCTTCAACTATGGCAAATCACAAAAATGAATATTTTCTTCCTGAAATCAGGGCTTACATTTGGGGTTTTCTTCCATAATATTTCCTGATAAATGTATTCAAGATGCAATACAGTATTTTAACATTCACATATCATTTTATATTGAAATGTGTTACAGTATTAAAATTCAGTGTTCCATATTTATTTCACTATGCATTTTATTTAGTAGAAACCAAGAGAAATGTTTAATCCAATGGTGCCTTACTTTGTGATTTGAAAGAAACCGACTTTTTATGTCTAAGCAGCAGATTATTTGCATATTTGTAAAAACTTAGGCCTTTATATTTTAACTTGTAATACCAATTTTGTTATTTTAGTAGCAGAAATGGGATGGTTGTTAAAGCACCCAACATTTTTTGGCACAAAATTAATTTTTCCCTGTTTGTAGTAAGGGACAATAAAAGAAAACAAATGTTTTTCATACCACTGCACTATGTAAACATGCACATTTTGGAATCTATATCATCAGGACAGTTTAAATGGTGGGGTAGAGACTACCCTAGACATCTGTGTCTTTGTAAGTTAGCCAGACAATAAATAAAAGCAGAGTGATAAGAGTGTCAACTGGTGGTTTTTATTTAAGTATTATCTAGTAAATGCAAATGAAAAGGAAAGTGTCTGTTTTCTGTTTTCTACTCTGGTAAAGAAAGACAAGCTCTGGGGCACCTGGGTGGCTCAGTGGGTTAAGCCTCTGCCTTCGGCTCAGGTCATGACCCGGGGTCCTGGGGTCGAGCCCCACATTGGGCTCTCTGCTTGGCAGGGAGCCTGCTTCCTCCTCTCTCTCTGCCTGCCTCTCTGCCTACTTGTGATCTCTGTCTGTCAAATAAATAAAACCTTTAAAAAAAAAAAAAAAAGAAAGAAAGACAAGCTCACAGCAAAGAAAAAGAGGAGGAGGTGGCAGCAGTCCATGGTGAGGGTTCCTCACACCCACTTTCTAGTCCTTTATTTGTTTTTCCTGAGAACCTGCATCCTAGTCAGAGTCTGCTGTCTGTTTCCTTGAGGCAGATGCTTCTACTCTAAGGTAAAGATGGATGGTGGGAACAATGGGCAAGAAAACTTCCAGGATGAGCACTGACACTGATAAATACAGGAAAGGCCAATGGGAATGTAGGAGGCCTGATAATTTTTTAAATGATCTGTTGTACATGCTGGAATATGTACATACCTTTTTTTAAAGACTTTATTTATTTATTTATTTATTTTAAAGATTTATTTACTTATTTATTTGACAGAGATCACAAGTAGGCAGAGAGGCAGACAGAGAGAGAGGAGGAAGCAGGCTCCCTGCTGAGCAGAGAGCCCGATGTGGGACTCGATCCAAGGACCCTGAGATCATGACCTGAGCCGAAGGCAGTGGCTTAACCCACTGAGCCACCCAGGCACCCAAGATTTTATTTATTTATTTGACAGAGTCACAAGTAAACAGAGAGGCAGGCAGAGAGAGAGAGAGAGTAACAGGCTACCACTGAGCAGAGAACCTGATGTGGGGCTTGATACAAAGACCCAGGACCCTGGGATCATGACCTGAGCTGAAGGCAGAGGCTTTAACCCACTGAGCCACCCAGGCGACCCTGTGTACATATCTTAATACAGCATACGGGTTAAGAGATTAGGAAGACCTGCCCCCACCTCTTACCAAGTTGCAAACTTCTCTGAGCTTCAGTTTCCTTATCTGCAAGGTAAGTAACTATCTCACAACATTAACAAATACATTAAATGAGATAATGCAACAAATGGCCAACAGACACGTGAAAATTGCTCCACATCACTCGGCATCAGGGAAACACAAATCAAAACCACAGTGAGATACCACCTCACACCCATCAGAATGGCTGAAATTAACCAGTCAGGAAATGACAGGTGCCGATGAGGGTGTGGAGAAAGGGGAACCCTCCTACACTTTTGGTGGGAATGCAAGCTGGTGCAGCCACTCTGAAACAGTATGGAGGTTCTTCATAAAGTTGAAAATAGAGCTACCCTACAACCCAGCAATCGCACTACTGGTTATTTACCCTAAAGATACAAATGTGGTGATCTGAAGGGGCACCTGCACCCCAGTGTTCATAGCAGCAATGTCTACAACAGCCAAACTATGGAAAAAGTCCAGATGCCCATCGACAGATGAATGGATAAAGAAGATGTGGTATACAGATACAATGTACACTATGTGTTCATTCACTGAATTTAAGTTTTTAAAAAGTGAGATCATGCACTCAGTACTTAGCCTGACTTACTGTAGCACTCAGTAAGTGATAGCCAATCTGAGTAAAAGCAGGAAACATATTTATCTAATGATCCCAGATTAACAGGAGCCAAACTGACTGGAAGGGAATTTCCTAGTGTACTTGTAGAGGAACGAAGCAACAGCAGGCAGGCTCTCCATGCCAGAAATGCACAGCAACCTCCACACAAAGGTCACCTCACATGATGTCAGTCCCTTATACCTTGTAGGTCTGGAAAATGAAAATTCGTGCTGCTTTAGTCGTCAGAGAATTATTAGATTCCATTTGAAATCACAAGAAGACCTGGAAAGAACCTTCTATACAGGGTCACTAATAATTATTGCTTTGGCACAATGGTGCAAATCAGAGCAAACTGGGCTGGGTCACCCAAGCAAACTGGGTCACCCCAATGGCAGGTCACCTAGACCCATGTCTTGGTCTGACAGATGAGTAATGGAAGACCGCAAGTCCCAGAGCACCGACAAACAAGCAGCATGCTGGTCACCTCACCACACTCCCTTCTTGACAATCCTTTCCACCTCTAGCACGAGTCTTGGCTTCCTTTGTCTTTCCCAACTGGTGGAAAGAAAAGGCCAAATGACACGTCCCAGAGTTAGAGGACAAGCCCAGGACACACAAACCTGGATCTGAATCCTAGCTCTGCCACTTGCTCCCTGTAAGACCATGGACAAAGTGTTTTAAGCTCTTTGGGCTTAAGCCGCCTCAACTATAGAATGGTTCCAAAGATTAAATAAATAGAACATCAGGCAAAATAACAGGCATAGGCCAGGCTCCCATTCCATAAATTTTCATTGAGCAGTTACCACATCACACCTCACCACAATCAAACCAGTGTCCCACCCCCCCAACCTCCGTCAAACAGTCTCTAGGTGGCAGTTAAGGACGCAGCCCCCTGCTCCCACCAGGCATAGGCGCCCAAGTGACAGAGAGCTTTGTATTAAGAAGGGAAAGGGAATATGTTATAAGCCACCCCCGACTTGAGGAATTATTTGGTTTGTTTTTATTCTTTTATCTCAATGGATGAATTAAATTGCTTTTTTTCCCTAGGGGCACCTGGGTGGCTCAGTAGCTAAGCATCTGCCTTCCGCTCAGGTCATGATCCCTGGGTCCTGGGACTGAGCCCCACATCAGGCTCTTGGCTCAGCAGAGAGTCTGCTTCTCTCTCTCTCTCTCTCATAAATAAAACTTAAAAAATTTTTTAAACCTACATGAAAACTGGGGGCAGGGGAGTATTTAGAAAAAGTTTTGATGGCCAATAAATAATGTCTTTTTGTTTTTTTAATGTGTAAAATAAACTCAAGAATTCCCCGTTTCTTGACATCCCAATTCTAACTGAAGGCTTCTTGGGACACATGATTTAGAAAGGCCCCTTCTCTCTGTCTTCCTCATAGCCTCGCTTTCCTGCACTCTGAGCCCTTGATCCTTTGTGTCTGACTCTAGAGCTACGGTCAGCTGCAGGTTTCCCCCACTACCCGAAAGCAGAGCATGCCTATGAAAACTTTCCTAAGCCAAAATGGCCTAAAGCAAAGAAACAATTACCAGTAACTTATCTGGAAAAAATATTATGCATTCTCAGACCCCAAAAATAACCTCTCTTAGGCTTTTCCGGTACCTGAGGACACTTCTTGCTAATGGCTGCACAAAATAAATGGCGATGAAACACAGATGCTCTCGGACACAGTTGAAAGCTCCAGTGGCTTGCTGCTGAGATGCGGAGTGTGGTTCCAGGAGAAAGAGCTTGGCGGGGCCACTCTCACTGTTTTGGGGTGTGCACTGCTTCTACAATGGATTGTAGCAAAACAAACATAGACTGCTATTTTCACATTTTGCCCTTTTTTTCCTAAAAGCAAAAATCTTCAGATTTCTTTCAGTTAACAAAAACAGGTACTAATGTAGTTCTTGCGTAAAAGTGAAATGGTCTAATGCAAATTTCTGGAAATCAGGAGATGCCTGTATATGTTTCTCTTACTGGTAAGTGTTTGGAAATGCCCCGTCCATCAACATTCTCTCACAAATTCCTTAGTCTTAAAATTCTGCTCCTAATATTCCAGAGCCACATTTACAGGTAGCCAACAGAGCTCAAGCTTTGGGACCTCCACTTACGAGGATCCCTTCCAATAAGTACTCATTTTTACATCAAAGTTTATGTTATTTAGGATTTTATATTAATTTCCTTAATGTAGCACCTAAATTATCTAAAGCTTCAGGCCCCACATAATCTGTCCTTGAAGGGCGCCTGGATGGCTCAGATGGTTACGCATCTGCCTTTGGCTCAGGTCATGATCCCAGGGTCCTGGGATGGAGTCACACAGCCCCACCTCTGGCTTGCTGCTCGGTGGGGAGTCTGCTTCTCTCTCTGCCCCTCCCCACCTCCACTCATGCATGCATGCTCTCGCGCTCTCTCTCTCTCTCTCTCTCTCATGCAAAAATATATAAATAAATGCTTTTTAAGAAAAATAAAACCGGCCCTTGTATTATTGCCCTTCCCAGCTTCCGATACAGAACCAACCACAGTAGGTATCTTAAAAACTTTCTTAAGCCACCAGCTTTCTGTAAGAGTGACAGGAGAGTCCCAGACCAATATAAGACAGCAGAAGGGTTTGCTCTTTTGTACTCCCCGAGTGGCCTACAGACAGTTCTAAAATAATTCAGTTCAGTCACTACACTGCCCACATTGTGTTAGCATCGGTTAAAGGCCCCACAGTGTGACCTACCCAGATAACATGTCTGACCCCTGAGGGGCCTGGGAAACAAGTCTGGATGTTATTAGACATCTAGCTCAAATTTAGCTTAAATCTTGACCAGGAAGATTCCTGCCAGAACACCTGGCATATCCATCAACATAAATGTGTTTTAGTCATGAGAAACTCCCACCCTTTTCCTGTTTTCTGTCTCCAAGCAATTGAGTAAGTTAAAGGTCACCTGTCAAAATATAATCTATTTAAGATAGGTACCTGAAACAAACAGCCGCAGACGACTGGGAAACGCTAATGCTTTATGGAGCTATTGTATTCCTAAGGTTCATTTTTACATTTATTCATTCAAGTAATCAAAAAACACTGAGTAACTACAATTTATTAGCCATTGTAAATACGAAAATACATATTATACAATAGGAAGTACTAGTCCTAGAACCAAGGGTCTGGGTTCTAGATCTAATAAGAACTTCAGCCAGTAGGCACAACCCTGCTCTGCCACTGGTTCTAGAATGCTCCCCACCACCAACACAGACTGGTTGGCTGTGTATATGAAATGGAAATTCTCCCTTGGTGCTTCCTGCTTAGACAGATTACTTTTAGGGCAAAGGCATGGATGGGTCCCAAATGTGACTACCAGAGAAAAATGGAAAAATATATCTAATATAGTAGTGCAAACACAAGGCCTACCACCTAATTTACCTATCTAGATGAGAACATAATTATTGTTTCCATTTTTCATGTAACTGCCACCAAGTCTTAATCATCTATTATGTACTACAAATTGTGCTAAGGTCTTTGCAAATATTATTGCCTATGTCATTGTTAATCTTCGTGACTTTACATGTGAAGAAATCAAGAACTGAATGGATTAGAAATTTGCCTCAAGCCACTTGCCTTGAATGAATCCAGAAAATAAATAAATTTGAAAGGGAAGTAAATAAATTTGAATGGGAAGTCATAATATTGTCAACTTTCCATTCGCCAGTTTAAAAAAATATTGACATTTCATAAAAACAAGGACATTTTAATCAGCCAAAACAAGGGGAGATCTAACCTTAGAGTAAAAGATGCTAGACCCAATTGAATAAACATAGCTTCACGGAAAATTTAGTACACTGCCTTTATTTTCCTCACTGGGCTATGGACTGACTCTAGTCCCAGACCCAGTATTCACCAGCTGGGGCAAACTGCCTCTTATAAGTGATCTAATTTTCTTCAGTTTCTTTACAGTTTCTTCAGTTCTTTACACCTGGTGGGGTGGTCATAACCACTATTTGGACATTTTTAAAAGGATGTACATGTATTTTTCAGTTCATCCTATCAGACAGCTGTTCCCTTGTCAGGTGATCTTAGTGGAGCCACTAGAGTTCAGACATCATTTTACTAAACAACGGATTTCTGGAAGTCCCAAACTGCAAGGTAAAGAGTGAATCTGCTTCTCAGTCTATCTCCCTTCCTCTCTACGATTATTTGTGGAGTATTTCTTCCTTCATATTATAAATTTTTAGTATTGAATTTATTTTTTACTCTTGAAATTGGTAGAATCCTGTGGTTCTTTTAAATTCCAACTCATAGAATTTGCTTTCTCACAAGGACCAGAAGTAAATTTGGTGTTCTCTGCCTCAGTCATACAACCCAGCACTCATTCATTGGAGAAATAAAGTTAGAGCAAAACAAGTCATGTTCAAATGAAAAACGTGGCTCTAGAACTTCAATGCATCTTCACAGACAGTCCTTCAAGGGTACCCCTCAGTATTCACACGAAGGAGAGAGAAACTGATCTCCTGTGTTGCAAACTGGGGGGCTGAGACACTAAGGGAGAGAGTGACCCCAAGGTCACAGATTGCTGGCCCGCGAAGGGGCTAAGACTACACTCCAGACTATTTCAGTTACAATCTTCAAACTGCATTTTTACCTTTCTTGTCTTCATTCATCTGACAATATTATTGAGCACCTTCTCAGGAATGAGGCGGCCAGGGGAGAGTCCCCAGCTGAAGATGTGAAGGTCAGTACCACCTAATTCCCACACTGCAGGGAGCTCACAGTCCTTTGGGGGTGGAGGCCAGCACAGAAATAACGTTAGAACTAGGCAAAATACCTGTCCTGCTCAAAAGCCTCAAGTCGTGCAAGACAAGGACCCAAAGAAGGTACCACTCCTGTGGATGGATAGAGCCGTACCACCTCACACTCAACTGTGTTTTCCTTCCTCATCTTCTGAATTAGATTTGCAGTGTTCCCCAAAATGAAAGTTCTGGACCACTGAGGCACTTAAGGAGTGCTTAGGAAATCCAGATTCCTGGGTTCCACCTCAGACCTTCCCAAATAAAAATCTCTCAGAACCCAGGAATTTTTTTTTTCCCAATGGAAACACTGTGTGTGTCACCCTTGCACAGGGCCCTGCCAGTCTTCTCTATGTCACTCAAATTTCAGGACATGTACTGCTGAACCAAGCTTGAGAATTTGTTTTTGTTTTTGTTTTTGTTTTTTTTGAGAATTTGTATTTTTAACAAGCTTCAAGGTCATTCTGAGGCACATTCCAGATTCAGAATCTCTGTTCTAAGGTTTTACTCCTGCATTTGGGCCTTTGAAAGAATAAAGTCATAGACACACACACACACACACATAATTTACATATATAAAATAATATTAAGATAAAATCATAAGATGTCATCTACTTTTTGTCATACTAAATACTCCACTTACACTACCCCCTGTGTACTGATTCATCAGAATGCTATTTGTCTCTAAAATACTTTAAAAAAATTAGCTAGCTAGGGATGCCTGGGTGTCCAGTCAGTTAAGCATCTGCCTTTGGCTCAGGTCATGATCCCAGGACCTTGGGATTGAGCCCCATGTCAGGCCCTCTGCTCAGTGGGGAGCCTGCTGCTCCCCCTGCTTGTGTGTGCACGCGCTTGCTCCCACTCTCGCTCGCTCTCTCATTAAAATAAATAAATAAATAAATAAATGTGGGGGGAAAGTTAGCTAGCTAGCTAGTTTATTTCAAAACTCAGTGATACATTTCCCTCCTAAGAGCTGCCTTATCTTCTAAGCCAAAGAAAAACTGTGTTAACAACAGCACTGCATAGTCCTGGCCAGTGAGCATTGGTACCCCTTACTAAATGTATGTTCTACTGTGTTTTCTTGAGTTAAATATGCTTGCAATGTGTGGCCTCTTTCCATGCAACTTTCTGGTGAGTTCTGGTTCATAATTTTCATCCAGAGTGCTGTCGAAAGATGACAGCCCAGGTTAATCCCATCAAGATACACAAAAGAGTACCATGTTGGATGCTAAATTTTTTCAAGGAGCTCAAGGTGACTTTAGGGAAATGGTTGTAATACAGAAAGAAGATCAGCAAGGATTCTGGGTGATGGAAATCTTTAGACATTATAAAAGGTATCATAAATATCTCTTCTATCAGGGAGGATGAACTAACAATTATGACTACTGATGGGAGGACACTATGGCCTGTGACCTCGGGAGACTGAAAGAGAAGATAAAAGCCACTTAAGAGGAACCCCTGGACTCAGGGACTTGACCAAAACAGCCTGTTCACTTAAACTCCCCTGGAGCACATACCCCTGAAAAGTGAAGGGGGGCATGCCTACGTTGATGCTGGGCTTTGCAGCCTCCAATACGCCAGTGTTTCACTGTAGCCAGGGAAAATAGTCACAATGTGCTAGAATAGTGGCTTCAAACCTCAAAGAATCACCAGGAGGGCTTACTGAGACAGGGTCCTGTGCCCCACTGCTAGGGATTCTGTTTCAGCAAGCCTAAGGGAGGGCCTGAGAACCTGCATTTCTAACAGACTTTTATGTGTTGCTTTACCGTGCTGGTTCTCAGATCACATGCTTAAACTGGCCCTGATCACTATCCGTAATAATGGAAGACATTCCTCTGCATTAAGCTAATATGTATATGAAGCATCAAACCTGAATACTGTGTCCATTACGTGCATCATGGCTTAGGAAACTTAACTAAGTAGGAAGTCCGTTGGCATGGCACTGTGCTACCTGAAACATAATTATGTCTTGTGATTTCCCAATACTCTTTCTTTGACCATTAATCACATCCACTAATCTTTTGTTGTTATTGCCATTGTTGCCTTGCCTACAATAACATGGGGGGTGGAATCCAAATGTTAATAAGTGTTAATTATGGAGTTTTAAAAATCAAATCAAAACAGCAAAAATCACGAAAAAATAATTCACGAAAGCTGACAAGCCTTCACCCTTAATCATCATCTCAAGGTTAAATAATGAGCAGAATTCTTTCAGTTGAAATACTTATGTTGCATCTTGATGTTTGACTATCATATAAATATAACTGTGCTATTAGCCTCTATTTTTCATTGCAGATGAAATTGATGCATCTTTGTGTGGAGTCTGACATAGTAAAATTGTTACTCTCTAGGTAGGATATTCATAAAAATGTAATTATCGTAATCAGAACGTTCGTCTTTAAGCTCATGAGAGGGGATTGCCAGATTTGTGATTGGCAGTTTTCAATCACCTCACGTATAATAAATAAAGAAATTTCTTAAAGCAGCCTTGGGAATCGCTAATGTCTTACAGAAGGAGACTATTCTGATCAAATAACAAAGGGTACTGGGAGACAGTGATGGGAACTCAAGTTGGCCTCCTCTGCCTGGCTTTGGGCAGGACTGGATGGAACTTTGAACAGATTTCATTTGAAATCTGTTATTTTAAATCTGTGTAATTTACCTGGGGGGCAGGTCTGTCTGTTCCTTTCCTCCACCTAGTGTTTCCAGCTGGCTGCTGCCATTTCACTAGCCATGGTTTGTTCCCGGGTCAGGGCAAGCAGAGGGAAGAGAAGCAAGCAGGGGAAGAGGGAGAAAAGTTCTTCCTTGACTGATCATGTCTTAGGGTATGAGCTAGACTGTGAAACTGAAAGCTGCCTCCTTCTGGTGAGGAGTGCTCTCTCACGGCCTCAGAGACCCATCATGTCCTGTGCTGGAGACCTCTCTCCTGAAGAAGTTCCTTCTTCAGCTGAAGCTCCTTCAGCTTCCTTTCCCAACTCCTGCTGCTCCCTGCAGAAGCCTAAGAGCTCCTCTAGGTGGCCCTATTGGACAGGAGCTAAGTTTCTTTCCCCTTTCCTCGCCTCTTCTCTCTCCCTCTCCCTCCTCCCTTACCCCTTCCCTCCTCTTCTCCTCCCTTCCCAGTGCCTCCTCCTCTCCTCTCCCTACCCTCTTTTCTCCCTCCTTCTCCCTGCCCATCCCCCAGTGCTGGCCCACTCAGTCACAAGTCCGCTCCAAGCAGCAGATGTGTGTAAAGCTCTCTGAATTAAGAATTTTCAGTGAGAAGGCAACTTTGGGGTGAGAGAGGCTTTTAGACTACCCTTCAGAAAAACCCTCTTCACCTATCTTCCAACCCAATCCTTAACCCCCTGATATTTTGTTATGGGCAACAACTGTTCCCCATGCTTGGGAAGAGTCCTGCACCCTGAGGCCACTTACTAACACTATTCACTCCTTGGGAAAGCTTAGCCTGGCCACCCACCCACCCCCCACCTTCCTCTAGCACTGGTCCTCCCATCAGCTGTGTATCTTTTCTGCTCAGAACTTCAGCCTGGGGTTCGGGGACCAGCTGCCCTTGGTGCCACACTAAGCCCTAACCTCCAGCTCTGTGTCTTCTAGTAACAAAGGGCAGATTCAGGCCCCTAGCTGCTACCTTTCATTTTGTGTCCCAGTTTGTTCAGAACCTGGGTGGGGAAGATGGATGCTGTGTATTGAGCCCCTCTTTCTACCTAGAATGTAGGCAAAGGATTTGAGTCATGTAATCACTTTTTGGATAATCCCTTTGAAGATTTCTATCCCTTTATGGCTCCTTTCTTTTGCTTGTCATATATTTTATCTTGATGGCTCAGTGAGAACTTCTTATTTAACACCTTGAAATGTGTCATATGGGAAATAACTAGCTAAAAGCTCTTAGAGTTTTCTTGAGGAATAATTTATTTTACAACTATTTGGGGACATACATATAGCCCAGAAATGAAAATCTTTTAGATAAAACTTTAAAATACTTCAGAAAGGGGGAGCCTGGGAGGCTCAGTTGGTGTCTGACATCGATGTCTGACTGTTGATTTCAGCTCAGGTGATGATCTCAGGGTCATGAGATGGAGCCGCATGTCGGGCTCCATGTTGTGTGGAGCCTGCTTAAGCTTCTCTCTCTCCCTTTCCCTCTGCCCTGCCCCACTGCTCACTCATACACATGCATGCTCTCTCTCTCTTAAAAAAAAATAATAATTTTTTTAAATTAAAATAAATACTTCAGAAAGAAAAGTGGCTTTCAGGGAGACTCAAATTTTTTCTTGACTTTGCCAAAGACTAGCCATATGACCTTGGGAAATTTGTTCCATCTCTCTAAACATAATTTTTTCACTGATAAAATAGAGTCTGGCCTAAAAGTCTCTCAGGTCCTTTTCTAACTCTTCCCATGAATCTAACTCTTCCCTCACAGTCTGTGAGGCCTTTAAAGGAAGTGGGAGACCCTTTCTGTTGCTAAGTAAGCAACACTGCTGATATGGCACAGAGGTTCACACACAGGCTCCCATGGTTTTCATGATTGTGCCCCTCCTCCACTCACTCAGGCACAAACATAAAGGGCAGATATCTTTCAACCAAGAGATAGTTGGGTGCATAAAATTTAATCCTTGACCCAAGAAACTTCTCAATATGAAGGAGTAGTAGACTGTTCACAAATATTGTTAAACAATATATGATGCTTTATTTACCTAAGAACCATTTATTGAGCACCTACCATCGTATGCGTGTAACGCTGTGGGACGGTGCTTGGGGTGCATGGGTGCAGTTTCCTTCCAGAACGCCTCCTTGACGTGTGCGGGATGTACCTACGCAGAACCCATGATCAGGATGGGTTGAAAGTATAGCTATGGGGCTATATGTCCCCATATGGCGCTATGTCCACAGCCCCAAATCTGCCCTCAAACCCTAGGTCCTGTGCTTCCAAAGACAAAAACAAAAGATGTTTCTCTTGGGAAAATGGCGGTGCTGCTGCTCTTCTCTTCCATCTCTGGCTTTTTGAAGGCATGATAATCATTCAGGATTCACTCTGTTTACAGTTTGACTACTTCATAGAAAAATGTGTCTATAAAACACCTGCTAGTTGTAAAAAGGCTTGGGTAAGGCCCAGGGAGCCAGATAAATAAATGTTATTTATTCAGCTGTCCAAGCCATCACCAATCTCCTTACACCCAAGGATTGTCTGTCTTCTCCTAAATTTTATTTCTAATATTCTTGCTACAAAGTCAGGTTAAAAAAAAAAAAAAATCAGGAAAATCAAAGCCCTACCTCCCTGAAAAAGTATCAAGTACAGACATTCTTTGTGGCACTTCAGGCATGCTTTGACACCCCGAACTAGAAAAGATGGTTGCAAATGCTTTTATCTGGTGTAGCAGACACAGTAGATCCAAGTAAACGTTATTTGTTGATGCAGTTCAGCAAATGTTTCCTAAGCACTTCATGCATTAAGTACATAGAAGACACTAGAGATTCTAGCATGTTCTCCAAGCCACATTGTCAGTGAGTCCATCACCTGGTCTCCACCTGCAGACAGCACCCCAGTGGGCTCTGAAGTTGCTCTTTGCTGTTAATCTTTGAGACTGAACTCTAACCCTGACTTCCTCCTTTCAGTGGTTTTCCAAGCTATGTTTACCTGTTCAAATGCATCATTTATGATGCATTTTTAAAGGCTTTGATCTTTATTCCAGTAATAAACATTTAACTCACTCAAAATTAGTAATCAGGCAGCTTTCCACAGAGAGGTAGGATCCTACTTGACTCATTTTAGTCTAATTTTAGTATGGACTGAGTTGGAATCCCTTCTCGGCAGGATCCCTAAAAAGAGGATATTTCCACTGAAGACACATGTGGGAATTTTGCTTATTGACAAAGGAGAAGGGACACCACCTAAAGAGGTATCCAAAACAATAAGACATGTGGGGAAAAGTTCCAAGTGGACAGAGAAATTAGAAGGGGTTGTGCCATACTGAAAGCGATGATATTTTTCTAATCAAACGCCAGGGCGGATAACCTGACAGGTGGTCTGAAAACAGAACAGATTACTTGAAATCTGGGATGTCTGATCACCATCTTCACAGTAAGTGAAGCCAGCAGCTGTTCAGAGTGAAAGTCATTAACAATGTGTCTCTGTACGTTGAGGGATCCAGAGGAGTGGATGGGAAGCCGACTGATGTCATCCATTTATAAGCCAGAGCTTCCTCACACAAAACAAAGAGCGTTTTGTTTCGAGAGGGTTTCCTGGAACCCTTGCTGTCAGCACCTCATCTGCAAGGACAAAGGTGTAATCTACTTAACCAAAAAAAAAAAAAACAACAACAAAAAAAAAAACAATGAAGCTTTGCTTCCAAACAACACAGTCTGGGAATGCAAAATACAAGAAGTAGGGGCAAACACAGGACAGACTGTCAGCTGCCCTTTACTTGTTCAGTTCTATGACTGCTTCCTCAACAGAATTCAAACCTCATACTATTGTTTTTAATTAAATCCTCATCACTCTGCCTTCTCATCTGGTGTATTCAATTTGAAACTTGGGAATTGCTTTGTTGCAAAGGAGGAGATTCAGAAATTCCAATTCTCCTACTTATTCAGAAAGTCATGTTCAGGGTAATGTAATAGGAGGAAAGCTTCCCTTTGTTGCCAACACTCAAAATCAACTCTTAGTCACGTATTTGGAGAATAATCCTTGGAAAATAGTCTAACTCCAATTCCTATCACCAATAGAGAAGTTTCCAGGCTTCCATCTGTACTTTTAAGTTGTTGTGTGCTTTTTCAACTTAATCTTAGCAAAAGCTGATTTTCCTTAAAACATGACATCATGAGTTTATTTTAACCATTCAATGTTTCGAGCTATCTGTATCATCATTTTAGTTCTAGGTTTATAGTTCTTTCTTCTTTCTCTCTACAATAGGACTTTAAGTGGAAAACAGAAACATAGAAGATTCATTTGAATGTAACTGGTGTATCAGTTGTTTATGGCTGCAAATGATCAACTAAAAATGGGTTAAATTTACAACCTCACAAGATAAGTTTGAGAGGTGTGGCATTTGCTATTGGTTGGCTAGTTCAGTGGCTCAATGATTCATGGAGGACCTGGACTCTTCTCACATTTCCATCCTACCATCCTAGGTGCATTGGTGTCAATCCTCAAATTTGGCTAACACTCAGCGTATAGGAAGTACAGGAAACAGAGGAACTCATTAAATACCACCACATGGGAGCAGTCAGTAAAATCCAGAAGTGATCAAAGGAAATTTAAACCTGACTGGATATTTGATGATATTAAGGAATTTTTGTCAATATTTCTAGGAGTGATAAAGGTATTGTAGTTACATTTTTTAAAAGAGTCCGTATCTTTTAGAGACACATGCTGACGGACTTACAGCAGAAATTATATGATATCTGAGATTTACCTCAAATGCCTCAAAATAATCCAGGTGTGAGTAGGGAGTGAGGTGGGGGAGTGATAGGCTATGAGTAATAATAACTGGGAAGCTGGGGGATCTATAAATATGGGCTCATTTACAATTCTGTATTCTGACTTTTAATAGTATTTTTTTTAAAGATTTATTTATTTATTTGAGAGAGACAGAGAGTACAAGCAGGGGAAGAGGCAGAAGGAGATGGAGAAGCAGATTCCCTGCTGAGCTGGGAGCTCAAGGTGAGGCTTGATCCCAGGACCTGAAGATCAAGACCTCAGCCAAAGGCAGATGCTTAACCATCTGAGTCACTCAGGTGCCCCCTAGCAATTTTTATGTATTTCATTTTAAAAAAATAAAAGAAATGAGAAAAGAGTAAAAAGAAGGAAAAAGGAGTGGTCAGGTAAACAATTCTCCTAACTTAGTCAACCATTTGGACCACTGAACCTCTACTGGGCTTTCACAGTCGAGGGCAGGAACTGACTGATGGTGACATGCACCTAGGTCTACTGGGAATGGACCATCTGCCTCTTCAGAGTGGCCTTGCCAAGGATGTCTCAGAGCATGCTCACACCGGCAATCTGGAATTAAGTACTCCCACTATCTGCATTATTATTTTCAGAAAGTGGAGAAAAGCCTTCCTGACTATTCTAAACTAAGTACTCCCCCCAAAAGCAATGCCTTCCCATTGAAATAGTGTTATCAGGTCATAGAGTGTTCATTCTAGCCCATGTGGTCCTAAACAAAATATTTTTAGACAAAAATAAAATTCTAGTGATGTGTCGTTGACATTAAAGTTGGTGTCTGAAGCCTTACAGTCATATACTCATGTTCAGTAAAGACTCTGTTCATTTTGAGAAGGTATCAGTCTAATGCCCTTAGAACCAAGAAACCTACTTTTTAAGCTTCATTTGCTTGCTGTAAATGACAGCAAAACCAAATATCAAATCTCTTAACAGGTATAAGCCAGTTTTGCTCCAACAGGACTTTGTTATCTCAACCCTCCAAAAAAAAAAAAAAAAGCAAAACACACCCCCACACACGTACATACATACTAAACAGCACAGGCCAGTATTCAAACTTCCTTAAAAAAAAAAAAAGAGTGTTGAAGACTTGTCCAAACTCCAGACTGCCTGTAAAAGATCCATAAGCATGGCTCCCTATAAGGCATCTAAACAATATAAGACAAAACTGTAGTCTGATACATTTAGCTATTTTCCTGGCTATATCTAAGCAGCTCCTAGACTTCTCCTTGAATCATATTAAAACCAGCTCCAAACAAAACAGAAACAAAACATGCAAAAGAAAAAAAAATTAGTTTGGCTCTCAATTCAACCAGGATGAAATAATGACCCGAGGTGGAGAAAAGTTGGGATGTGACTTGCCCAGCAAGACCCATATGGTGCTGAAGGAAATACGGTTTCTTTTCGGTATCTTTCTGCCTCCACGATCTTCTTGCTTTCTGGCTCTGTCCCTCTTCACTCTCTACCTAGGTTGTACTATGCTCATGTCCCTCTGGCTTCCCTGAACATTTCTCCATTCTGCCCTCTCTCTAAATTTTCAGTGCTCCCAAATTCAATTATAAATTCCCAAATCAAGCTTTTGATTAAACAACAGGTAATAAAACATAACTAGAAAGGTAGATTGTTCCATTCGCCTCCCCAAGCCATCTTCCATCAAAATTTGAATTCCCATACTCTCCATGTGCTGATCTAATCTAGCATCTAGGAAAGACATCCTCAGTTACCAGTTCACAGTCCAAGGGGTCTATCATCCTCATATTCTGTCTCATCAGAAGGCTCAGAGGGTACATCTTAAAGAGGAAGGTATTAAAATGCCTTCAATAGCAGAAACTAGGGAGGTGATACAGGAAAGAGAAAAGGTTTCAGGCATGCCTGATCATCCTAATTTACTTGAATGTAATAAAAACTCCCAATTAAAGGTGTAGCCTAGTAAAAGTGTTTTGGAATGAGGGTGATACCAGTTACTCAAACAAGGTACTGGTAGGTTTTGTTCTTCTTCCTTGATGAAAATTTTGTCATGGCAAAAAAAAAAAAAAAATTCAAGCTTTACAATGTATATGACAAAGTCTATTTAATCTAGACAGTTCCACAAAAGTTTTTTTTCCTTCTGGATAGGCAAGGTGACCATGAATTTCCCTGTCCTCTTTTTACGCCCCGAGATAATATGGAGATATTTTAAACTATTGGACTTTCAGACAGAAATATATCTTAGAACGGTAACCTTCAAATCTAACTGATCATCAGGGGACTTTATATTTTTTTTTAATATTTTATTTATTTATTTGACAGACAGAGATCACAAGTAGGTATATCTTTTTTTATTTGTTTTGTTGTTGTTGTTGTTGGGGGGGGGACTTTTCTTTAATAAACGTTTTCATCTCCCCTGCCCTACTGAATCAGATCTTCGGCCAGGGTGGGAGAAGGTAAGGGACCGGGGTAGGAATGTTTTCATCCTGTGCATATAATTCTAACGATCAGTCAGGTTCAGACACTACCACTGAGAGCACCAAGGTACCATTCAGTACCTTCTAAGTCATACCACTTATCTCCTCGGAACCATGGAGGAGGGGAGGAAGCCTCTGTGAGCCCTACCCTGCTTCCCACCTACCTGGCAAAGTGCATCACTTCCCTAATCTCAGAGCCCTTAATCTGGGTCACCTAACTTAAGATATTCATACTTCCGTATAAGCAATTCCTCCTACAGACAAAAAGAAAACACACTTATGAACACCCTATGTATCAAGCTCTCAGATAGCTACTTCCATTTACCAATGACAATGCCCTTTAAGGCTGACATCAGCACCATCTTGTCATTGAAGAAATGGGCTGACACTACGTGTAATTTTGCCAGGTTCTCGGTGATTAGTCACAGAGGGCGGATTAGGAATCCCATGCTGTTGGGACAGGATGGATTATGGGCATAGTCACTTGTGCCCTGTTCTTGTTTCTGGAGAGGCTTATTTGATAGAAAGAAAAGTGATATTCCCCTTCTTGCCCTCTTTGGAAGGAAACGTAACCTTTTTGTTCTGAGACTCAGAATGGTCTTGTGCTCAGGTGTCAGAGCTTTAAGAATGTCTGTTTCAAAAGCTATCCTAGAAAAGGTCACGACCAAGACTTTGAGAGTTCTTGGTTCTTCAAGAAAAGAAACTGAAATTATCCTCAAAAGGGAGAAGATGGAAGGCAGTGTTTCCCAGGGAAGACAGGCCCCCACGCTGAGAAGATGGCTTCTCCAGAGGCAGAAGGGAGGTGTGGACATTTATCGCACCCAAGTGAATAGAGCAATCCAAAGTGTGCCAGGGCACCACAGCAAAGAATGTGCCACCCTCCACCAAACTAAGGTTTTAAAACCCATTTTAAAACCTGGCTCATGGGGAACCCCAGAAAGAGCAAAGGAAGTAACATTCACGTTCCACACCAGGAAAGTTTACCCCGGGGGTCCGGGGAGTCCCGAGAATCTTCACAAGGCATTGAGCCCATGGCAGCTCTACCATCCAGAAGCGCAGGCGTCTCCTCTTCTTCCTCATACCCCACGGCTGGTACTGAGATGCGCAGAACGCTGTACTCCTGGAGGGTCATGTTGGAGATCGTAGCTCTCTATCCACAGACTGTGGTCATGTGCTCAGATTCACGGCCTACTATGCAACTGGCTCTTTATCAAAATAAAAACCAAACAGAATGAGTAAAAGAAACCAGACAGGAGAGGGCCCAAACGGTTATTGTCCATTTACACAAAGTTCAAAAACAGATTAAACTCACCCATAATGATAGTAGTTAGTACAACAATTACCTTTGGCCAGATATTGACTGCAGGTGGGCACAAGGGAACCTTCCAGAGGGCTAGAAACCTTCTGTATCCTGCTCTGTATGGTGATTATACAGGTGAGTACATATGTGAAAATTCATTGAGCTGTACACCTAAGATATGTCTACTTTACTGTTATGTAAATATTACCTCCGCAAAATAAATAAATAATACAAGCAAAGAAGCCACCAGACACAGACACTAAACAATAACCTACAAAATTCTGCTAGCTCCAGCTTGCCTATTACTGGTCACTTAGTGTCCTCTTACTGACTCAAAATTAATCTGGCTCCCTATGCTATAAATGCACACAGAATTTAAAGAGCCAAAGAAGAGCATTCAGCCCAACAGTGCTCTCCTAGGAGGAAGCCGCTGCACTGTGTAGAGATGCTGAGTTGACAGAGCCAGACTGCCCAGGTTCAAATCCCAGCTCTGCCACTTACTTAAATTCGCTATTCCTCAGTTTCCTGATCTGTATAATGGGCTTCAAAATGAAAATTAAACAAGAGTAAGCCATATAAAAGCACTCAGTAAATACGCCATATTATTATATGCAAAGCCTACAGTAAGCACTTTACCAACATTATTTTCCTTGAATCCTTGCAGGAACCCTATCTGATAGATGGTATTGTGCCCCATTTTACAAGTGTAGACACTGAAGCTCACAGAAGCTAAACTTGCCTAGGTTACACAGTTGGCAATGAGCAAATCGGGTTTTGAATCTGGATCTGTCTTTTCTTTTTCTATTAAGAATTTTCCCTATGGCCCCCCTGGGTCCTCCCAACCCCTGTGCTCCATCTGCTCCCTCCTGGATTTCCCTAGAGCTAACCCATCATGAATCTCCCTTTCTACCAGTACTTGCTGCTGAGACTAGACTATATAGCCCACTCTTTGGGGGAACTTTCTAGTCTTTTGGACTCTGTCTGAGCCCCAAGGACAGAATAATCAACCTACATAACAGGCAATGATTGGATCAAGATGGTGAACTGAGCTCATAAGACCATGTTCCCTTCCTCTCCAATTTTCTTACAATGAAAGAGAAAAGTGTTTTTAAAGAAGAAATCCACACAGCTCTAGTCAACGAGGATACTATTATCAGAAAATATTTGAAATATCTGGAAGATAGAAGTTAGATGAAATCAACATTGCCAAGCATGAAGCAAAATCACATCCCCAAACTGGCTGCAGATTACAAACCAAATAAATTATTAAAATGGGAATGAGAAGACAAGAGCAAATCCAGAAAGATTCCACACTCAGAGGGACATTTACAATAGTAGAGGAAAACGCTCTGTATCAACCATGAGGATAATTTACTAGAGAACTGTATCCAGAACAAGGGGCCCATTGCCTTCTTATGTCCCAAAACTGTGGCAGAAGGAAAACATCAGTAGTGTTTGGAAAACATCAGTAGTAGGAGACGGAACGGCAGGAGGAAGTGTTGGGCGGTGACAAGGTAGCTCTGCAAGGAAGGAAATGTGCCCAGCCAGCCACCAGAGTAAAACCTTCCTTACTAGAGCATCATGGCAGGGAAATAGCACAAATGTGTGGTGTACTGGTTTTCCATTGCTTCATAACAAATTTCCACAAACTTAGTGGTTCAAAACAACACAAATTCATTATTTTTACAATTCTGTACAACAGAAGTCCCAGGCTAAAATCAAGGTGTTAGCGTTCCTTTTGGGAGACGAGGGGAGAATTTATTTTTTGCACTTTCCAGCACATTCCTTAACTCATGCCCCCTTCTCTACCCTCAAAGACAGCAGTGCCGCATCTCTCTGACTCTTCTTCCATAGTCACAGGCCCTCTGATCACCTGTTCGACAGCTTCTCTACTTTATTAAGGAATCACATATTTGGACCCACCTCCATAATCCAAGATAATTTTCTTCTATCAAATTATCTAACTTAATCACATCTGCAAAATTGTTTTTGCCATGTAAGTGAACACGTTCACAGGTTTCAGGGATTAGGCCATGGGCATCTTTGGGGCCATTTTTCTGCCAACCACATGTGGTTACTGGACACCTGGCAGATGACCCTGCTTTGTGGCTTGGCAATGGGAGTACTAGTTGTTCCACCAGGAATGTGATTCCAGTAGGATACCAACAAAGGCTGGCAGCTATGACCTAACCAGACTGTTCTAGCAGAGTATCCTTGGCTGTGGCTCCTCTGGTTCCTAGTTCTTCATTTTTCCAAGCCTGATGTTCAACCCTCAGATCAATTCTGCAAGCTACTCAAGAGCCAGACAATAAGTGATCTTGCTGCATAAATTATCCAGAGCTAGTTTCTGTTACTTATAATCAAGAATTCTGACTGATAACAGACTCTTAAATACAGAGTACAAACTGGTGGTTGCCAGGGGGAGGTCAGTGGGGGATGGGTGAAATAGATGAAGGGGATTAAGAGGTACAAACTTCCAATTATGAAATAAATAAGTAATGAAGATGAAAAGCACAGCATAGGAAATATAGTCAGTAATACTGTAATAACGTTGCATGATGACTATACTTACTGTGTGGGGTATGCATTGAGTAAAGTATGGGATTGTTGAATCACTATGTTGTATACCTGAAATTAATATAATATTGTATGTTAAATATACTTCAATTAAAAAAAAGATAAGCTAAAGCAATATGTTCCTTTCTGAAGCTAGAATTTGCTTTATAATAATACATTTCTAGAGATCTACACGAAATTTGGAAGGAACAAATTCAAAGTAGTTATTAAAAAACTTTCTGGGGATGCCTGAGTGGCTCCATTGGTTGAGCATCTGACTCTTGGTTGTGGCTCAGGTCATGATCTCTGGGTCATGAGATGGGCCTCTGTGTCCGGCTCTGAGCTGGGCGTGGAGCCTACTTAAGATTCTCTCTCTCTCTTCCTCTGCCCCTTCTCACCCTGCTCGCTCTCTCAAAAAAAACAAACAAAAAGCAACTTTTTGAATGTTTCCTATAAATATAACACAAATATTATTTATTCATAACACTATATAATGACTTCTAGATTTGTAGATTTAGTTTTTAAGGCTTTTATTTATTTGAGAGAGAGAGAGGAGCACAAGTGGAGGGAGGGGGAAAGGGAGAGGGACAAGTAGACTCCCTGCTGAGTGCAGAGCCTGACGTGGGCTCCATCCCAGGACCCTGAGGTCATGACCTGAGTGGAAGTTAGACACTAAACCAACTGAGCCACCCAGGTGCCCCTAGATTTGTAAACTTAAAGTGATATAATTCAATAAAGGTATTCGTGTTAAAATCATTAAACACAGAGAATAAACTGGTGGTGGCCAGAGGGAAGGTGGGTAGGGAAATGGGTGAAATAGATAAAGGGACTTAAGAGGTACAAAATTCCAGTTATGATATAAACAAATCACAGAAATAAAAAGTACAGCATAGGGAATATAGCCAACAATACTGTAATAATGTTGTATGGTAATGGTTGGTGACTACACTTATCGTGATGAGCACTGAAGCGAATATAATACTGAAGCGAATACAATACTGTATGTCAATTATACTTTAATAATAAAAATAAAGTAAAATAAAAATTTGTAACCAAAAAAAAAAAAAAAGAAAAAAGAAAAAAGAATTCTTACTGATAAAAAATATTCTACCTGTCTGTTCTACACCCATTTATCTTTAAGCAAATACTTCCTGGGGACAGTCCCTACATACCTATGTAGAATTTATATCAGATCTTGCATTCAGAGGAAAGGCCTGTCAGCACACTCACACAAAAGCAGATAAAATCTAAGCCTCTTATGAATAATAATTGACCTAGTTCTTCATTTGTAAAAAAAAAGGATAACACAGAATCACCACACATGAAGGAAAACCAACATCATGCGAGTCAAATAGATGAAAAAAACAAAACTAAACTAAAAAAACAAACAGACCTGACTGGAAAGAAAACAAGATCAGAAAAAAATTCCACCTTAAGAAAAAGAAGGTGGTGGTTCATTTGTTATATTCAGGAATATGTGGGAATATTTTGCCTACATACTGAAAGAGCATCCAGAGAGTTAAGAGTTACTGGAAAGTAAGATTCCAGTATTAAACTGCATTCACCACTGAATCTCAGCACTTAAAATAATACCTGGACAGCAGGAATTCAACTCCCTAAAATCCTTATAGAATGATCAATGGAACCTGTACACAACATTTACCACAGTAACCATCTGCAAGTGGACAAGTCCACAGCATCTAGTACATTCCCAATGTTGGGCAACCACCTTAACTGTCGAGCGCCAGAACTTTTTTGCCACCCCAGATGGAAACCTCCATTAACCAGTCATTCCCTGTTTCCCTTTCCCCAACCTGGCAAATACTAACCTACCTTCTGACCCTATAGATATGCTTATTCTGGCTATCTCATTTAAATGGAATCCTTTTGAGTCTGGCTTCTTTCACTTAGCATGTTTTCAAAGTTCAGTCATGTTGTAGCCTGTATCAGTATGTCATTCCTTTTCATAGCTCAATACTATTTCATTGAATGGGGATGCTACATTTTGTTTATCTGTTTGTCTATTGGTGCACACTGGGTTGTGACACTTACACACACTATTTTCTTCCACTGCCCTCATCGTCTCCCTCCCCAGCCATCTCTATCTCAGCTGGTACCACACCACTTACCCAGTTGTTTAGGCCCCAAACCTAGGAATCCCCCTTGCTCTTCTCCTTCCCTTGGCCGCACCCCTGTAACATCCAAGCCATCAGCAAGTTCTGGTCTAGCATCCACATGAACCCCGATTTTGGTCACATTCACCACTTCTCCAGCTACCACCTAACCCAAGCTACTGTCCCTCTGATCACAACTAAATGTCTTTTTGCTTCCTTTACCTCCCCCAGTTACTTCCCACATCAGTGCTGAAGACCCTTTATGGCTTCCCATCACAATGTAACGAAATCTGAATGTCTTACTATAAGCAACAAGGCCAGCATGATCTAATCCCTACCTACCTCTCTAAGTATCAATACTACATTCTCCAGCCATGCTGGCCTATCTCTGAGTCTCTCCCACACCAACCACTTTCCTGACCTTCACACTCCCTGAGCTTCTATCTAGGACATACCTTCCTCTCAGATTTTGCTTGGCTTCCTCCTTCTCCTCATGAAAGTCACCTCTGCGGAGAGGCTTCCTCCTTCTCTCCCATGTGAACTAGAGCCCTCATCCTTAGTCTCTCTCTGATCCCTTATCTTCCTGGGTTTTTCCTTCATGCAACTTAGAACCCTATAAAATATTATTTTTCTGTTTATTGTCTGTCTCCCTCCCCCCAAGAATGTAAGCTCCAAGAAAGTAGGTATTTTGCCTTCAGCCAAATCCCAAGGGCCTAGAGCAGTACCTAAAATATATGAGGCATTCAGTAAATACTTGTTGCTTGAATAATGAATGCATTGCATTATATACACACATAGAAAGAGGACTCTGTGCTCAATAAACAGAATATCCATTCTTTTCAAACATCCTTGAACATTTACATGCATAGGCCATGAAGTGCTCTCCAACCATGTTAGTGAGAGCAGAAATTAGTGTAAGTTTTCTGGTGCATAATTTGATAATGTCTATCCAATTTAAAAATGCAAGCATCCTCTGAACCCGTACCATATATTGGCAACACTGTGATAAATCAAGTGATCCTCTATTTCTGGACTCTATTCGGTTCCATTTATCCATTGTCTATTTGATCACTTTCAAGGATGATATGGATGTTCACATGGATCTGAGGAAAGTTTCCTTTCCACAATATTGGTTTTTTCTATTGTTCTATGTCTTAGAACTGATTACTCTAAATAGCAATGGATATAGTTAAGTTTTAATACTTGGTAATATAGAAAATACTTTTGGTTGGGGCAGGAAGATTTTCACCATCTTTGGAAGAATATTCTGGGACATGGTCCTCCTGGACCTTGATGTGTGTCTGGAGGGGGGAAGTAGGATATTTTTAATCAAAGGAACAGCCACTTTGCCTTTTTATACAGCTATCAAATATTCTTCTCCCCTCACAAAGTTCCTGAAGCTCATTGAAATGATACATGTTCGTGTTGCAAATTACTGAAAAGGTCACATATTTTGAATAGCCCTCAAGTATTAGAAATGAAATATCGTATAAAACCAACTACTATTGGTTTGAGAAATTGTCACTTTGGTCCATGGTGCTGAAGCAACTGGATATCCAATGTGGAAATGTAAATGAAACCAAACTTTATTATATGGAGCGTTCTAGCACAGTAGAATTTTCTTTTTACACTATGCAAACAGGAAGAGCAGAGAGTCAAGGATCTTCTTCTGATTTGATAAAATAATTATGACAACATTTATACCACTTGGGAACATAAGCATTGACTAGAATATTAGCACCAGGGCAACAAATAAGACCATCTTAACAAGTCTTAACAAGTAAGACAGAATTACAAGTGTCATTAAAAGTTATGTTCACATTACATGGCAACAATTTCTAAAATGTCTAGCATCTACAAGACTCCTTTGTTCAAATGATAATTCCAACAATAGATTTGTATTAGAGAGGACAGTATGGGCTCTAGCAATTGTGAATATTTGTGCAAGATTCAATTACATAGGAAATAAGACTGATGTCCTTGTGAGAGTTCACATTTAACACCGTTTCTCACTGGATCCTTTGGCCAAGTTTTAACACGAGGAAGGTCATCTCTCCCTTTGCTGCAGCAGAAAACATCTTTTCATCTCTTGTTAGAGTTTTTAAAAAATTTGTGAAGTTCTGTATTTCCAGAGCCAGGCTCTGAAATTTCATGAGTTAGCATTAAAAGCAAAACGCAGACCTGTGTGATTTAGTTTCACTATGGAAAAATGGGTTGTTAGATTTGACTTGATACCAGTTATTTATCCTATTTATCTTCCACATCACAAAAGAACAAGCGTCAAATTGATATCAGACTTCTCTTCAGCAACCCAGGTACTAAAACACAACTTTTATTTTTTTATTTTTTAAAGATTTTATTTATTTATTTGGCAGACAGAGATCACAAGTAGGCAGAGAAGCAGGCAGAGAGAGAGGAGAAAGCAGGCTCCCGGCTGAACAAGGAGCTCACGTGACGTGGGGCTCAATCCCAGGACCCTGGGATCATGACCTGAGCCGAAGGCAGAGGCTTAACCCACTGAGCCACCCAGGCGCCCCCACAACTTTTATTTTTAACATGGTTATAAACCAGAATATTGTACCTAGCCAAACAGAATTACGTGTGAAGATGGAAAAAAGACATTTTCAGACATTTGGAACATTTCCCTGTTATGTGCTCATTTTTGGAAAACTGCTTGAAAATATTCTGCAGCAAAACAAGGAGAAAAGAAAGGGGAAGATCAGTGACCCAGGAAACAGAGAAATAAAACAAAAGAGCAAGAAAGGGAAGTTCCAATGCAACTTGCTAGGGAGCAAGATGAAAGCAGTCATTGGGATGCCTGGGTGGCTTAGTGGGTTAAACGTCTGCCTTGGGCTCGGGTCATGATCCCAGGGTCCTGGGATTGAATCCCACATCATGTGAGCTCCTTGTTCAGCAAGGAGTCTGCTTCTCCCTCAGCCTGCTGCCCTCTGCTTGTGCGCTCACTCATGCTCTCTCTCTTTCTGGCAAATAAATAAATAAAATCTTAAAAAAAAAAAAAAATGAAAGCACAATCAGGAGATATTGGAGGAGAATGTGATGCCCATGCCCATGAGAAAGGCCATCAGGGAAAAAATGGTGTGTGGAGGATAGGAATGATCATAAGTAATAGGGTAACTAATATCATAAAGGCAAATGATACAAGAGACTAAAAAAAAAAGGGTGGGGGGGGGCAAGTAGAAATACCAGAGAAAAAAGCCATACAATTCAAAAAAGGAAATGAAAGTACAGCCTGACCTTTGGTTCCAAAGTAAACAGAGACCTGCCCTTTGGGATGAAAATTTAGTGTTGGGGTATATACCCAACAAATAAAGTACATGTAAATTACAGAAGGCCTTCAAAGCTAGGCGCAGAGATTTAAGCCCATGGTCTGGCGAGCACAGACAGCCGTAATTAGTTCTTAAGGAAAAGAATGAAGAGTTAAAGGCAGCATTTTAGTAATGTTAGCCTGGCAGTAGGCGAGGCAGGAAACTGAAGGATAAGTCTGTTGCAATTTTCCAGACTTGAAGTGAAGGAATAAACAGACAATAGAGAAGGAAAAGAGAACAGAAAGGCATCTGAGGGTGGGGATGGTCTGTGAACTGGAAAACCGGTGATAGCTTTTCATCAGTACTGCTGTTTCATAACTACACACACACACACACACTTTTCCACCTTTTCTTTCTATTTCTCTTCCTATCTCTAAGTTAGTATTAGGCTCTTTTATGGTAGAGACAAAAGCCTGTGTTTGTTTTCTTGACACCAGCACTGGGTCCTACAACAACGGTCCCTCAGCTACTGCCTGGGATGGTGACTTTGGCTGGTGGTGGTGCTATGATGCCAAAGTTTCAATGCCTTAAGCATAGGGACATTGGAGATAAGAGTGACTTGGGGTATAAAATAATGGTGATGGAATTAGAGCTTCGGTGGGATGTCAGCTCCCACTGGGAACTGAATGAAAATACTTTTTGAAAATATTGCTGCTACTTCTTAATTGAAATGCCTTAATTTCCCCCTTCTTTAGCATCTTTTACTTAATTCCATCTATACTTATGCAAAATTAAAACCAAGCAGTATTGGGTGATCTGATTACTATCAAAGAAACTCATTTCCGAATTCTTTCAAAGCCTTTTTTGATTGAAAACAAGGAGACTTCTTTTTTTTTTTTTTTTTTTTAGAAAGCAGGGCTATTTAAACAAACTCTGTCCTGAGAGTTCAGGCCTTCTACATCTTGTTTTGTCTTGTTTCTTAAAATTTAAAAAAAAAAAAAAAAAGTTATTTTCAAAGAAAGCACTAGGTGGCACTTGTGATGTATTCAATAGTTACCTCAGATTCTTTGTGGAAAACGGTTGGTGGGGGAAAAAAGGCAATAAATATTAAAACGGAAAAATCTTCATTTACAATAATGAAGATCAGTACCTTGTGATTGTGTTTACTATGTTACTATGTATGAGTAATATCTTTATGCAGTGTTTGCGTTTAAAATCTAGGCTGCACTTCCCTATAAAAACTGTAAGAGGGGAACTAACATTTCTATAACATGTGAAAACTTCACAGCACTAAAATAATAAATAAAAAAGTAAGGACTGATTTGCAGAAAGATTGACTATATGTTTCTTTAAATAGCCAATTCCTCTATTCTATTTAAAACATTTCAATTTTGGGGGTGCCTGGCTGGCTCAGTTGGTATACCATGTAATTCTTTTTTTTTTTTTTTAAGAGACTCTGTTTATTTATTTATTTATTTAAGATTTTGTTCATTCACTTGACAGAAAGAGACCGTGAGAGAGGGAACGCAAGCAGGGGGAGTGGGCAAGGGAGAAGCAGGCTCTCCTCTGAGCAAGGAGTGCAATTCGGGACACTATCCCAGGGCCCCCAGATCATGACCAGAAACAAAGGCAGATTAATGACTGAGCCACCCAGATGTCCCTATTTTTTTTTTAAGATTTTTATTTATGTATTTGAGAGAGAGAGAGTGCACAAGCAGGAGGGAGCAGCAAAGGAAAGAGGATAAGCAGACTCTCTGCAGAGCAGGGAGCCCAATGTGGGACTTCAGCCCAAGACCCCAGGATCATGACCTGAGCTGAAGGCAGACACTTAACCAAACTGAGACAACTAAGTGCCCTGACCATGTAATTCTTGATCTTGGGGTCATGAGTTGAAGACCCACACTGGGTCTAGACCTTACTTAAAAAAAAATTTTTTTTTAAACCTAAACATTTCAACTAGTAAAAAACAAAAAAAACAAAACAAAAAACCCAACCTATTTTATAAAATAAAGGTTTCCAAAGCCTAATATTGTATAAAGCAAAATAAATTATTAATTTTTAAAAAGACACTACAGCTTAAATTATTTTGAGCAGTATTAACAAAAGAAAAAGAAATGGAAAGCAGATGTCTCAGCATATTTTTACCATCTTTAAAGTGATAACATAATGACTTTGAACAAGTGTATTCTGTTTTCTGGCATTTGGTTAGGCAGTCCTATTTGGCAAGTTGCTTAATTATCTCATGACCCCACTTTACTATGGAGAGACTGCAAGCTCTTTTAACTGAAATACAGGTTGAGAAGGCATTATTTCAAGTAGAAAATATTATCACCAAATACCATGGCAACCGTAGCCTGTAGACCCTGTCATATTATTGCATCTTTCCTCTACCTATTGTCTGGGCGTTCACAGTAACCATTTCGTGGATTAGGTTCACTCATGGCTCCATCTCACTTTTCTACCCTTATTCTCCTTTGTCTCATTTTCACTTATTTTGAATGTATTTTTTTCTTGCTTTACCTTTGTAGGATAATTTAACACAATAAAATCCTTTTGGAACAAGATGGGTTATAAATAAGTTAATAAAAATGCTAAAATGCTGTCTTTTTAATCGCACTAATTTGTAGGGCTGGGAAGAAATTGACATTTTGAAGGTAGTATCTCATGTAGTAGTAAACTCAGCATGTCAGAACTCAGAGCTAAATATGCAAAATTGCACCAGTACTGAAAAAAATATCAGTATCTCAGCATAACAATTGATTTCCTTTGGTTGGTAATGATAGGAATGGTTTCTGGCTAACTTAAGCGAAAAGAGACTTTAACAGAGTGCTAGCTAGGAGCTCACAGGATAGATGGGAGGCTAGAGGGCCAGTGTTGGACACAAGACAAGAATGAGAACAGCTCTTGGAGTCCAGGCAACAAGAACAATTTCCAGATCTTTTCAAGGTGCTGCTGTTCCAATGTATGCACTCCCTTTACTTCCCACCCCAGTGTACCTCTACTCAAGTTTAAAAGTTCCAAAAGTCCAGGGGAACCTGGGTGGCTCAGCCGGTAAAGCATCTGCCTTCAACTCAGGTCATGATCCCAGGATCCTGGGATTGAACCCTGTGGCCAGCTCCCTGCTCAGTGGGGAGTCTGCTTCTCCCTTTCCTTCAGCTCCTTCCCCTGCTCCTGCTCTTGCTCTGATTGTCTCTCTCTCAAATAAATAAAATCTTAGGAAAAAAAAAGTTCCAAGAGTCCAGATTGCTTAATGTACTCTGGGCATTCACAGATTTCTAGTGCTAAAATCAAAGGAAACTTACTATGGAGTGAAACCATATCTTGAAAAGTTATGAAAATACAAAGAAATACAAACTTGAAAAAATAAAACATCACAAGAATCTAACTGTCTTCCCTTTTGTCTGTCACATGTGGCTCTTTAGTTGCAATGAGATGAGGTATATTAATTTATGTTCCTACCAAAACTGCCAATAGAGGGAGAGAAAAAATTCCCCAATAGGAAACTGGGTTATTCCTGGTAAGGGAAGTGATTGCTGGTTACCAAAAAGCAACCTGTGTGCACTAAACTACAAGAGTAGACTATTAGTTTCTGTATTGTACTATAAAGCCCTGATGAATAGTGTCCTTCCCAAATTCATGTCCATGCCAAACCTCAGAATGTGACCTTATTTGGAAACAGGATCACTGCAGATGTAAGTAGTTGAGAATCAAGATGAACTCTTCCTGGATTAGAGCGGTCCCTAAATCCAGTGAGAATGTCCATATAAGAGGCAGAAGAAAACACACTTTCTCTGTGGGAGAAGAAACGGATGTGAAGATGGAAGCAGAGACTGGAGTACGGGATCTGCAAGTTACAGAATGTCAAGGATTAAGCAACCACCAGAAGCTAGGAGACAGGCATGGATGGTTTCTCCTTCAGAGCTTCCAGAAGGAATCAACTCTGCCAACACTTTGATTTTGGACTTCTGGCCTCCCAAATAGTGAAAGAATACACTTCTGTTGTTTTAAACCATTTGATTTGTGGTAATTTATTAGGGCAGCCCTGGGAAACTCACATAACCCCTAAGAACAGTTTCTTGGTACAAAACCCTAAGTGGTAATACCATGAAAGAAGGTGGTTAGTAAATGCATTTTTATGGGAATGAATAAAAGTTCTCCTTTGTTATTTCAAAAGGAAATAAATCTATGGATTGTTTTGTTTATTTATTCCACAAAGAGCTACTGAATACCTCTTCTGCACTGGGCATTGCTCTAGGGGCTAGAAATACACTGGTGAACAAATTAGGTAAACTCAACAGAGCTTGTATTTAGAGGGGAAACAGTTAAACAAATAAACAAGACATAGTCTGTTGAGTTAGGGCTATGAAGAAGGCAAAATTAGATGATGTGATCCAAAGTGACATACAGGAGGCAAGAGGCAGTATAGACTGGGTAGTCAGGCAAAGGAGCAGAGAACTAGGAGCAGAAGTATGAGAAACCAGACGTTTGTGACCTGGGAGGGAGGGAAAATATTCCAGGCAGAGGACCTGAGAGAACTGGGAGCTGAGTGATCACTGCCAAGTGAGAGGGTTTGGATGGGGAGATTTAGGCAGAGGCAGATCACAACTTTTATTCTGAGATACGTCATGCAGGCAGAAGAGTTTAAGCTGGAGAATAACATCAGTTGATTTCAACATTTAAAGTCAGTGTCTTCACTATGTGGGCCAGAAGGAGCAAGAGCCACTTGGGAGACTATAGCATTAGGCTGGATGGAGGTAGGCAGAGCTTGGATGAGGGTATTATTGTGGGGTGCAAAGAAGTGGGTTAATTCTGGTTCTGAGATAGTATGACAGGACTAGTAAGTGCCTACTTAAGTGCCTTCTGGGCCAGCATTGCTTGAAATTCTGTAAGGGGTACAAAAAATATATTGTATTACCAAGACTCTCATATCCAGGAGTATTTCATTTGATTGAGTGGATAAGACATATACATATATTTATAAAACATATGTAGACAAAAATGCACTGTAGTGTGACAGAAACAATACATATAGGAGAGAAGGCTCCAGAGTGGGTAGAGGTAACATGGAAAACTTCATACACTTGAGATGGGCCTTCAAAGATATGTAAAGATTGAAGAAGAGCGTTTCAGGTTGGATAAAGCATGAACAAATTAAAAAAAAAAAAAAAGCAGAGGTTGAATTGCAGTGTTTGAAGTGGGTGAATAAAAAATCTGATTGGATTAGAGAGTTTGTATACAGTGCATAATGCCAATTAAATTAGATCAATAAAGTAAGGATAGAGGATAGAGGGCTTCGAAATCCAAGAGTTTAGATTTAATCTTCTAGGCCAGGGGTCGGCAAACTTTTCCTGAAAAGGCCAAATAATAAATATTTCAGGTTCTGCAGGTGATATGGTCTCTGTTAAAACTACTCAACTCTTCCACAGTAGTCTGAAAGCAGCCATAGATAATACTTTTTAAATGACTGTGGCTGTATTTCAACAAGCTTTATTTCTAAAAACAGGTGGCAGGCCAGATTTTGGTCCTTGGATTACAGCAGCAGAGCAATAAAATAAAAATGGTGTTTTACACATTTTTGAAGTAATCATGTGCAAGAGCAGGGAGCATTTCTTTGTCACTTAGCATCCATTTCCCCCATCCTCCTTCCTCAGAGTTTCCATACTTTCAGCTAAATGTTATCTTCCCTCACATGTTTAGGTAGAAGCCAGTTGAACTTCTAGCTCTAGGGATGGTTTCAGATTGGTTTAAATTGATCAGACCATCCCTAGCTCTAGGGATGGTCTCAGATTGGTTTAAATTGATCAGGTCATAAAACCCAAAGGGTTTTATGGGTGGATTTTGAGCCCAAATACCTCTGAAGAACAAATTAAAGAATATTTTGGAGCCTTTTCAGGAGATTGAAAATATTGAACTTTCCATGATATAAAAAAAAAAGAAAGAAAGAAAAAGGAAAGGGTCAGTTCATGGAGCCCACACCTAAGCCACATAGTGCATTCCATTTCTGGGGCATGGAGGGTGGTTCAGGAAAGACATCTGAGCTAAATTTTCCCAGTAACATGCAATGTATCTTTTATAGTAAAGGGGTTTCTAGAAAAGCAGCCTTCTCACTTCTCTGAAAGAACCAAGAAAAGGTCACTCTCTTCCTTTCTGGGAAGGGTAGTATAGAAACATAATACTTGGATTTCTGGATTTGATTTGTTTGGGTTTTTTTTTTTGTTTTGCTTGGCTTTTTAAGAAAAACCAAGTTTGAAGCCATGCTAACAAAACTGAAGGCAGAACAGAGAAAGGTAAAGAAACCAGGTCTTTGATGACATGGTTGGACTCCCACCTTGTCTTTTTAGTTTTATTAGCCAATACATCACTTCATTGATTAAATCTGTCTTGAATTTTCTGTTGCTTGAGATTAAAAGTAGGAATGCCTGGGTGGCTCAGTAGGTTAAGCATCTGACTCTTGGTCTCAGCTCTGGTCTTGCTCTCAGGGTCAGGAGTTCAAGCCCCATGCTGTGCTCCACACCCAGCCTGGAGCCTTACTAAGAAAAAAAAAAAAAGTATTCCACTGTCACAGAAGAAGAATATGGATGGGGAGATACTGAAAGGAGTTAGATTAGATGGAAGACTAAGCATGAAGTGGTAAGGTACAAGGTGGCAGTGAGAAGGTCATTGAAAAAAGAGAATATGAGAGGCTAGCTCATTTGCTCACATTTAAATCCAGATCCACACAATGCTCTACCACCACTGCTGCCAGGACTGGATTGCACTCCAAAAGCCTCTCACACCCCACTCCCACCCTCCCATTTATAACTCTGCCACCACAGACACAAACAAGTATAGCAACATAGAGGAATTCACAGAGGGATCCAAGATCAATGCAGGCAAAAGTCAGCAGGATGATGGGTTTTGGAATTGAAAGAACACAGACTGGGCGCCTGGGTGGCTCAGTGGGTTAGGCCGCTGCCTTCAGCTCGGGTCATGATCTCAGGGTCCTGGGATCGAGTCCCGCGTCGGGCTCTCTGCTCAGCGGGGAGCCTGCTTCCCTCTCTCTCTCTCTTTCTCTGGCTGCCTCTCTGTCTACTTGTGATTTCTCTCTGTCAAATTAATAAAATAAAATCTTTAAAAAAAAAAAAAGAAAGAAAGAAAGAACACAGACTGGATGGCAAATTGATAGACCCTAAAAGGGCCAAAGCTTTAAAAGGAAAAGAACCCCCAAAAAGGGTTTTATGAGTGGATTTTGAGCCCAAATACCTCTGAAGAACAAATTAAAGAATATTTTGGAGCCTTTTCAGGAGATTGAAAATATTGAACTTTCCATGATACAAAAAAAAAAAAAAAGAAAAAAAAAAGAAAGAAAGAAAGAAAGAAAAGGGAAAGAAGAGGATTTTGTTTCATCACTAAACAGATGAAGAGCCAGTAAAGAAATTGTTAGAGTGCAGATTATCACCAAATTGGTTCTGGGAAGTGTGAAACCAAGTTGCACAACACAAAGAGGTATATAGGCAGCAAAAGCAACAACAAAAAGGAGGAAGAGGTGCCACAGCTGGTGGACCAGATGGTAGTAGGGGTTGTGGACGAAATCAGGACCAAAACTGGAACCAAGGATCTAATAACTATTATGATCAAGAATATGGAAATTACAACAGTGCCTATGGTGGGGATCAAAGCTATAGGGACTATCACGGCTATGATTATAATGGGTATAACTATGGGAACTATGGATGTGGACAGGGATATGCAGACCACAGACCACAGAGCACTTATGGCAAGGCCTCTCGAGGGGTTGGCAGTCACCAAAATAAGTGCCAACCATAGGAGGATGTTGGTGAAAACAGTGGAACTTTACTGCAGGCAGTGTGTCACCCTGACCACATCTATGTCTGGGAGTCACATGTTGCAGGCAGAGCAGAAGGCATACACCAGAAAATGCTGTCCTGTGGAGGAGACTGCTAAAGTAACCCATCTCGCAGGATGACACTGAAGATTGGTCTTCTGTTGATCTAAGATGATTATTTTGTAAAAGACTTTCTAGTGAACAAGACACAACTGTGTCCAACTGTATATGGCCACCAATTAGTCTTCTCTGTTTTTACTTTGCCTTCTGCTGTGTGATGATTTGATGTAGATTTGTTTACAAATTTCATTTGTATAAACATAGTATTTATTTGTATAACATGACTTCATGTTAAACATCAAATAAATGCTTCCTTATGTGGAAAAAAATATGTGAGGCTAAAGTATATTGATTGAACTAGAATTCCCACACAGAATAAAAGGCTAAGGGAAAAAAATTAAGGAATAGAGGAAGTGAGGAGTTTGAGCCCACTCACAAGAAAAGACATGTAAAACATAAGGCTAAAAGTTAAAGAGATATTTATTTGAATCCTCAGCCTAACCCTAGTCCCAACAGATGATATCATCCTAAAAACAGAAGATGTAAAACAACAACTATTTAAAACCTACAAAGTGCTCACCGCAAAAGGTACAATCAGGGTCCATAAAACAGTGTGTAAAACTACAAATATTGTGAAAAGCAAAAAAAATCCATAAAAATTGGATAAATCAATGGGAAATTTGGGGTTGTATCTTGGAATGAAAGAGTGGTCAGATTAAGAACCAAAGGCAAGAAGGGTAGGGTGACTGAATGACAGATTGGGAAACTCTCATTAGAAAGGATAGAACTGATCAAGCCATTCCACTTATTCATACTGTCATACCTTTCATACATACTAGGGCACATCTGTCAAGAGAACATGTAGTCCATTGACATATAACTCCTGTAAGCCCCAATAGAGTAAACAAGGCAAACCGAGGGAACCACTAGAAGAAAGAGGCTCAGCAACAATCCACACAGAATCACTGAGTCTTCATATTTCAGTAATGAAAAGGTAAATAAATAAAACACTTCTGGGTTTCCAGTACACCTTTTAAGAGGCTGAAAGTTGGGGCACCTGGGTGGTTCAGTTGGTTAAGTATCTGCCTTAGGCACAGGTTATGCTCTCAGGGTCCTGGGTCAAGTCCCATATCTGGCTCCCTACTCATCAAGGAGCTTGCTTCTCTCTTTCCCTCTGCCTCCCCGCCCTGCTCACCCATGCTCTCTCTTTCTCAAATAAATAAAATCCTAAAAAGAAGAAGAAGAAGAAGAAGAAGAAGAAGAAGAAGAAGAAGAAGAAGCTGAAAGTTGTTACTCCAAGTTAACAAATTAAAAAAAAAAAAAAAAAAAGAACAAACTGAAAAATCAACAACTCTTAGATCCAAAAGAGAACTGAGGTCACAGGGCAAAATGTTGCTCCCCAAATTGGAGATATCAACAGTGAATACAGAGAATCACAACTTACTGGAGTAACAAACTCTGAGGAAACCAATAGCAGGGTAGGGAAACCTGAACTATAATTAATGAATTGCTGAGCACTCAATGTAGCTAACTCTGAGAGTTAAAAACTCAAGGGAGACCCAGTCATTGGAGGCTCCCACACATTTCTTAGATTTAACTCCTGGATCTCTATCACATTCTCACAGTGAATATCAGAGAAAAATCAATATCCCTCCTTCTCTACCATGTTGTTGGCAGAGGAAGGGAAAAAGGAACCACATGGAAATATACTAGAGCATTCTGTTCTTAGCAAGGTCTGTCTTTACAAGGTACTATTGAATCACAGCCTCACCTGCTGTGGTTTTATCAGAGCCTAACTTGCTAGCCTGGGGGAGGGGAAAAACCCACCTCCAGCCCCCTCTAGCCATCCTGTTTCAGTTAAGGGTATGGAGGAAAGAGGACTGAAAAGCACGTTTGAGGCTCACAGTCCAAAGGCACAGGGATACTAAAAGAGACTAGATCATAGGATTATAAAACACTTTCCTTCCCCTTTACCTTATCATCATATTATGAAAGGTCTATAGATATTTATAGCAGTGCCTTTTACCTTGTACATCATGTCCAGCTGCCAAGAAAAAAAATCACAAGGTATACTAAAAAGCAAAAAACATAAGTGAAAGAGATAGAGAGAGCCTCAGAACCAGGCTCAGATAGAGAAGGGATGTTGGAATGATCAGATCAGGAATTTAAAATAGCTATCATTAATATGCTAAGGGCTCTGATAAGTAGACAGCATGCAAGAACAGATGGGCAATATAAGCAGAGAGATGGAAATTCCAGGAAAGCACCAAAAAGAAATGCTAGAGATAAAAACCACTGTAACAAAAATGAATAATGCCTTTGTTCGACTTATTAGTAGACTGGCCACAGCTGAAAAGAGAATCTCTGAGTTTAAAGATATTTCAATAGAAACCTCCAAAACTGAAAAAGCAAAGAGAAAAAAGACTGAGCAAAAAATAAAAAGAACAAAATATCCAAGAACTGGGCACAAAAGATGTAACATATGCATAATGGGAACACTAGAAGAAATGAACAGAAGAAATATTTGAAACTATAATGACTAAGAACTTGCCCCAAATTAATGTCAGACACCAATTCACAGATCCAGGATGCTCAGAGATTACCAAACAGGATAAATTCCTCCCAAAAAACTACACCTAGTTATATCATTTTCAAACTACAGAAAATCCTGAAAGAAGCCAGAGGATAAGAATATGTTACCCACAGAGGAGCAAAGATAAGAATGATATCTGACTTCTCAGAAACCATGAATGTAAGGAGAAAGTGGAGTGAAATGTTTAAAGCATTGATGGGAAAATTTTACCAAATTAAAATTCTGTAGTCTATGAAATTATTCTTCAATAATGAAGAAATAAAGACTTTCTCAAACAAACAAAAATTTAAGGAATTCATTGCCAGTAGAACTGCCTTGCAAGAAAATTTAAAAGAGGTTCTTTAGAGAGAAGGAAAATAATATATGTTGGACAGTTGTCTCTATATAAAGAAAGGAAGAGCACTGGAGAAGTAAGTGAAGGAAAAATAAAATTTTTTATCTTTCTTCTCACTGTTTTAACGGATAAGTTTGTTCACAATAATAACAACACTGGAGGGGCACCGGGGTGGCTCAGTCGGTTAAGTGTCTGCCTTTGGCTCAGGTCATGATCCCAAGGTCCTGGGATTGAGCCCCACATCACACTCCCTGCTCAGTGAGGAGTCTGCTTCTCCCTCTGCCTTTCCCCACTGCTCATGTGTTCTCTCTCTCAAAAATAAATAAAATCTTAAAAAATAATAACAACAACAACAACACTGGATTCAACATATATGCTTGTATACGTATACTTACATATAAGTAAAATGAATGGCAAGAAAGATACAAGGGACAGGAGGAAGAAATTTGTATTATTTTGTTATGATAAAGTATACACACTTTATGGAATCATAAACCAGGCAGTTAAAGCCACAAAAGGCAGAAAAGGGGCAACAAATAGAAAATAGAAAATAGTAACAAATGTGGTAGCTATTAATCCAACTATACCAATAATCACTTTGAATGTCAACAGTCTGAATGCACAAGTAAAAGACAGAGATTGTCAGAGTGGATCTAAAAACATGACCCAGGAGGGGCATGATGGCAGCAAATATAGAAATTTCTAGTACTCATTTCCTCCTAAAAGCATCAATCTGGACAGTTGCTCATGTATGAAAATACCTTCGCAAGAGCCGAGGATTCCAGGTGATAGAATACAGAATCTGGGTGAAGCACAGAAGTATGAAAAGATGTACTGAGGATGATAGAAAATAGATTTATGTTGTTTCCATCACCCATCCTCTAAGCCTGGACAGCCTATGCCAAGAGACAGACCCTCTCCATAGCAAAAGACAAGTAAAGTGACTACACAATTTCACTGAGGCCCAGCCCCAGCAAACTTCTGCAGCCTTAGGTAGCTCTCTATAGGCTCCCACAAACCCAAGTCCCCAGATTACTACAGTGCCTTTAGGCTCCCATGGCCCCAGGGGACTCCCTTGGCTCTAGACTTCCACAGGGGATTCTACAAACCCAGGCCTCTAGCTCACCTGGGTGCTACCCAGCTCTAATGGCCCCAGAAGTCTCCCATGGCCCTAGATTCCTGGAAGGATCCTGATAACCCAGACTCTTGGCACATCCTAGTACTAGCCACTGTCCATGGCTCTGGGTAGTTCCTGTGGCCCCTGGCTCCCCAATAGTTCCCATGAACCCAGGCTCTGGGTGGGCACCCACAAATCCAGGCCCTTTGCTGGGCCCAGTACTAGGATGAGTACCACAAACCGAGGCTTTCAGCCCACCCCAGCATCAGGCCAGCTCCTGTGGCCCCAGGCCTCTTGCCAACCCCAGTGTCATGCAGGCTCCTGGGGATCTAGACAGCCTGCCACAGACCCAGGCTCCTAGCCTACCCCATCATCAGGCCAGCCTCCAGGGTCCTAGTCTTAAAGTTGGCTCCAAAGATCCAGGCTCATGGTCTGTATCAGCAGCAGTCTGGACCTGCAGAACTAAACTCCAGGCTGGTCATCAAGGCCTCAGGTGACAGAATGACTCCTGCAACCCTAGTACCAGGCTGGCTCCATGAAACCAGGCTCCTGCTCCATTCCAGTTCTGGATCAGCACCTGCAGACTCAGATGACAGGCCCACCCCAGTGATCCTGGTAAGTGGCTGGCCCCTATGGGCATAAAAAGTGACCAGTAATGTGAACAGAAATAATCTCTCTAAATAAAACAATAGGTTGCTTTGTTGGAAAGAGAGAATGCAGCAGGGGAGTGGCAGGCAGAGGGAAGAGCAGTTACCCTGCTGAGCAAGGAGGCCAACGTAGGATTCGATCCCGGGACTCTGGGATCATGACCTGAGCTGAAGGCAGACACTTAACCAACTGAGCCACCCAGGCATCCCACAATAGGTTATTTGAAGTATACTTTCTGTGTCTGTGTATCTCTTTCTCTTTCTCTTTCTCTCTCTAGGTTTCTTATAAACAAACCTTGTTGAACACTGATTGTATACAGGGCACTGAGCTAAATGTTAGCAACCAAAAATAGGGGCTCATTGTCTAGTGGGAAAGACATACATTGGGGTAATTATGCTCTTACAGATGGTATTAATTCAGTTTGTGGATAATCTGTAGGTTAGTGTTCCTATGAAAAAATGTATGTCCATGCTCTATTCCCAGAACCTGTGAACATGTTATCTTACATAACCAAAGGGGAAAAGTCCACAAAGCAAATGTTTGATTAAGTGAAGGATGTTGAGATGGAGAGGTTATTCTGGATTACCCAGGTGGATCCAATCTATTCATATGAATCCTTAAGAGTGAAGTACCTTCCTAGATTGTGGTCAGAAGGAGAATGTGACTATGGAAGAAAGGTCAGGGAGGTGCAACATTCCTGGTTTTGAAGTGGAGAAAAGGGGTCACAAGTTAAGGAATGTGGGAAGCCTCTAGAAGCTGGAAAGGCAAGAACGGATTCTTCCAGAGAGCCTCCAGAAGAAACCAGCCCCCCTGACACTTTGACTTTAGCCCAAGGAGCAGGATTTTGAACTTCAGATCTCTGGAACTGTAAGATAATAAGTCTGTATCATTTTAAACCACAAAGTGCATGGTGATTTGTTATAGCAACAAGAGAAAATATAACATGAATAACATGCATATTGTCCCTGATGGTTTCAGACCCCAAAAGCCCACCATGGTGAATTTCCTTGCAAGAAGAATAGCCATCTAGGGAACCTCAGTGAATGCCTCTCTCCTAGAGCTGGGGAATTTCTGAGGAGGCAGAAAGTTCACTCACACTAAGGCTCACCTGGGTCATGGGCACATCCTGACTTCTGGCAGAGGATGGGGAGAGCTATTGAGGGTGCCCCAATGGTATGATCGTGCCACTACTAAGTGATAAGGTCTGTAGGCCCAGGATAGGACTCAAACTCTAAGCGACTACATCACATTTGGGGGCTTACAGAGAAACTGTAACTCAAGGGTTGGTCAGCAGAGAGGCTTATCAGCCTCACTTATCAGCAGTGAGGCTTATCAGCAGAGAGGGAACACTATGGTCATAGCTAACCTGGGTCTGTGGAGAAAGTGGAAATGAACTCCTGGCATACGATTCTTGAAGTTAAGCTCACTGGCTTCTGTAGGGACTTTGGTGACAGATGAGATCTATGTGGCCTACGAGCTCCCCAGGCACCACCCCTGCTGCTGTGTAGAATGTGAACAAATGGTGGCTTTACAGCATGGCACAGCTGAGAGCCCACAGGCAGTGATTTTAGGAGAGAAGGGTATTTGGGGGGATCCCAGATGGCAAGGCCTCAATCTTGGGGGCTACCCAGGCAGACAGAATTGGAAAGTGGCAGAAATGAAAGAATGTCAGGCTGTGCCTTTCTACTGAGAAGGCAGAGTTGGGGAAGAGTCTGCAAAGTAGTGAGAAAGGAAAGAGCCATCTGCTTAGCCAGCCAAGACAGCTGAACCTATCCTGTGGGTTCTCCCTCCCATGCATAGGTCCCTCCTATCCTGGGCAAGGTTACAGTGCCAGCAGTAACACTCCTCAGAGATGGTAGGGAGAGCTGCTACTGGTGAGATGTGGAATCATCCCTCAGACCCCACCCAACTATCTGATTGACTTGGCGGGAGGAAAACAGGTTTTTATACAGGGTGCTGCTTTTCAGTCAATGGTAGCCTAACACCCAGGTCACACCTTCAAAAACAGAGTACAAATGACCCTTGAACAACATGGGGTTCAGGGGTGCCAACCCCTCACATAGTTGAAAATCTGTGCATAACTTTTGACTCCCTTAAAAGTTAACTACTATAGCCTACTGCTGGCTGGAAGCCTTACTGATAATATAAACAGTCAATAATGCACATTTTGGATATTACATGTATTATAAACTGTATTCTTATAATAAAGCAAGCTAGAGAAAAGAAAATGTTATTAAGAAAATCATAAAATACATTTACAGTACTGTACTATATTTACCAAAAAAATCTGCATAGAAGTGGACCCCCATAGTTGAAATCCATGTTGCTCAAGGGTCAGCTGTATTTTATATCAACAGAAATTCCTCCTTTGCTGGAATGATTGCCAATTAAACCCTTTTAGAATATGGAACATATCCAGAAGGTTTGGATTTGCCCGTGCAAGTAAAAGTCTCCAACAGACAGCAGTTGGAAAGTTATGGTTGGAAGTTTATTCTCACCAGCTTGAAATAGTATTAAGGATCCTACATTTTGATTAGATAGAGCAGAGTGTACAAGTAAGCCAAATCAATCACGGGTGGGCATGGCGGGTATCTGATGCAAATAAGTAGGTAATAGACGTTCACAGAGGGCTACAGGAGTTGGAGCCCAAATTCCAACAACCAGTTCTGAAGTTGATTCAAGGCCCTGAGGAAGTAGGTGGGTATGGGAGGCCAGAGCAGGGTTCAGATGTGGAATACCTTCTAGGAATTTAATCAAAAGTTTACTTTCTTCTAGATAGTTGTTTTTATAACAGAGCTAACAGGGAACTATAAAGTGACTTTTGCTCAAGGGCATCCTAAAGGCCATGCCAGATGTTTGACAAACAGATGATAAGTATATCCCAGCTAGACATCTGACAAACATGTGATAAATATATACATAGCATGATTAGCGGCCATTACTTCACACATCCTGCATTCACATACTCAAGGCCTCACCTCTTCTATCTCTAGAATACATTGACTCTAAGATCACTTACATTTCCATGAGCTGATACTGCTCGGCTATCTACAGATTTTTATCTCTTAGTACATTCCTATTTCACTTTACTCTCCCTTGAGGGTTTTTTGATCTAGATCCTACAGCAGGAGCTACAGAAGTATTCTTCACCGTAATGGGCAGGAACTTTCTACACCTTGGATCTAGAGTGGGGCTTTAATAATACATGAGAATTTAGAAAAATGGTACAAAGTGTACATGGGGGTAGCTCAGTGGGTTAAGCCTCTGACTTTGGCTCAGGTCATGAGCAGAGCCTCTGGGGCTCTGCCTAGTATTGGCCCTGTGTTTAGCGTGGGCCCCGCCTCCTTCCCCCACCAACCTCCCCACATAGGTTTCTGCAAGGCCCTCCTGACCTACATCTGGTTCTGCCCTCAGTGGGAAGTCTGCTTCTCCCTCTCCCTCTGCCCCTTCCCCAACTTGTGGGTATGCACATGTGCTCTCTCTCTCTGTCAAATAAATAAGTAAAATCTTAAAAAAAAAAAAAAAGACAAAGAAAAATGGTACAAATAGCAACTTTAAAAGACTTTTAGAAGAAAATGTAGATGAATATCATACGGCCTTGATGCAAGGGAGGATTTTTTTTAAGTAAGACATGCAAACTATAAAGGAAAAGATTAGTAAAGACCCATATTTTAGAAAATAACATCTCTGCAGAAAGATAAGAGAAATTATGATTGTTTCTCCAAAACTGAAGCTTCCAGAGACTATGAAATGACTGCACTGGAATTGCTACATTACCCACCACCACAGTAAATGTATTGGCTTCAATACTGAGCATGCCATGAAATCATCCATTTTCACTACCAACTTTCTGACCGGGATTTGATAATGGCACTATGGTGAAGAAATGGTGTGTATACACAAGACACGAAGACAATGATCAGTTTTGCTGTTTTGCTTTTCTCTACAAAGGACAAAAAAAAGAGGGGGGGGGTCACATAAGGACCGATGTCCTGATAGGAAAACAGCTATCACAATGGATTTCTGAAGGAAGTGGCCAGATTCAATGTGCCCTTTTTCCTATCACGAGAACACACTTCTGATAGAGCACTGAGACTCTAGAAAAATCTGCTCTCCTCTCAAATATTCTTGCCTGCCCTTGAAACAGGTTTATGTTTAGTTTATAAACAGGTTTAGTTTATTCCCTAAATGAGTAGCTCTTAAATAGTAATTGGCATTAGAATCATCTACAGAATCTAGAAAAAAAAATTTCACATCTTGGACCTGATCACAGTGATGTTGATTAGTAAGTCTGGCTGCAGTCCTGGCATCTACATTTTTAAAATTTATATTCCCCAAGTGATTCTGGTGTAAAGCCCTGATTGAGACTTACTCCTACAGACCTTTGGACTCCTGACTATGACTAAGCATTTTGTTTTTTACTACTCTGTACCTCAATCCTTACGACTGATCCCTGCTCTTATGTTCTTCCAACTAGTTGCTCACTTCACTCTCCATGTCCTCAATCAGTAACCCATACTTACATGCAAATCATATTAACAAATAATGTATACAGCAAGCAGGTAGCCAGATATCACCAACTCTCTGGCTTTTAATAATGAAATGGGAAGACTGAGAAGATGAGAAAATACTGAGAAAGAGGAAAAATGACAGAGTGATGGGAAGCACATCAAGATTGAGGCCTAAAAGAGGAAACAATGGATCAACTCTTGCCAGATGGGAGGAAGCTTCTAAAGGCTAGTCCTCCTCTCTTCCTCCTTTTATAGAATATTACCTGTAGCATAATCTCTGCACCAGCTGTCTCCTTCCCAACAGCTTCCCTACTGGTTGCCTAATCTCAGTGGGACGGATACAGAAGTTCTCTTATTTCTTTTTCCAGGAGTGAAGGAGATAAATTTCTCTTCCTCAGGTTATTTGGAATTACTTCCACTAATATGCTACATTTTTTGAAATGTCTAGCTACTCCCATGAAGGCTCTTTCTTCTTCAACCTCCACATAAGTTAAACACCCTGTAACAGAGGTCATCGTCCTTTCCTGCTTACCACCTTCTAGAGTTAGCACAGGAATTTGGGGCATATTGTACTCTATAATTTTTGACACAGATGGTTGGCTAAGCAAGATTACAGTGGTCAAAAAGAGGTATTCAGGGACATGCCTCTTCACTGATATCATTACATATAGTTTGAAGATTTCTAAAAACTGTTTCAATTGCCCTCAGGGATAATCTTTTGCCTCTATAATAAACAGTTCCATTCACTACGGCAAATATTGGGTTTGAACTCTTAATATTAGTTCTTGGTTTGACAAAGACCGTTATGTTTAAAGAAAAAAAAAACTGAGGCAACATATGAAATGAAATTTCTAAGAACCTTCTAGGAATTTTATCAAATTTTAACACTATTATAAACATCTTGTTTCTAAAATATTTGAGGATAATAAACACAGGTAATGTGGGTTTGAGTTAGGCCATTAAAACAAAGAAGCCAGGTTTGTGGATATAGTTAATCATACTGTTAGCTATAGAAGCCTGGATAGCAAAAGTAATAACTGCATAAGAAGCTTACTTTTCCCAACTTTATTCTCCAAGAACAACCATCCCCAAATTTAGTGCCCAGGCCTCTTTCAACTTGGTTCCTAAATAAGTTTTGGAATTCTTGGGACATTTAAATACTTGTGGAATTAAATACTGGGACACTATTTATCATATTTAATCTATATCATAACCAAAGATGATACTCCCCTGACGGATCGTGTTTCAGCCACTGTCAGTCACAAAAATGATCTGGTTCCTCTGCTGCCACACAGACTTGAGTTCTGATCCTTCTCTTTGTCAGTTATTTTGGTTGATAGTTGGAAGAAGTACAATAAGAGCAGGTATTTCCTTTCTTTTCTTTTTTTTTTTTTAAAGAATTTATTTATTTATTTGACAGAGAGAAATCACAAGTAGGCAGAGAGGCAGGCAGAGAGAGGAGGGAAGCAGGCTCCCCACTGAGCAGAGAGCCCGACATGGGGCTTGATCCCAGGACCCTGAAATCACGACCCGAGCCGAAGGCAGAGGCTCCAACCCACTGAGCCAGAGGCTCCAACCCACTGAGCCACCCAGGCGCCCCCAGGTATTTCCTTTCTAAGTGATTCTCTAACTACAGAACCTTTACAAACTTGCTTATCTGGCATTCCAAGAGTTGGCAGGTCAACAAGTATCAAGTGCCTACTGCATGCCAAGCACTGTTCCAGGCACTGAGGATACTAGGGAAATCAGTACAGATAGAGTACCCACCCATCCAAAAAGGGAAGGGAACTAGAACTCCTGACATACATACTCCACTGGAAGAATGCTTCTGTAATTTGTGCTTATTTGTTTGCTGAGGATGTGTTAGAATTCTTTTGAGCTAGCTATTTACTCAAAAATTCTACTCCTGTATTAACTAGATTCAGCCAAAGAACTTCTTACTCCAAAGTCAAACTTAAATCTGAAGTTCTTTCCACTTCCTCTTTATAGAACTTTACAACATTGACCAGTTTCATAGTTCTTCATCTTAGAGATTACTTAAATTACAAAGTGCTTACACATTCATGAGCCTTTCTTTAAGAATAGCCTATAAAATAAATTTTGTCTGTGAGCACATTTTTAAGTGCGCAAACTAGCAGTAAAACCAGGAGTATGGTTTTGTTTTGTTTTGTTTTTGTCTTTCATGTTCATGTTTCTGATCTTTAACCCCTTTCAAAAATAAATGTGGTCAAAATAAAACCATAAATATCTAGAAGCTAAGTCCTGAAATAAATTAGATGGGCCCCTGAGGCCATCATGCTTCTACTGTATGATTTCTGTACCGTATCTTACCCAAGTCGTTTAACTTTCAGTTTCATAATCTAATAACTCTGGTTTCATTGTTTTTTACTTAACTTCTTAAATGCTTGCCCAGATAAAAGCTTCTGCCTATTTAGCCACATTTGAGCCTTACCAAAGTGCAATTAGATCAATAACACGGGGAGATCTTCAGATTCCACTTTCCTTCACTGCTTTGTAGAAATATACATATTAATTTT